>NC_133658.1:336552820-337159550 GCF_037893015.1 Macrotis lagotis
TGTACAAAAGAAACAGTAATACATAACTATGGTAATATGTTGTTTGATAAACTCAAAGATTCTAGCTTCTGGATAAATGGAAAATAATGTGGTAGAAACTAGGCATAGACCAACATCTTACACCCTCCACCAAGTTAAGATGGAAAGTGGTACAGAATTTAGAAATAAAAGGCTATATTACTAATCAATTAGGAGAACAAGAAACAGTTTAGAAGTCAGATATATGGATAAGGGAAGCAATTATGATGAATAAGAGATAGGGAATATTATAAAATGCAAAATGGATAATTTTGAAAGTATTAAATTGACTTTTTTACAGAAATAAACTAATGCAACCAAAAATTAAAAGGAAGACAGTAAGTTCAGAAACAATTTTTATAACTGGTATTTATGACAAAGGACTCATTTCTAAAATATATAGAGAGAACTTAGTCAAATTTATAGGAATACAATTCATTCCTGAATTCATAAATGTTCATATGAAAAAGTGGCCTAAATCATTATTGATTAGAGCAATGTAAATTTAAACATTTCTGAGATTCAAACTCACCTTTATTTGATTGGTCAATATAACAAAAAGGGAAAATGATCTATGTTGGAGGAGATATGAGAAAACTGGAACAATAATATGCTGTTGGTGGAATTCTGAACACATCTAATCTTTCTAGAGAACAATTTGAAATGATGCCCAAAGGGCAAAAAAATTGGGCTTACTCTTTGATTCAGCAATACGACTGGGCCTATATTCCATAGAGATTTATCCAAAAGGGTTAAAAAAATCCACATTTACTAAAATACTTTTAGCAGCTCTTTTAATATTGGCATAGAATTGGAAGTTGAAGTGTTTGCCCATGAATTGGGGAATGGCTGTAAAAACTAGTATATAAGTATGATGGAACACTATTGTTCTATAAGAAATAACAAGGGATAGGACTTTAGAGTAGCCTTAAAAGGCTAACATGAATAGATGCTGAATGAAGTGGGTAAAACCAAAATAATATTGTACACACTAACAGCAACATTGGGTGATGATCCAGTATGAGGAGCTTCCTCATTTAAATAGTGCAATAATCAAAGAAAATTCTAAATGGAAAATACCAAATAATCATATCCAGAGAAGGAATTATGGAGTTCAAATGCAAACCAAAGTTACTATCTTCTATTTTTAAAAGTTGTCACATATTATGCTTTTTTATCTCCTTAATATTTTCCAAGTTTTGATTTGATTCTTCTGTCACACCATGATTAATATAGATTTATGTTTAACATAATTAAATATTTTTAGCCTATATTAGATTGCTTTCTTTGAGGGGGAAGTGAAGGAAGGTATAGAAATAACGTGAAATGCAAAACCTTGCAAAAATGATTGTTAAAATGTAGTTGGAAAAATAAATGAGTAATATATAGCACACACACACACACACACACACACAAACACGCAAACACACAGACACACAAACAAAACAAAAGCATCTGCTTCCAGTTGCTCAATTCTGATGTTTAAGGAATTATATTTTCAGTGATACTTTGTGTCACCCTTTTCTTTTGTCCAATTGTGATTCTCAAGTAATTACTCCCCCCATTAACTTTTGTACCTCTTTTGAATTTTTGACTTTTTGTAAATTTTTTACCATTTGAATTAATCTATTTTTAATATTCTATTCAGCATTTTTTGTTTCTCCTTTACCAAGCTTTTGAAACTTTTCTTAATGACTTTTCTTGCATTACTCCATTTCCCTTCCCAATTTTTCTTCTACCTCTCTTAGGTGTTTTTCAAAATCTTTTTTTTAGGTTTTTGCAAGGCAAATCGGGTTAAGTGGTTTGCCCAAGGCCACACAGCTAGGTAATTATTAAGTGAGACTGGACTTGAACCCAGTTATTCCTGACTCCAAGGCCGGTACTTTATCCAATATGCCACCTAGCCACCCCTCAAAATCCTTTTTGAACTTCTCTATGACCTGAGACTAATTCATATTTCTCTTGGGGGCTTTGGATGAAGGAGCTTTGACTATGTTTTCTTCTTCTGAAAGTGTGTTTTCATTTTCCTTGTCACCGTAGTCTATGTTAAGCAATTGTTTTATTTTATTGTTTGCTCATTTTCCCAAATCTTTTGTTTGACTTTTCTTTGTTAAAGTTGATCTGCTTCCAGACTGAAGTCAAACTATCCCAGGATTCAGGGGTTTTGTGCAGCTATTTTCAGAGATACTTCCAGTAAGCTTTCATTTCTTCCAATATGATATGATTTGAGGAGAGGTTTTTTTATTACTCTCCTGGCTTGTTTGCTGATTTGTAAATGGCAACAAGCATTCTTTACTTCCCTGGAACTACAAGGGTGATACCAAACTTCCAATGCTCACAAACTCTGGTATGTTAGTGCTCCACTGACCCTGACATAGCCACCAAGGATATAACTTGGATACAAGTATGGGCAAAGTAGGGGGTCAAATCATAGCTAATTTCTAGCAAAGAGTCATATGTAATCTCTTACTGACCAGGTTTTTTACCCCTTTACTATCTGTGTACTGAGAAGTTCCAAAAGCAGCAGTTAGACCTCCTCTCTCACTGGAGCAACGGACCTTTTCTTCCAACATTCTAAGTTGTCATGCTGGAAAATTTGCTAGTCTAGAATTAATTTAGCATACTTTTTAAAAGATATTTGGAAAGATTTGAAGGAGAGCTCAGGTGCATTTATTCCATCATCTTAAATTCACCTTCTTTGTTTATTATAAGAGATAATTTTTCAAGAGTGTCCCTTGAACAGGAAAATCAACTGCAGGTTCAACAAAAGTGTTCCTAAAATTCAGACTTTTCAAAAAATGATAATTGTCCTTCCAATTGGTTGTTTCCCCTGTAAGTTGAGTTTCTGGAAGGCATTTATATTAGTTAAAACTCAAATAAATTGCAACCCTACATTCAGGAATACTTGAACACATGGTTTTGTCAGTAATGGAATGGAATATTACTGTGTCCAAAATCATAAATATGAAGACCTCAGAAAAGCATATGAAACCCGCAGGACTTGAGGCATAGTGAAAAAAAGACAAAACTGTAGAGTAATATTCACAATAATTATAATAATTTAAGCAAAAACATTGAGAGATCATGAAATTCCTCCTAAACAGGTTAATTCTTCTCCATCCTGAAGATCAGCTAATAAAACATGACTTTTTACTCTTAGGCAACAGGTTGGGGACAACAGATATGACCTATTCTCTACCATCATGCTTTTGACATTTTGTTGATTCTTTGCAGTTTTCTGTTTAGTTTTCTTCTCTAGGTTCTAATTGAAAGAGCCCATTATAAGGAAAAAATGTGCTGAAAAAGGGGGATAAAACCACTTTTTTCAAGATCTTTCTGGTTTAGAGAATTTGGTTAGTATCAGGTATTAGGATTAATAACTTGCAAGATCAATGTGTATGCTGTATTTAGTATGTTATGGGACAAGATATTTATAATGTCATTTTTCTCATCTAGAAAGTTATAGCTCTTTTGTAAATCACACAGATAAATTATGAGGCTTACTGGATATAATGGAAGTGAAAATCATCTTGTGAATATGAGGACATGATATTCCATGAATATATCAAGACTCCAGGTAGGGCTTGGAGTCAGAAAAAAAAAATGAGTTCAAATGGGAACCAAGATACTAAGTTGCATGACATTGGGATAACCACTTTACATTTAATTGCCTGAGGGTCTTCAACTGTAAAAAAGGATAATAACAAAATCTACTTAATGACATAATGATGATGAACTGCATGTATAACTGCATGGAAAGATGATACTGAAAATACAGATTTGAACCTTCTCATTTAATAGAGCAGGTAGAAGGTGTATTTATAGATGTGGCACAAGAGAGAGCTGAATTTGAAGATATAATATATTGTAAAAATGGAGTCAGTGGATGAAAGGGAAATGTACTAGGAGTAAGAGAAAGAAGAGGTATAATAGGCTAAGTCATTTCATATAAAATATATTTCATGTAGCTTTTGCAATGGCATGGAAGGGGGAGGCAAGGGGGAATGAGGGAATCTTCATTCTCATTGGAAATGGCTCAGAGAAGAAACAGCATACATATTCAATAGGGTACAGATATCTAGAAGAAAAAGGAGATAAGGGGGGCAGGGGGAGAGGAGGTGTGATGTGGGTGATAGAGGAGATCGTAGATCACAGGAGAGGACAGTCAGATATAACACGTTTTCTTTTTTTTTTTTTACTTTTTGCAAGGTGGTGGGGATAGGTGACCTGTGTGGAAACAGGCGACTGAGGGGTTGCTGGGTCTCTGGGGTAGGATATAGGCTTGGGGTCTCTTGGCCCCAGGGTTGGTGATCTGTCCACGGTGCCACTTGGCTGCCCCACAGTACATTTTTGAAGAATGACAGAGTGAAAGGAGGGAGAAAATATAATAGATGGTAGTAGGGAGGAATGGATGGAAGGAATTACAATCAGTAACAGCAACTCTGGAAAAATATGGACGTAACTCCTATGATGGGCTTATGATAAATAATGTAATCCACCCAAGACAGAGTTGATGGTATCAGAACACATTTGCTGTGTTTTTTTTTTTTTTTTGATTTATCCAAATCCATTGATCCATTACTTCATTTCTTAACCAGTACCAGGCAGTTTTGATGAATGCCACTTTATGGTATAGGTTTAGATCTTTTGATCTAGGCCACCTTCCTTTCCTTTCTTTTTTTCATCAGTTTTCTTGATGCTCTTGACCTTTTGTTGATCCAGATGACAATAATTACTATTTTTTTCTAGCTTGGAAAGATAGTTATCTGGTAGTTTTGATTGGTATGGCATTAGATGAGCAATTTAATTTGTGTAGAATTGTCATTGCCATAATCTCATTGCTGAAATTTTACTTAAGATTTTTGTAACAATATTCATTGGGGAAATTGGATTATAATTTAATTTTTTTTGTTTCGTGGTATAGGTGTTAGCACCATAACAGTGTCATAAAAGAAGTTGGGCAGAATTCTATCTTCTTCTATTTTTTAAATAATTTATGAAGAACAGAAATTAATAGTTCCTTAAATGTTTTGTAGAATATACCAGTAAGTCATTCTGGACCTGGAGACTTTTCTTAGGTATTATATTGATGATTTCTTCCATTTCTTTTCCTGAAATGAGACTATTTAAGTAATTTATTTCCTTTTCTGTTAATCTGGGAAATTTGTATTTTTGTAAATATTCATCCATTTCACTCATGTTATCCAATTTATTGGCATACAGTTTGTCAAAGTACCTTTGTAGTACCAAAGTATCTCTTCCTTATTATTGATACTAATAATTCAGTTATCTTTTATTAAATCAGATTATCCAAAGTTTTTTTTTATTTTATTGGTATTTTTAAAAACCAAATTTTAGTTTTATTTATGAGATCAACAGCTTGACTATTTACAATCTTATTAATCTCTTTCTTGCTTTTGAGAATTTCTAATTTGGAATTTAATTGGGGATCTTTAATTTTTTTTTTCTAACTTTCTCTATTTTATTCAAATAGGCATTTAGAGATATAGAGTTTTCCCTCAAAACTACCTTGGAACCAACCCATAAATTTTGGTATGATGTCCCATTAGTATCATTTTCTTGGATATAATTACTATTTCTATTTTTGCTTTTTGATCCACTCATTATTTAAGATAGTTATTTCATTCCCATATGTTATTTGGTTTCTCTTTCTGTGACTTTTTATTACATGTAATTTTTATTGCATCATGGTCTGAGAAATTTGTATTTAATATTTCTGCCCTTCTGCATTTGATTGTAAGGTTTTTGTACCCTGGTACATGGTCAATATTGATATAGGTGCCCTGTTCTGCCAAGAAAATGGTATAGTCTTTTCTATCTCCATTAAGTTTTCTCCAGAGGTCTTTCATATATAAGTATTCTATTATTTAATTCATTTTAACTTTGTTCATTATTTTGTGTTCAAATTCATCTAGTTCTGAGAGAGCGAGATTGAGATCAATTATTTATTTCTTTAATTTAAATTTATTTTTATTAAAGATATTATGTGAGTTTTACATTTTCCCCCAATATTGATTCCCCACCACCACCGAGAGCAGTCTGACAGTCTTTACTTTGGTTCCATGTTGTACCTTGATCCAAATTGGGTGTGATGAGAGAGAAACCATATCCTTCAAGGGAAGAGAAGTCTAAGAGGTAACAAGATCAGACAATAAGATATCTGTTTTTTTTTTATTTTGTCTAAATTAAAGGTAATAGTCCTTACACTTTGTTCAAACTCCACAGCTCCTTATCTGGATACAGATGGTACTCACCTTTGCAGACAGCCCAAAATTATTCCTGATTGTTGCCCTGATGGAATGAGCAAGTCCTTTAAGTTGGAACATCACATCACTTCCATGTTGCTGTTATGGTGTACAGTGTTTTTCTGGTTCTGCTCATCTCACTCAGCATCAGTTCATGCAAATCCCTCCAGGTTTCCCTGAAATCCCATCCCTCCTGGTTTCTAATAGAACAATAGTGTTCCATGACATACATATGCCACAGTTTGCTAAGCCATTCCCCAATTGAAGGACATTTACTGGATTTCCAATTCTTTGCCACCACAAACAGGGCTGCTATAAATATTTTTGTACAAGTAATATGTTTACCCTTTTTCCTCATCTCTTCAGGGTATAGACCCAGTAGTGGTATTGTTGGGTCAAAGGGTATGCACATTTTTGTTGCCCTTTGGGCATAGTTCCAAATAACTCTCCAGAAGGGTTGGATGAGTTCACAGCTCCACCAACAGGGTAATAGTGTCCCAGATTTCCCACATCCCTTCCAACAATGATCATTATCCTTCCTTGTCATAGTGGCCAATCTGAGAGGTGTGAGGTGGTACCTCAGAGAAGCTTTAATTTGCTTTTCTCTAATAATTAATGATTTAGAGCATTTTTTCTTATGGCTATAGATTACTTTGATCTCCTCATCTGTAAATTGCCTTTGCATATCCTTTGACCATTTGTCAACTGGGGAGTGGTTTTTTGTTTAAAAATATGACTCAGTTCCTTGTATATTTTAGAAATGAGTCCTTTGTCAGAATCATTAGTTGTAAAGATTGTTTCCCAATTAACTACATTTCTTTTGATTTTGGTTACATTGGTTTTATCTCTGCAAAAACTTTTTAATTTAATGTAATCGAAAACATCTAATTGGATTTTGGTGATATTCTCCAACTCTTCCTTAGTCATAAACTGTTTCCCTTTCCATAGATCTGACAAGTAGACTAGTCCTTGGTCTTCTAATTTGCTTATAGTATTGTTTTTTATGTCTATGTCCTGTAACCATTTGGATCTTATTTTAGTAAAGGGTGTGAGGTGTTGGTCTAATCTAAGTTTCTTCCATACTACCTTCCAATTTTCCCAGCAATTTTTATCAAAGAGGGAATTTTTATCCTAATGGCCAGACTCTTTGGGTTTATCCAACAGCAGCTTACTATAATCATCTCCTGCTTTTACACCTAGTCTATTCCACTGGTCCACCACTCTATTTCTTAGCCAGTACCAAACAGTTTTGATGACTGATGCTTTATAATATAATTTAAGATCTGGTAGGGCTAAGCCACCTGCTTTTGCACTTTTTTTCATTAAGCTCCTGGCAATTCTTGACTTTTTATTTCTCCATATGTATATACTTACAATTATTTCTAACTCATTAAAGTAATTTTTTGGAATTTTGATTAGTAGGGCACTAAACAGATAGTTTAGTTTTGGTAGAATTGTCATTTTTATTATATTAGCTCTACCTATCCAATAGCAGTTGATATTTGCTCATTTATTTAAATCTAATTTAATTTGTGTGAGTAGTGTTTTATAATCGTTTTCATAAAGATTGTGAGTTTGTTTTGGTAAATAGACTCCCAAATATTCCATATTGTCTGAGGTTAATTTGAATGGGATTTCTCTTTCTACTTCTTCCTGCTGTTTTTTGCTAGACGTATATGGAAAAGTTGAGGATTTATGAGGGTTTATTTTATAACCTGCAACTTTGCTGAAATTGCTAATTGTTTCCAGTAGTTTTTTAGATGATTTCTTGGGATTCTCTAGGTAGAACATCATGTCATCTGCAAAGAGTCAGAGTTTTGTCTCTTCCTTCTGAATTCTAATTCCTTTAATTTCTTTTTCTTCTCTAATTGCTGCTGCTAACATTTCTAATAAAATATTAAATTGTAGTGGTGATAATGGGCATACTTGTTTCACCCCTGATCTTATTGGGAATGGCTCTAGCCTCTCCCCATGGAATATAATGCTTGTTGATGGTTTCAGATAGATACTGCTAATTATGTTAAGGAACAGTCCATTTATTCTTACACTCTCTAGTGTTTTTAATAGGAATGTATGCTGTATTTTGTCAAAAGCTTTTTCAGCATCTATTGATATCATCATATGATTCCTGATATGTTTATTGTTGATATAAATGAGTATACTAACAGTTTTCCTAATATTGGACCAAACCTGCATTCCTGAAATAAATCCTACTTGATCATAATGTATTATCCTACTGATGACTTATTGTAATCGTTTTGCTCAGATTTTATGTAGGATTTTTGCATCTATATTCATCAGGGAGATAGGTCTATAATTTTCTTTCTCTGTTTTTACTCTTCCTGGTTTAGGTAACAGTACCATATTGGTTTCATAGAAAGAGTTAGGCAGAGTTCCATGTTCCCCTATTTTTCCAAATAGTTTATATAGGATTGGAACCAATTGTTCCTTAAATGTTTGGTAGAATTCACTTGTGAATCCATCAGGGCCTGCAGATTTTTTTAGGGAGTTCAGTAATGGCTTGCTGAATTTTTTTTATGAGATAGGGTTGTTTAGGTATTTAATCTCTTTTTCATTGAACCTGTGCAACTTATATTTTTGTAAATATTCATCCATTTCACTTAGATTATCAAATTTATTGGCATAGAGTTGGGCAAAATAGTTTCGAATTATTTCTTTAATTTCCTGCTCATTGGTGGTGAGTTCACCTTTTTCATTTATGATACTAGCAATTTGGTTTTCTTCTTTCTTTTTTTTTAATCAAATTGACCAGAGGTTTATCAATTTTATTGGTTTTTTCATAATACCAACTTTTGATTTTATTTATTAATTCAATAGTTTTTTTTTTTGCTTTCAATTTTATTAATTTCTCCTTCAGTTTTTACAATTTCTAAATTGGTACTTAATTGGGGATTTTTGATTTGTTCTTTCTCTAATTCTTTTAGTTCCATGTGAAGTTCATTGATTTCCTCTTTCTCCAATTTATTCATATAAGCATTTAGAGTCATAATATATCCCCTGACAGTTGCTTTGATTGAATCCCATAGGTTTTGGTATGTGGTTTCAGTATTATCATTATCTATGATAAAATGGTTAATTCTTTCTATAATTTGTTTTTTGGTCCACTCATTTTTTTTTAAATTGAGGTTATTCAGTTTCCAAGTTGTTCTGGGTCTATATCTCCTTGGCCCTGAATTGCATATAACTTTTATTACATTGTGATATGAGAAAGATGTATTCACTATTTATGCCTTTCATCAGTTGATCATTAGGCTTTTATGTCCTAGCCCATGGTCAATTTTTGTATAAGTTCCATGTACTGCAGAGAAAAAGGTATATTCCTTCCTATCCCCATTCAGTTTCCTCCATAATTCTACCATATCTAATTTTTCTAACAATCTATTTACCTCCCTAATTTCTTTCTTGTTTGTTTTATGATTCGATTTATCTAGATCTGATAGTGGGAGGTTGTGGTCTCTCACTAGTAGAGTTTTGCTGTCTATGTCTTCCTGTAATTCTTTCAGCTTCTCCTCTAAGAATATTGTCTATGGTACCTTTTAGGAGGATAAAGTTTCCTTCCTTATCTCTTTTAAAGCTATCTATTTTTGCTGCTGCTTTGTCTGAGATAAGGATTATTACTCCTGCTTTTTTACTTCAGCTGAAGCAAAATATATTTTGCTCCAACCTTTTACCTTTACTCTATATGTATCTCTCTGCTTGAAATCAGTTTCTTGTAAGCAGCATATTGTAAGATTCTGGTTTTTAATCCACTCTGCTATTTGCTTACATTTTAAGGGAGAGTTCATCCCATTCACATTCAAGGTTATGGTTTCTAATTCTTTATTGCCCTCTGTGCTATCTACCCTCTGTTTGTATTTTCCCCCCTTTCCCCCCCTTTTCTCCACATTCCCCAGTCTTTTGTTTCTGGAAACCACCCCTTTAATGTTTTTGCCCTCCTATATCACACCCTCCCCTTTCTTTCCCCTTTCTCTTTTTCCGTTTGCCCTTCCCTTCCTTCTGTTATTTCCACTTATTTCTCCCACTCCCCTTCCCTTTCTCCATCCCCCCTCCCCTTTTCCCCTTTTAATACTTGAAAGGTTAGATGTTTTATAAGTTAACTGAATATGTTTAGGTTGACTTTAAGCCAAGTCTGATGTGAAGAAGATTCAGGTGTTTCTCCTCTGTTCCCTTCTTCCCCACTATTACCATAGGTTTTTTGTACCTCTTAGTGTAATGAGATTTACCCCATTCATTCCCCTCCCTCCTCCTGTCTCTTTCCTGTCCCCCATTTTAGGGCAGTAGTGTTTTTTTTTTAGATCCTTCGGTCTAAGTCATAGAAAATTCTGAATGTCTGTCCCTTCTAGTTCTATACATTCTGTTAAATAGAGTCAAAATTCCTGAGAGTTATTAGAATCTTTCTCCCAAGTGGGGTTAAAGCCAGTTACATCCCATTGGATAGTAGTCTCATTGATAGGTCATGAATGTCCATCATTTCTGGCTAGGTGTATTTTTTTTCTTTTACCGCCTCCCCCTCTTTTTTTTTTTTTTTACTTTTCATGTGTCTCTTGAACTTCCTGTTTGATATCTAAATTTTCTGTTTAGCTCTGGTATTTTCATCAGAAAGTTTTGGAATTCTTCCATTTCATTAAATGTCCATCTTTTTTCCTGGAAGAAAAGGTTCAGCTTTGCAGGAAAGCAGATTCTTGGCTGCATTCCAAGCTCCCATGCTCTTTGAAATATCTCGTTCCAGGCCCTTTGAGCCCTTAAAGTTGATGCAGCCAGGACCTGCATGATCCTTACTGTAGCTCCTTGATATTTAAATTGTTTCTTTCTGGCTGCTTGCAGGATTTGTTCTTTTATTTGATAGTTCTGCAGTTTGGCCACAACATTCCTTGGTGTTTTCGTTTTAGGATCTTTTTCTGGTGGGGATTGATGTACTCTTTCAATAACCACTTTGCCCTCCAATTCCATGATATCAGGGCAGTTTTCCATCATTAGATCCTGTAATACTAAGTCCAGGCTTTTTTTCTCTTCAATGTTTTCAGGAAGTCCTATAATTTTCAGGTTGCCCCTCCTCGATCTATTGTCGAAGTCTGTGGTTTTGTTTATGAGGTAATTTAGATTTGCTTCTATTTTTTCTATTTTTTGATTTTGTTTAACTGACTCTTGCTGTCTCATGGAGTTGTTAGTTTTTGTAGACTCCATTATTTTTTTGGGGGGAGGAGTTTTCTTCATTAACCTTTTGCAACTCCTTTTCCAATTCGTCAGTTCTACTTTTGAAAGAGCTTTCCATTTGACCAATTGAGGTTTTGAGAGAATTATTTTTTTTTTCATTTTCTCCTTTGAGGATCTGAGAGAATTATTCTCATTTTGTAATTGTCCAATTGATAATCTGAGAGATTTATTCTCTTTTTGTGTTTGTCTAATTGTACTTTCTAAGGTATTAATTCTCTCCCCCAAATTTTTAAGCTCCTTCCTTATTTCTTCAAGGAAGTCTTTCTGTGCTGGAGACCAGATTGTATTCTCCTCAGAGTTTCCAGGTCTCTCTGAGTTGGAGTATTTCCCTTCCAGGAATTTTTCTATGGATCCACCTTTCTGCTGACCCTTCTTCATTATGGTAAGACATTGAGTTGAGGGGGGGGGGGGCTGGTTCACCTGGGCTTGAGATCGCTGAAGGCTTTACTGAGTGCAGTTTCTCTGGCTGGCCAGTAGGAGGTGCTGGTTGTCCTCTCTGCAGTGTCTGTGACCTTGGTTGGGAGGCCTCCCTTTGCAGGAAGGCAGGAGTTGGAACTATTGAATTCTTTTGCCTCTAATCAATGGTGGACTTTACCGTGGCCTGAGGTCATTCCTCAGCTGGGCTGGTTCTTTTGCTCACACACCTGGGCCTGAGGCAGAAGTAATTTGCCATTGTTTGAGGAGAAGCCTCTGTGCAATGGAGACATGCCCTCAGAGTTTCTCAAACCAGAGACTAGGGATGGTGTCTGCTGTTCTTCTGCACCAGAATATTTCCACGAGCCTGGTCCCAGAGCTCCAGGGGGACAGCACCAATACCAGTGCCTCTGCTTCTCCGCGGACCCAAGCCCCTTTCGTGCAGCCGCACCGCTGATTCATCAGGTCCACTCTCGGGCCCTCAAACTCCAGGTTCCAATTCAGCTGTTAATCTGGCTGATCCGCGGCAGATCCTCCCTTGGAGCCCAACTCACCAGCCCGGATTCATCCAAGGCTGCTGTGGGAGACAAATCCTGAGGTAGCTGTTCTTCTGGCTTTTCTTTCTGTGTTTTCTGAATCTGATTTCTTTTAAGAGGTTTGTTTCATGTGATAGATGGGGAAGAGATCAGGAGACTTTAGAACTGTGCCTGTCTTCTCTCCACCATCTTAGCCAGAAGTCCGAGATCAATTATTAATAAAGTTTTGCTCTCTATATCTCCTTGAAATTCACTCAGGTTTTCATCAAAGAATATGGATCCTATACCGCTAGGTGCCAACATGTTGTGTAATGATATAGCTTTATTACCAATAGTGCCTTTTAGAAGATGTAGATTTCTTTCTTGTCCCTTTCAATGAGATTAGTGTTTCCTTTTACTTTATCTGAGATCAGGATCACTACCCCTGAATTTTTTCCTTCATGTGAGGCATAATAAGTTTTGTTCTAACATTTCACCTTTACCCCATGTGTGTCTCTCTCCATCAAATGTGTTCCTTGTAAACAACATATATTCGTTTAGAGGATGTCTGGTCAGGATGGCAGAGAAAACAGACACTGTGCTAAGGTCTCCTGATCTTCCCTTATATATAATATGAAACAAACCCCTTAACAGAAATTCAATCAACAATATTCAGAAGAAGCTAGGAGAAGAATATCTACCTCAAGATTTGTCTTTGGGGACCATGGCTGAGCCTGGGGTAGAGAGCAGTGAGCATTCTGGGACAGAGTGAGAGTCAGACAAACCTAAGATCAACCATAGAGTCACTGACTGTGGAAGATTTGGTCCAAGAGCCAACTGGCCCATGGAGGCTTTGGCTGTAGGAGTGATGGTCTGGGGAACTGCATCAGGGCTGAAAGTTGAGTTCCAACTTGGAGATTTGCAGACATCAATCTGCTGGTCTACTCTGGTCTGGAGTATCTCAGACATCAAACATACATTTCAGCTGAACCCTCTTCCGAGAACAAACAGAGTAAAACCCCAACCACTCACTCAAGAATTGTAACTCTATTAGAGAGATTATACATTAGCCAGAAGTGAAAGACACTCATGACTTTTCTGTGACTCAGATAGAATGATTCAAAAACAATAATTATTTGAAACAGGAGGATGGAGGAGATTGAATGGGGGGGGGGGTAAATCTCATTACATTAAGAGGTACAAAGGACCTATTGCAGCAGTGGGGAAGAAAGGCAGATGTGAAAACTACCTGAATCTTACTCATATCATATTTGGCTTAAAGTTATCATACATACACTCAGTTATGTTAAGAAACGTATCTAACCTTTCAATCATTAAAAGAGGAAAAGGTAAGGGGGGAAGGAAAAGGGGAACTAACATAATAAACAGAAGGAAGAAGGGGCAAAGGGAAAGGGGAAAGAAAGGGGAGGAGGGTTGGATATAAGGGACAAAAACACTGGAAGTAGTGACATTCAGAAACAAAATACTGAGGAATATGGGTACAGTAAAAAAAAGGGAAAAATACAGAGGGGAGATAGCATGGAAGGCAATAAAGAGTTAGTAATTATAACTTTGAATGTGAATGGGATGAATTTTCCCTTAAAACATAAGTGAAAAGCAGAGTAGAATAAAAACCAAAATACTACAATATGCTGCTTACAAGAAACTTATTTGAAGCAGAGAGATATGTGCAGAGTAAAGACAAAAAGGATGGAGAAAAATATATTTTGCTTCAGCTAAGTGAAAAAAAAGCAGGGGTAGCAATCCTTATCTCAGACAAAGCAGCTGCAAAAATAGATATTATTAAAAGAGATAAGGAAGGAAAACATACCCTCCTAAACAGTGCCATAGACATCTCCCTGATGAATATATATGCAAAAACCTTAAATAAAATCTGAACAAAATGATTACAAGTTATCACTAGGATAATACATTGTGACCAAGGAGGATTTATCCCAGGAGTGCAGGATAGTTTCAATATTAGCAAAACTAATAAGCAATATATATCTGAAACCATCTACAAGCATCATATGTAATAGGGATAGCCTAGAGGAATTCCCAATAAGATCAGGGGTGGAACAAGGATGCCCATTATCACCACTACTATTCAATATTGTATTAGAAGCATTAACTTCAGCATTAATAGAAGAAAAGGAAATCAAAAAAAATTAGAATTGGAAAGGAAGAGACAAAACACTTACTCTTTGCAGAAGATATGATAAATAGTAAGACAATCCCAAAACATTATCTAAAAGAACTATTAGAAATACTTAGTAACTTTAGCAAAGTTGCAAAATATAAAATGAACTCTCATAACTCCTAAACATTTTGATTTATGAAAAGCAAAATACAGCAGAAAGAGCTAGAAAGAGTAAACTCATTCAAAGTAATTTCAGACAATATAGGGAGTCAAGGCAGTCTCAGAAACTTTTAGAAAATAACTACAAAACATTTCTCACACAAATAAAATCAGACTTAATTGGGCAAATATGAACTGCTCATGGATAGGCTGAGCAAATAAAATAAAAATGACAATTCCATCAAAATCAAACTACTTGTCGGGTGGCTAGGTGGTACAGTGGATAAAGCACCAGCCCTGGAATCAGGAGTACCTGGGTTCAAATCTGGTCTCAGACACTTAATAATTACATAGCTGTGTGTCCTTGGGCAAGCCACTTTACCCCATTGCCTTGCAAAAACCTAAAATAATTAAACTACTTGTTTAGTGCCCTACCAATCAAAATCTAAAATAATTACTTTAATGAGTTACAAAATAATGTAAGTAAATTCATATGGAGAAAGAAAAAATCAAGAATCTCCAGAGATTTAATCAAAAATTGCAAAAGAATGTGGCTTAGCCCTAGGAGATCTAAAATTATATTATAAAGGGTCAGTCATCAAAACTGTCCGGTATTGGCAAAGAAACAGAGTGATAGAACAGTGGAATATACTATGTGCAATAGCAGGAAATGATTATAGTAATCTGCTATTTGATAAACCCAGAGTACAGCTATTAGGATAAAAACTCTCTATTTGATTAAAAACTGTTGGGAAAATTAGAAGCTGGCAGAAACTTGGATTACAACAACACCTCATACCCTAAACCAAGACAAGATCAAAATGGATACAGGATGGGGTGGCTAGGTGGTGTAGTGGATAGAGCACTGGCCCTGGAGTCAGGAGTTCCTGAGTTCAAATCCGGCCTCAGACACTTAATAATTGCCTAGCTGTGTGGCATTCGGCAAGCCACTTAACCCCATTGCCTTGCAAAATCTAAAAAAAAAAATGGATCCAGGATTTAGACATAAAAAAACTATATTATAAGCAAACTTGAAGATCCAGTTAAAGTTTGCCTGTCAGATCTATGGAAAGGGAAGCAGTTTATGACCAAGGAAGAGATGGAGAACATCATTAAAAATAAACTACTTAATTTTGATTGCATTAAATTAAAAAGCTTTTGCACAGACAAAAACTATTGGAACCAAGATCAAAATAAATGTTGTAAATTGGAAATCAATTTTTTCAACTAGTCCTTCTGACAAATGGCTCATTTCTAAAATCTATAGAGAACTGAATCAACTTTTCAGAAAAACCAAGCCATTCTCTGATTGACAAGTGGTCAAAGGATATGCAAAGGTAATTTACAGTTAAGGAAATTAAAGTGATCCATAGTTATATGGAAAATGCCTCTAAATCACTACTTATTAGAAAAACACAAATTAAAGCATCTCTGAGATACCACCTCACATCTCTCAGACTGACCAACAACCAGAAAGTACACTGATCTATGTTGGAAGTGATATAAGAAATCTGGAACACTACTACATTGTTGCTGGAGCTGTGTACTCAGTCCAACCTTTCAAGAGAACAATTTGGAAATATGCCTCAAAAGCAATAAAAATGTGCATCCCTTTGATCCAGCAATACCACTACTAGGTCTATAGGCTGAAGATATTTTGAAAAAGGGTAAAAACATCACTTGTGCAAAAATATTCATAGCAGACCTTTTTGTGGTGGCAAAGAATTTGAAATAAAATGAATGCCCTTCAATTGGGGAATGGCTTAACAAACGTGTATATGTATGTCATGAAACATGTATAGTTGGGTCTTGTCTCTCCGTCGAAGAGGTCTAAGATGACATCATTATGTTCAAGACAAAAAGCTCTGATGAAAAGCATGTGTGTTAACTTTATTGTTTTTATATTTATTTTGTTTTTGTATAAATGCTATTTTTTACAATATTAAAATATTCCTATTTAAGAGTAAACATAATACTCCTTATGCCCCCCAAATTTAGAACCTTATGAGCAATAAAGGAAAGAGAAAAAAATTAAAATTAATAATAATATTAATAATAATAATAATGGGGTAGCTAAGTGGCACATGGTATGGAGTACCAGCCCTCAAGTCAGAAGCACCCAAACCCAAATCTGACCCCAGACACCCAACAATTACCAACTGTGTGACCTTGGGCAAGTCACCCCAATCCTACTGCCCTGCAAAAAACAAAAAAATCCCAAAATAAAATAAAATGATAAAAATAAAATAGTAGTAGTAGTAGTAGTAATAGTAGTAGTAGAGGTGTCCAGGTGGAGCAGTGGTCAGAGCTCCAGAGTCAGGAGAACCCAGGTCCAAATCTGGCCTCAGACAACCAACAATCACCCAGCTGTGCAACCCCAGGCAAGCCACCCAAATCCATGTGCTCTGCAAACTCCCCCCCAAATAAGAATAACAATACCAACAACAACAAAAATAATAATAATAAAAATAATAAATGTGTTTCAGTTTGTGTTCCAACACCACCAACTCTGGCACGGGTGGATCACTTTCTTTAGGATAAGTCCATCACAAAAACAACTACCATAATTTTCCACTGTTGCCATTGCTGATTGCAAATCCCTCCATTTGTATTTCCCTACTGCTATACACTATATTTTCTTTCTCCTTTCACTCTGTCCAGCTTCTTAAATGTGCTGTAGGGTAGCTGAGTGGAACAGCAGACTAATCACTGGCCCTGAGGCCAAAAGGCCCTGAGCCCATCTACCACACCTAAGGCCCAGCAACCAGACAGCCCTGTTGTCCCAGATAGAACATCCAATCCCAGTCCCTTGCAAGAAGTAAAAAAGAAAATGTATTATATCTAACCACTCTGCCCCCATGGTCTAGCCTCTCCTCTATCACTCACATCCCTCTCCATCCCCCATCCCTCTTCTCTCCTTCATATTCTAGATGAATATACCCCATTGAGTATATGTGCTGTTTCCTCTTGAGCCACCTGTGATGAGAGTGAAGGTTCCCTCATTCCCCCTCGCATTACCCCCTTCAATATCTTTGCAATAGCTCATTGTAATAAAATAAAGAATATTATTATATGAAATATCTTAGCCTATTCTACCTCTCCTTTCTCTTACTCCCATTACATTTCCCTTTTAGCCATTAACTCCATTTTTACAATATATTATATATTCAAACTCAGCTCTCTCCTGTGCCTCATCCATAAAACCTCCTTCTACCTGCTCTATTAAATGAGAGGTTTCCTATGAGTATTATCAGTATTGTTTCTATGCCAGAATACATGTAGTTCATCATCAAGTCCCTCATATTTTATTCTTCTCCTCTGCTCTCTATGCTTCACCTGACTCTTGTACCTGAATTATCAAACGTTTTGTTCATCTCTGGCCATTCCAACAGGAACATTTGAAATTCCCCTGGTTCAGTTAAAGTCCATTTTTTTTTCCCTGGAAGAGGATGTTTAGTTTTTATGCAAAGTTGATTATCAGTGGCATTCTGAGCTCTTTTGTCTTCCAGAATATTATATTCCAACCCCTATGAGCCTTTAATGTAGTTCCTGCTAATTCCTGTGCAATCCTGACTGCAGCTCCACAATACTTGAATTGTGTCCTTCTGGCTACTTGTAATATTTTCTCTTTGATTTGGAAGTTCTGGAATTTGGCTATAATATTCCTGGAGGTTGTTTTTTCTGGATCTCTTTCCAGGGGAGATTGGTGGATTCTCTCAATTTCTATTTTGCCCTCTGCTTCTAGGATATCTGGATAATTGTCCCATAGGAAATCTTTAAAAATGAAGCCAAGGCTCTTTTCCTGATCATGACTTACAGGTATCCTAACAATTTTAAAATTATCTTTCCTCAATCTGTTTTCCAGATCAGTAGTTTTTTCAAAGAGATGTTTCATATTTTCTTCTAATTTTTCATTCTTTGCTTTTGAAGTATTGTGTCCTGAATTCTTGTAAAGTCAGTAGCTTCCTTCAGCTCCATTGTACAGCTGAAGGAACTGTTTTCCTCAGAGAACATTCTTACCTCTTTTCCCATCTGACCAATTCTGCTTTTTAAAGTATGCTTCCCATTAACTTTTTGAACTGTTTTATCCATTTAGCCTAAGCTGGTTTTTAACATGCTATTTTCTTCAGCATTCTTTTGGATCTCCTTGACTAAGCTGCTTACTTCTTTTTCATGTTTTGCCTTTATCTCTCTCATTTCTGTTCCCAATTTTTCTTCTGTCTCCCTCACTTGATTTCAAAATCTTTTTTGAGCTGTGTCATAGCATGAGCCCAATTTCTGTTTTTCTTGGAGTACTTAGATGCAGGAACTTGTACTTCATCTTCTTCAGATTGAGTATTTTGATTGTTCTTGAGATCATAGACAAAGTATTTCTCAATGGTGTTCCTCTTTTTTCTACATTTACTCAATTCCCCAGCTTGTGCCTGGTCCTCGGGTGCTTCCTGAGCCTTTGAGTATTATTGGTACACCCCCCCACCAAGGATATCAGTGTGTGAAACTCTGTACTCCCTCCTGGTCTGTGAATGACTACAAGCACACCCCTCTGTCATGGGGCTGAGGTGAGGAGGGCCTGCTATTCTATGGGGTGCCCTAGAATTTGTTTAGGTTCTGAATGTCTTCAGAGTCTCAGAGTCCTGTTCCAGTGACAGGGGACAGACCTTGGAAATCTCTCTCTACTCCCCTACCTAGGCTGAGTACTCAAGGTTCCTTTGCTTGGGGGCTCCTGCTTACTGTCTCCACCTGCTTCCTATTCCTGCATTTGCCACACTGCTGGCTGAGTGCCCTGAGGGTTGGTTTTCAGGGCTCCCCACTAGCAGAGGTCCCCCACTGATCTTCCAAGTGCTCCACAAGTGTAGGTCAGGAAACTACCCCTGCTTCTGTGAGCCATCTTCCAGCACCCTGGGGCTGCTTCTGGGAGGCTGAAGTTCCTTCACTCTGGCAGCAGCCCCTCCAACCCCATGGAGCCAAGCCTTTCTGCTATTTTTCAGGTTACATCAGGCTGGAGAACTGCATCACTGGATCCCTCTGTGAGTTCTGTCTCTCAAGAATTTAGTTAGAGTCCTTATTTTATGAGTTTTGAGAGAGAGCATCTAAGAGAGACCCTATTCCTGTTGCCGTCTTGGCCCTGCCCATTGTTAACTTTAAATTTAAGTGTCTCTTTATCTTTTGACTCATTTTAATTCTGCTATGCTGGTGAAGCTCAGAACTTCATCTGTTGCTGGCATCATAATCTGGGAAGTCCTGAGTCAGTTCCATAATTTACAATCATTTGTAAAATCCTCAGTTGAGGCCTTCAGAACCTCCCAGTATTTAGAGATCTTTAAGATTCTTGCAGTTAATTAGATCAGAGTTTGATTTAATCTTTACTTCACTTTACAAAGTATTAAGTACCCTTGGGGGAACAGGGGTAATGTGTGGGAGTAAATAGGACTGGCCCAGGGGCACAAATAGTTGAATAAATGATTTTGCTTTGTATGATACTTTGACTGTTGAGGAGGACTGTGTGTCTTTGGAGGATACTTGAAAATGGGATAAGATAAAAATGATTATAATTAGAATTTGATGTAATTTGAGAAAATGCTGCTTATCAAGTAATCAAGCAATCAATCTGTGATAATACTTTGATAACAATTCGAACTTATCAAGCAATCAAATAATTAGACTGTGATTGATCATACCTGATTAGGTATACTAAAGCTGATAAGAAAACAACAGTGTGAAGAGGCACAAAGATTTATAATTTAGAGGGGGGAAGGGAGAGTGTGAACACTGAGTAAATTCTATTTAATAGATTTGGCACAGAAATGGAATAAAGAAATTCACACTTAGATTTAAAAATCTTTCATAATCTGCAGGAAAGGGAGGATAGGGAAAGGGAAAGACAAAGGAAGAAGCAATGGATATAAGGAAACAGGAAGGCAAATGGTATAAGTAAAAATAAACTGAAAATCAATTTTTTTAAAAAAGTAATTTATTTTAATGTAATGGGGTTAAGTGACTTGCTCAAAGTCACACAGGTAAGGTATTATTAAGTCTCCGATGGCAGCTTTGAAATCAGGTCCAGTGTGTCCACTGTGCCACCTAACTGCCCTCTAAAAATTTAATTTTAAAAGAACACTGAAAGGGAAAATGGAGTAGAATTTTGTTGAGAAGGAATAAGAGGAAAGACAAGAGAAAAATATGAAAGGGGAAAAATAGCACAGAGGGAAATACAGAATCAGTAATCTTAAATTTAAATGTGATTACAATCAACTGTCCCATAAAACAGAAATAGCTAAGAAAATGAATTAAAGACCAGCATCCCAAAATACACTATTACTTCATTTCTTTTTTCTTTTTTTTTAATTTTTGAAAGGTTTTATTTATTTTTAATTTTACAATTTTTCCCCAGACTTGCTTCCCTATCTCCCCGAAGGCAGCTTGTTAGTCTTTACATTGCCCCATGGTATACATTGAATGTGATGAGGACAAAATCATATCCTTAAGGAAGAAACATATAGTATGAGAAATACCAGAATGGCATAATAAGATAATATTTTTAAAAAATAAAGGTAATAATCTTTGGAATTTGTTCAAACCTCACAATTCGTTCTCAGGATACAGGTGACATTCTCCATCAAATATATCCCCAAATTGTGCTGATTGTTGCACTGTTGGTATGAGCAAGTCCATTAAGCTTGATCATCACTCCCATGTTGCTGTAAGAGTATATGATGTTCTTCTGGTTCTGCTCATCTCACTCAGCATCATTTCATGCAAATACTTCCAAGCTTCCCTGAATTCCCATCCCCCTGGTTTCTAACGGAACAATAGTGTACCATCACAAACCTATACCCCAGTCTGTTTAGGCATTCCTCAATTGATGGAAATTCCCTCAGTTTCCATTTCTTTGCCAACACAAACAGAGTTGTTATGAATATTTTTGTACAGGAGATGCTTTTACCCTTTTTCATAATCTCCTCAGGGTATAGATCCAGTAGTGGTATTGCTGAATCAAAGGGAATGCACATTTTTGTTGCCTTCTGGACATAATTCCAAATTCCTCTCCAGAAAGGTTGAATGAATTCACAGTTCCACCATTTTGATCTTATTGTGCTATAGGTATACCCATATCTTTTTAGTCCAATCTCTTCAATTATAGTTGATGTTTTAATTATCCTGAGAGAAGTAAAGTTCTCAAGAATTAAAAATGTTATATCTTCCCTGTCATCTATATTTGTGATGGAACACTATTGTTCTACTAGAAACCAGGAGGGATGTAAATTCAGGGAAGACTGGAAGAATTTGCATGCACTGATACTGAGCGAGATGAGCAGAACTAGGGTTATATTACAGTTATATAAAATTACATGGAATTGATCCCCATTTGTTTTGTTTTGTTTTTTCATTTTTTCCTTCCTCCTTTCAACTAATATTTTTATGCAACTCTTGAGTTTTGTGATTGAATTCTCTGTTCAGTTCTGATCTTTATGCCAGCAAAATCTGTAAGTCCTTTATTTCAAAGAACATCCATTTTTCCCCCTGGCAGTATATGCTGAATTTTGCAGGGTAGTATATTATGGGTTGTAATCCCAGGTTCTTTGCTCTCCAATATATGTTGTTCCAGGTCTTCCAGTCCTTCATTGTTGAAGCTGATAGGTCCTGTGTGAGTTTGATTTTAATTCCTCTGTATTTAAATTGTTTTATTTTTTTCTCCTTGCAATATTCTGTCATTTATATGAGAGCTATGGAATTTGGCTACACCAGCCCTTGGAATTTGTATCCTGAAATCTCTTTCTGGAGGGGTTCTGTATAGTCTTTCAAAGGGATTTGGACAGTTTTCCCTTATATTTTCCTGCATGATGTTTTACAGTTTCTTTTGTTCTTTTGATCTAGGCTTTCTAGTCATCTGATTATTCAGATTGCCTCTCCTAGTTCTATTTTCCAGGTCCTTTATTTTCCATAAAAGGTAATTTAGATTTTATTCAATTTTTTCAGGCTTTTTATTTTGTTTGATGGAATCTTGTAGTCTCATAGATTCATTGGTTTCTATTTGTTCAATTCTAATTTTTAGGGTTTTATTTTCTTCAATTACCTTTTGTGTTTCATTTTTAAAGATGTTAAATTCTCTGGTCAAATTTTCATAATTATTTTGCGTGACTCTCATTTCTTTTTTCCATTTTTCTTCTTCCTATATTCTTTGCTTTTTAAATTCTATTTTAAGCTCTTTGATGAGCTTTTGTATTTGAGTCCAATTTCAAACTGTTTTGATATTTCCCCTGTGATTAATTTTTCACTGATTTCTTCTTTAGACATAATATTGTTATCATCTTTGTCTGTAAAGTCATTTTCTATAGCAAGTGCTTTTTAGTTTTTCTGTTCATCTTTGTTCTTTTGGCTCTTCTTCTGGGGAATAGGGAATATAGATCCAAGCAGCTGTTTTTCTGGACCTGAGTTCTGATCCCTGGCTTGTTGTTGGCCAAGATGTTGCCTATGTGGTTCAGGCCTTGCCTTTGCAAAGATTTGTTTCCTCCTTTATGCCCAGATTCCAACTTAGAAGTGGTTCATTCCCAACCCAAATCCTGCCTTTTGCCACATTTTTCCCAGGGTTTACATCTTGTTTGGGGTTTGGTATCCTCCCTACTGGCTTGCTATCTAGCTGCTGGGACCTCTGCTATTACCAAGCTATCAGGACTTAGATTACACTGTGACTAATAGCCTCCTGCTGGCTTTCCTGCGCTCCTGCTTCAAGAACTTTACTTTGCCTTTTCCCCCAAGAGAAAGACTTTCACTGAAGATTCTCCATGATATCTACAACTAAAAACTTTTTGAATATTTTCTTTTTCTTGGTGGGATCTGTAGCTTGAATGTCATAGAAGGGCTTCATTTGTCTTTGGTATGGAAAAGCTATAGGAGCATGTTAGCTTCATGGCACCATCTTGGCTCTGGTCCAGAAGTCCTAGGGTCCAAATTTTTTAACATACAGTATGGCAAAACTATATAGATTATAGTATATAATATATAGTATATAGATGCCATCACATCCAGAAAATAAAACCATAGTAAGCAATATTCTATGTCATTATAGTTTGGAGAAATGCAAATTAAAACAATTATGTAATACTACCTCTTATGCATTTGATTTTCTAATAGAACAAAAAATAAAAAGTACAAACATTGAAGGGGAAGTTGGAAAAATTAGATGGAAATGCAAAAATAATGAAGTTTTTGACAGATTCAACAATTATTTTGAGTCATTTTAAGCTATGCCCAACGTTCTGTGAAATCATGTATATCCTTTGACCTAGCAATACCATTACTAGGTCTGTATCCAAAATGAGATTTTAAAAATAAAGAGAAAGGACATATAGGTGCAAACATGTATATAGCAGCTCTTTCCTGGTGGCAAAGAATTGTGAATTAAGGGAATGCCCATCATTTGGAGAATAGCTGAACAAATACAGGTATATTATTATTATGGGATACTATTCTGCTATAAGAAATGATGAGCAGGAAAACCTAGGGTGATTTATGTGAGATGATGGAAAGTGAAATGAACTGTGCATAAAGTAATGGCAATATTATAAGATGATCATTTGTGAATGACTTAAATTCTATTCTCAGCAATATAATGACCCAAGATAATTCTGAAAAAAAATGCTATCCCTCTCTAGAGAAGTAACTGATAGTATCTAGACATCTTTTGAAGCATATCTTTTTAGACTTTAATTATCTTGGGTTTTTTGGGGGGAGGTGGGGTGCCAATATTTTCTTTCACATCATAGAAATGGTTTACATGACTTGATATGTAAGACCTATATAAAATTGTTTGCTTTCTCAATGGAGTTGAGAACGGAGGAAAGAAGAGTGGAATTCAAAAGTTTTAAAAGGAAACATTATAGTTTTTTACTTTTAACTGGGTAAAACAAAATGTTATATATTAAACATGAATACTTCTGAGATTCTACATTTTCAATTATTTTATGCCACCCCCCTTTGTGTTCTACATTACAACCAAACTGCTCTTTTCAGACCTCACCACTCTTTTAGTTTGAACAATCTTTAACCAATGTCTAGAGCATGCTCGTTCTGAAAGTTAGGCTTTGGCAATCTCAGTATCATTCTTTTTTAGGTATATACATACAAACCTGTTAAAGATATTTCCACAATACTCAAGTTGTGAAAGAATAATCAGAACAACATGGGAAAACATTTAGAAAAAAAAGAAAAAGCGAAAAGAGTATGCTTCTATCTGCATTCAGACTCCATAGTTATTTCTCTGGATATGATGTTATTTCCCATCACAAGTCTTTTGGAATTGTTTTGGATCATTTTATTGATTAGAACAGCCAAGCCTATCATAATTGAATATTGCACAATGTTGCTGTTACTGTGCACCATGTTCTCCTGGTTCTGCTCATTTCATTCAGCATCCAATCATGAAAGTGTTTCTAGGTTTTTTCCAGAGTACTCTCATTCAAGCTTTCTTACATAACACTAGTGCTTAATCACATTCTCATACCATAATTTTTTCATTCATTCCCCAATTGATGGGCATTCTCTCCTTTTCCAATTCTTGCCCACTATAAAAAGAGCTGCTATAAATATTTTTGTATATGGCAGCCAATTTCCCTTTTTTATGATATCTTTTTGGATCACATATTAGTGATATTTCAAGATTAAATGGTATTCATAGCATTATTACCCTTTGGGAGTAGTGCCAAATTCCTCTGCAGGATAGCTGGATTAGATCACAACTCCACCAAAAATGAATTAGTGTCCCACTATTTCTACATCTTTTCCATCATTTATTATTTTACTCTTCTCTCAGTGACTTGAGAAGTTGAAGGCACAATAGATAGAACACTTGATCAAAAGTTAAGAAAAATCAGAATTTAAATAAATATTTACTGGTTGTGCTATTCTGACCAAGTAATTTAGGTTTTAACTGCTTCTCTGTTCACATGGTAATGATGGTGATAGAAGATGAACTGGCAAATATGAGTGATAACCATTCTTGTTGTTCTTGTCTACTTAAAGTTATAAAGAGTTCTTGACTTGAGATGTAGGTGCTGTTCCCTAAACCATTTGTTGATATTGTTTTTAATACCTAGACTTTAGATGGTTATATGCCTTCATTATTTTCCCAGGGACATCTGGGATTAGCCAGCGGAAAAATGATAAGGACTCAGAGTACAGAAAATCTATCTTGCCAATTCTGATTCTGTTTATAACTGGTCCTAATCCAGATGCATTTTCTGGTTTCCAAATGAATAGATCACAACATTTTAGATTTTACAGTGTCCTTAAAAGTCCACTAGCCCAGTCTGCACATTTTATAAAAAGGAAAAGTTGTTGCTAATAAGAGATTAAGTGACTAGTCCAAGGTCAGGGACCAAAGGATAAAACCCCTATCATCTCACTTGAAATTCTTCAAGGCTAAAATTGTAATTATTGACCCATGAACACAATCTGGATTGCTTAGTTTTTTCGCCCAGCCTATCTTTTCATATCTGAAACATGATATCCTAGGCTGTTAGAATGATAGCCTACTGACATATGGTGACAGTTGAGTTCTAGGACTCAAAAAACAGTGAGACTTTGGGTTTTGAGAAGGATCCTCACTGGATTGTTCCAAATACTGTATATTAACAATAGTGACTCATATTATGCAAGTGCTTTGCAATTTACATAGAGCTTTCTTTAAAATGACCTCTAAAGTAAGAGAAATAGTATACTATTTATTCCCGTTTTATTTCAAGCACCAGAGATTTCCTTTGTTTCAGCACTCACTTCTCATTGAGGCAGGTTGCAATCATCTATGGCTTAATAGATGCCACTCTTTGAAAGTTCCTATGGCAAATAAATCTATCATATGTTTTATATGATGATGAGCCTTTTCTAAATCAATCAATCAACAATAATTCAATACACACATACTATATACCAGGTACAATAGTAGGTCAGGGTCTCCTCAGATGACAGATTACAGTTTGAAATTAGGCCTATAGTTGAAGTATTTCTTGCTGGATAGGGTTTTTTTGGGTGGGGAGTATTTTGCCTTCAAATACTAGAGGTCATTTCTACAACAAAATAAGCCATGAAGATTAAACAAAGCCATTAATATATTTTAAGTATTTTACTAATATTACCTCATTTTAGCCTCATAAACCCTAAGAAATAGATATTATTATTATTTTTATTATTATTACTACTATACTCATTTTAAAGGTGAATAAACTAAGACAACAGAGATTTAGTAACTTTTCCAAGGTCACAAATTTCATATTGTTTAAAAGTGAATTTGAACTTGTTCCTTTCTAATTCCAGGTCCAGCATTGTCCCACCTAGATACATAGGAAGTAAGGTAAGTTTTCATCACTCTATTTTCCCTTAGCATGAGAAAACAGAGATTCAGTAAAAAGAACTGGCTTATTCATATTTACTCAACTCTTAAGTGGTAAAATCAGAGATCAAAATATCATGCATTTAAGGAATGACATGAACTTAAGGACTGAGTCTAATCCTCATATTTTACAAAAGGAAAAGCTAAGGTTTAGCATAGCTGAGTGACCTGCCAGAGTCATACAAGCATTAAATGGCCAAGATAGTATTTGAACATGTCCTCTTATACCACATTGTCTCAAACACATGCCACTCATTTCCAAGTTCAGATTTTATTCCTTAACACTAGTCACAGTAGCATTTCATATTGTTATAAAAAAAATGAAAGCTAATTTCTAGAAAGTAGCACTTGTTTATCAGACCAAACCAGAGGGACCTCAGGTCTGCGTCCAGAATCAGAA
Organism: Macrotis lagotis; assembly: GCF_037893015.1. Lineage (NCBI taxonomy): Eukaryota > Metazoa > Chordata > Mammalia > Peramelemorphia > Peramelidae > Macrotis > Macrotis lagotis. The sequence continues at coordinate 336,580,353 of NC_133658.1, forward strand.
TAAAATTGTACCATTTGAAGACTATCTTAGCTCAGAGGCTCACTTCTAGAGTTTTGACCTTCAGGTAATGGGACACAGTAAGTCAGGAAATGGTTTACTACAGTATGGAACTGTCAAATTTTAAAATGGAGTACCTATATTGATCAAATCATGAATGAATTAAATGTGAAGTAATCACATTACTTTGAATTACATAATTCTGAGATACTTTCCTTTTGATACTTCACTTAAAGAGTAACAGAATTTTATGTGGTGTAGATCGGAAAATACATAAAGAGGAAAGGAAAAAAATCTTAGGGAAAACAGTCTTATTATATGGTTATTCAAAGTCACTGGTATAGGGAAGTACAAATTTTTCAATTAACAAATGAACTTCTTTTAAATGGAAACCTTATTGTTGTGTGATTGTTTAAAATGGGCTTCTATGCATATCAAATGACAAAAAGAGGATATTTCTTCCCCTCCACATTCAAAGCACTTCAAAAGTCAAGCAAAAGCAAGGGAAGAGGACTATAAAATCAAGTTAATAATTCACTATTTGTGGTGGGTATATAAATTAGCAAGTTGTTATGATGTTGCTAATTTAATAAAACTTCCTCCCAACAAAAGTGTAATGTGAACAAATATCTTCCTTTCCTTCTAACAGATCCTATTTTTTTCTGTACTCACAACACCTCCACAACCCGCACCCCCTCCTGAAACTACCCTTAATTGAACGAAGTAGACTTAATTTGAATTAAACTGTCAAAAATCTTCCACTTAAATTGATTTATCACCCTTCCCAGTGTAAATGGATTCATTTCTGCACAACACATAAGAAATGTGTGTTGATGGATTGCATTTCATGAAATGGAAATGTTTTGTATGCTTCTCATCGTATGCAACTCAGATATGCAAAGAAAAGATTCCTAAGTGGTGAGATTGTATGAAGGGAGTGGGAGAAGTGGAAGAAGACTTGGGAGAGAAAAGAGAATATAAAGGGTTGTGTGGGGTGAGACACAAAGTAGGCAGGTTTGTTTACATATCTCTTGCTTTCAGCTCCATTTGTCTAATTCTTTCTTATTCATTGAGACCCATCTCAAATATTTCCCTCTCTCTTCCACAGAAATTTTTCCTTTCTTACTCCCCATGTCCTACAGATAAGAATTCTCTGTCTCCATTTCTTTTTCTCTGTCTCTGTTTCTCACTTTATTTTTGACTATATTTATGTCCTCTGTCCCTCTTTCTATCCATCTCTCTTTCCATTTCTCTTTGTTTTTCTCCTAAACTAACATGGTGTTTAAACTTCTAGTTGTCATTTTTATATGGTTCCTTTTATTTTCATCATTTGGCCTGTAGAGTCCTTGAAGGCAAAGACCTAGTTCTGACTCATCACTGTATTTTCCATAAGGTTCAGTAAAGAACACAAAACAAAGGAGATAATGTGTTAATTGAATCAATACTTGAATGAAATACAGCTTTCTTAGAATGCTCAAGACAAATTTTGTTTCTTCAAACTAGGTACAATGAAATAAAGAAAAATAAAAATTAAATTAAAATATACTATTATAATGATCAAATTTAGTCACAAAGAGAGTTTATAAAATTCACCTCCCTCTCTTCATTTCAATAGTGGTAAACCATGGGTATTAAATAGTTTGTGTACTGTCAGAAATAATGGATATATTGGTAAATTTCACTGAAACAAATTTTTTTCTATTTTTTTCATCTTTGTTACAAAAAATAATTCACTGAGTAAGGGAATAGAGAGGAAAGAATTTGAAAAAGGAATGCAATGATGCTGAGTATAAATCCAAAGCAGGTCATATACACCAAAGTATTCTTTGGAGAACTTTTGGCAGTGGCAAAGGACTATAATTTAAGTAAGGTGGCACCATGAAAACTTAGAAAGAATTTTGTATGACCTAATTAAAATTCTATTTCTGATATATATTGTATCTTATTTTATATATTATATATATATACACACACACACACACACACACATATATATATATATATATATATATATATATATATGTAAATGTCACATTGGACATAAGCTAAGTTTACTGAACTGCAAATTGAAAAGGGGAAACTAAATAGCCTTACTTTGTATCTATGTTTGTACATTACAATAAACCCATTGAATTAAGATATGGCTAAAAATAATCATGTTGAGAATTTAATTGTATATTAATATGGTATAAATTGATGCATGAAAATTTCAGAGAAGTATGGGAAAAGTTAGAAGAACCCATGATAAATAAATTAAGCTAAACCAGTAAAATAATATGCACAGAAATATTATAAATAACTAGAACAATAAAATCATAAAAGCAATGAAACTTAGCACTGTGAAATTATAATGACCAAACTTGTCCTAGAAGAACAGAGAAGAAAGATGAACCTTTTGAAGAGGTGAGTTACTGTGGATATGGAACATTGCATATCCTGCCAGACTTGATTGATGAGTTGGTTAGTTTTACTGAACTGCTTTTTGTTTCCTTTGCCATTTTTTATTCTCTTCAAAGGTACCACTTTACAGAGTATATGGGTGAGGAGAAGGGAGAAAGGATGATAGATAGATTCAGAAATAGAAGATGATGTAAAAACAAAATACAACTATAAAATGAATTAACACAATGAAGTTAAATGTTCAGATAATTTTCAGGTTAACATTTCATACTATCAAAATCCAATGATGTGTTTTCTGGGTTTTTTTCCAGGTCTTTAGGTCTTTAATAGCAGAGTTTACGACCTGATAAAGGCATAAAAAGATGAAATACTTTGACAATAATTAAAAACTTTGTAATATTGATGGCTGACATTTGACTGCTCAATTATTACTTCACTGGAAGCATGGTGGCAAGACACTATGGATCACACCAAAGAGCTTTAGGGAATGGTTCTTGCCCTTTAGGACCTTAGTTGAACAATCAAGTTTAACACTTATGAAACAATTAGTGAAAAATGCAAGATCTTATATAATTAAATACTAACTCTGTGGTACAGACAATAAGTGCAATAGGTTAGAGGTTTGGAAAGTCAATGAGGTTTGGAAGGATAAGAAAAGACTTCTTTGTTAAAGTAGCTCTTGTGAGAAATGGGAAAACAGTAAATGTTTCTATTTCCATAAGGACAGAAATTCATGTGTGATGCATGGGGAGAGTCATGGGAGAGAACCCATGTTTTCTTATTTTAACTCCGCTATTCTGTATGCCACAAGGTCTACATAGTTTCTCTAACTATACAATGAATGCTTTAGGTAAGATGATCCTTTTGAGTCCTGATATTCTATGTAATATGAATCAATCTATCAATAAACATTTATGAAGTGCTTCCCCATGCGAGGTAAAATATCATTTTTCTGGTCATTGAAGGTTGTTTTATTTTTGCTTGTTTGTTTGTTTTTAATTAATGGTATATGTTGGCTCTTAAGGAATTTTTGTTAGATTCATGTCAGGACCTTTGGCCTTAGAACTGTGCCTTTTGATCTCAGCTTTCAACAATTCAATCAAGGCAAGAACAATCATAAGTCAGAGAAATACAAGATTTCTATAAATGTATCAAAATCAAATAAGAAGGATAAGGGTCAATAAAATGAGAGATTTTCAAAATATACATAATTTCCAGGTTAGTACCAAGCATGTATTTCACACAATAGTCACCTAATATATTTTTACTGAATTATCTGCATTTAAATGCCTGAACTATTTGGCATTGGCATTGCCAAGAAATGAGTTTTTCCACTTATGCCATGATTACTGGAAATAAAAGCTTAGACTATGGACAATTTTAAAAGAAACAAATATGATTCATTTAATAAGAGAATGTCTGAAAAATAAATAACATACCTCCAAATAACATACCTTTATAAACAGAGGACCCTGGAATTTGATTTTTGACTAAGGAGGAATAATGGAGTATGCAATGATAATTATAGTAGCAACATATAGATGGTATTTAATAAATGTTTATTGAAAGTTGACTACTCATTCAGCTTCAAAAATGGCCTTTATCATTATCAACTATGAGATTATGAGCAAATCATACAGGTTCTTAGGGCATCAGGTTTCTCATTTCTTAAATGTGGTTACTTCTTTGATGTACATCTCAAAGAAAGGACTTTGAAAATCTGAAAGCTCCAGGGAAAAAATATCAGTCTCTGTCATCATCCTCAGTATGACTTAAGGACATCCCTCCTTGTCCATCCTCAATGCCATTGTCTAATTTTGCCCATGAATTATGGAGTATAAGCTTTTACAAGATCAACCACAATACTAGAAAAATTCCAAGTATACTTTCTGTGAAAGGTATATCTACTTTTCTTGGACCAACCTATATAACTACAGTCTCATTTCTTAGACCAGACACTGATAATTTTTTTTATTTTTTAATTTTTTTTTCTTTTCTTTTCTTTTCTTTATTCTCATTTTGTACAAATTTTTTTACATTAATAAAATATTCTTGTTTAAGAGTAAACACTGATAATTTTAAGGGACCAGTGTGGTACAATGGAAAACTCTTTGATTTTTGAATAAAGAGATTTGGGTATACACACACACACTCTGTTTTTGATAATGCTTATCTCTGTGAATATGGACAAATCCTTTATCTTCCCAGGGACTCAGTTTCCTCAACTATAAAATTGAAACAAACTCTCCATATATGACCTCTAAAGTTCTTTCCAGTTACATGTTTTGAATATATGAAATAGACTACAAACTGAGTAGATTTTTCATTTGGAAACATTACAGTATTTTAAATGACCCAAATATCTAATAGAAATGATGTATTTTAACACTGTTTTCTACTTCTTCCACTTATTGGGCTGGCTATACATGATAAAATAACTTGTTCTACAAAGAATATAAATTCTCTTTCACCCATAGGCAGTAGAGAAGTAAATGATAGGTTTCATTGGACTGCAGCAAATCATCAGTGAAGACTGGCACAGGAGAGTAGAAAAAAGTTTATTATCAGATAGATGTAGGATCAGAAAGGCTATGGGCTAGTTGCATGAAATCATTTTGGACTAGAACATAAGATCATAGATTTAGAAAGGGAAGAAACTTTAGAAAGAAGTTTTCCAAATCCTTTCATTTTATAGATGAAGAAATTTAAGTCAAGAGAGGAAAAAGGGTTTATCTAAGGTTACATGGGTCATAAGTGGCAGAAGAAACATTTCAACCACTCGGGTCCTCTAAATTCAAAATTGACAGTCTTTTCAGTATGCTACACTGTCTCATATATATATATATATGTATATATATATATATATATATATATATATATATATATATACACACAAATAAAATTCATCTATAAAGGAAATTCATAGTCTAGAAAAAAATATGTGATTATCCATAGACATATGATGTCTATATTTTGCATGAAATATGGAAATGTATTCTTACTATGATATTTTACTTATATTTTTTTATACTGGATAGGAAATACAAGTAGAAGGTCAGAATGGTTACAACTGGGAAGGGTATTATAGCTTTCCTAGTTCAACCAATTCATTTTTAGAGAGGCCAAGTGCCTTGCTGAAGGTGGAACAACTGTGTGAAAAATTGTATAGGAAGAACCAGGAATAATAGTTTCCGTATAATTTCAAGATATCTACTGAAAGTCCTACCACATATAAAGTGAACCCTGAGAGGAGAATTTACAGAAGGAAATGCATGTAGGGAAAATAACTGTATAGAATTGTAGTAGTACAATTAGAAATTTTTTTAAAATTTTTATTTATTTAAGGCAATGGGGTTAAATGACTTTCCCAAGGTCACATAGCTAGACAATTATTAAGCATCTGAGGATGGATTTGAATTCAGTTACTCCTGGTTCCAGAAGTGCTCTATCTACTGCACCAGTGCTTTATCTACTGCACCAGCTAGCTGCCCCCACAATTAGAAAGATTAACCAACATTAGTGTTTTTATTGATACCAGAAGCATTAGAAGGAATCTTTGAGATCATCTAGACCAATCTCTTATATATTTACATTTAAGTAAATATATTTATCTCTTATTAAACTTGACAAAGAAGAGGTATCAAAGATCTACTGCAATTTCAGCTACAAAAATTTTAAGCCCATGACTGCTTGAAATTCTCCCTCTTCCATGCTCAGATATTTTTACATTCTGTCATAAATTACTAAGTAGTATCATTGCACTTATATTCTCCTTGATTTGATTCATGTCGCTAAATGATTTCTAAACAACAGAAATTATCCATCTATATTTTATATGTTCATAGCCCTAATCATCATTCTGGGAGATAATTAATAACTCTAAGATGCTGTGAGTTCTTTTCTTCATAGACTGATATAACTGATATCTTTTCAGCATCTAATAGATTTAGGATCTTTCAGCCTGAGTCCCTCACCACACTGCCAAAAATATAACTCATTAGAAATATAGACAAAATAAGAGGAAGTTGGTTCTGAGTAAGAACTTAACAAGTTTTGTTATTACCAAAAAAAAAAAAAAAAACTTCATGAGGCGTGTTTCATCTACTTAGAAGTCTTATCTTTTATTTTTAGCCTATTTCTGGGCCCTGTGATTTCATCAAATTATAGGTGTTAATAGAGAACCAAAATAAATCTCAATCTGAGAGTGGAAAGAGAGAAATTAAAAATCTCTATATATAGTGATGGCTTTCCCAGGTTAGGATAATCATTGAAAGTCTTATAAAGGAATTGTGGGAAACTGGACGACAGAAATGAGATGCTTGTGCTGTCTCAAGGAAAAATATCTTTATAATTATAGGAGCAGCTAGATGGTGCATTGGATAAAGCACTGGCCCGAATCAAAAGGACCTGAGTTCAAATCCAGCCTCATACGTTAATAATTATTTAGCTATGTGACCTTGGGCAAGTCTCTTAACCCCATTGCCTTGCAAAAACCAAAAAGATATGAAAAATTAATATTATATTTATTTCTATTCTTTTTATGTTTAATGCAGTAGGAATCATCCAACAAACTCAATTAATTACCACTTAGAATAGTCTTTTTCACTAGAATTTCACATGAGCTAGGATAGGTATAGGTTTTTTATTCACTGTTTGGATAAGAATTGTCTCCATGCTTATCCTACTAAATACAAAACTCCAGACACAACTGTTTGTTGTCTTGCAGTTCAATTCTTTCCTCTATGCATCAGACAAAAGCATTTGTAATGAAGCTGGGGAAAGAAATATTTGTAAGTAATGTAAACTGTTTCCCAAAGATATTGCAGGATACTGTGATGCAGTGGGATGACATGAGTTAGCATATGTGTCTTTGAATACTGTTGTCTGCTGTTGTTGAGAGGGGTGTCTGCGAGGTATTAAATAACCATGGTGAAGAGAAGAGTAATTAAAGCTGATATTTGTTTGCATGTTTGCATGCGATCTGTGAAAAGTCCTAGAAAAAGAAGCAACCTCCATGAAAATGTCCAATAGTAGTTTGAATGTAGATGAGAACATTAGAGTTGAGTTCAGAGGCAGGCAATCAGCATTCAAACCTATAGCTTTCATAATATGGTAGGACAAGGAGGAATGCTTGGTTAGATACATAAGAGCAGAGTAAAATGGGAAACATTAAAATGGTAGAGCTTCTGAGAAGCCAACTATTAGAAGTTAACCTCTCATTTACTGTATATTATTAGTGACCTGATGATTTTCATATTGATCTTCTCCATGATTTGAAAATTTTTCCAGCTTGTAACTACCTGTTTCTATCTCAGTCCCTTGTTTTTAGAATTATTTTATTTGTTGCCCATAGCTTTCCCTGTGTAGCCATCATAAAGAAAAGGGTTCTTATCACATCTTCTATGTGTACATATTCAGGTCCCTCAGAACATAAGCCTTTCTATATAATCTGGTAGTCCTTATTCTCCTTCCCATTTCTCTCTGGTAAATTGAGTTCTTAAAGAAAAACTTTCTAAGGATTTCCTTTGAGGTTTTGTGGTGAATCCCTAACATTATTGGCTAAAGTCATTATTTTATTGTCTTTTGACCAATATCAATAAAAAATTATAATAGTGAAATTCTTTAATGTCATTTATAACCTCTATAATTATTGTTCCCAAATTATTTAGAAAAATGCAACCAAATATCAAAGAGATAGTTACAGAGAAAATTTAGCAAAAAAAGGAATATAAATTTTTCTTTGAACTGAGCCTTGCTCTTTTTCTTTTTTTTTAATGACATTATTTTTACATTTGCAAGGAAGTGGGGTTAAGTGACTTGCCAAAGGCCACTGAGCTAGCTAATTATTAAGTGAAAGAGGTTGGATTTGAACTCAGGTCCTCCTGACTCCAGGAGGTGCTCTATGCATTGCACCAACAACTGCCCCCTTGCTTGTTCTTTTCTATAACAACTCATTTCCAGGGAAGAATATGATCCAGTTTAAAGGAATTTTTAATAAGCATTTAGATTCATCAAATTCATTTCCAAAATGGGAAAAGTGAACAAAGAAATTTGCTCAAGAGAGTGGCATCTTAGTCTTTCTCCTAATTCATTCCTGAGTTGAATCTTTTATGTCATCCCTTAAGTCTGTGCTGATGGAAAGTTCTGGCATAAATTCCTATCAGTGGACTTTTGAAATCACACAAGATCTCAGTCTAGCCCAATCTATATGCAAAACTCCTAAAACTGGAAGAAAAGTTACAAAAGAATGAGAAACCACGAGCTCACAACTTGATTTTCACCTTGGGAAGAAAAATAAGCCTGTCTCCCTGTCTATTTCTTTCTCTTCTTTCTCTATCTCTTTCCTGTCCTTGCTTCCCTGACTTTCTGTTTCTTTCAGCTTCTGTCTGTGTCTCATTGTCTGTCTCTTTCTCTGTCACTTTGTTTCTCCCTCTTTCTCTCTTCCTCTTCATCTTCTTCTCTCTCTGTCTCAGTCTCTCTATCTGTCAGTCTGTCAGTCTGTCTGTCTTTCTCTCTCTCTCTCTCTCTCTCTCTCTCTCTCTCTCTCTCTCTCTCTCTCTGTCACTGTCTCTCTCTGATTCTCTGTCTTGTCTGTCACTCTGTATCTCTTTCTCTTTCTCTCTCAATGTCTTTTTTCTCCATCTCTGTGTCTCTGCCTGTCTGTCTCTCTATGTCACTGTTTCTGTCACTCTCTGCCTTTCTCTCTGTCCCTCTCTCCTTGTCACTGTCTCTCTATGTCTGTCTGTCTCTGTGTGTGTGTGTCATTTTCTCTGTCTCTGCCTCTCTCTGTCTCTCTCTATCACTGTCTCTCTCTGTCTCTCTGTACCTCTATGGCTCTGTCTCTGTGACTGTGTCTCTATGTGTCTCTCTCTGTGTCTGTCTCTCTGTATCTCTGTTTCTGTCTTTTTCTCTGTCTCTGTCTCTGTTTGTTTCTGTCTCCTCTCTCTCTCTCTCTCTCTCTCACACACACACACACACACACACACACACACACACACACACACAGACCCCCCCATATACACACATACTGTCCCCCACCTAGAGACTTAACACAATCATTGTTCTTTGAATGCAACCAGCACGATAGAATAGGTTGAGTTTCCTTTCTGTAACTTTGCTCATTTCTGGTTCAATAGACAATTTAAAAAAAGACAGTCAGTGAGCATCCTAGAAACAATAAACTAAGCTTGTTGTAATGTGGAAAGCCAAGTTGTTTCATTATATTAGACACTTACTTTTAGGAGCAGGCTCACCCAAGGCATATGTTCCCAGGATATTCTGACGAGCCCAGCATTTCATCTATATTTGGGGCCCTGTTTCCATCTCCTATCAGTCATCGGTAGATTTCTCCTCAGCTGAAGTGACCACTGCCAAATACGTGAGGAACCTAAAATATAGAATGGTGAATTATTATCTTTTAACATGGCAGGTGAAAGTGAGAATGATTTACTAGTTCTATTTCAGGGGGATAGGCTGCTAAAGGTTTTTAAAATTCTGGAATACTACTATATACTGGAAAGAATCATTTTAACCAGATAAAGAATTTTTAAGACAGATTAAAATTCTATTACTTAGACTTTATTAATCAAGTAGCCATAGGTCAGTCATTTCATTCTTTGGTATAATTTTATTTATATTTTAAAAATGAGACTATATGACATATAAAATCCCTTAACTAAAAAAAATTAGCAAAAACAAAATGATTGTGTCAAGGACAATACAGATGAAGTAAATGAGTATATTCAGGAATGAAAAGAGCAGATGGGAGAGGCCATAATCCTTGTCTTCATGTCTTCATACATAGAATGGATCATCATTTAAAGAGGGAGAAGAATTGGTTTATTCAAATTCAGATGAAAGAAATAAGAGCAATAGGACAAAAGTATCAAGCAAGTTATAGCTTAATTGATAAGAAAATTGCTTTTCATAATTACATAATTGCTTCAGACAATATAAAATATTTGGGAGTCTACCTACTAAGGCAGACTCAGAAACTCTATGAAAACAGCTATAAAACACTTTTTACAAAAATAAAATCAGATTTAAATAACTGGAAAAATGTCAACTGCTTATGGATAGACTGAGCTAATACAATAAAAATGATAGTTTTACCTCAATTAAACTACTTATTTAGTGCCTTTCCAATCAAACATCAAAAAAATTATTTTAATGAGCTAGAAAAAAATTGTAATGAAATTCATGTGAAGAAACAAAAAGTAAAGAATATCAAGGGATTTAATGAAAATGTGCAAAACAAGGTACCTCAGCCTTACCAGTCAAAAATTATATTATAATTCATCAGTTATCAAAACTGCCTGATACTGGCTAAGAAATAAAATGGTGGATCAGTGGAATAGACTAGATGCAAAAGAAACAGAAGAATATATATAGTAATCTGCTGTTTGATAAACCCCCCAAAAATCCAGTTATTGGGAAAAGAATTCTCTCTTCAAAAAAAAAAGTATTCAGAAAATTAGAAGTTAGTATATAAAATACTTGGATTAGACCAACATTTCACATCCTATACTAAGATAAAATCAAAATGGGTGCAGGATTTAGACTTAAAAGACAATACTATAAGCAATCTAGGAGAATAAGTAATCATTTATCTCTCAGATGTATGGAAAGGGAAGGTGTTTATGACCAAGAAAGAGATGGAGAACATCTTTATAAACAAACTGGATAATTTTGGATACATTAAAGTAAAAAGCTTTTGCATAAACAAAACCAATGTAGGCAAGATCATGAGATTTAATGAATTGGGAAAAAATTTTCACAAATAATATTCCTGACAAACAACTCATTTCTAAACTATATAGAGAATTGAGTCAAATTTATAAAAAACAATTGTCAAATGGTCAAAGGATATGCAAAGACAATTTTCAGATGAGGAAATCCAAACAGTCCATAATTATATGAAAAATTCCTCTAAGTCATTACTGATTAGAGAAATGCAAGTTAAAGTATCTCTGATGTACCACTCAGAAATCTCAGATTAGCCAATGTGACCAGAAAAAACAATGAGCAATGTTGGAAGGGATGTGAGAAATCTGGGACACCAATGCATTATTGGTGGAGCTGTGAACTGATCCAACCATTCTGGAGAGCAATTTTTAATTATGCCCAAAGGGCAATAAAATGTGCATACTCTTTTATCTAGCAATACCACCACTGGGTCTATATCCTAAAGAGATCATGAAAAAGGTTAAAAATATCACTCTTTCAAAAATATCCATAGAAGTCCTGTTTGTGATAGCAAAGAATTTGAAATTGAGGGGATGTCCATCAATTGAGGAATGATTTAAACAAATTGTGGTATATCTATGTTATGGAACAATATTGTTCTATTAGAAACAAAGAGGGGTGGTGCCAAGATGGTGACAGGAGAAGAGCCTCTCTTGGGTGTTCTCTCAAAACTCTAACTAAATTTTTGAGACACAGAACCCACAGAGAGTTCCAGTGAGGCAGTTCTCCAGCCTAAGGTAACCAGGAAAATAGCAAAGTTGCACTGCTCCATAGTTTTAGAGGGGCAGCCCCCCAGAGTGAAGAAACTTCAGCTCCCGGAGGCATCCCCAGGGTGCCTGGAAGCTGTGGTTCATGGCAGTGGGGGCAGTTTCCTGACCTACACCCTGGCAAGCACTGGGCACAACTTGGAAGATCAGCAGAGGAGCCTCTATCAGAGCAAGTGCATGAATCCCAGCCCTCAGAGCACTCAGTCAGTAGCTTGGCCCCAGCAGCCCAGATCCAGGAAGTAGAAGCAGGCAGAGCCAATAAGCAGGAGCCTCCAGGCACCTGAGTCTGTAGTATTCAGCCTAGGTAGGGGAGTGGAGAGAGACTTCTGAGGTCTGTCCTCTGTACCTGGAACAAGTCACTGGAGCTCTGACCACATTCAGATCCTGACCACAGTCTAGGCCCTCTGAAGATCAGCAGCCATCCCCCCTGCCTCAACCCCAGCAGAGGGGTGTGCTTGTAGTAATTCACAGACCAGGATGGAAGACAGAGCTTCACACATGGAGATCCTTGTGTTGGGGTATCCCAATAATACTCAAAGCTCAGGGAGCACCCCAAGACCAGGCACAGGCAGGGGAAATGAGTAAACAGAAAAAAGAGGAACACTATTAAGAAATACATTGTCAATGACCTCAAGAGGATCAAAATACTCAATCTGAAGATGAGGAAGTACAAGCTCCTGCATCTAAAGACTGCAAGAAAAATGAAAATTGGGTTCAGTTTATGACAGAGTTCAAAAAAGATTTTGAAAATCAAGTAAGGTAGATATAAGAAATATTTGGAAAAAGAAATGAGAGAAATGCAGGAAAAACATGAAAAAGAAGTAAGCAGCTTAGTCAATGAGATCCAAAAGAATGCTGAAGAAATTAGCATGTTAAAAATCAGCAAAGGTCAAATGGAAAAAAAAATCAGTTCAAAAAGTTATTGAGGAGAAGAATGCTTTTAAAATCAGAATTGGCCAGATGGAAAGGAGATAAGAAACCTCTCAGAGGAAAACAAATCCTTGAGATGCAGAATAGTGCTAAAGGAAGTCAAGACACAATACTTTAATAACAAAAGAATGAAAAATTAGAAGAAAATGTGAAACATCTCATTGAAATAAAAACAATTGATCTGGAAAAAAATTCAGGAAAGATAATTTAAAGATCATTGGGATAGCTGAAAGTCATGATCAGGAAAAGAGCCTTGACCTCATTTTTAAATAATTTCTACAGGAAAATTGCCCAGATATCCTAGAAGCAGAGGGCAAAATAGAAATTGAGAGAATCCACAGATCTCCCCTGGAAAGAGATCCAAAAGAAAAAAAACAAACTTCAGGAATATTATAACCAAGTACCAGAATCACACAGGACTTAGCAGCAGCTACATTAAAGGATCATAGGGCTTGGAATATTATATTCTGGAAGACAAAAGAGCTCAGAATGCAACCAAGAATCAACTATCCAGCAAAACTGAAGATCTTCCAGGGAAAAAGATCGACTTTCCATGAGCCAGAGGAATTTCAAATGTTCCTGTTGGAATGGTCAGAGATTAACAGAAAGTTTGACCTTCAGGTACAGGACTCAGGTGAAGCAAAAAGAGCAGAGGAGTAGAGTAAAATATGAGGTAGTTATGATGATGAACTACATGTATTTTGGAATAGAAAATTGATACTGATAATACTCATAAGAAACATCTCATTTAATAGAGTAGGTAGAAGGAGCTTTTATAGATGAATCACAGGAGAGAGCTAAATTTGAAGATATAATATATTATAAAAATTGATTCAATGGTTAAAAGGGAAATGTAATGTGAGTTAGAGAAAGATGTGCAATAGGTTGAGATATTACATATAATAAGCCTTTTTTTTACAATGAGCTATTGCAATGATATAAAAGTGGTGAAGGAGAAGGGGAATGTGGGAACCTTCGCTCTCATCAGAGGTGGCTCAGAGAGGAAACAGCATATATACTCAATGGAGTATAGACACATGGAGTATAGACACATTAAAGTAAGAAGGAGACAATGGGATGGGGGTAGGGGGGAGATGTGAGTGATGGAGGAAAGGGTGGACCATGGGGGGAGAGTGGTCAGATATAACACATTTTCTTTTTTACTTCTTTCAAGGCACTGGGATTGGATGACCTGTCCAGGACCACAAAGCTAGGTGGTTGCTGTGCCTTAAGGGGTGGTATGTGGGTTCAGGGCCTCTTGGCCCCAGGGTCGATGATTAGTCTACTGCACCACTCAGCTACCCTACAGCACATTAAAGAAGAGGAACTGAGGGACGGCTAGGTGGCGCAGTGGATAAAGCACCGGCCCTGGAGTCAGGAGTACCTGGGTTCAAATCTGGTCTAAGACATTTAATAATTACCTAGCTGTGTGGCCTTCGGCAAGCCACATAACCCAATTTGCCTTGCAAAAGACTAAAAGAAAGAAGAAGAGGGACCAAGTGAAAGGAGAGAGAAAATATAGTGTATGGTAGTGGGAAAGTACGAATGGAGGGAGTTGCAATCATCAATAGCAACAGTGGAAAAATATGGAAGTAGGCTTTTTGATGAACTTATCATAAAGGATGTGATCCACTTGATACAGAGCTGGTGGTGTTGGAACACAGACTGAAGCACATTTATTATTATTATTTTTTGAAGGGGGAGTTTGTGTGGTAGATTTGTTTGGGTGGCTTGTCCAGGGCTGCACAGCTGGGTGATTATTGGGTGTCTGAAGCTGGAGTCGGACCCGGATGCTCCTGACACCAGGGCCAGTGCTCTGTCTACTGTGCAACCTGGACACCACTATTATTATTATTATTGTTGTTATTGTTATTGTTATTATTAATATTATTATCTGTTTATTTATTTATTTATGGTTGTTGCAGGATAGTGGGGTCGGGATGGCTTGCTCAGTGTCACACAGCTGGATGATTGTTGGGTTTCTGGGATGAGATTTGAGCTTGGGTGTTCCTGACTCCAGGGCCAGTGCTCCATCTACTGTGCCACCTAATTGCCCCTATTATTTTTTATTTCTAATTTTAATTTTTTCTTCTTTCTATTATTTTATTGCTCATGAGGGTCTCTATTTTTTTGGGGGGGAGGAGGTATTATGTTTTCTCTTAAAGAAGAATATTTTAGTAATGTATAAAAAAATTTGTACAAAAATAAAATAAATTAAAAAAACAAACAAAAACAAACAAAAAAGAAACAAGGAGCGATGGTATTTCAGAGAAGCCTGGAAAGTCTTGCATGAATTGATACTCAGCAAACTAAGCAAAGCCAGAATACATCCTAACAGCAACATGGGGGTGGGGGGATGATCAACCTTAATGGATTTGCTCCATCCATCAGTGCAATAATCAGGGACAATATTAGGGTATCTGTGATGGAGAATGCCATCTGTATCCAGAGAACAACTGTGGACTTTAAACAAAAACGAAAGACTATTACCTTCAATTTTTTTAAAAAAAAAGTTGTGTCATGTACTACATAATTTTGCTATCTCTAATATTTTTTTCCTCTCAACACATTCAATTTTGATCAATGCATAGCATGGAAAAAAATGTAAAAATTACCAGAGTGCCTTCTGTGAGGGGGTGGGGGTGGGGTGGCATGGAGGGCCAGAGGAAAAGGTGGAAAATTCAAATCCTTACCAAAAATGATAGGTAGAGCCACTTTAAAAAACATCACAGAAGATGGCAACAAAAAGGGATCGAGTCTTAGAAGCTCTCTGATAAAACTCACAAGCTAAGGACTCTAACTAAACTTTCGAGAGACACAACCCACAAAGGGACCCAGTGAGGCAGTTCTCCTACTCAAGGTAACCTGGAAAAGAGCAGAAAGGCTCTGCTCCCGGGGTCGGAGGGGCGACCCGCTAGAGGGGTGGTGTGCCAGAGCAAAAGAACTTCAGCCTCCTGGAGGCAGCCCCAGGGCGCTAGGAGCCTTGGATCACAGTAGCTGGGGAGTCTCCTGAGCTGCACCCCGTGGAGAGCCGGACACAAAGTGGGGGAACAACGGGGGACCTCTGCCAGAGCAAGCTCATGGAGCCCAGCCCTCAGGGCACACAGAGCAACATGGTCTTTCCTCAGCCCAGACGGAAACAGAAGCTGGCTGAGCCAGTAATCAGGAGACCCCAGGGCATGAGCCCATTGATCTGAGGGAGAGGAGTGAAGAGAGAGAGACTGGCAAACTCTGTCCTTTGCCCCTGGAACAGGACTCTGGGGCTCTGACCACATTCAGACACCGACCTCGGCCCTGTGGCGGAGGGGAGTGCTTATGGTCATTCACAGACCAGGACAGAGGACACAGCCTCACACACTGAGACCCTTGTGGGAGTGTCACAAAAACTCAGGAAGCACCCCAAGACCAGGCCCAGGCTGGGAAAATGAGCAAGCAGACAAATAAGAGGAAGACTATTGAGAAATATTTTGCAAATGAGCCCAAGAAGGATCAAAATACTCAGTCTGAAGATGAGGAAGCACAAGCTCCTGCATCTAAAGACTCCAAGAATTTTAGAAATTGGGCTCAGGCTATGACAGAGCTCAAAAAAGACTTTGAAAATCAAATGAGGGAGTTGGAAGAAAAACTGGGAAAAGAAAGCAGAGAGATGCAGGAAAAACATGAAAATGAAGTCAGCAGCTTACTCAAGGAAATACAAAAAAATGCTGAAGAAAATAGCATGCTAAAAACGAGCTTAGGTCAAATGGATAAAACAGTTCAAAAAGTTATTGAGGAGAAGAATGCTTTAAAAAGCAAAAGTGGCCAGATGGAAAAAGAGATAAGAAAACTCTCTAAGGAGAACAGATCCTTCAGAGAAAG
Organism: Macrotis lagotis; assembly: GCF_037893015.1. Taxonomy (NCBI): domain Eukaryota; kingdom Metazoa; phylum Chordata; class Mammalia; order Peramelemorphia; family Peramelidae; genus Macrotis; species Macrotis lagotis. Next base: position 336,597,050 of record NC_133658.1, read on the forward strand.
AATAGATTTCAGGGAGATTGATGAATTTACCAGAAATCAGGAATCAATACTTCAACACCAAAAAAAAAAATGAAAAATTAGAAGAAAATGTGAAATATCTCATTGAAAAAACAACTAATATGCAAAACAGACTTAGGGAAGATAATTTAAAAATTATTGGAATACCTGAAAGTCATGATCAGAAAAAGAGCCTTGACATCATTTTCAAAGAATTGCTACAGGAAAATTGCCCTGATATTCTAGAAGCAGAGGGCAAAATAGAAATGGAGAGAATCCACGGATCCCTCAGAGAAAGAGATCCCGAAAAACCAACCCCTAGGAATATTATAGCCAAGTTCCAGAACTCCCCAAGTAAAGGAGAAAATATTACAAGGAGCCAGAAGGACACAGTTCAAATATCATGGAGCTGCAGTCAGGATCACACAGGACTTAGCAGCAGCTACATTGGAAGCTCGTAGGGATTGGAATACAATATACCGGAAGGCAAAAGAGCGTAGAATGCAGCCAAGAATGAATTACCCAGCAAGACTGAATGTCCTCTTCAGGGAAAAAGATGGACTTTCAATGAACCAGGGAAATTTCAAAGGTTCCTTTTGAAATGGCCAGAGCTGAACAGAAGGTTTGATCTTCAGATACAGGACTCAGGTGAACCATGGAGATTGGAGGAGAGTGGGGAAATATGAGGGACTTAATGAAGATGAACTGCATGTATAGAAAAATGATACTGATAATATTCATATGAACCTTCTCAGTTAATAGAGCAGGTAGAGGGAGCTTTTATAGTTGAAGCACAGACGAAAGCTGAATTCGAAGATAAAATATGGTGTAAAAATGGAGTCATTAGAAAAAAGGGGAAATGGAATGGGAGAAACAAAAAGGAGAGCGGGAATAATCCAAGATATTTCACATAATAAGATTTTTTTTTATTACAATGAGATATTGCAATGATATGGAAGGGGGGCAAGGGGGATTGAGGGAACCTTTGCTCTCATCAGAGATGGCTAGGAGAGGAAGCAGCAAATATACTCAATGGGTTATAGACATCTGGAGTAAGAAGGAGGGGGGAGCAGGGGTAAGGGGTGGGGATGTGAATAAAGGAGGAGAAGATGGACAATGGGGGGAGAGTGTTCAGATATAACAGATTTTCTTTTTTATTTCTTGCAAGGGGCTGGGATTGGAAGGCCTGCCCAGGACCATAGAGCCAGGTGGATTCTGGGCCTAAGGGGTGGTATGGGGGCTCAGGACTTCTTGGCCCCAGGACCAGGGTTCTTTCTGCTGCACCACTCAGCGACCCTACAGCAGAGTCAGAGTGAAAGGAGAGAGAAAATATAGTACATGGTAGTGGAGAAATAAGAACTGAGGGAGTTGTGATCAACAATGGCAACATTGGAAAAATATGGAAGTAACTTCTGTGATGGACTTATCATAAAGAATGCGATCCACCCGTGACAGAGTTGTTGGTGTTGGAACAAAGACTGAAGCACATTTTTTGTTATTATTATTTGGGGGAGGGTGCAGGGCAAGTGGGGCTGGGTGTCCTGCCTAGGGCCACATAGCAGGGTGATCTTTGGGTGTCTGGGGCCAGATTTGGACCCAGGTGCTCCTGGCTCAAGGGCCAATGCTCTGTCTGCCACCTAGCCACCCCTACTATTATTACTATTTTATTTTATTTTGGGGCTTTTTTTCCCCTTCTTTTTGGTTTTTGCAGGGCAGTGGGGATCTGGAGGCTTGCATGTCACATGGCTGGGTGATTATTGGGTTTACGAGGCTGGATATAGACTCAGGTGCTCGTGGCTCCAGGGCTGGTGCTTCGTCCATTGTGCCACCTGGCCATACCTACAATTATTACTATTATTTTTTTATTTTAATTTTTTTTCTCTTCACTTTACTTTTTTTTGCCCAAGCAAGTCTATCTATATTCGTGGGGGGAGGGGTATTTTGTTTACTTGTAAACAAGAATATTTTATTAATGTATAAAAACATTTGTACAAAATGAGAATAAAAAAATAAATTAAAAAAATAAAAATAATAAAATAAAATAAAAAAATGATAGGTAGTAACTACTATTGTATATAATTTTAAAACAAATAAAATATTTACATAATAAATAAATAAGGAATATATTCCTCATAATTACAGAAATCTAATAATGAAATGAATTGAATTGTAAAGTAGTAATGATCTCTTCTTTGCAATTTTAAGAGCTATTTGTGTTATATTGTTAGATGACTTCTTGTTTAATCAATGTTGAAATTACTTCAATCTCAATTCTTAGTTTCCACATTTCTAAGGTTTGAAAACATTCCATTAGGTGTTATGAGAAATAGAGTTCCATAGCATCGAATTATGAGTTTCTGCAGATACACATTCTCTGATCACATAAATTTCCAATTACCTGCCCTTTGCACATAATTACTAATGACAGCTATTCTTTTGCACATGTCCCTTTCCCTACTTGTGGTTGAGTATATTAGAGGAGGTGTCTCTAGCATGTTTTCAGTTAGTACAGAGAATGCCCAAGGAGGTTAATGAATCCAAGTTTCCATGACTAATTAGGGGTGATGCTGAGACAAGTGATAAAGTGATTATGTTCTCATTCTAGTTCTTTACCACAGATCACACTTGTTTATTCATATAGAGTTAGAACCTTTGCGGAAACAACTTTTTATCAAGTTAACATTTTATACATTGAAACAAAATGTCAATTTTAGAGTTAGAGTGAATAGAGAGTCTGCAAACTATCAAAGGAAATAAGAATGAAACAGCATTGGCAGAAATAGAGCAACAAACAGTAACATCCTAATATCAGTGATGGCCCAGACATTTTGAATAGAGATATGGACCTATAGTTACAAAACTTAAGTTTGACTCTGGCTTCAAACACTTAATATTTGACTCTGGGAAAATCAGCCTCTGTGTCTTAGTTTTCTTATCTATAAAATGGAGTTTTATTTCTATATAGCACTTACCTCACAGAATTTTTCTGAAATTCAAATGAGATTTGTGTTCAAACTTCATTTCTGAGACATGATGACTGGTGTAGGGATTTCAATGAAATCAAAAATCTAGTTACTCTACCCTACCTCAGGTCTTCTAGCCTATGGGATTTAGCTTTTCCATCTCAACTATCTCCCTCTCTGCTCCTACCAAGGAGTAAGTAAAGCTAGGTCTGAAGAGAGCTGTCTTTCACTATGTGATGATTTCTCTGTGAATAATGCTTAGGTGAGAGATGATACATTAGATTTTTTTAATCTCCTTTATTTGCAGATCAGGATGCATGGCATATGTGTTCAATTGATGCATCCCCTTTCAAATGGCAGGTCCAATTCCAAGGCGTGATATAAATTTAATTATCCCACATGTTCAGAACAGAAGTTGAATCTCATTGTTAAATTTGTTCTCCTATATTGAAAAGATTAAAAACAAAAGATGTTGAAGTGGCTTGTGTGATCAGGATATAATTCAGGCTGTATTGCTAAAAATGATAGAGTAAGATTTTTGAGAAGTTCAGAATTTTCTTTTGGAAGAAACTCTGAATTCCCCTTATCCTACTTCCTAATAGGACAACTCTAATAAAAAATAAATTTCCATAGTGTTTTCACTGCACTTTCTTCACAAATAACCCATGAGTTTGGTATTAACTCTTTTATTATTCTGAATTTCTAAATGAGAAAATTAAGTTCTTTAAAGTTAGTTACTTCCTCATGACCACAAAAGTTAGTAAATAGATGAATGAATGACATCTTTTAATATCTTTGAAACTAGTACATTTTCATTCAACAAACCTTCCTTGGTCATTTTTATTTCTCATATGCATCATAATCAGTGCAAGCTTTAAGTTGTCATGGATCTGCATGGCTAAAGATAACAATATTACGTTAATATCAGAGGAGACATAGAAAAGGTGATTTATTCAATTTGAGAATGACTTGCATTTTTATAAATTTGAATCAGTTCTCATATTTTAAAAATAAATCCTTTATCAGAAACATTGGCTGGGAAAATTGCTTCCTAACTGTCTGCTTTCCTTCTAATCCTGGTTGCCTTAGCTTTATTTTGTGAAAAATATTTTAAATTTAATGTTGCTGAAATTACCCATTTTATAATTTACAACATGTATTCCTCCTCTCACCGTAGATTTGATAAAATATTTTTGTTTTCCTAATTTCTTATGATATCTCCCTTTATGGCTAAATCCTTTTCCTATTTCCACCTCATCTTAGTCTAGGGTGTGAGATGTTGATCTCTGAGTAGATTTTACCATATGATTTTCCAGTTTTCACAGTAGTTTTTGTGAAATAGTGAGTTCTTATCTCAGAAGTTGGAGTACATTATTATAGACATTTCCTACTGTTTTTTTTTGTACCTAATCTATTCTATTGTTCTACTACTCTATTTCTTTTGTACTATCAGGCCATTTAGATTGACTGTTGCTTTATAATATAGTTTTTAACCTGGTTTAGCTAAGCTACCTTCCTTTGCATTTTTTCTTAATTAATTTCCTTGATATTCTTGAACTTTTGTTCCTCTAGATGAATTTTGTTACTAATCTTTCTATCTCTGAAGAAAAATTTGGGTAATATGACTGGTATGATACTGACTAATTGATTTAATTTAAGTAGAGTTGTCATGAGCAATTGACATTTAATTGTTTAGGTCTGACTTTATTTGTCTGAAAAGTGCTTTGCAATGTCGTTCACATAGTTTCTGATTTTGTTTTGAGATGTAGCTTCCCAGTTATTTTATTCTGACTACAGTTACTCTAAATGGAATTTATCTATCACTTTCTTTTGGTCTCTGTTGTTCATATATAAAAATGCTGATTATTTAGGTTGGTTTATTTAATATCCAGTTACACAGCTAAAGTTGATAGTTGTTGATAATTCTCTAAGTATACCAGGATATCATCTGCAAGGAGAGTTTTGTTTCCTCATTGCCTATTTTAATTGCTTCAATTACTTTTTCTTTCTCTTATTGCTAAAACTAACTTATTTTAGTAAAATATTGTATAGTAGTGGTAATAAGGGGCATCATTGTTTCATCCTGGTCTTGTTGGGAATACTTCTCGCTTATGCCTATTACATATAATGTTGGTTGTTGTTTTAAATATAAATGTATATGTATGTTTATGTATATATGTACATATTGCTTATCATTTTAAGGAAAATTTAAATAAAACCTTAAATATAATTTTAGGAATAAGATTATAGAAAATTACCACGTGAATAACACACTAAAATGAGGTAGGATTTATATGAGGTACGAAGGTTCAATATCAGGAAAATAATCAGTATAATTAACTCATACATGAAAATCTGGTATAAATCCTATCTGATCATAATTATTATACTAATGACTTTTTTGCTTTAATATATTTACTAGAATTTTATTTAAAATTTTGCATCAATATTCATTAAGTTAATTGGTCTATAATTTTATTTGTTTTGTCTCTTCCCTAGTTTAAATATCATCATTATCCTGGTGTCTTAAAAGGAATTGACAGAACACACAGATTTTTTTTCAAATACTTTATATAGAATTGAAAATAATTGATTTTTAAAGGTTTGGAAGTACTCACTCATACCCTACAGATTATTTCTTAGGCAATTTACTGATAAATTTTTAAATTTCTTTTTTGCTGAAATGGAATTATTTAAGTATTTTCTTTTTTCTTCTGTTAATCAGGGAAATGTATCACACATATGTATATATATATATATATATATATATATATATATATATATATATGTATGTATACATATTGATCCATGCAGCTCCTGTCAGCAGTACAGAGTGCTAGAGATAGGACAGCTTTGAGAGTTCTGTTAGGGACAATGCTATCCACATGCAAATGAAGAAAAACAAAACAAAACAAAAGACAAACTACTGGATTTGAATGAACACTGTTCGCTTTTTAAAAATTTCTCATATACTTTTACTTCCTATCTCATGGTTTTCTTTCTTTTCTGTTAAACCTAAAAAATTACTAATTTGTAAACATGTTGAACATGAATTTACATGGGCAATGTTCAGTAGCCTATTCTACATTGGGGGAGGGTGGAAGAAATTATGTAACATAAATATGCATATTTATTTGAATGAATGTCAAAAAACTTTAAGAACATGTAATTGGAAAAAAGAAAATAAAATACTAATTGGAAAAATAAAATAAAATATTGATCAATTTCATTTTAATTTCATTGACATAAAGTTGGAGAAATTGTTAATTTTAATGAATGATTAATTTAATTCCTTCCTTATTGGCAGTGAATTCACCTTTTCCATTTTTTGACATTGTTGATTTGATGTTTTCTTTTTTAATCAGTTTAAGTAGAGGTTTATGTTATTATTATGAATTTTTTCCATAAATCAGCTGAGTTTTATTTATTACTTCAATACTTTTCTTATTTCAGTTTTAATTATTTCTCATTTGACTTTCAGAATTTCCAATTTAATATTTAACTGGTGAATTTTATTTTTTTCTTTTGCTAACTTTTTTAGTTTCTTTCCATTTCACTGATATCCTCATTCTCTGTTTTATTCACATAAACATTAAGAGATACAAAATTTTCCCTAATAACTGATTTGACTACATCCCACAAGCTTTGATATTATATTTCATCATTGTAACTGTCTTGGATAAATTATTGATTATTCCTATGATTCTATGTTTGATCCACTCATTCTTTAAAAGCAGGCTATTTTAGTTTCCAATGAATTTTTAGCTTATTGTTCATTGGCTTCTTTTAATATTATTTTTTATCGCATCATGATCTGAATAGGATGAACTTAAAATTTCTGCTTTTCTGATTTCAATTATGCATTTTTTGTCTTAATACAGCTCAGTTTTTTTTTTCTTTAGGTGCCACCTACCACCAAGAAGGAGGTGTAGTTTTCTCTATTCCCATACAGATTTCTCCAGAAGTCTATCATATCTAATTTTACTAAAATTATATTATCCTTATTTACTTCATTCTTATTCATTTTGTACTTAGATTATCAAATTCTGAAAGAAAGAGGTTGATGTCCACTGCTATTATAGTTTTGCTTTCAATGTCTTCTTGTAACACACTTAGCTTCTCCTTTAACAATTTGGATTCTATACCACTTGCTATATATATATATATATATATATATATATATACATATATATATATATATATATATATATATATATATAATATATTATATATATATTATATGTTTAATATTGATATTAGTTCATAGCTATTGTAACATATAGGAAGATAAAAATTTTTCTCCTTATACCTTTTAATTAAATCTATTTTTTGCTATGTCTGAGATCTGGATTTCTACCCCTGATTTTTTTTTTTACTTTGCTGACGTCTGATCTAGATATTACCTTTACTTTCTGTGTAACTCTCACCTTTAGATGTGTTTCTTGTAAGCAACATATTGAAGAATTCTATATTTTAATTCAATTTTCTATCTACTTCCATTTTATGGGAGAGATCATCACATTCACATTCACAATTATGATTACTAATTGTATTTCATTCCCTCCTTTCTTTCCCCATTTGTACTTTTGTCTCTCCTTTCCCCTTATGCATCTTCATTTATGTTTTGCTTCTGACTACTGTATCCCTTAATTTTTTTTCAGAATATGGTGGTGAAAAGCTAGGAAGCTCCTGCATCTTTCCCCAAAAGAACTTTAAATTAAGCCTCTATATAGACCTTAAAACTATAAATTGCATGAATAAAAGTACAAATTAGTTCTCAACTCAAAATATTGTGGAGCATATTCAGTAAAGGTCTGTCACTTCTAGATAAAGGGGAAGCATAGCCTATATAAGAAATATATAGAGAAGGTGGGAGATCAGGAAAGCCATGGGTGACCCTTAGACACAGGATAGCATAGGTCCTGGTTCAGAAAGACAGCATGGAAGCACTCAGCAGTGAGACACAGCCCCAGAATGGAAGACAAAATTCAAGCCCTGAGGATGTTGGGCAGACAGCACTAGGTTGACAATAAAATAATTGAATGGTTTAAAGAAGAAACAAACCTCTGGATGAACAGTGCCTATGCTGCATAGAAAATATTTTGATAAGCAATATCATATCCCTGTCCTAGATCAAATACCTTGGTATTTTTTACCATATGCCCCAGGACCAGAACTCAAATATCAAAATGAGCAAAAAGACAAAAAGATAACTAACCACAGAAAGCTACAATTTTGATAGGGAAGATAAAAATACCATCTCAGAAGAGGAAAACAATGACAATTTGGCTACATGTTAAGGCTCAGAGGAGTTTATAAGATGGCCACAAATCTAAAACCCTCATAGAAAAGTTCAAAAGGGTTGTGAAAAAAATCAAAGAAGAAAGGAAGAAGAATAACAATGGAGAAAAGAAATGCAAGATAATTATGAAAAAATTGATTCAAGGTATAAACCCCTTTAAAAGAAAAATGACCAATTTGAAAAAGAAATAATGTAAATCATCAAAAAAGAAATCAACCAAACAGAAAAGGAATGAAATTTATTAAAAATAAAATAGATCACCTGCAAAAGGAATGTAACTCATCAAAAGAAATATTAGCCAACTAAAAAGGGAAAACAACTCACTGAAAAGTAAAATTAATCAACTGGAAAAGGAAAGCCAAAAGATAATTGAAGAAATAAAAGTAAAAAACCTAGAAGTGCAAATATGGAAACTTATGACTCTGAGACATAAAGATTCCTTCAAATGAAACCCAAAGGTTGAAATAATAAGAAAAATGTAAAACACCTTAAAGGAAAAACAAAAGACCTGGAAAATAAAACCAGGATAGAGAATTTATAAATTGAAAAAAAGATCCTGGGGACTTCAGACCCAGTTAGTTGGAAGAGAGAAGCCAGGCCCTGGGCAAAGGTCTCCTCATCTTCCCTCATATATGAAACAAACCTCTTAATGAAAATGTGATCATCTAAACCCAGAAAGAAAAACTAGGAGAAAATTTATCTCAAGTCTGTCTTCGGGGATCATGGGTGTGCTGAATTCAGAGCACAGACAGCCACTGGGGGCGGGTGAGTGCCAGACTAGCCTAAGATCATCCCCAGATCGAGACCCTTCAAGAAACAACGACAGAGTGAAGTCAGGGCCTTGGGACTGAATGTATGGGACTTACCAGAAGGGATGTAGAGTAGGTCCTAGTCTCCATCACCCCTTAATAGACAGAAGAAGATATTACACTCAGTAAGAATAATTTCTGGCATGCTCTACTGGCCAGCTGAAGATATTACATTCAGAGAGCAAAGTCTCTGGCACTCCCTACTGGACAGCTCCCAGAGACTTAATAAATTCAGTGAGTAAAGCCTCTAGGAATCCCAATACCAAACCACAGTGAACCAGCCCCTCCCTCAACAAAAGATCTTAGGAAAATGAAGAAAGACCAGTGATGGTGGGGTGTCCATAGAAAAGTTTCTAGAAGGAAAAGACCCAAACTCAGAGAAACATAGAATCTCTGAGGAGAATATGATTTGGTCTCTAGCACAGTAATATTTCCTTGAAGAAATCAGGAAGGAGTTTAAAAATCAATTGGAAAACTGGGGAAAAGAAACTTAAAGAAAAGAGAAGATTAACATCTTTCAAAAAGAAAAAAAATCTTTGGAAAATACAATTGGACATAGGTGAAAGGAAAATAATTCTCTCAAAATCTCAATTGGGGGATTAGGAAGGGGGCATCCAGGTAATACAGTGGATAGAGCACCAGCCCTGGAGTCAGGAGTACCTGAGTTCAAATCTGGCCTCAGACACTTAATAATTACCTAGCTGTGTAGCCCTGGGCAAAGCACTTAACCCCATTTGCCTTGCAACAAAACTAGAATAAAAACCCTCAATTGGTCAAATGGAAAACTCTTTCAAAAATAGAATTGATCAAATAGAAAAGGAGTTGCAATAGGTAAATGAAGAAAATTCTTCCCCAAAAAATGAATAGAGTCTGTAGAAACAAATCACCTCATGAGACAGCAAGAATCTGTAAAATAAAATCAAAAATTGAAAAAAATAGAAGAAAATGTAAAATACCTCATCAGCAAAACCACCTATCTTGAAAATAGATCAAGAGAGGCAAGCTAAAAATCATTGGTCTTCCTGAAGACATTGAAGAGGAGGACAAAAACCTGGACACAATATTACTGGATTTAGTGATGGTAAACTGCTCTGCTATCATGGGACAAGAGGTGAAAATAGGTTTTGAAAGAATATATCAATCCCCTCCAGAAAGGGATCCCAAAATGAAAATGCCAAGGAGTATTGTAGCCAAATTCCAGAAGCATAAGATAAAAGAGAAAATCCTTCAAGCAGTCTGACAGAAACAATTTAGATACCAAGGAGACACAGTAAAGATTACACAGGACCTGATATCATCAGCAATAAGGGATTGAAGGGCCTGGAATGCAACATTCAGAAAAGCAAGGGAGCTTGGAATGCAGCAAAGAATCCATTATTTGGCAAAACTGAGCATTCTATTCAAGGGCGAAAGTTGAATATTTAATGAAATAGTAGACTTCCAATATTTACTGATGAAAAGACTTAACTTAACAGAATATTTGAACTTCAAACAGGAGACTCAAGAGATGCATGAAAAGGTAAAATAAAAAAGGAGTAGGGAAACTCTTGTCAAATAAGATGAAACTGGCTACATTTCTACTTGGGAGAAAAACTTTAATAACTCCAGAGAATTGTAACTCTATTAGAGAGAATTTATTTAGTCACAAAAGATGGACATGCATGACTTATATGAGATATTGCTATCCAATAATATGAAACTGGCTAAATCATTACCTAAGAGAAAGAATCTAATAACTCTGGATATTTGTAATTCTATTAGAGAGAATTTACTTAGTGAGAATTGATGGACATACATGACTTATTTGAGAAAATGCTATCCAATATGATGAAACTGGCTATATCATTACTTGGGAGAAAGACTCTAATAGCTCTCAATAACTGTAATTCTAGTAGAGAGAATATACCTTAGCCAGAAGTTATGGACACTCATGACCTTTTTATGTCAGATATAATGATTTAAAAAAAATACCTCCATAAAAGAGGGACAGTAAAGTGATCTGATGATGGAGGAGACTGATTGGGGTAAATCTCCCCATTAAAAGGTACATTAAGACTACAACAGACCTATTACAATACAGGTGAAGAAAGGAGGAAGTAAGAACTGTCTGAATCTTACCCTTATCAGATTGGCTTAAAAAGAAAACATATACTCAGTTAAGTTAAGGAACTTACCTTATGTTTAATTTGGTAAAAGGGGAAAAAGGGGAGGGGGAGGAAAGGGGCAACGAACAGAGAGAATGGAAGGAAGAAGGGGCAAAGGGAAAGGGGAAGAAAAAGGAAGGGGGGGGTTGGATATCAGAGGGCAAACACACTAAAGGTGGTGGTATTCAGAAAAAAAATACAGGGGAATATGAATAAAGGGGGAAAAAGGGAAAAATACAAACAGAAGGAAGATAACAGGGAGGGCTATAAAGAGTTTGAAATTATGACTTTGAAGGTGAATGGAATGAATTGTCTCTTAAAATGTAAGCAAATAAAAGAGTGAATTAAAAAGCAGAATATTACAATACACTGTTTACAAGAAACTCAATTGAAGCAGAGAGATACATATAGAGTAAAGGTAAAAGGTAGGAGGAAAATATGTATTACTTCAGTTGAAGTGAAAAAAGCAGGGGTAGCAATCTTTATGTAGACAAAGCAGCTGCAAAAATAGATATTATTAAAAGAAAAAAAAGGAAGGAAGCTATATCCTTCTGAAATGTACCATATACAATAAAGTAATCATAATATTAAATATGTATGCCCCCTATGGTTTAGCATCCAAAATCTTAGCGGAGAAGTTGAAGGAGTTACAGGAAGAAAAAGACAGTAAAATTCTACTAACGGAAGAGCTCAACCTCTTAATCAGATTTAGATAATTCTAACCAGAAAATAAACAAGAAGGAAGTTAAGGAGATAAATAGATTGTTACAAAACAGCCATGATAGACACATGGAGGAAAATGAATGGGGATAGAAAGGAATATAGTTTCTTTCTGGAAGTACATGTAACTTACACAAAAATTGATCATGTGCTAGGGCAAAAAACTTAATAATCAACTGCAGAAAGGAAAAAAATAGTGAATACATCTTTCCAAGATCATAATGCAATAAAAAATCACATGCAATATCGGGCTAGGGAAATACAGATCAAAAATTAATTGGAAATTAAATAGCCTCATTTTAAATAACGATTGCATAAAACAACAAATTACAGAAAGAATTAATTATTTTATCTTATAGAATAACAATAATGAAACAACATACCAAAACCTATGAATATCATAAATGAAAAGTTGAACCTACCAACAATGAGGAGGAAATTAAAGTAATAATTCAGAATTATTTTCCCCAACTCTATGCTAATAAATTTAATAATCTAAATGAAATCAATTAATATTTACAACAATATAAATTGCCCAGGTTAAATTGAGATGACATTAAATACCTAAAAACCCTATCTCAGAAATAGAAATTTAACAAGAAATTATTGACCTCCTTAAGAAAAAAATCTCCAGGGCCAGAAGAATTCACTATGGAATTCTATCAAAAACTCAAAGAACAACTGGTTCCAATTCTATTTAAACGTTTTGGAAAAATACATGAAGATGGAACTCTATCTAACACTTTCTATGACAGCAATATGGTGCCGATACCTAAATCAGAAAGAGTTAAAAAAGAGAAATAAAACTGTATGCCTAGTTCCCTGATGAATCTAGATGCAAAAATCTTAAATAAAATCTTAGCAAAAGGACTACAACAAGTTATCACTAGGCTAATACATCATGACCGAGTCAGATTTATCCCAGGAATTCAAGGTTCATAAAATATTAGTAAAACAGTCAGTATAATTAATTATATCAATAACAAACCTATCAGAAAATATCAATAGATGATGAAAAAGCTTTTGACAAAATGCAGCACTTATTACTACTAAAAACACTAGAGAGCATAGGAATAAATATATTTTTCCTTAAAATGAGCAGTATTTATTTGAAACCATCAACAAGCATTATATGCATTGGAGGTAGGATAGAAGAATTCCCATTAAGATCTGGAGTGAAACAAGTATGCCCATTATCACCACTACTATTCACTATCATATTAGAAATGTTAGTTTCAGCAATAAGAGAAGAAAAAGAAATTGAAGCAATAAGGCTATGGAAGGAAGAGATGAAAGTCTCACTCTTTGCAGATGACATGTTGGCATACCTAGAGAATACTAAAAAATCATCTAACAAGCTACTAGAAATAACTAGCAACTTCAGCAAGTTCTCAAGATAAGATGAAGAAGAAAGAGCTAGAAAGAGAAATCCCATTCAAAGTAACTTCAGACAATATAAAATATCTGGGTTTCTATCTGTTATGGCAGGTTTAGAAACTTTCTGAAAACAATTGAAAAACACTTCTCACACAAATAAAATCAGACTTAAATAACTGGGCAAATATCAACTGCTTAAGGATAGGCCAAGCAAATGTTAAAAAAATTAGCAATTGTACTAAAATTAAACTACATATTTTGTGCCCTACGAATCAAAATTTCAATAAAATTGCTTCAATGAATTAGAAAAAAATGTAAGTAAATTCGTATAGAGAAATACAGTAAAGAATCTGCAAGGATTTAATGAAATGAAGTGTAAAAGTAGGTGACTTAGCCCTATCAGATCTAAAAATATATTCTAAAGCATTAGTCATCAAAACTGTCTGGTATTTGCTAAGAAACAGAGTGGTGGATCCATGGAATAGACTAGGTGCAATAGCGGGAATTGATTATAGTAATCTGCTGTCTGATAAGCCCAAAGAGTCCAAATATTTGGAATAAAAGCTGTGTCCTCAATAAAAACTGTTGGGAAAATTGGAAATTAGTGTGGCAGAAACTTGGATTAGACTAATACCTCACACCCTATACAAAGATAAGATAAAAATGGATACAAGATCTAGACATAAAAAACAATATTATAAGTAAGCTAGGAGATCATGGAATAGTTTAAAGGTAAGATCTAGGGAAAGGGAAGCAATTTATGACCCAGAAAGTGATGAAGAATATTATTAAAAAGAAACTACACAATTTTGCTTACAATAAAATAAAAATCTTTTAAAGGCCAAGATGGCAGAGAGAAGACAGGCACAGTTCTAAAGTCGTCTGATCTTTCCCCATCTATAATATGAAACAAAACTCTTAACAGAAATCCGATCCACAAAACCCAGAAAGAAAAGCCAGGAGAAAGAACATCTACCCCAGGATTTTTTCCCATGTCCTGGGTGAATCTGGGCATAGAGTGCAGATCAGTAGGTTGTAGCAATTCTTATCTCAGACAAAGCAACAACAAAAATAGATAGCTTTAAAAGAGATAAGGAAGTAAAATACATCCTCCTAAAAGGTACCATGGGCAATAAAGTGATTTCAAAACTGAATATATGTGCCCCCAATGGGATAGCATCCAAATTCTTAGTGGAAAATTCGAAAGAACTACAAGAAGACATAGACAGCAAAACTCTACTACTGGGAGATCTCAACCTCCTGCTGTCAGATATAGATAAATCAAATCATAAAATAAACAAGAAAAAAGTTAAGGGTTAAATAGATTGTTAGAAAAATTAGATATGATAGACTTATGGAGGAAACTGAATGGGGATAGAAAGGAATATACATTTTTTCTCTGCAGTACATGGCACTAATCCAAAAACTGATCATGTACTTGGGCATAAAAAGCTAATGATCAAATCCAGAAAGGCAGAAATAGTGCATTCATTTTTCTCAGATTAAAATGCAATAAAAGTCATATGCAATATTGGGCCAGGGAGATATAGACTCAGAACTAATTGGAAACTGAATAACCTCATTTTAAAGAATGAGTGGATCAAACAACAAATAACAGAAAGAATTAATTATTTTATCCTAGATACTGACAATAATGAAACTACATACCAAAATTTTTTGGTGAATTGGTGAGTTCATCCAACCTTTCTGGAGAGAATTTTGGAATTATACCCAAAAGGCAACAAAAATATGCTAACCCTTTGATCCAGCAATACCACTACTGGGTCTATACCTTGAATAGTTTATGAAAAATGGTATAAACATCATTGTACAAAAATATTCGTAGCAGCCCTGTTTGTGCTGGGAAAGAATTGGACATTCAATGAATGTCCAGCAATTGGAGAATCACTTAATAAACTGTGACATTTGTATGAGATGGAACACCATTGTTTAATTAGAAACCGGTAGGGATGGGAATTCAGGGAAGCATGAAAGGATTTGCATGAACTGATGCTGAGTGACATGAATAGAACCATGATAAAATTGTACACCCTAAAAGCAACATCGGGATGATGCTCAACCTTGATAGACTTGATCATTGCATCAGTGCAACAATCAGGCACAGTTTTGGGCTATCTGCGATGGAGAATACCATCTGTATCCAGAGAAAGAATTGTGTTGTTTGAACAATGACCAAAGTCTATCACCTTCAATTTTTTAAAAAATATCATCTTATTATGTAATTCTGCTGTATCTCATACTTTATGTTTCTTCATTAAGGATATGATTTCTCTCTCATCACATTCAACTTAGATTAATGCATATCATGGAAACCATGTAAAGACCATCAAACTGACTTTTGTGGGGGTTAGGGGAGGGAAGCAAGAATAGAGGAAAAACTGTAAAATTCAAACTTGAAAGAATCCATCAATCACTTCTGGAAAAATATCCCAGACTAAAAAAATAAAGGGTAATTTTAGCTAAATTTCAGAATTCTCAGTTAATAGAGTAAATAATGAACTCAAAGAGAACTTTAAATACCAAGGCATCACAGTCAGAATTACAGAAGATTTATGAGATTCATCATTAAAAGATCAGAGGACTATTCACAGACATAAAGTAAAATCTAAATCATTGTAAAAACAGCAAATGCTCATATTTATGTCAAGCTAATATCATTAAGAAAGCAATTCTACCCAAATTAAATTCCTTATTCAGTTCTATATTCAGTGACAAAACACTATGTCACAGACCTTGAAACAATAATAACTAAATTAATCTTGAACAAAAAAGGCAAAAAAGGTGGTCTAGCTATATAATCCTACACTATAAACTATATAATAAAATTGCAATCATCAAAACTGCCTTGTGTGGTTTAAGAAATATGGTAACAGACCAGTGGATCAGAATAGGTACTAAAGATACAGTATTAAATGCCTATTGTAATCTATTGTTTGACCACCTTAATGACATTAACTTCTGGTAAAATAATTCATTATTTGACAAAATTTGCTGTAAAAAGAATAAAATAGTTTGACAAAAATTGCCATAGACCTATCCCTCACAATCGTGTACCAAAAAGTAGATTCAAAAAAATTATAGAATTTAAATATAAAGGGCGATACCATAGAGCAATTAACAGATCTTTTGCATCTATGGAAAGGAAAGAAATTTAAGAACAAACAAGAAACAGAGTACATTACTTGCAAAATGTATAAATTTGACTATTTTAAACTGAAAAACTTTTATACTAATAAAACTAATGCAAACAAGATTAGATGCTGGGAAACAATTTTCACTGATGGAGTTTTAATAAAGTTTTCATTTCTAAAATATATGGAATAGTAAATAATCAAATTTAGAAGGTTACAAATCATTCCTCAATTGAAAACTGGTCAAAGCATATGATCAGGCAGTTTTCAAACTAAGAAATAAAACTATACATAATCATAAGAAAAAGTGTTCCAAATTGTTGATTAGATAATTGCAAATTAAAGGAAAAAAAAAACAAGTACCACCTCACATCTATCAGATTAGAGATGGTGATGAAAAAGGAAAATGATAAGTATTGGAGAGGTTGTAAAAATATCGGGGTATTAATGCATTGTTGGTGGAGTATTGAACTAATCCACCCATTCTGGGAAGCAATAGGGAACTATGCCCAAAGAGCATTGTGCATATTAGCAACAACATTGTGCGCTGATCAGCTATGATGAATGCAGCTCCTCTTATCAGTTCAGAAATCTAGGATAACCCTGGGAGACAATACCATTTTTTCAGGTTTTTACAAGGCAAACTGGGCAAAGTGGCTTAACAAGACCACACAACTAGATAATTATGAAGTGTCTGAGGCCGAAATTGAACTCAGGTATTCCAGTCCTCTATCTACTGAATCACCTTAGCCACTGTGACAAAACTATTTTAATTGATAATACTATTTACATTTAGAGAACAATAAAACAAAATAAAAACAACTCATAGAATATGAATAGATACTTTGTCCACATTTTAAAAACTTCTGTTTTTGATTCCTAACCAGTGGTTTTCTTTCTTTACCCTTAATTCCAATTCCTCATACACAATTAAGAGTAAAATGTAAACATGCCAAACACAAAGGAACATGCACAATAGTTAGTAGACTGTTCTCAAAAAAGAGGGAAGGGCCTGGGATTGCAGGATTGTAGAAACATGAGTAACATAAATATGCAAGTGAATGAATGTTGAAAAACTTTCATTACATGTAATTGGAAAAATAAAATAAAATATCAATCAAAAAATGAAATACAATTGTAAACAAAAATAAAGATATCAGAAATCCTGGAATAAGATATTCTGAAGGGAAAAGGACTTTGGATTAAAACCAAGAGCCAAATCCTCTGTTAAATGCAGCATTATCTTTTAGGGGATAAGACAAACTTTGGATGAAATAGAAGTCTTTCATTTTTTTCTGATTAAAAGACTGGAACTGAACAGCAAGTTCAATCTTCAAATACAAGACCCAAAAGATGGAATAAAATAGTAGCTAATGAAGGTTGAATATAGTTGGAGTGATTTATTTAGAGGGTATGTATATAAATAGATCATGAGATGTTGTTAAAGAGGGTCATAATTCGATCAGGACAAGGAAAGGGAGTATATACTTAGAGCCTCCTTCCATTAATAAACCTTGAAATGATCTTGCTGTACTTGATACTTTAGTTAATGAGAATTATAGTATTATAGGGACAAAGGAAGAGAGTGCACTTAAAGGAGTTCGATATGATTGGATCATGAAGTGTTTTCCATTTACTTTATATTTTAGCCACAATTAGATAAAGTATACTTAGAAGGAGTTACATCTAGTTGACACAGTAAATAGAGCTCTGGCTTTGTAGTCAGTAGGATGGGAATTTGAATTCAGTCTCAGTAAATTGATATTTACTAGCTATGTGACCTTGGGCAAGCCACTTAATCCTGATTGCCTTGCATCCAGGGACATCTCATGGAATCCTACAAAGATGAAGAAAGGCCAGTGAAGAAATGGAGAAACTTAAAATAAATAGATACTAACCAAGAGAGCTCTAGCACTTCTTTTTTTATTTCTATTTTTTATTAAAATTTTATTTGTTTCCCAATTACATACAATAGTAGTATCTACCTATAATTTTTGTAAGGTTTTGAAGTTTACAAATTTTCCCCCACCTTCCCTCCCCTCCCCTGACACAGAAGGCTGTCTGATAGTATTTATATTGTTCCCATGCAATACATTGATCAAAACTGAATGTGTTATAAGAAAAAAACATAAGAGTTAACATAAATCCCCTCACACCCCAAGAAGATGAGACACTTCAAGAAGAGAGAGAGAGAGAGAGAGAGAGAGAGAGAGAGAGAGAGAGAGAGAGAGAGAGAGAGAGAGAGAGAGAGAATGTACTACAGTCTGTGTTCAGATTCCAATGGCTCTGTCTCTGGTGTAAGTTGCTTTCTTTATCATTAGTCCACTGGAGAAGTTGCTCCAATATTTTTCCCACAGTTACTATTAAGAGCTGTATTTCCTTCCACCCTATTCCCTCCCATTTTTTTCTATTGCTCTCTTCTTTCATCCTGGCCTGTTCAAAAGTGTTGTATCTGAGTACCCTCTCCCTCAATCTTCCCTCTCTTCTATCACCATTCCTCACCCTATAAAGTTTGTATGTTATTTCCTCTCTGAGCCATTCCTGATGAGAATGAAGGCTTACTCATTCCCCCTTGCCTTCCTCCTTTCCACTCCATTGAAAAAGCTTTTTCTTGACTCTTATGTGAATTTTCTTAGCTGCTTCTTCATCTCCTTTCCCTTCCTCCCAGTACTTTCCTTTGTTACCCATTTACTCCATCTTTTTATTATATTATATCATTATATTCTGCTCTTTCCTATGTCCTACCTATATATGCTCCTTCTAACAGCTCTTATAAATGAGAAAGTTCACATGAGTTATCAATATCTTCTTCCCATGAAGGAATACAAACAGTTCAATATCTTTAAGTTCCTCATAATTAGTCCTTCTCTTCAACCCCCTCTATGGTTCACCAGAGTCCTTCCTTGGAGATCAAATGTTCTATTCAGCTCTGGTTGTTTCAAAAGAAAAGTTTGAAAGTCCCCTCTTTCATTAAAAGTCCATCCTTTCCCCTGAAAGAGGATGTTCAGTTTTACTGGGTAGTTGATTCTCGGTTGTAAACCAAGATCTTTTGCATTCCCAAATATCATATTCTAGTCCCTATGAGACCTTAATGTAGATGCTGCCAGATCCTGTGCAATCCTGACTATGGATCCTCAGTTGCTGAAGTGTTTGTTTCTGGCAGCTTTTAGAATTTTCTCTTTGATTTGGGAATTTTGAAATTTGGTTATATTATTCCTGGAAGTTTTTGTTTTGAGATCTCTTTCAGAAGGTGAACCAGAAATTCTCTCGATCACAGGACAATTTTGGCTATATTGTTTCTTGAAAAATGAAGCTAGGCCTTTTCCTGATTGTGGCTTTCAGATAGCCCAATGATTTTTAAGTTATTTTTTCTGGGACTGCTTTCGAGGCATGTTGTTTTTCCAATAAGATATTTCACATTTTCTTCTAAGTTTTGGCTTTTTTGGAAGAGTTTTATTTCTTCCAAATTTCTTGCAGTCATCAGTTTTCCTTTAGTTCCATTCTGCATTTGAAGAAGTTATTTTCTTCAGAGAGCTTTTTTTTATCTCCTTTTCCTACTGACCAATTCTTCTTTTTAAGGCATTCTTCTCATTTTCCTTTTGTTTTGCTCTTTCCATTTGGCTTCAACTGGTTTTTAGCATATTATTTTCTTAAGTATTTTTTTGTATATCTTTCACCAAGCTTTTGTTTTGGTTTTCATGATTTTTCTACATCGCTCTCATTTCTCCCCCTCATTTTCCTCCATCTCCCTTAATTGCTTTTCAAAAACTTTTCTGAGTTCATCCATACTCTGAGCCCATTTTCTACTGTTCGTAGAGGCTTTGGATATGGAAGCTTTAATTTTGTTGTCATCTCAGTATGTGTTTTGATTGTCCATTGGAGTAAAGTAATTCTGTATTAAATATTGTTTTGAGTCATAATTTGTTGGCTTTTGGAATTTTTGGGTAAAGAATTTCCCAGGAGATGATGCCTTTTCACTGGCATCTTGGCTCGCCCCCAATCTAACACTTCTGAGAAGAATATGAATACGTCTCAAGCCCAGAAAGACTTCCTGGAAAACATCAGGAAGGGGTTTAAAAATCAATTGGAAAAATTGGGAAATGAAATTCAAGAGAAAATTAGCACCTTGCAACAAGAAAACAAAAACTTGGAAAACACTATTGGACAAATACAAAATGAGAATGACTCTCTGAGATCTTCATTTGGGCAAAAACAAAAAGAAAATGATTATCTCAAAACTACTTGGGGGGGGGGGGGGAGTGCAGCTAGGTTGTGCAGTGGATAGAGCACCGTTCCTGGAGTCAGTAGTACCTGGGCAAGCCACTTAATCCCATTTGCCATGCAAAAACCTAAAAAAAACTACACTTGGGCAAATCAAAAACTCCTTCAAAAATAGAATTGAGCAACTGGAAAAGGAGTTGCAAAAGGAAAAGGAAGAAAATTCTTCTCTTAAAAAAAGAATGGAATTTATGGAAACTAATGACTTCATGAGACAACAAGATACTGTTAAGCAAAACCAAAAGATAAAAAAATAGAATAAAATTCAAAATAACTCATCAGCAAAACTACAGAACTCCAGAACAGATGAAGAAGAGTCAACTTGAGAATTATAGGCCTTTCTGAAAACACCGAAGAGAAAAAAGGCTGTAGTTAATGTTACAGGAATTAAGTGATGGAAAACTGCCCTTGATATCATGGAAACAGAGGAAAAAAATACTTATTTTTTCCCCATTAAAGATTTTATTTATTTTGAGTTTTATAATATTTCCACTAATCTTACTTCACTCCACCCACCCCACACAGAAGGCAATTTGTCAGTCTTTACATTGCTTCTATGTTATACACTGATCCAAATGGAGTGTGATGAGAGAGAAATCATGTCCTTAACAAAGATACATAAAATATAAGAGATAATAAGATCAGACTATAACATATCAGTATTTTTTCTAAATTAAATAGTTCTTGGACCTTCTTTAAACTCCATGCTTCTTTATCTGCATACAGATGGTATTCTCCATTGCAGCACCCCAAAATTATCCCTGATTGTTGTCCTGATGAAATGAGTGAGTCCATCAAGGCTGATAATTGCTCCCATGTTGCTGTTAGGGTGTACAGTGTTTTTATGGTTCTGCTTATATCACTCAGCATCAGTTCATACAAATCCCTCCAGGCTTCCCTGAATTCCCATCTCCTCTCGTTTCTACTAGAACAATAGTGTTCCATGACATACATAGACCACAGTTTGCTTCAATTGAAGGACATTTACTTGATTTCCAATTCTTTGCCACCACAAACAGAGCTGCTATGAATATTTTTGTACAAATGATCTTTTCACCCTTTTTCATCATCAATTCAGAGTATAGACCCAGTAGTGATATTGCTAGATCAAAGGGTATGCACATTTTTGGTGCCTTTTGGGCCTAGTTCCAAATTTCTCTCCAGAAAGGTTTGATGAGTTCACAGCTCCACCAAAAATGTAATAGTGTCCAAAACTTCCTACAACCCTTTCAACAATGATTATTATCCTTTCTGGTCATATTGACCAGTCTGACAGGTGTGAGGTGGTACCTCAGAGTAGCTTTAATTTGCATTTCTCTAATAAATAATTATTTAGAGCAATTTTTCATATGACTATAGATTGCTTTGATCTCTTCATATATAAATTGCCTTTGCATATCCTTTGACCATTGGTCAATTGGGGAATGACTTTTTAAAAAGAATAGTACTAAGTTCTCTGTATATTTTGGAAATGAGTCTTTTGTCAGAAAAACTACCTGTAAAGATTGTTTCCCAGTTTAGTACATTTCTTTTGATCTTGTTTACAATGGTTTTGTCTGTGCAAAACTTTTTTAATTTAATGTAATCACAGTCATCTAGTTTGTTTTTAGTAATGCTCTCCATCTCTTCCTTAGTCATATATTGCTTACCTTTCCTAGATCTGACAGGTAAACTAGTTTTTGATCTTCCAATTTGCTTATAGTATTGTGTTTTATGTCTAAACCCTGTATCCATTTGGATCTTATCTTGGTTTATGGTGTGAGGTGTTGGTCTAATCTAAGTTTGTTCTGTACTAACTTCCAGTTTTCCCAGCGGTTTTTATCAAAGATAGAGTTTTTTCCCCAATAGTTGGACTCTTAGGGTTATCAAACAGCAGATTATTATAATCGTTTCCTGTTATTGCAACTAGTCTATTCTACTGGTCCACCACTCCATTTCTTAGCCAATACAAGACAGTTTTGATGACTGATATTTATAGTGTAATTTTAGATCAGGTAGGACTAAGCCCCACTCTTTTGCGCTTTTTTTCATTGAATCCCTCGAAATTCTTGATTGTTTATTTCTCCATATGAAATACAACTTTTTCTAACTCATTAAAGTATTTTTTTGGAATTTTGATTGGTAGTGCACTAAATAATATTGTCTGAGGTAACTTTGAATGGGATTTCTCTTTCTAGCTCATCCTGCTGTATCTTGCTGGTCAAATATAGAAAAGTGGAGGATTTATGAGGGTTTATTTTATATCCTGTACCTTTGCAAAAATGGTTAATTGTTTCCAGTCATTTTTATTGGATGATTTCTTGGGCTTCTCTAGGTATACCATCATATCATCTGCAAAGAGTGAGAATTTTGTTTCTTCCTTCCCAATTCTACATCCTTCACTTTATTTTCCTTCTCTAAATGCTGAAACTAACATTTCCAATATGATATTGAATAGTAGTGGTGATAATGGTGATCCTTGTTTCACCCCTGATCTTACTGGGAATCCTTCTTACCTCTCCCCATTGAATATAAAGCTTGTTGATGGTTTCAGATAGATATTGCTTTTTATTCTAAGAAACAGTAAATTTATTCACACACTCACTACTGTTTTTAGTAGGAATGGGTGCTGTATTTTGTCAAAAGCTTTTTCAGTATCTATTGATATAATCATATAATTTCTGATAGGTTTGTTGTGGATATAATTGATTATACAAAAAGTTTTTTTTTTTTAATATTGAACCAACCATGCATTCCTGGGATGAATCCTACCTGGTCAAAATGTATTATACTAGTGATAACTTGTGAAATAATTTTGCTAAGATTTTATTTAAGATTTGTCCATCTATATTCATCAGGGAGATAGGTCTATAATTTTCTTTCTCTCTTTTAAATCTTCCTGGTTTAGGTTTCAGCATCATACTGGTTTCATAGAAAGAGTTAGGCAGAGTTCCATGTTCCCCTATTTTTTCAAGGAGTTTATACAGAATTGGAACCAATTCTTCCTTAAACATTTGGTAGAATTCAATTGTGAAACCATCAGGTGCTGGAGATATTTTCTTAGGGAGCTAAATGATGGCTTGTTGAATTTCTTTTTTTTTCACTTAGATTTTCAAATTTATTGGCATAGATTTGAGCAAAATAATTCCAAATTATTACTTTAATTTCCTCCTCTTTGCGGGGAGTTCACCTTTTTCATTTATAATTCTAGCAATTTGGTTTACTTCTTTTTTCAATCAAATTGAATTTTGGTTTTATTCATTAATTCAATCTTTTTTTTGCTTTTGATTTTATCAAATTGTCCTTTAATTTTTAGAATTTCTAATTTGGTTATTTAAATGAGGATTTTTATCTTCTTCTATCTCTAATTTTTTGGTTTCAAATTTAGTTCATTGATTTCTTCTTTCTCTAATTTATTCATATAAGCATTTAAAGATATAATATATACCCTAATAGTCACTTTGAGTGAATCCCATAAGTTTTGGTATGTTGTTTTATTGTTGTCATTATCTAAAATAAAATAATTAATTCTTTCTATAATTGCTTTTTTGTTCCACTCAATCTTTAAATGAGGTTATTCAGTTTCTAATTAGTTCTGGGTCTATATCTCCGTGACCTAATATTGCATATTTCTTTCATTGCATTGTGATGAGAAACATCTGTTTACTATTTCTGCCCTACTGCAGTTGATCTTTAGGTTTCTATGCTCTAGTACATGGTCAATTTTTGTATAAGTGCCAGGTACTCCAGAGAAAAATGTATGTTCCTTTCTAACCTCCTTCAGTTTCCTCCATAAGTCTATCATATCTAGTTTGTCTAACAATTTATTTACCTCCTTAAGTTCTTTTTTTTATTTTATGATTTGATTTATCTATATCTGACAGCAGGAGGTTGAGATCTCCCACTAGTAGAGTTTTGCTGTCTGTTTCTTCCTGTAGTTCTTTTAGTGAGTCCTCTATGAATTTGGATGCTATGCCATTGGCTGCATAGATAGTCAGTACGGAAATCACTTTATTGCCTATGGTACCTTTTAGGAGGATATATTTTCCTTCCTTATCTCGTTTAATGCTGGCTATTTTTGCTGTTCATTTGTCTGAGAAAAGAATTGCTACCCCTACTTTTTTCACTTCAGCTGAAGCAAAATATATTTTGCTCCAACCTTTTTCCTTTACTCTATACGTATCTCTCTGCTTCAAATGAGTTTCTTTTAAGCAGCATATTGTAGGATCCCAGTTTTTAATCCACTCTGCTATTCACTTACATTTTAAGTGAGAGTTCATCCCATTCACATTCAAAGTTATAATTACTAACTCTTTATTGCCCTCCATGGTATCTTCCCTATGTTTGCATTTTTCCCATTTCACTCCCTTATCCATATTTCCCAGTATTTTGTTTCTAAATAACACCCCTTCAGTGTGTTTGCCCTCCTATTTCCACCCCTTCCCTTTCTTTCCCCTTTCCCATTTTCTCGTTTCCCTTCCTTTCCTTCTGTTACTTCTCCTTTTTTCCTTCTCCTCTCTTTCTCCACCCCTTCCCCCTTTCCCCTTTTAATAGTTGAATGGTTAGATGTTTTTTAAGCTAACTGAGTATGTGTTTAAGTTAACTTTAAGCCAATTCTGAAGAGAAGATTCAGGTGTTTCTCCTCTCCTTCATTTTATCCCCTCTATTCCCGTAGGCATTTTGTACCTCTTAATGTAATAAGATTTACCCCATTCAGTCCCATCCTTTGTCCCATTGATATAGCCAGGCCCTGTGTAACCCTTAATGTGGCTTCTTGGTATTTAAATTGTTTCTTTCTGGCCGCTTCCAAGATTTGCTCTTTTATCTGATAGTTCTGGAATTTGGCTTCAACATTCCTTAGTGTTTTCATTTTAGGATCTCTTTCTGGAGTGGATAATTGTATTCTTTCAATAACTACTTTGCCCTCTGCTTCACTAGATCCTGTAATCTTAAGTCCAGGACTCTTTTCTCTTCAGTGTTTTCAGGAAGTCCAATAATTCTCAGGTTGCCCTTCCTTGATCCATTCTCGAGGTCAGTGGTTTTGCTGATGAAGTATTTCACATTTTCTTCTATTTTTTTCTATTTTTTGATTTTGTTTAACAGATTCTTGCTGTCTCATGAAGTCAATAATTTCTGCAGACTCTATTCAATTTTTTTAGAGAGAGGTTTTCTTCATTTATCTTTTGCAACGTCTTTTCCAGTTGGTCAATTCTATTTTTGAAAGAGCTTTCCATTTGACCAATTGAGGTTTTGAGAGAATTATTTTTTTTGTATTTGCCCAATTGAGGATCTGATAGAATTATTCTCATTTTCTATTTGTAAAATTGTATTTTCCCAAATTTTCCAATTGATTTTTAAACTCCTTACTTATTTCTTCAAGGAAGTCTTTCTGTGCTGCAGACCAGATCATATTCTCTTCAGAGGTTCTAGGTCTATCAGAGTCAGGATCTTTTCCTTCCAATAATTTTTCTATGACTCTACCTTTTTTGCTGATCTTTCTTCATTTTGCTAAGACATTGATTTGGGGAGGTTCTGGTTCACAGAGGTTTGCTGTTGGGATCCCTAGAAGCTTTAATCACTGAGTGCAATACCACCAGCTGGCCAGTAAGAGATGCTGGTTGCTTTCTCTGGAGTGTCTGTGACCTTGATTGAGGTCTACTCCCTTAGTCTTGAGGGAGTGATTGAAGCTGTTAAATACTTTTTCTTCAATCAGTGGTGGGTTCTACTGTGGGGTGAGGTCATCCCTCTCCCTATTGACAGCTGAGTTGGTTCTGCTCACACACCTGTGCCTGGGGCAAAAGTGTTCTGTAATTGTGTTTGTTCTGGGAAGAGGCTTCAGCAGCAATGGAGGCATGGACTTGGAGTTCCTCAGACTCAAGGTGCACATGGATGATGTCCACAGCTCTCCTCCATGGGAACTCTCCCCCCAGCCATGTGGGGAGGCTTCTAAGGGTCAGCGCCAACATCATTGCCTCTGCTCCCTAGTTGACCCAATCCCACTGCAGTTGACCAGGTTCTAGCCCCACTGATCAAGAAGGTCTGGCTCTTGGGCCGTCAGGCTCCTGGGGCTCCAACCCTGCCACTAATCAGGCTGATCTGCAACTGCTCTGCCCTCTGTGACCTGATTCACCCAGGAGCTTGGAAAACAAATCCTAAGGTAGATATTGTTTCTCCTGGTTTTTCCTTCTGGATTTTGTGGATCAGATTTCTGTTAAGAGGTTGGTTTCATATCATAGATGGGGAAAGATCAGGAGAATTTAGAACTGTGCCTATCTTCTCTCTCCCATCTTGGCCCACACACTTCACAAAATATTTATGGAAAGAATTCATCAGTCCTCTCCATAAAGAGATCCTAAAATGAAAACACCATGGAATGTTGTGGCCAAATTCCAGAACTTACAGATAAAAGAGAAAATAATGCAAGTAGCCAGAAAGAAACAATTTAAATACTAAGGAGTCACAGTAAGGATTACAGATAACTTGGCTGCATGAACATTAAGAGATCAAAGGAGCTGGAATGAGATATATGAAGAGCAATGTAGCTTGAAATGCACCCAAGAATCCACTATTTGGCAAAGCTGAGCCTTCTCTTCCAGGGGAAAAGATGGACATTTAGTGACATGGGAGACTTTTAAAATGTCCTGATGAAAAGACCAGAGGTAAGTAGAAAATTTAATCATCAAGCAGGAAGTTCAAGAGACACATGAGAAATTTAAAAAAAAAGTAAATACAAACTCCTATCCAATAACATGAAACAGGCTATATATCCACACTAGGGAGGAAGATCTCATAACTCTTGAGAATTGTAACTCTATTAGAGAGAATATACTTAACCAGACACTCAAAAATGTTTCTGTGACTCAGAATGATTTAAAAACAATACCTTCTTTAAAAAAGGAGGCAGTAACAGATGGGAGAATGGAGGAGATTTAATAGGGCAAATCTCATTGCATCAAGAGGTACAAAAGGCCCATTGTAATAGAGGGGAAAGAAAGGAGGAGGTGAGACTCTTCATCTCATCAGATTTGGCTTAAAGTTAATTTACCCACATTCAGTAAAGTTAAGAAACTTATCTTACCTTTCAAGTATTAAGGATATGATTTCTCTCTCATCACATTCAACTGAGATCAATGTATACCATGGCAAAAAATATAAAACTAAAAGAATGCCTTCTGTGGGGGGTGGGGGGAGGGAAGCAAGAATGGGGGGGATTGTAAAACTCAAAATAATAAAATCTTTCTAAAAAAGAAAAGAAAACAAAAAGCAACAGTCATCAATGCTGCCAAATACTGCTAAAGAAATAGAGTAATGGAGCAATGGATTAGAGTAGGTACAAAAGAGCTAGTAGTAAACAAGTATGGCAGTATACTTTTTGAGAACACCAAAGACATTAGCTTCTAGGATAAGAAGTTTTATCTGATAAAACTGTTGGAAAAACTGAAAATTAGTATGATCAAAATTAGGCATAGACCCACATTTTATATGCTATAGCAAAATTAGGTAAATAATAAGTATATTTAAGACATAACAGGTAATACCATCGACAAATTAAGAGAAGTAAAAAATACTCTTATCTGTGGGATCTAAGAAGAAGGGTGACATTTTTGACCAAACAAGAAAAAGAGAAAATTATAAGTTTTGAAATAGATAAATTTGTTTATATTAAATTAATGTTTTTTTTAAATAACAAAACAAATGCAACAAAGATTTGAAGGAATGTTGAGTTAAGTTTTCTGATAAGGACTCATTTATGGAATAGAGAATTAAGTAAAATTTATAAAACTTTAAGTTATTCCCCAATTGCTAAATGGTCAAAGAATATGAAAAAGTCAATTTTTACATGAATAAATTAAAGCTATTTATAATTATATGAAAAAATTCTCTAAATCTTTTTTGATTAGAGAAATGGAAATTAAAACAACTATGAATTTCCGCATCACACCTATCATATTGCCTAAGATGACAAAAACAGAAAATGATCAATGTTTGAGAGGATGTGGGAAAATTGGGACATAATGCATTGTTGGGGGCATTCTGGAGAGTAAGTGCAAAACTGTTCCTACCCTTTGATCCAGAAATAACTATTTTTAAATCCATAACCCAAGAAAGTTTTTAAAAATGGGAGCAGTTTCAAATAGTAAAAATATTTTTTAACTATTCTTTTTGTATTGGCAAAGAATTGGAAAATAAGGGATGTCCATCAATTGGGGAATAGCTGCACAAGTTATGGTATATTTATATTATGGTGTACTATTGTTCCAAAAATAAATCAGGGGTGGTCAGATTAGAGAAACATGGAAAGTCTTACATGAACCAATTTTAGTAAAGTGATCAGAACCAAAAGATCATTGTGCAAATTAGCAACAATATTGTGAGATGATCAACTATGTTGGATTATAGTTGCTCTCAGCAGTTCAGAGATCAGGGACAGTTCTGAAAACACTTGTATTGACAATTCCATCCACATTCTGAGAAAAATAATTTTGGGGTCTGGGTACAGAGCAGAGTATACTGGATTCTTTTTGTTAAAATTTCTTTTGTTTTTAACTTCTTTCTCATTTTTTTGTTTCTTTACCCTTACTTCTAATTATTCATTCACAACCTAATATAGAAATATGTTAAACACATTTGAACATGTAAAACTTTTCCAAACCATTTGCAGCCATGAGAAAAGGTTAGAGATGGAAGGGTGATAGAAATATGGGGAACTCATAAATTTGCAAATGGATGAATGTTGTAAAACTACTTTTGCATTTAATTCAAAGAAGACAATACAATTTCAATTAAAATATTATTTTTTCTGTTTCCACTTTTTATCACCTACTTACCTGCTGGGTAGAATATATTTATAAACTCTTTTGAGAATGTAGGTTATTCCTTTTTTGTGCCAAGTCTATTGATATTAATATTTACTCAGTGTTCACACTCTTCCTTCTTTCCTTCTACTATAAAAAGATTCTTTGTGATTTTTCATGTGGTTTTATTTATCTTCTAATGCCTTCACTGTCTTTTCCAATTTAATCCTTTTTTACATCTTATTTATACCTTTCTTATTACCACATAATTTGTCAAACTGTGCTCATAGAAGTACAGTTCTCAAAAACGTAAACGTCATCACATCATAGTCAATTTATACCACACCCTCTCTTCACACTTCCTGCAGCTGTCCCATTAGAAATACAATCCTCATGAGCTAAAGTACCAGCACATCATGATAAATTTATATCCACCACCCCTATCTAATTATGCTCTTTTAAATGAACTTGAAAAAAATACAATCCTCTCAGGATTCCAGAGTGGAACCACAATAGCATGTGAATCTACCTTGTTCCTGGACCTTTTCCCTATCCAATGCTAAATGAATCCTCTACAAAGACATTAAAGCTACAAATTCCACCAAAAAACAAAGCGAGAGAGAAAGAAGAGATTTCAAACATGCTTTCAACTCTAGACCTTGTTGAGGATCTTCAGTGAAGGGGAAAAGGTCAAGTAAAACCCAGACAAGTAGGAGGGCGGGAAAACCAGCAGAAGAATTCGACCCACAGTACAATCAATGTCCCAGCAAGTAGACTACAGAACTGGTCCTGGCGTATAGAAAGCAAGCCAGATGACAGGGTCCCAACTCCAGACAAAGTCTAAACCCTGGGAACACTGAGACAGAAGACAGAACTGTAGGGGTGGGGGGGACCACTGCATAGGCAGAGCCTGTACATATAGGAAGAAACAAACCTATAGACAATACCTAGGCTGCATAGGCAACATCCAGGCTAGCAATGAGCCAGGGATTAGAATCCAGCTCCAATAGAAAAGTATTGAATCTATATTCTGGAAACCACAGGAGAAGAACAAATAAAAAATCATTAAGTCAAAAAAAATTAAATAACAATAACCATAAAAACTAATACACAGATAGAGTTGATAAAGATGCCACCTCAGAAGAAGAAAACAGTGACAAATTACCTGTATGGTTAGTTTCAAGGAATTCTATGAATTGGAATCAAATCCAAAATCTCAAAGAAGAGCTTAAAAATAATTTAAAAACCAAAGAAGAAAAATGGAAGAAAGAAATGAAAACTACACAGGAAAATTATGAAAAAATGAGCAAAGAAATCAACTCTGTTAAAAGTAAAAATAATCAACTGGAGAAAGAATGTAATTCTTCAAAAAATAAAATTGACAAACTGGAAAAGGAATTCAACTCCTCTAAAACTCAAATTGATCTACTGAAAAGGGAATGCAACTCATAAAAAATAAAATTAATGTACTAGAAAAGGATATACAAAAACTACCTGAAAAAATAAAACTCTAAAAATTAGAACTGGACAAGTAGAAACCAATGAATATATGAGACACCAAAATTCCATCAAAGTAAAAGGCAGAAGACATAAAGTAAATGTAATGTCCCCTTTTAGAAAAAAAAACAAATACGCTGGAAAATAGATACAGGAGAAATATTTTATGAATTATTGACCTAACAGGGAGCCAAAATAAAAAAAAGACAGTAGAAAATATCTTCCAAGAAATTATCAGGAAAACTTATCCAAATATACTAGAACAAGAAAACAAAATAGGTCTTGAAAGAATACCCAAAGCAAATCCAGAAAGATATAAACTCCAGAAAGAATATGCAAATTTCAAGGAATATCATAGCCAAATCCCTGAATTCTCAAACAAAGGAGAAAATATTGCAGGCTTTCAAAAAAAAGCAACTGGAATACAAAGGGAGCAATCAGAATTACACAGGGCCTATCGACTTCATCATTAAAGGATCAAAGATCTGGAATATGATATTTACTACCCTGAAAAATTCAACAATTCTACCAGAGTAAAAGAGTGATATTCATTGATATAGAGGACTTCCAAAATTTTCTGATAAAAAGATAAGAACTTAAAGGATAATTCAATCTTCTAATATAAAACTCAAGAGATGTGTAAAATGGTAAATAGAAAGAGGACAAAAACCAAAAACAAATGCAAGTCAAGAACATTAAATTGTAGAAAACCCTACAAGGGAAGATAGCACTTATAACTCTTGAGAACTGAATTTGCTCTTAGATTAGTTAAAGGGTTGAACAAATATGAATAGATTCAACTTACAGGATATGGGTATGGTTGGTTCACTATTAAAGAAAATCAAACTGACATCACTTGATTTGAGATTAATTACAGTGACCCAATTATAACTGATTAGATCAATACAAGTTCAGATGCTCTACCACAGGTCAGACACAAATATTCCAGATGAATAGTAAGACATACATATCTCATATTTCCTTTGAACCAATTATTTCTTTCTTCTAGAACTCTGCACTTTCCCTAATGACGGCACACTATGCTGGGTGGTCCCAAGTCAATGTTCCCCATGCCTTACAATCAATGCTAAAATTCTTAAGAGAGACCTTCAGGGTGTCCCAGTATTTATAGTATCTAGAGGTTTTATAAATAATTAAATCAGAAGTGACCTTAGAACAAAACCTAATATGGCAGTATGGAAGCAGGAATTTCCAGAAGTTCTCCTCCAGAACATTCCAAATGCCTTGAAAATATGACTCTAACCAAATTCTAGAGTGACAGAATGCACAGAAAGATCAACTGAAACATTTTTCCAAGCCAAGACAATTTGGAAGATCTGTGGGAAAAGTTTTTTTTTTCTCTGAGGCTGGAAGGAGATGCAGCACAACCTGGGCAGCAGAGCAAATGAGTCCCAGCATTCCAGAATAGCCTGCAGGGTGCCAGCATGCCTGTGTTCATTGCAGCATGAGTTGTTTCCAGGTATCTTAGCTCAGTGGTTGCCCAGAACAACAGTGAGAAAACTCTGTCGCACCCAAGTGAGCACAGAGCCATGTGCTGCTCAGTCCTCAAAGATTCAGCCCCATGAATGTAAAGCAAGCCTGCAGAGCCTCCCAGAAGCTGCTTCCACAGCATTCAGTACAAAGATGGTAAGGGGGTTGGGAGAGACTGTCAAGGTCTCTCCACTATCCCTGAGGAAGAATGATATTACTTTGCCCATACTCACATCCAGGTCACAGTCTGAACTCCCATACTGCCATAGCTGAGCAGAGACCCTCCATGCAACTCCAGGGCAGAAGAGAATGATTGTGGTTATCCAAAGACCAAAACACAGACCAGGAGTGCAATTAGATTCGCTTATAAGATTTTGCGGAAATAAGGTCCTTGGGGTATTGTCTGAAAAACACTCAAAATTTTGGTAAGTGTGATAAAACTTGGGTATAGACTGGGGAAATGAGAAAACAACAGAAGAAAAAGAATGTGACTATAGACAATCAGTTAGGTCTCATGGAGAAGTAAAACATACATTCAGAAGAAGACAAAGTCAACATTTCTGATCCCAAAGCCTCCAAAATTAGAAATTGGTATCAGAATATGAAAAAAGATAAAAAAAATTTGAAAATCAAGTAAAAGATGTAGAGGAAAAAAATGGGAAGAAAAATGAGAGCCATGCAGGAAAATCTGAAAACGAAGTCAGCAGTTTGGAGAAGGATTTACCAAAAATACTGAAGAAAATAATATGTTAAAAAGCAAGTATAGATCAAATGGAAAAAAGCAGTCCAAAAGTTCAATGAGGAAAAGAATATCTCAAAAAAGCAGAATTGGACAGAGAAAAAGGAGATAAGAAAGTTCTCTATAGAAAATGATTCATTCATATGTAGGATGTAGCTAAGGGAGGTTAATGACTTTTTGAGAAATTAAGAAACAATAAAAAAGGATAAACAACTAGAAGAAAATTTGAAATATCTCTTCCAGGAGAGATAATTTAAAAATTATGGGTTTACCTGAAAAACATGGCCAGGAATAGACTTTATATCCTAGAAGCAGAGGTTACATAGAAATTGATAGAATCTACAAATCACCTCCTGAAAGAGATCCCCCTCCCTCCAAAATATCCCAAGAGTTTTATAGAAAATTTCTAGAACTCCAAAGTAAAGAAGAAAATATTTTTACAAGCAGATATCATAGTGCTACAGTCAGGATTGCAAAGGATTTAGCAGTTTCTATATTAAGGGCTCCTAGAACTTGTCATATTATAATCTGGATGACAAAAGAACTTGCATTACAACTGAGAATCATCTACCCAGAAAAACAGAATGTCCTCTTTCAGGGAAAAGATGGATATTCAATGACATAGGGGACTTTCAAACTTTCCTATTCAAACAACCAGAGCTAAATAGAAAGTTTGATCTGCAAGTACAGGACTCAGGCAAAGCATAGAAAGGGTTTCCAGGAAGAGAAAATTATGAGGGATTTACTGATGTTGAACTGCTTGTATTCCTGAAAGATGATGCTGATATCTGAAATGAACCATTGCAATTAAAAGAGCAATTTAAAGGAGCATTTATGGACAAAGTACAGAAGAGATTTGAATATGAAGGTAGAACATATTACAAAGATGGAATCAATGTATGACAAATGTCCTTGGAGAAAGGGAAAGAGGAGGTAGGATGGTTTAACATATTTCACCTAAAAGAGTCAAGAAAAAGTGTTTGCAATGGGATGGAAGTTGGGGGTCTTTAGGTGAGGAGGAATGAGTGAACCTTTCATTCTCAACTAAAAATGAGTCAGAGAGGAAAACATACACAATAAATAGAGTATAGAAATCTATTTTACCCTAGAGGAAAAAGGAGAGGATAGGTATGGGAGAAAGGAGTCAGGGAAGGGGAGTAGGGGTTTGGGTAGCAAAAGAGAGAGGGAAGATTGTAGGAGAGGGCAAACATTCTTTTGAAGGGGGATAAAGTGAAAGGAGGGAGAGAATAGAATAAATTGGAGGGTGTTAAAATAGAATTCAGGGAAATTTATGAACAAACTAGAAACAGAGTCCATTATAAATTGCAAAATGGATGATTTTGACTACAAAATTGAATCACACTTACAAGGTTATATGTCATTCCCCAACTGATAAATGGTAAAATAATATGAACAGGCAGTTTTCAAACCTAAGAAGTTAAATTTATGTAGAATCAAATGAAAAAATATTCCAAATCATTACTGATTAGAGAAAGGCAAGTTAAAGAAACTATGAGGGGCATTTGAGTGGTGCAGTGGAGAGAGTCCCAGTCCTGGAGTTAGGAGGACTTGAGTTCAAATTCACCCTCACACATTTAATAATTACCTAACTGTGTGACCTTGGGCAAGTCACTTAACCCTATTGTCTTGTAAAAAAAAATAAAGAAATAAACCAATAAGAAATTAGGAAATACTATTTCATACTTATCAGATTGACTAAGATGACAAAAAGGGAAAATGATCAATACTAGAGAGGTTATGGGAGAATGGGACATTAATGCACTGTCACTGGAGTTGTGAATTAATAAACCATTTTGGAGAGCAACATGAAGCTATGCCCTAAGAGGAAAAAACTGATCATTTCCTTTGACCTTGAAATACCAATACTAGACCTATATTCAGAAGAAATCAAAAGATCAACTTGTTTGAAAATATTTAAAGCAGCTCTTTATGTAGTGGCAAAGAATTGGAAATTGAGGTTATGCCTAATAACTGCAGAATGGTTAAAGAGTTTATGATATATGAAATGTATGTAGTACTTACTCTTCTATTAGAATCCATGAATGTTTGGATTCTAGAGAAGATGGAAAGAATTACAGCAACTGATGCTGAACAAAGGAAGCAGAACCCAGAGAACATTGTATACATAACAACAGCATTGTGAGTTGATCAACTGTAATGGATACTATTCTTAGCAGTTCAAAGAGTTAGTAACTTCCCTGGTGAAAATGGTTTAGAAAATGCTATCAATTTTCAGATGAAGAAAAACAAAAGAAAACAAAAGAAAAATAAAATACACAATCTGAAGGATCACTGTGTACACATTTTGAAAGATTTCTCTTATGATTTTCCTTCCTATTTCATGTTTTACTTTCTTTTCACTTAGTCCTTATTCTTCATACAGAAAAAATGACTAATCTGTAAACATGTTAAGGACAAATGGACTTATACAATGTTGATTAGATTGCTGATCACTGAGGGGAAGGGACTAGAAGGGGGGTTAGTAATTTATGTAATATGAATATGCATGTGGATGAATGTTGAAAACATTAATAATAAAATATCAATTGGAGAAATGTAATTCTCAAGATTTACAAGCATTGTAAAGTTCAATAGGGATGCGGAAAACTTAGTCTTACTGACTAATATTTTTCTTTCCATTTATTTTTTATGCATCTCTTGAGTATTTTATTTGAAAATCAAACTTTTTGTTCAGTTCAACATATTCCTGACTGTGGCTCCCTGATATTTAAATTGGGTCTTGTAGACTGCTGCTAATATTTTTAACTTTTAACTTTAACTTTGAACTCTGAAATTTGGCTGAATTGTTCATTGGAGTTTTTATTTTGGGATATCTCCCTGGGGTTATCCATGATTATTTTAGGAAGTATTTTATTTTCTTGTTGGAGGATAATGATAATTGGACAGGTTTCCATGATAATTTCCTGAAAAAAATTGGATAGGATTTTTTTCTGATCATGGTTTGCAAGGTATATCAATAATTTATAAATTATCTCTCCTAGTTGTGGCTAGGTGGCATAGTGGATAAAACACTGGCTTTGGAGTCAGGAGTACCTGGGTTCAAATCTGGACTCAGACACTGAATAATTACCTAGCTGTATAGCCTTGGACAAACCATTTAACCCCGTTTGCCTTGCAAAAAAACCTAAAGAAAAATTATCTCTCCTAGATCTGTTTTCCATGTCACTAATTTTTCCTAAGCATTACTTCCATTTTCTTTTATTTTTTCAATATTTTGGTATTGTTTGATGGAATTTTTGTATCTCATGAATCACTCGTTTCCATATAGGAATCAATTTTTTTAGATTTTATTTATTTTGAGTTATACATTTTCCCCCCAGTCTTGCTTCCTTTCCCCCACAGAAGGCATTCCATTAGTCTTTACATTGTTTCCATGCTATGCACCGATCTAAGTTGAATGTGATAAGAGAAAAATCATATCCTTAAGAAAGAAACATAAGTTATGAGATACAGCAGAATTACATAATAAGATAACATTTTTATTAAAACTGAACGTCATAGTCTTTGGTCTTTGTTCAAACTCAACAATTCTTTCTCTGGATACAGAGGTATTCTACATTGCAGATAGTACAAAACTGTCCCTGATTCTTTCATTGATGGAATGATCAAGTCCATCAAGTTTCATCATCACCCCTATGTTGCTATTAGAGTGTACAGTGTTTTCTGGTTCTACTCATCTCACTCAGCATCAGTTCAAGCAAATCCTTCCATGTTTCCCTGAATTCCCATCCCTCCTGGTTTCTAATTGAACAATAGATTTCCATGACATACATATACCATAGTTTGTTAAGGCTTTCCCCAACTGAAGGCTATTCACATAATTTACCATTCTTTGACAACACAAACAGGGCTGCTATGAATATTTTTGTACAAATGATATTTTTACCCTTTTTCATAATCTATTCAAGGTACAGAACCAGCAGTGGCATTACTGGATCAAAGGGTGTGCACATTTTTGTTGCCCTTTCGGCATAATTCCAAATTGCTCTCCAGAAAGGTTGGATGAGTACACAGCTCCACCAAAAATGCATTAGTGTTCTAGTTTTCCCACATCCCTTCCAACACATTTATCATTGTCCTTTCCTGTCACATTGGCCAATTTGAGAGGTGTGAGATGGTATCTCAGATACACTTTAATTTGCATTTCTCTAATAAGTAAAGATTTAGAGCAATTTTTCATATACATATGGATCACTTTGATTTCTTCATCTGTAAATTGCCTTTCTATATCCTTTGACCATTTGTCAATTGGGGAATGGCTTGTTTTTTCATTTTAATTCAACTCAGTTCTCTGTATATTTTAGAAATGAGTACTTTGTCAGAAATACTAGTCATGAATTTTTTCTCAATTTGCTACATTTCTTTTGATCTTGGTTACAGTGATTATTTCTATGCAAAAGATTTTTAATTCAATGTAATCAAAATTATCCTGCTTGTTTTTAATGATGTTCTTCATCTCTTCCTTGGTCATAAATTTCTTCCCTTTCAATAGATCTGACAGGTAAGCTATTCCATGATCTCCTGGCTTGCTTATAATATTGTTTTTTATGTCTAGATCCTGTATGTATTTTGATCTTATCTTAGTATGGGGTATGAGGTGTTGATCTGAGTTTCTTCCATACTAATATCCAATTTTCTCAACAGTTTTTAACAAAGTTAGAGTTTTTATCCCAATAGCTGGACTCTAGGCTTATCAAACAGCAGATCACTATAATTATTTCCTGCTATTGCATCTACTCTATTTCACTGACCTACCATTGTATTTCTTAGCCAATGCCAGACAGTTTTGATGACTGATACTTTATAATGTAATTTTAGACCTGGTAAGTCCCAATCAGGTTTTTTAGAATTTTATTTTCTTCCCTCTTCTTTTTTATTTCCTTATCAGGTTGATCAATTTTATTTTAAATGAGTTGCTTTGTTTTTCCAGTTGTTCAATTTTACTTTTTAAAATATTGTTTCTTCAATAAATTTTTCATAATTCTCTTCCATGACTTTATTTCTTTTCTCCATTTTTCTCTGTTCTTTGTGTTTTATAATCTTTCTTGATCTCTTCCAAAAGATCTTTTTTGGGTTTGAGACCAAATCACAAAACCCTTTGAAACTCCACATATAGACATTTTGCCACTGATTTCCTCTTCTGATATGGTTTTGCAATTGTCTCTATCAAATAGTAGCATTCTAAGATTAGTGTGATTTTGGGTTTCTTTTCTCTCATTTTTTCAGGAAGGTGACCATTATCCAGTTGAAGGATAGGTCTATTGAGAAAGACTCTGGCAAGTATCTTACCAGCAATGACTAAAAGAGAATTATCTCTATTATTGTCACAGGTCAGTCTATTTCCTTTACTGGCTATAGAGATAAACAATGGAGGCATCCTTCAATTCTTGGGGGATGTCTTCTTCATGTCATATAACCTGAAAAATTTTGGTCAGTTTTTAGATAAGCAAGGGAGCCCTGCCCCACCTTGCAGAATTCAACTGGAATAGAATCAGAACAAGGGGCTTTGCCACTTGAAGGGAGCCTAATGACATTCAAAACCTTCTCTTCTATTGGAACTTTAGCTAGGGACTGATTGGCTTCAACTTGAGTAAATGGTCAGTGGCTTCTGCATTGATTGATGGTGGTCTGCTAAGAACATGATGGAAGCATTCAGCCTATCTCTCTGGAATAATGTCCCTATTGTTAATCAATGTGGATCCATCATCATTGAATAGTTGAGATATATCATATTTCTTTGACCCATAAATAGCTTTCAGGGCATCATAAAAGCATTTTGATTTGTTACTGTCTGCATAAAAATGAATTTCATCTGCCTTCTTACTGAGCCAAGAGTGCTGCCTCTCTCTAAGCTTCACTTAGATTTTATTTCTGATGGAATTAAATGGTGCCTTCTTAGAAATGAAAGAACTATCATGCTGGAAAACCCTGTAGAGTTCTCATGTTTTATTTAGCACTTTCTGAATTTCCCCATAATTTTAATCAAACCAGTCTTGGTGTTTTGCGAGTATTCTGGCCCAGAGGAACAAATTTAGTGCTGTATATAAGATCTCTGAAAGCTGCCCAATCTTTTTCTGCTCCACTGTTGCCATCTGTGTGTTGGCTCAGCTTTCCTTCCAAGTTAGCTACAAACTCTTCCCACTCAAAAAGACATTTGAATTTCTTGAAAATAATTCTTTTTGTATTCATTTTATCTTGGGGCCTCTGCCTTGGTTGAATGTGAATATTTAAGTTAAAGAGGATATATCTGTGATCAGCTCAGTGCCTGGCACCACATATTGCCTTTGTCACTCTTACATTCTGTCTCTCTCTTCTCCATACAACCACACAGTCTAATAGATGCCAGTGTTTGATATGATGGTGCATTCAGGAAGTTGAATTGCATTTAGGTAAAAAGACAATTCCACTCAAATTAGATTACTTATTCAGTGCCATACCAAATAAAAATAGCAAATCACTATTTTATTGGGCTAGGAAAATATAGCAATAGAATTCATCTGGAGCAACAAAAGGTTAAAAATATTAAGGAAGCTGATGAAAAAAATGTAAAGTAATGGAGTATATGTCTTTCACACCTAAACCTATACAATAAAGGAGCTGTCATCAAAACAGCTTGGAAATGGTTAAGAAATAGAATAATATTTATTGTAGCTCTTTTCGCATTGGCAAAAACATTGGAAATTGAGGGGATGTCCATCAATTGGGGAATGGTTGAATCAGTTATGGTAGACGAATGTTATGGAATGCTATTGTTCTATAAGACACCATGAATCGTTTGGTGCTTGAGAAGCATGGAAGGAATTACAGGACCTGATGGTGATCAAAGGGATGAAAACCAAGATAACATTGTACATATTCAAAGCACCATTATAACTTGATCAACTTTGATGGAAGTAGCTAATTTTGGACAATGTTATCCCTATGCAGAGGCAAAAAAACAAACAAAAACAAAACAAAAATAAATCTTACAGAGTATGAACACAATACTCATGTTTTAAAAAGTTATTTTATGTATTTCTTTTCTTTCTCCTGGTTTTCTTTCTTTTGCATTTATTCTAATTCTTCTTACCATAAAAGACTAATCAGTAAGCATGTTAAATACAAATGTGTATGTACAATATTCACCTGACTGTTCCTTGCTGAGAGGAAGAGAGTGGTAAGAAAGAATGGAAGGAATTTATGTATCATAAAAATATGATAAGCATGAAAATTAACATAAAAACTTTCATAACATATAAAACTTTCATAACATGTAACTGGAAAAATAGAATAAAGCATCAATTTCAAAATAAAGAAGAGAGAAAAGAAAAATTAAGAAAGGAAATGCAGCATACAGGAGAATCATGAAAAATTGACTGAAAAAACCAATAATTTTCTTTTTTTATTAAATTTTATTTATTTTAAGGCAATGGGGTTAAGAGTGATTTGCTCAAGGTCATATAGCTAGGCAATTATTGTGTGTCTGAGACCGGATTTGAACTCAGATCCTCCTGACTCCAGGGCAAGTTCTCTATCGACTGTGCCACCTTGCTGAAAACAATAATTTTAAAAGAAAAATTGACCAAATGGAAAAGGAAAAGAACTCATCTAAAAGTAAAATTAATCAACTGGAAAATGAAACAACAACAAAATACATCTAACTGAAAAAAATCTAAGTGAAGAAAATAAAACCCTTAAAATTAGAATTTTCTTAAATGGAAATGAATAACTATAGGAGACATCAAGACTCCATCAAATAGGACCAAAAGGTTGAAAAAAATAGAACAAAATGTATAATACATCTTAGAACAATGACTGACCTGGAAAAGGGATCCAATAGAGATAAATTATGAAGTTCATGTCTACTTGAAAGCCAAGATCAGAAAAAGAGGTTGGGCAATAACTTTTTAGGATATTAACATGAGAACATTAACCTAATACCCTAGAACAAGAAGATTAAAATAGTCACTGAAAGAATCCATGAATCACCCCCTAGAAAGAGAAGTCAAAATAATAACTCTAAACAGTATTGTAATCCAATTTCAGAATTCTAAGTAAATGACAAAATACTACAATTTAAATAAAGATTTGTCAGCTTCAACATCAAAGGATTAGAGGCCCTGACATATGATATATCAGAGGGCAAAGGAGCTTGGATTACAATGAAAAATTAACTTCCTGTTAAAATTCAGAATATTCTTTCAGGGGGAAAATATGGATTTTCAATGAAATAGAGGTTTTTCAAACTTAAAGACTAATAAAGACTAGAAAAATACAGAAAATTTGATCTTCAAGTACAAAATTCAAGAGACATACAATAAGGTAAATGGAAGGGGGATGGGTAGTTAGTTAATAAGACAAATCTCTACATTCCTTCAGGGAAGACAATACTTGTAATTCTTGAGAATTGTACTTCTTTAGGACAGCTGAAAGGAGCATATTTTATTTAATTATTAAATATTAGCAGGTTTTTTATATTTATTATGACTTTTACAATTTTTCACCCAATCTTGATCCTTCCCCCACCCCC
The DNA here is from genome assembly GCF_037893015.1 of Macrotis lagotis. Classification (NCBI taxonomy): domain Eukaryota; kingdom Metazoa; phylum Chordata; class Mammalia; order Peramelemorphia; family Peramelidae; genus Macrotis; species Macrotis lagotis. The sequence continues at coordinate 336,638,844 of NC_133658.1, forward strand.
CCACAGAAGGCAGTTTGTTAATCTTTATGTCATACCCAAAGTATGCTTTGATCTAAGTTGAATGTGATGAGAAGGAAATCACATCCTTAAGGAAGAAATATATAGTATGAGATATAGCAGAATTACATAATAGCATAACATTTAATTAAATTAAAGGTAATAGTCTTTTGGCCGTTTTTCTACCTCTACAATTCTTTCTCAAGATATAGATGGAATTCCCCATCACAGATAGCCCAAAATTGTACCTGCTTGTCGCCCTCTTGGTATGAGCTAGTCGATTAAGGTTGATCATCACTCCCATGTTGCTGTTAGGTTGTACATGTTTCTTCTGGTTCTGCTCATCTCCCTTAGCTTCAGTTCATGCAAATCCTTCCAGGCTTTCCTGAATTCCTATGGCTCCTGGTTTCTAATAGAACAATAGTGTTCCATTGTTGTGGCTTGCTTCACCTTGGGGCCCATAGTGATGACCTCCTTCCCAGAGGGGAGCTGAAAATAAGGAGTCAAGCCACCACTGCCTTATGCCTTCAACTCAATTTTATTATTGCTTAGCTTCTACATATATACTGTTAGATCTTCCAGGGTAAAACAAAGAAGATGAGGTAATGGGGGAGTACAAGGGGTACACATGCAGTGTCTTGCATTACAGGTTAAGGGGGTATGTTGGGAGGAGATGGTAAAACACATCTGTGTCTTGTGCCCTTGGGCTATGGGCCAGAATGTCCAGCTCCCAAGGACTCCAGCTCACCTTATCTCTCAGGGTGGCATGCCAGCTCCTGAGACTGTCCAGGTGGCAGTGCTGTTGGTATAGTCTGTGTCCCCACATTCCACCACATACATGTACCAGAGTTTGTTAAGTCATTCACCAATTGTTGTACATTTCCTCAGTTTCCATTTCTTTGCCACCACAAACAGTGCTACTCTGAACATTTTTGTACAAGTGATGTTTTTCAGCTTTTTCATAATCTCTTCAAGGTCTAGATCTAGTAGTGGTATTGCTGGATCAAAGGGTATGCACATTTTTGTTGCCCTTTGGGCATAATTCCAAATCACAGCTCCACCAACAATTTATTGATATCCCAGATTTCCCACATCCCTTCCACATTTTTTCATTGTCCTTTCTGGAAATACTGGCCAGTCTGAGAGGTGTGAGGTGGTAGCTCAGAGATATTTTAATTTGCATTTCTCTAATGAGTAGTGAATTAGAGCAATTTTTCATATGACTATGAATTGCTTTGATTTTCTCATCTGTTAATTTCCTTTGCATATCCTGTGACTATTTGTCAACTGGGGAATGGCTTGACTTTTAAAAAAAAGAATTGACTCAGTTCTCTGTATATTTTAGAGATGAGTCCCTTGTCAGAAACAATAGTCGTAAAAATTTTCCCAAATTACTACATTACTTTTGATCTTGGTTGCAGTTATTTTGTTTGTGCAGAAGCTTTTCAATTTAATGTAATCAAAATTATCTAGTTTATTTTTAATGCCATTCTCCATCTCTTCATTGGTCAGGAACTGCTTCCCATTCCATAGATCTGACAGGTAAACTATTCCTTGTTCTCCTCGTCTGCTTATAACATTGCTTTTTATGTCTAGATCCTGCATCTATTTTGATCTTATATTGGTATAGGGTGTGAGATATTGGTCTAATCCAAGTTTCTGCCACACTAATTTCCAATTTTCCCAACAGTTTTTATCAAAGAGAGAGTTTTTATCCCCAAAATTGGACTCTTTGGGTTTATCAGACAGCACATTACTATAATCAATTCCTGATATTGCACCTAGTCTATTCCATGGATACACCACACTGTTTCTTGGCAAATACCAGACAGTTTTGATGACTGATACTTTAGAATATATTTTTAGATCTGATGGGGCTAAGTCAACGTCTTTTGCACTTTTTTTCATTAAATTCCTGGAGAGTCTTGGCTTTTTATTTCTCCATTTTGTATTTACTTACAATCTTTTCTAACTCATTAAAGTATTTTTTTTTTGCAATTTTGATTGGTGGGGCACTAAACAAGTAATTTAATTTTGGTAGAATTGATATTTTTATTATATTTGCTTGACTTATGCTTGAGCAGTTGACATTTCCCCAGCTATTTATGTCCGATTTTATTTGTGTGAGAAGTGTTTTGTAATTGTTTTTAAAAATTTTCTGAGTCTGCCTTGACAGGTAGACTGCCAGGTATTTTATATTGTTGGAAGCTAAAGCTACTTAGAATGGGATTTCTCTTTCTAGCTCTTTCTACTGCATCTTGCTATATATATATATATATATATATATATATATATATATATATATATATATATATATATAAATGTTGAGGATTTATGAGAGTTTATTTTATAACCTGTGATTTTGCTGAATTTGGCTAATTATTTCTAGGAGACTTTTAGATTATTTTGGGGATTATCTAGGTATACCACAGCTTGTGGTATAATAATTCATCTGCAAAGCATGAGAATTTTGTCCCTTCCTTCCTTTTATAATGCCTTTGATTTCTTTTTCTTCTCATTTTGCTGAAGATAACATTTCTAATACAATACTGAATAGTACTGGTGATAGAATGCATCCTTATTTCACCTCTGCTCTTATAGGGAATGCTTCTAGCCTATCCCTTTGCATATAATGCTTGTTTATGGTTTCACATAGATACTGCTTATCATTTTAAGGAAAAATCCATTTATTCCTTTGTTCTCTAGTGTTTTTAGTAGGAATGGGTCCTGTATTTTTTCAAAAGCTTTTTCAGCATCTATTAATATAATCATATTATTTTCTGATTGGTTTGTTATTGACATAATTAATTATACTGACAGCTTTCCTGATATTGAACCAATGCTGCATTCTTGGGATAAATCCTACTTGGTCATAATGTATTACCCTAGTGATAACTTTTTATTATCATTTTGCTAAAATTTTCTTTAAGAGTTTTCATTGATATTCATCAGGCAGATAGATCTATAATTTTCTTTCTCTGTTTTAACACTTTCTGGTGTAGATGTCAGAACCCTATTGATGTCATACAAAGAGTTAGTCAAAGTTCTGTCTTCATCTATTTTCCCAAAGAGTTTATGTAGAATTGGAACCAATTGTTCCTTAAATGTTTGATAGAATTCACTTGTGAATCCTGTTCCTGGAGCTTTTTTCTTATGGAGTTAAATATGGCTTTTTGAATTTCGTTTTCTGAGACAGGGTTATTTAGGTATTTAATTTCCTCTTCATTTAACCTGGGCAACTTATATTTTGTAAATATTCATCCATTTCATTTATATTATCAAATTTATTATGGGAAAATAATTCTGAATTTTTACTTTAATTTCCTCCTCAATGGGGGTGAGTTCACCTTTTTCATTTGTGATACTAGCAATTTGGTTTTCTTCTTTCTTTTTTTAACCAATTGGTGGTGTGGCACTCACCACACCCCCAATCCCCAAAGACAGACCCTGAGGCAAATATTCTTTTCCTAGCTTCTCTTTCTGGGTTTTGTCTACAGGACCTCCATTAAAAGGTTTGTTTCATATTGTTTATGAGGGAAAATCCAGACACCTTGACATAGAGCCTGGATTCTCTTTGCCATCTTGGACAGATAGATGGAGGTATTTTTCCAGAAAAGAGGACATGAGTATAAATTGTTTAATGCATAAGGGGGCTTATGGCTCTTGGAAATTATACTTCTATCAGGACAATTTTAAGGAATATACTTTGATGTAGGGAGTAGCTACAAGATAGCCTTATAATAATTCAGATCTAGCAAAAGAAAAAGGATTCTGTTGGAACAAAAAGGAGGATTACAGGATGAATAAAACTAAATAAATAACATAAAAACCTAAAAAAAGAAGAGAGAAGTAAGGGAGGGTGTGAACACTGAGTAAAGCTTTTACCTCACAGATTAACCTCAATGAGGTAATAACATACATTCCCAATTGGATTTGAGAATTTATTATTCTAACCTACAGGGAAGTAGGAGGGAAGGGAAAAGAAAAGGGAAGAAAGGGGGTAATAAAAATGGACAGGAAAAGTAAAAGTAATGAAAAAAGGGGAAAGTGTGAAGAAAAGATAGGTGGGTTGATAAAAGGGAGGGCAGAATAAAGGAGGCAGAAGTCAAAGCAAAATACTGGTGAGGAAATAAGGGGAACAACAGTCAAAAGTACAAACTAGGGGAAGATACAATGGGGAAAAATGCAGAGTTAGTAATTAGAGATGAATTTTCCTATAATGTGTAGGCAGATAGCAGAGTGGATTAAAAAGAGTATCCTTCAGCATGTTTACAAAAAACACATTTGAAACAGAAAGTTACACACAGAATAAAGGTAAAAATCTAAAGCCGAATATATTTTGCTGAAGTTGAAGAAAAAGTAAGAGGGGTAGCAATACTAATCTCAGCCAAAACAAAACAAAATAGATCATATTAAAAGGGATAAGGAAGAAAAGTACATCTTATTTAAAGATACCATAGGCAATGAAGTAATAGTAATATTAGACATATGTGTACAAATTGGTATGGCATTGAAATTCTTAGAGGAGAAGCTAAAGGAGTTCGAGGAAGACCTAGACAATATTAGGGGGAAATCTACCCTCATTCTTATAGAAAGAGATAAATACAACCATAAAATAACCAAGAAGGAAGTTAAGAAGGTGAATAAAATTTTAGAAAAGTTAGATATGATAGTTCTTTGGAGAAAACTGAATGTGGATAGAAAAAAAAAACACGTTTCTTCAGTAGATGGTACCTATACAAAAATTGATATAATTTAGGACATAAAATCCTCACAAAAAAAGCAGAAAGGCATAAATATTAAAATGCAACATTTTAGATCATGATGTGATAAAAATTACATATAATAAAGCATCATATGAATACAAGCTAAAAACATAATTGAAAACCTAAATTTAAAGAATGAGTAACCTAAAATTAAAGAATGAGTCTTTCAACCTAAAAATCACATAAATACTCATCAATTTCATTCACAATAATGACAAGAATGAGACAACACATGAAAATTTATAGGATGTGGCCAAAGCAGTTATTAGAACAAGTTTTGCATTTATGAATGCCTTTTTGAATAAATTAGAGGAAGATGAGATTAATGAATTGGACGTGAAAGTAAAAAATCTAGAAAAATAAGAAATTAAGCCCCCAATTAAATATTAAATTTAATTTTTTTGAAAATAAAAGAATAAATCAATAAAACTGAAAAAATATTGAAATAATAAAGCCATGAGTTTGTTTTATAAAAATAACAAAAATGGATAAAACTTTGATTGATCTGATTTCAAAAAAAGATAAGAGAATATAAATTACCAGCATCAAAAATTAAAAGGGTGAACTCACCACAAATAAAAAAGAAATTAAATTCAGAATTATTTTACCAAATTGCATGAAAGAAATTTGATAATTTAAGTGAAAAAGGTAAATATTTTAAAAATATATAAATTTCTCAAATTGACAGAAAAAGAAATAAAGTATTGAATAACCCTATTTCAGACAAATCAATTGAAAAGGCCATTGGTGAACTACCTAAGAAAAAAAAAACTCCAGGACAAAATGGATTTACAAGTGAATTCTACCAAGTGTTTAATAAACATTTAAGACCAATTCTAAACTATTTAAAAAACAAACAGGTGAGGAAGGAATCTTGCCAACTTTCTTTTATGAAACCAACCAACCTAAAACAAGAAGAGGCCAATCTGAAAAAATAAAATTGTACATGAATCTCCCTATAGAATATTTATGCAAAAAATTTGAATAAATTTTTGCAAAGAGATTGTAGCAAGTTATGAGTAAGATAATATATTACAATCAAGTAGGATTTCTACGACTTATATAGCAATGGTTCAATATTAGGAAAAATTAGCATAATTAATTATATAAAGAACAAATTACCTCAATAGTTGCTGAAAAAGTGTGACAAAATATAGCCTGCATTCCCATAAAAATAAAAAAGATTATAGGACTAAATGGAATTTTCATTTAAATAATTTTCAGTATCTATCTAAAAATTATAAGCAAGCAATGGGGACCAACTAAAAGTATTTCCAGAAGGATCAGAGGTGAAATAAGAATGCCCATTATCACCACTATTATTCAATATTATATTATAAATGGAATTTATAGGAATAAGAAAAGAAAAGGAAATTCAAGGAATGAGAATAGGCAATGAGAAAACAAAACACTTATTCTTTGCAGATAATGTGATTGCATACTTAGAAGATCCAACTAAGTGAAATATTTAGCAGCATTAGAAAAGTAAGAGGATATAAAATAAATCTACATAAGCAATCAGCATTTCTAAATATTCTCAAAAAAAGCCAAAAGCAAGAGCCCATTTAAAGTAAATATAGGAAACATAAAATACTTGGGAATCTACCTCCCAAGACAAATCCAAAAACTATATGAACACAATTACCCAAATTTTTTCACACAAATAAATTCAGATATAAATAACTGGGAAATTGTCAATTGCTCATGATTAGGACAAGCTAATATAAAAATGAACATTTTACCACAATTAAATTACTAATTCAGTGTCATACCAAACAACCAAAAAATACCATTTTGCAGACCTAGAAAGAAATAGTACCAATATTCATCTGGAGGAACAAAGGCCAAGAATATCAAGGACGTTGATGAAAAAAAATTGCAAAGGAAAAATGACCTGGCCATGCAGATCTTATACTATATTATAAAGAGGTAGTCATCAAAATTATTTTGTGCCAGCTAAGGAATACAGAAGTGGATCAATGACATAGATTACCTATAAAACACAGATTTGTAAATGATTATGGTATTCTACACTTTGATTAACCCAAATACTCTAACTTCTGGGTTAAAAGCCCACTATCTCACAAAAAAAGTGAGTCAGATACCAACATCTCACTCAGTATAAAGATAAGGTTGAAAGGGGTACAGGATTTTGACATAAAGGGTGATACTGATATATTGGGACTTCAAGGCAATATGGCTGAGAGAAGCCAGGCACTGTCCTAAAGTCTCCTGTCTTTCTCTCAGAAATAATATGAATCAAGCCTCTTAACAGAATTCAGATCCACAAGATCTAGTCAAGAACAAAGGAGAATATCTATCAACAAGATCTGTCTCAGGGCAACATGAGGAATCCAGGAGCAGACAGCCAGTGAAAATATGGTAGGCTGAGACCTGAGACTAGCCTGATAAAAGCTCCAGTAGTTTTGGCTTTGTGAGTGGGCTCAAGAGCTTCAGTGAGATTGGAGGGAGACTTCCAAAAGCAGCACGTGGGGGGGGGGGGGGGCAAAGCCAAGATGGCAGCACAAAAGTAGTATTTCCCAGAGACCCTTTCCTCCCTAAAACTCCAAAAGATGTAAAATTATGACTCTAGCTAAAATTTAGTGGGGCAGTGGGGCAAAATCCACAGAGAGACTGAGTAATACATTTTACCAGACTAAGAAAACAGAAGTTCCAAGGGGAAGGTGTGTTTCTCCAGAATTGAGAGTTGGAAAAAAACTTGGCCACAGCACAGCACATCCCAGTCCAGCCCAGGAACAGCTTGGTGAGAGAAATCTGCTACATCATAATGCGTGTGGAGTGAAGAGCACTGACCACAGAACCTTCAGTAAGTGTTGGGGGGAACCAGCTTGCACCGCCAGAGCACAGCCCACAGTTGGTAAGGGGGTCAGGGGAGACTGTAGAAATTTCTCTACCCTCCCTGGGGCAGAAATCTGCTGTTTGCCCTCACTCACATCCACGTTGCAGTTTGACCTTCCATACAAAGATAGCAGGGAGCCTCTTCACAGCTCCAGGACCAAGGGGGAAACCCTGTGGTCATCTACATATCAAAGCACAGGCAAGACAGCATAGGATCTTGGAGGAATAAAAGTCCCATTGGAGTGACCCCCCCAAAACCCCCAAAGACTTGGAAGTGCTGTAAATTAGTCTTGGACTGAGAAAATGAACAAACAATAGAAAAAGAAGAATCTGACCACAGAAATTTATTTTAGTCCCATGGAAGATCAAAACACATACTCAGATGATGACAAAATCAAAACTTTGTTATCCAAAACCTCCAAGAGAAATAGAAAATAGGCTCAGACTATGGATGAGCTCAAAAAAAAACTTTGAAAAGCAATTAAGGGAGGTGGAGGAAAAATTGAGAGGAGAAATGAGAGTGACAAAGACAAATAATGAAAATCAAATAATCAGTTTGGTGAAACAAATACTAAAAAATACTGAAGAAAATAACATATTAAAAATCAGTTTAAGCCAAATTGAAGGAGAAAAACAAAAGGCAAATGAGAAGAATGCCTTAAATAGCAGAAGTGAACAGTTGGAAATGGAGATAAAAAAGCTCTCTGATGGAAATAACTCCTTCAAATACAGAATGGAACTAAAGGAAGCTGATGACTTTGTGAGAAATTAGGAAGAAATAAAACTCTTCAAAAAAGCCAAAAATTAGAATAAAATATGAAATATCTCATTGAAAAAAACAACCGCCCTTGAAAACAGATCCAGAAGAAAAAGTTTTAAAATTATTGGGCTACCTGAAAGTCATGACCAGGAAAAGAACCCAGACTTCATTTTTCAAGAAATACTACAGCCAAATTGCCCTGTGATCCTAGAAGCAGAGGACAAAATAGAAATCGAAAGAATGCACCAGTCACCTTCTGAGAGAGATCCCAAAAGAAAAACTTCCAGGAATATTATAGCTAAATTCCAAAACTCCCAAGTCAAAGACAAAATACCAAAAGCTTGCAGAAACAAATACTTCAAATACTGAGGCTCCATTGTCAAGATTACCCATGATCTGGCAGGATTCATAGGACTCATAACAATTGGAATATGATGCTCCAGAAGTCAAAGGATTTTGATTTCCAACTGAGAATCAACAACCTAGCAAAACTGAACATTCACTTTCAGGGGAAAATATGGACTTTTGATGAAACAGGGGACTTTCAGTCTTTCCTATTTAAACAACCAGAGCTGAACAAAAAATTTGATATTCAAGTACAGGACTCTGGTGAACCACAGAAGGGAAGGACAAGAAGAACTAACTGAGGAACTTAATTATTTTGAACTGTTTGTATTCCTACATGGGAAGAAGATACTGGTAACTCATATGAAAATTCTCATTTAAAAGAACTGTTAGAAGGAGCATATCTAGACAGGACATAGGAAGGAGCAGAATATAATGGTATAATATAGTAAAAAGACAGAGTCAATGGGTGATAAAGGGAAGTACTGGGAGGAAGAGAAAGGAAAGAAAGAAGAAGCTAAGTTACTTCACATAAGAGTCAAGAAAAAGCTTTTTCAATGAAATGGAATAGGGGAAGGCAAGGGGAAATGAGTGACCCTTCATTCTTATCAGAAATGGCTCAGAGAGGAAATAACATTCACACTTAATAGGATATAGAAATCTATCTTACCCTAGAGAAAAAATGAGTAAAAAGGGATGGGATTAGGGGGAATGAGGGGAGGGAAGTATGGAACAGGTGATAGAAGAGAGGGAAGATTGTGGAAGAGGGTACTCAGATACATTGCACTTTTGGACAAGGACAAGATGGAAGGAGAGAGAGAATTAGAATAAATGAGAGCTGGGAGGAATAGTGGAGGGAAATACAGCTAGTAATAGAAACTGTTGGAAAAATATTGGAGCATTTTCTGTAGTGGACTTATGATAAAGAAAGAAACTCACCCCAGACACAGAGCTATTGGAATCTGAACATCTACTGAAGTACATACTTTTTTTTCTCTCTTACTATTCTTGAGATTTCTCATTTTCTTGGGGGTAGGGTTATGTTTACTCTTATAACAAAATTATTGTAATAATATAAAAAATAAATAAACCAAAACATCTGTCAGGAGAGATCCATCATGGTGGCTAGACATCAATCTGGTATTCATGGAAACTGACTTCATGAGAAAACAAGAATCTGTTAAACAAAAACAAAAAATAAAAAAAAAATGAAGAAAGCATAAAATAACTCATTGGCAAAGCTACTGACCTAGAGAATAGATCCCAGAGAGTAAACATAAGAATCACTGGGCTTGAAAACATTGAGGGGAAAAAACATGGATTCAAAATTTCAGGATGTACTGAAGGAAAATTGTTCTAATATCATGGAACTGGAGGGCAAAATAGTTATTGAAAGAATGCATCGATTCCTTCCTGAAAGGGATCTCAAAATGAAAATACCAAGGAATATTGTGGCTAAATTCCAGAACTCAGATAACAGAGAAAATCCTGCAAACAGCCAGAAAGAAACAATTTAGATACAAACGAGCCACAGTATGGATTACACAGGACTTGGCTACATCGGCATTGAGGGATCTAAGTGCCTGGAATTCAATATTTCAAAAAACAAGGGAATTTGTAACTAAGTGAAGAAATCACCATCCTACAAAACTGAGCCTTCTCTTCAAGGGGAAAGAATGCACATCTAACAAAATAGGAGACTTCCAACTTTTCCTGGCAAAAAGACCAGAGATAAATAGAAAGAGACACATGAAAAGGTAAAAAAGGAAAAGAAAAAATGCTATCCAATAAGATGAAACTGCCTATGTCCCCACCTGGGAGAAAGATTATGATAATTCTTGAAAATTGTAACTCCATTAGAGAAAATATAGTTAGCTAGAAGTAATGGACACTTATGACTTGTCCATGACTTCAATAGAATGATTTAAAAACAATATCTCCTTAAAAAGGGGGGAATAGTAAAGAGTTGTGAGGATGGAGGACATTGAATGGGGTAAATCACATTACATGAATATGTACAAAGTAACTAATATAATAGAGGGGAAGAAGGGAGGCAGTGATACCTGCCTGAATCTTATGCTCATTAGATTTGGCTCAAAGAAGGATTAACACACACACACACACACACACACACACACACACACACAGTTAAGAAACTTATCTTACCTTTCAAATATTACAAGGGGAAAGGAGGAAAGGTGAGGAAAGAGGAACAAACAGAAGGAAGGGGATAAAGATAGGGAAGGGGGTGGAAATAAGAAGGAAAACACAAGGAGGGAGGTATTCAGAAGTAAAACACTGGGAAATATGGATAACATGAAAAAAGGGGAAATACAAACAGAGGGAAAATAACATGGAGGACAATAAAGTTAATAATTCTAATTTTGAATGCAAATGGGATGAACTCTCTCATAAAATATATGCAAATAGAAGACTGGATAAGAAACCAGAATCCTACAATATGCTGCTTAAAAGAAACAAGAAACTCATTTGAAGCATATATACATATATATATATATATATATATATATATATATATATATATATATATGTATATATATATGCACTAGGGCATAAAAAACATAATCAAATGCGGAAAAGAAGAAACAGTGAATACTTCCTTCTCAGAACATAATGAAATAAAAATCACATGCAATAATGGACCATGGAGAGACAGATCTACAACTAACAGAAAACTAAATAACCTCATCTTAAAGAAGAATGTATCAAAAATAAATTATAGATAGAGTTAGTGAATTCATCCTAGATAATGACATTAATGAGAAAATATTTAAATATTTATAGGATACAGAGAATGCAGTTATTAGGGGATAAATTATATCTTTATATTATTACATGAATAAAATACACAGGAAATCAATGAAGTAAGCATGCAAATAAAAAAATTAGAGAAAGAACAAATTAAAAAAGACAGTTAAATACTAAATTAGAAATTCTAAAAATTAAAGGGCAAATAAATAAAATTGAAAGTAAGAAAAATATTGAACTAATACATAAAACCAAGAGCTTGTTTTATGAAAAAAACAATAAAATTGATAAAACTCAGCTTAATTACATTGAAAAAAAGAAAGAATTATAACCAAATAAAAGTATCTTAAATGAAAAACCAACAAGGAAAAAATTAAATAATAATTTGGAATTATTTTTTCCAAATGTGTGCCAATAAATTTGATAATCTAAATAAATGGATGAATATTTACAAACATATTAGTTGACCAGGTTAAACGGAATGGAAATTAAATACCTAAAAAAAACTCTATCTCAGAAAAGAAATTCAACAATCTATCCTAGAACTACCTATGAAACAATCTCCAGGGCCAGATGGATTCACAAGTGAATACTCTCAAGGATTTAAGGAACAATTTATTCTAATTCTATATATATACTTTGGAAAAATAGCTGAAGACAGAACTCTACCTAATTCTTTCTATGACACCAATATGGTACTGATACCTAAACCAGGAAGTGTTAAAACAGAGAAAGAAAATTGTAGACCTATGTTCCTGATGAATATAGATGCAAAAATCTTAACTAAAATGTTAGCAAAAGAATTACAAGTCATCACTAGGATAATACAATATGTCCAAGTAGGATTTATTGGAGGATTTCATGGTTGGTTCAATAATAAGAAAACTGTGAATTAATTATATCAATAACAAACATATCAGAAATCATATGATAATACAAATAGATAATGACAAAGCTTTTGACAAAATACAGGACCAATTCCTAACAAAAAACCAATAGAGAGTGTAGGAATAAATGGATTGTTCCTTAGAATAATAAGTAGTATCTGTCTAAAACTATCAACAAACATTATATGCAATGGGGATAGGCTAGAGGCATTCCCAATAAGATTGGAGTGAAACAACATGCCCATTATGACCACTACTATTCAATATTGTATTAGAAATGTCAGCTTCAGGAAAAAGAGAAGAAAAAGAAATTGGAGGAATTAGAATTGGGAAGGAAGAGATAAAATTCTCTCTCTTTGCAGATGACATAATGGTAAACCTAGAGAATCTCAAAAAATCATCTAAAAATAATTAGCAACTTTAGCAAAGTCACAGGATATAAAATAAACTCTCATTTATTCTCAACATTTCTATGTATGACTAGGAAGATACAGCAGGAAGAGCTTGAAATAGAAATCCCATTGATAGTAACTTTAGACAATATAAAAGACTTGGGAGTCTACCTGCCAAGGCACACTCAGAAACTTTTTCAAAACAAGTTCAAAACTCTTCTTACATAAATTAAATCAGATTTAGTAACTGAACAAATATCAACTGCTCATGGATAGGATGAGCTAATGTAATAAAAATGACAATTCTACTTAAACTATTTATTTAGTGGCCTACCAATCAAAATTCCAAAAAAATACTTTAATGAATTAGAAAAAAACTTTATGCAAATTAATATAGAGAAATAAAATGTCAAGAATTTCAAGTGATTTAATGAAAAAAAATTGCAAAAAGAAGCATCTGTCATGAAAACTATCTGTTATTGGCTAAGAAATAGAGTGGTTGATCAGTGGAATAGACTAGATGAAATAGCAGGAAATGATTATAAAAATCTGCTCTTTGATAAACCCCAAAATTCCAGCTTTCAGGATAAAAACTCTGTCTTTGATAAAAACTGTTCGGAAAATTGGAAGTTGGTATGGCAGAAACTTGAATTAGACCAACACTTCACATGGTTTAGCTCGATCAGAACAAAATAGTTATAGAATTTAGAAATAAAAAGCAATATTATAAGCAAACTAGGCAATCAAGGAATAGTTTACCTGTAAGATCTATGGAAAGGGGGGCAGCTACGTGGCACAGTGGGTAGAGTATCAGCCCTGGAGTCAGGAGTACCTGAGTTCAAATCTGGCCTCAGATACTTAATAATTACCTAGCTGTGTGGCCTTGGACAAGCCACTTAACCCCATTGCTTTGCAAAATCAAAATCAAAAACACAAAAAACCCTAAAAATAATAATTGCCTTGAAAGAAAAAAACTAAAACAAAGATCTATGGAAAGGGAAGCAGTTTATGACCAAGGAAGAGATGGGGAACATCATTAAAAACAAACTGGATAATTTTGATCACATTAAATTAAAAAGCTTTTTCACAGACAAAACCACTGTAACCAAGATAAAAAGAGATGCAGTAAATTGGGAAACAATTTTACAACTAGTTCTGATGAAGGACTCATTTCTAAAATATACAGAGAACTGAGTCAAATTAAAAAAAAACCAAGCTATTCCTCACTTGACAAATGGTCAAGGGACATACAAAGGCAATTGGACATGCAATGGACATGTAAAGGCAATTGAACATGCAAAGGACATGGAAAGATGAGGAAATCAAAGTGTTCCATAGTCATATGGAAAAGTGCTCTAAATCACTCCTTATTAGAGAAAGGCAAATTAAAACATCTCTAAGTTACCATCTCACACCTATCAGATTGGTCATTATGAACAGAAAGGACAATGTTCAAAGTTGGAAGGGATTTGGATATCAGGGGCAATAATAAATTGTTGGTGCAGCTGTTGACTCATCCAACCTTTCTGGAGAGCAATTTGGAATTACACCCAAAGGGTAATAAAAATGTGTATATCCTTTGATCCAGCAATACCACTACTGGGTCCATAACCTGAAGAGATGATGAAGAAGGGTAAAAATATCACTCGTACAAAAATATTCATAGCAGCCCTGTTTGTGGTAGTAAAGAATTGGAAATCGAGTGAATATCCTTCAATTGCAGAATGTATCAAGTGGCATATGTATGTTGCAGAACACTGTTTTTCTATTAGAACCCATGAGGGATGGGATTTCAGAATAGCCTGGAAAGACTTGCATGAACTGATGCTGAGTGAGATGAGCAGAATCAGAGGAATATTGTACACCATAACAGTAACATGAGGGTGTTTATCTACCTTAATGCACTTATTCATTCCATAAATGAAATAATCAGGGACAATTTTGTGGAACCTGAGATGCACAAGACGATCTGTATCCAGAAAAAAATGTGAAGTTTAAATATACACCAAAATATATAATATTAATTTTTAAAGTGTCTTATGTACTACATAATTTTGCCATCTCTAATATTATCTTTTCTTTTAAAGGATATGGTTTCTCTCTGAACACATTCAATTTCAATCCATGTATAGCATGGAAACAATGTAAAGATTATCAGACTGTCTTCTGTGGGGAAGGGAGGGAAGGAGTATATGGGAAAATGTTTAAAATTCAAAACCTTACATGAAAATATAGGCAGAAACTGCTATTGTATATGATTGTAAAGCAAATAAAATATTTAAAAACAGCAATAATGTATGATGATCTACTATGATGAACTTAGCTGCTCTCAGAACTTCAGTGATCAATGACAATTCTGAGACTTGTGAGGGAAAATATCATCTTCATCCAGAGGAAAAACAATGGAGTCTGAATGTAGATGAAAGTATACTATTTTCATTGCTTAAAAAACATTTTATGTTTTTTTTTATTTCTCAAGGCTTTTTCACTTTTAGCTCTGATTCTTCTTTCACAACATATGAAATATGGGAATTGTTAGACCTTACTGTACATGTGTAACATATCAGATTATTCTCTGTTATGGGGAGGAGGAGGGAAGGGAGGGAAGTAGAAAAAATATGGAACTCAAAAGCTTACAAAAAGATCAATGCTGAAACCTATCTTTGCATGTAATTGGAGAAAACAAAATTTTATAAGCTACAAAAGAAAAGGGTAATACCATAAACCAAATTTGAAAACAAGGAATAGTCTGTCAGATTTATAGAAAGTAGAGAAGTTTATGACCAAAAGAGATAGAGAACATGATAAACTGCAAAATGGGTAATTTTTGTTACCTTGTTAGAAATATTTGCACAAATAAAGCCAATGCAAGCAAGATTAGAAGGAATTCAGAAAGATGGAAAATGATTTTCACATATTTTCAGATAAATCTTTCATTTCTAAAATATATAGAGCATTGGCCATGATGTCAGGAGTATTTTTCAGGAGACCTGAGTCAAATCTGGGGTCAGACAATTAATAACTGTCGAACTATGTGACCTTAGGCAAGATACTTAACCCCATTGTTTTACAAAAACTAAAAAAAAACAAATGAATATATAAATAAATGAATAAATAAAATATATAAAGAACCGAGTCTAATTTACAAAAATAGAAATTGTTTTCCAAATGATAAATGGTCTACAGACCATATGAGCAGGCTGTTTTCAGATGAAAAAATTAATGCTCTCCATTGTCAAATTAAAAATGCTTCAAATCAATATTGATTAGAGAAATGCAAATTAAGACAACTCTGATGTACTACTTCACACCTATCAGATTGATTCACATGACAGAAAAAAAATGATCAATGTAAGAGAGTATGTGGGAAAACTGGAATAATGTATTGATGGCATAGTTGTGAATTTATTCATCCTTTCTAGAGACTAATTTGAAAATATGTCCAAAGTGCAAGTAAACTGTGCATACCCTTTGATCTAGCAAAATCAGTCCCAGATCTGGATCTCAAAGAGATCATAAAACCATGAAAAGACCCTTTACAAAAATATACAAAAATATTTATAGGTACTCTTTGTGTAGTGTCAAAGAGCTCTTAATGTTTTTGTTGAATGGCATTTTTTATTTTATTTATTTTTTCAATTACATTTTAATTCATTTTCATCTATATGCACATGCATATTTTGAAGTTACAAAATTTCCTTCCACCCCCCCTTCCCATCCCCTCCCCTCAGCTGTGATCAGTCAGGATAGTATTGTATATAATATAGTTTTGATAAATATGTTTACAAATTAGTTATTTTTTGTATGAGGGAATAGAATTAAGGGAAAGATATACATAGGAAATAATATTTAAAAAGTTTTCATCAGATTCTGAAGGGTTAGTTTCTGTGTGTATGTGTGTGTGTGTGTGTGTGTGTGTGTGTGTGTGTGTGTATTTTTGTTTGTTTTTTGTTTTTCTTTCTCTGGATGGGGATAACATTGTCCATAGCTGGTCTAATACAGTTGTACTAGCTCCCTGAACTGCTGAGAAGAACTGCTTCCATCAAGGTTGTTCATCTCACAATGTTACTGTTAATGTGTACATTGCTCTCTTTTTTCTAGTCCTTTCAATCAGTATCAGATCCCATATTTCATTCCATGCTTTTCTAGAGTCTGACCATTTACGGTTTCTAATAAAACAATGATATTCCATAGTATTCATGTACCAGAACTTGGAAAAGTATAAATTGAAAGGATACCCATCACATGGGGAATGCCAGAAAAATTTAGAGTATTTGCATTTTATGGAGTACTCTTGTTCTATGAGAAATCATGGCATCAGAAAAGCCTGGATAGCCTTTCATGAACTTAGGTTGATTGAAGTGAGCAAAACACTGCACACATTAATAGCACTATTATGAGATGATCAATTATGATGTATGGAATTACTCTCAATAATTCAGTGATCAAGTACAATCTTGAGAGATCAGTTAAGGAAAATGTCATTCATATCTAGAACAAACACTATAAATTCTTAATGCAGAGCAAAGCATACAATGTTCACTTTTTAAAACCTCATTTATACTTTTTCTTTCTTTCTCATTTTTCCCTTACTTCTAATTATTCTTTCACAACATGACTAATAAGGACATATGTTAAATGGAATTTTCCATGTATAATCTATATCACATTATTGGCTGACATGGGGAGGCTCATTAGAAATAAGGGTGGTAGAAAAATGTGGAACTCAAAGCTTGCAAAAGGACAAATGTTGACAACTATATTTGCATGCAATTAGGGGGAAATGTTTGGCATCATTAAAAATTTAATAAAAATAGAAGTCTCAAAATTACTTTTGATTAGAGAAATGTAAACTAAATTAACTCAGAAGGTACCTTCTCACTTCTGAGTTTACACAAACATAAGTGTGAGGTACCCACACACTTTTCAGATTATCTAATATAACAGAAAAAGGAAAACTCGGAAATCAATGCACTGATAGTAGAATTGTGAGTTTATCCATCTATTGCATGTTAGAAAGAACTTAACAATTATCCTCAAAGGGCAACTGAACTCAGCATGTCCCACGATCCTAGCAATACCACTACTAGACCAGTATCAAAAAAATCATAAAAATGAGAAGGAGCCCCACATCTACAGTATATTTATAGCAGACCTTTTCATGGTAGCAAAATATTGGAAATTGATGGGATGCCCATTTATTAGGAAAAGACTGAAAAAACTGTCATATATGAATGTTTTTGAATACCCCTGGGTAATAAGAAATGATGAATAGACAGATTTCAGAAATACCTGGAAAGAGTTGTACAAAATGATGCAAAGTGAAATAAGCAGAACCAGGACAACATTATACATAGTGCATTGTGTGATGATCAACTGCAAATGACCTACCTCATCTCAGCAACAGAATAATCCAAGAAAATTACAAAGGACTCATGAAATAAAATACTAGCCACAGCAAAAGAAAGAACTGATGGGTTCTGAATGTATATTGAAGCATACTTTTTTCACTTATATTTTAATGTTTTATTTTGTTGTTCTCTTTATTCTTTCACAACTGTGATTTAAAAGGAAAAATGCTCTTCATGATAGCATATTATAATCTATCAAATTGTCTATCATTTTAGGAAGAAGGGAGGAGAGGGAGGGAGAAAAATTTGGAACACAAAAGTTAGTAAAAATAAATGCTAAACATTATCTTAACATGTAATTGGGAAAAAAGAAAATATCATATAGAAAACTGTAAGAATTCTTCTTTGAAAATCTCTTACTTTCCCCTCAAACACCTACTACAGACCGTATTACATTTTAAACTAAAGCATAGAAATGATGCTTCCCCTGTGAGTTGTAGTTGATCAGAGAAATTTGCTAAAGAGACAGACCTGTTAGTTTGTGTTTTCATAGGGCAGCAGACCTAGAAACTGGATAGCAGTTAAGTATTTCAGAATCTGAACTGAGCCAATCAGCTTAAAAGGCAATGTCCACTGCTGTTTTTCTCTCAATTAAAAGAACCATGTAGACTTTTCTTCCCTTGTTTGACTCCCATCTCCATGTTTGAATAATGATATTTAGGAAACAAAGAAGTCCCACCATAGCAGTGCCTTGATAGTTGAGTCTGAATGACTTAGCAATCTTAAAATCAGCTTCTCTTTTGTACTGATTTTGCAGTTCAGAGATGTTGTTTGGAAGGTATCATGTGGAGAACATCCCCAAAAGAGAAACTCACTTGATAGACAGGGAGGGACATATGATGTCTTTTAGTTTACTTTTCTAAACCTTCTCTCTACATCATCTTGGCAGCTCCTGGGGGCCTCCCCTGTTTTCTATGGGTACTAACAAGATCACAGCCCTGGGGGTAATTTACACTGCACCATAGAAAAGACCACCTAAGCAAGATGGGATGCCTTTAGGCCGGCAGACACATGCCAAAGCACCAGTGCCTGTTACCTCTCTCCTTACTGGGTGATAGATCAGTATTGTGAAGCCCATTCATTACACCTCAGATCCTCTGATAGAGGAAATAGTTTTTTGAGCACTATCACCCAGAGGAAAACTCTGTCCTTTAACTCCCTGGGCATTTCTCATTACTGGCATCCACTGAACAATATCTCTGCTATCTATATATAGGGAATAAAGGTCCATGAAAATAGTCATGCTAAAAGATTATATGTCATCCAAAAGAGCAGAGGCACTTCTGCAGCATTCATCTCTTCCTATTGTTGATTCCTGATCTGCCTATAGCATCATCTTTCTCAGCAAATAGTCTGTAAGTTAATTCTGGGGACTTTACTCTCTATGCTCAAAGCAGAGCTCTGGATTACTGTAGCTCTCCTAAATAAATATCTTAGAGTCATAGACTGTCACAGTTGGGAGTGACCACAAATCATAAAGTGGTAGAACATGCCAAGCATGAGAACATAGACTAATTAGATTTGGAAAGGGCCATCTGATTCAACTTATTCATTTGAAAAATGAAGAATGTGAGTCTTAGAGAAGAGAACTGACTTGCCCAACATCTTGAAACCACCAGAAACAAATTTGGGACCAGAATTCAGACTTCCTTACTTACCAATGTTCTTCTACGTATTTTCTCTTTGCCCTCTTCTCCAACACTTCCACTGCATTAACACAATGTATTAGCTAAATTAAGGGTTTCTTTCCATCACTATGCCATGTCCATTCACTTGAAACTTTACTATTAGACATGGAGATGACACAGTGTGAAGCCAGAAACCATTCAACAAGGAATGCTCTAAAGAGTAGGCATGGGAGAAATCAATAGCTGGACAAATGCCCTGTATGTCTAAAAGTGTTTGTTTGCTTGAGAATCATTTTCTGGTATTATAGTCATCATGACAGATATATTTATTCCTTTACCACTGATGTGGTAATGTCAGACTATGAGACTATCTAGGAGCCAGCATTTAAGGTCCCTTATAATTATGGGTGGGATTGATCTTCTTTTATACCTTTCCCCATGATCTTTTCCACTTTAGTGTGCATGCCAGCAAGGTATTATCTCAGAAAGAATTAGAGTATGGAGAGAAATTACTTACTATATATAGAGTGTTCAAGTTCGAAAACTAATATTTAAAGCTTAAAATGTAAAAAAAAACCTTAGAACATAAAATTAAAGGGTCCTAGAAGAATTTTTTGTTTCCAAACAGTTGTCAATCTACCTCGCCCTCTTTCCCAATACAGAATGGTATCTTCTCTGAATTGTTCTCAGGGGCACAATACAAACAAACACATTCTCCCTAACTTTTATCAATAATAGCCACGACCAACAAATATGTATCAAGTACCAACTCTGCAACTCTTCAACACACAGGTGTAAAGGATGCACACATACACACATGTACAAAAACCCTACCAGCAGAAAATATATTAAATGTATTCCCACTGAAGTCCTGATTATTGGTGAGTTCTCAGTGCATTTTCTTGCACACACCATTGCAAGTTAGGTTTTATTTAGCCCTAAAAGTTTAGGAGATCATTTGATTTAATCTGCTGTCTTTAGCCAGGGAAGGTATTATTATCCCAATTCTATAGTTATGAAAACTGAGGCCCAGATAAGTAAAAATACTTGTCCTTGATTACATTGCAAATTAACGATACAGCCACAACTAAAACTCAGGTCACCTGCTGTTAGAATTATATTTTCATCCACTATGACACTGTCATCCTATCTCTTTAGCTAACAAAATAGAAATCACATAATGCTATAAAAAGGAGGTCTTTCTCAAGACCCTGAAATCACTTCATGTAGGTAGATACCACTTTAGTCTATGAGTATGGTCAATGCAGAAGATGTTATCTAGGGAGAATATGACTGTCCCATTAAGTCATCAACTCACCTAATTCTTCTAAAATTCCTTAGAGAAATGCTAGCAGAATTGTTTCCAAGGTTTGAAAGGGTTATTTCCTTCATTACCCATGTACATTTTAAATTCCAGCTCACAAGGATGAGTCCACTGACCTGCATTAATCAGGATTTTTATCTCCATATTTGATCTATCTTTTCATAATACTCCAAACTTGCTATTTTTTCCTTGTCCTACATTGTAAACCTGCACTCTCTCCCCATTTAGCTCCCATTCACATATATATACACATTTGCCAACATGTATATATATATATATATATATATATATATATATATGTGTGTGTGTGTATGTACAAACATATATATGTGCATATTATATATAATATATACATGTATCTGTTTGTATATGTGTTTATATTCCCTCAAAAGAGGAAGTATTTGAAATCAATAGTAAATCAACTCTTTGTTAAAGCCCCTTTTCAATTGATATTTACATCAGATTAGGAAGCTCAGGAAAGGATTTTTGTTTTGAGTGGTACTGAAGAGGGATATTCACACAGCAACACAAATAGACAATCTACCAGCACTATCCCTTACAACAAATAGCTGCTAAATTAGAAAGAAAACTAAAGAGAAAGGCAAGGCTCTATTTCAGTAATGTTGAATGAGGGCCCCTTTATTTCTAGTGCAATAGAGTTGCAGAGAAAGAGAGAAAAATCAATGCAGAGCAACTATGTCCTGGACCAGCACATTTTAAAACAAAATGTACCTTTGTATCTAAAAATCTGAGGGCCATTAATATTTAACAGAAAGCAAAAAGAATGATTTTTATCAGTGGGTAAAACAAAGTAGTTTGGAAGCTAAAATTCACCTTCTAATAGCTTCTCAGCTTGCAAAGTAGTAAGGATAGAGGAAGAGAGGAAAGGATGTAAAGGTTGGAATGCAGGGCAAAGTACCTCAATGTTTTGGGGAAATGACCAGATACAATTTTGGGGAAGAGCTGAAAGCAATTTTCTAC
Source organism: Macrotis lagotis (assembly GCF_037893015.1). Classification (NCBI taxonomy): domain Eukaryota; kingdom Metazoa; phylum Chordata; class Mammalia; order Peramelemorphia; family Peramelidae; genus Macrotis; species Macrotis lagotis. The sequence continues at coordinate 336,660,963 of NC_133658.1, forward strand.
AACCTAGTGGTTAGGATCCCAAATGAACTTGTGAAAAAATAGCTAAAGACTGAATATGAAATGAATTTTCAAAATCTAGCCCCTATGGTGGTTAGGGAAATGGGGACAGGGTACATATGGCAGAGAGTGGAACTGGAACAATGGAAAGATCTGACAGACTTGTCTGGTCACATTTGTGTTTTTTAATCATTCACTTAAATTTTTCTGACCCTCCATTCTCATAATTAAATAAAGATTTGTCTATTCTAGCTCTCCATTCCATAGGAAAATCATGGAAAATGTGAAATCTACTTTCTGAGATCAATGATGAATATTTGAAAGTTTAAGCCTGAGACTACAGAAGGGAATATTTAAGCAGCTCACCACCCCCAGAGAGAAACATTTCTTAATGTGGCATAATTCAAGACTTTTAGCATAGTTTTTCCTCTATTATTATGACTCAGATGATACTTCCAGGAGCTCCCTTGTACCCAGAAACCAACTTCCTACAGGCTAATGATGTATTGATTCTTTTGTGTATGAAGCCTACACCAGAGAAAAAGGACAGATCCAGCAATTCAGTATATTATAAACAGATATACAGTTGAATTAAGCTACACTAATCAGCAGGATTGTCTGCTCCCCATTCCATTTTTATATCTGACTTCCTTTGGAGCTTTGACTGACATTTTCTCTGGAAATTTATAGTCTATTCTTATAATACAACATGCAGGATATAGGATTATGTGAGTGAAACAAACTTTGGTTTTAGGAGTTAAATGAATTCGGCTCTTTTCTGTTTCTGACCCTATTGGTATATTTCAATGAACCGAATGAATGAGTAAGTGAGGGGAAAATGAATGAATTAAAGAGCATTCATTAAGTAAAGAACTATGCTTAGAATTGGCACTAGGTGGTACAGGGAATAGTTCTGAGTCTGAGTCAGGAAAATTTTTCCTTGTTCAAGTCTCATCCCAGATACTTAGTAGAATTCAGCCTCAGATACTTGACTTTAAATAGCTGGGTGACCTTGGAAAAGTCCCTTAAACAAATTGCCTCACATTCAGAGCCATATTCAGTCATTCTTATTCGTATCTGGCCACTGGAAAAAGATGGTTCTGGAGAAGAAAGTGAGGCTTGTGATTTAGCACAGGGCCTCCCTCCCCCAGTCCCTCACTTAAATCCAGTGTTATGGCATCACCTCCCTAATGTCATGGTCTTCTTTGAGAATGAAGGACAAACTTTGCACGAGTGTGTGTGTGTGTGTGTGTGTGTGTGTGTGTGTGTGTGTGTGTGAAACTGAACAAATCACTTAACTCTGTTTGCCTCAGTTTCCTCATCTATAAAATGAGCTGGAGAAGGTTATGGTAAGCTACTCTAGTATTTTTACCAAGAAAAATGCATTTAGGATCATGAAGGGTCAAACATAACTAAAATCACTGAACAACAACAGCAGCAAAGAACTGAAGACATAAATAGAAAATAAGACAGTCCCAGCTCTTTTGGAGTTTCCCATTCTATAAAGAAGACAACTTTCCAAAACAGAAGGTATCACCAAAAGTCACATGGAAAAATACTCTAGTCCTTAGAGTTTTGTAGCAAAGCAGATGCTTCAGAGCATTAAAACTATTATCAGAAGCTCTGAGTTCAAATTTTTGCTTTTCCACTTTCAAGCTATATGACTTAGGGCAAGTTACTTAACCTCCTTAGATCTCAGTTTCTGAATGTAGAAACTGGGGAAATGACCAGATACAATTTGGGGGGAAAAGGTGAAAGCAGTTCTATACAAGCTAGTGATTGTGATCTCAAATGAACTTATGAAAAAATAACTAGAGACTGAATGTGAAATGTATTTTCAAAATCCAGCCCTCCTCACTCACACACAAAGCCCAAAAATGTTTTACCTAAATTCAAGGTATTCTGTGATTCCAAAACGACTCACTAAAAAAAGAAAAAAAGAGAAAAGGGGCAGAAAGAAAGAAAGAAAGAAAGAAAGAAAGAAAGAAAGAAAGAAAGAAAGGAAGGAAGGAAGGAAGGAAGGAAGGAAGGAAGGAAGGAAGGAAGGAAGGAAGGAAGGAGGGAAGGAAGAAACAAGAAAAGGAAGTAGTAGAGTTAGACAGGAAGGATAGAAGGAAGGAGGAAAGGCAAAAAAGAAGAAAAGAAGGAGAAAAACAGAGCCCACACTGATAGATTTGCTTTTAAAGTGTTTTGGGTCACTCAGAAAATGCAGTTTGTATAAAGCAAAGGTATTTAGTGAAACTGCATAGTTAAGAGAAATAGTAATTGAACATTTCCCTAGGAAACATTCTCTCAGAAATATAGACACTATCAATGTGAAAAGTAGACATAGCCAGAACACAAATGTGGAGAGGTATGAAAGGAACTCATGTGACCAGGGTACATACACATTGATTAATATTTAAATACAGAGTAAAAATTTCCAAGTCAACAATCTATAAACATTTAGTAAGTGATTATTCTTTGCCAGACATTGTACAAGACAAAAGAGGTAAAATATAGTTTCTATGCTCTTCAATGAGATTACAATCTAATGGGGGAGACAACATAAAAACAGATATATGCAAAGTAAGCTAGATATAAAATAAATAGGAAATAATTACCATAATTAAAGTTTAGGTGTGGAGGGATATCTGGTTTATAGAAACTCTGTTGGTTTCTTGCAGAAGCTGTTTGATGGTCCTCACCTAGGCTTCGGACTTTGCTAGCTGCTATTGATTACTGCCAGACATGGATCTGCTGGGCAGGAGGCTGAGGGGCTTTCAGTTTCTGTAATTAATCTGAAATCCTCCTCACAGGTGTTACTCATTACTATAAAAGACATAGTAAACCCTGCAATATTTTTTTAATTCAAAGCACTTTAGTTTATGTATATTCATTGAACTAGAAGAAAATCCTTAGTCACTTTTTTTCCTCCCCCATTAGAAAAATATTTTGATCCCTAGAGATTTGATTGTGATTAACTTTTCTTCTGCAAAAGCAAGATCCTAAACTCAAGGATTAAGTTCATCTAGATTGGGAAGGCAACTATAGACAGAACTAGAAATTCTCTAAATCTGGCAGCTTTTTAGGGGTGAATTAATTAAATGTTTGACCAAATGTAGCCCATGAATGATGTTATAACTATGCAAATGATCTTTGCAAAAAAATGTTCCCCATCCCTGATCTAGAACATAGATCTATAGAGTACCCACAGGCAGTGTTTGTGCTTTAAACACAATTTCCTCTTTACCAAGAGCAGCACCTATGCCCCAATATGAAAAAACTCTGAATGTATTGGTGTGTAAAAGTATGAGAGTGTGCATGTGTCTGTGTGTGTGTGTGTGTGTGTGTGTGTGTGTGTGTTGTCTTTCCATTCAACACCAAGGATTATAACTAAACCTATCTTATTCAAAATACTGAGATAATTTTTGGTCTCCCATGTAATGTAAATGAAGGACTAAAAAACAGTAAAATAACAATATCTAGGTAGAATTACTTCAGAGGATCACAGCCCACCTCATTTGCCAATAATATTTTAATTTTGCCCTTTTTTATTGAGGAGTTGATGCCCTGACAAGCAGATTTGTGTGAGGGGGGGGTGCTGCTCTAAGTCACCAGATTCTTTTTCTCTTCCAGAGTCAACTGGATCCAGTTCCAGATATGAATCAAGATGACTACAGATAGTCCTGGATGTGAGGCAGTAAAGGCTAAGTGACTTGTCCAAGGCCACACAGCTAGTAAGAGTCAAGTGTCTATGAACTCCCATCTTTCTGATCCCAAGACCAGTACTCTATTCATTGCAGTTACCTAACTTTCCCAATGTTGCAGTCTTCTTTTTCCAAAAAATGAAGAATAAACATTTATAAAGGATGAAACATAACATTTGAAAAGTTAAATGACTTACCCAGAGATTTTATATACTTCTAAGGACAAAGGTTTAACTCCAAATTCAATTAACAAGACCATCTTGCTTTTACCTCTTACATGCAATCAGCCACCATGGCATAGAATGTTTAAGTTTATACAAAATACTTTTTTTATAAAACCCAGGAAGTTTACTGGACAGGAATTAGATTGGTTGGATAGAAAGTAGGTGATCTTGACTTCTGGCCAGATGGAAGACAGAAGCCAACCCCTGTGTTAAGGTCTCCTGATCTTCCCTCATTAAACAATATGAAATGAACCTCTTAATGGAAGTCCTTTCAACAAAACCCACAGAGAGAAGCTAGGAAAAGAACACTTACCTCAAGGTCTGTCTTTGGGGATCGGGGGTGTGGCAGAGATAGAGCAAACACAGCCAGTGGGGGAGGGGTGATAGCTGAATTAATCTAAGATGGGGGGGTAACCACTTCCTTTGAGAAACAATCAGAGAGTGGAGGCATAACCATGGGATTGACAGTCTGGGAGTTACAGGAAGGGCTCGAGGGTAGGTCCCAGACTCTAGTACTCTAATATCCTCTATTGCCCCAGAGGAGAAATATTTCCTTTCTTACATTCAGTGAGAAAAGCCTCCAACACCCCCTACTGACCGACTGGAGATATTACACTCAGTGAGTAAAGCCTCTTGGAATCTTTATAACAAACCTCTGTGAACCAGCCCTTCCCGAACACAAAATCTTACAGAATTGAAGAAAGGCCAGCAGAAAGGGGGGGCATAGAAAAATTTCTAGAAAGAAAAGACCCTAATTCAGAGAAACATAGAAAACCTGAGGAGAATATGATTTGATTTCTAGGACAGAAAGATTTTCCTGAAGAAATCAGAAAGGAGTTTAAAATCAAATGGAAAATTTGGGAAGAGAAACCCAAGAGAAGATTAACAACATGCACCAAGAAAACAAATCATTGGAAAATACAATTGGACAAATGCAAAAAATAATAATTCTCTCAAAATCCCAAATGATCAAAGGGAAAACTCTTACAGAACAGAATCAACCAATTGGAAAAGGAGCTGCAAAAGATTAATAAAGGAAACTCTTCCCTAAAAAAAAAGAATGGAGTCTATTGAAACCAAGGACTTCTTGAGACAGCAAGAATTTGTTAAAAAAAACCAAAACATTGAAAAAATAGAAGGAAAACGTGAAATAACTCATCAGAAAAACCACTGACTTTGAGAAGAGATCAAGAAAGATAACCTAAAAATCATTGGTCTTCCTGAAAACATTGAAGAGAAAAAACACCTGGACTCAATGTTACAAGATTTAGTGGTGGAAAACTTCCCCGGTATCATGGAACCAGAGGGCAAAATATGTATTGAAAAAATCCAATGAACCCCTGTGAGAAGGGATAGCAAAATGAAAACACCAAAGAATATTGTAGCCAAGTTCCAGAACTGTCAGATAAAAGAGAAAATCCTGGAAGCAGCCAGAAAGAAAAAATTTAATACCAAGTAGCCACAATAAGGCTTACACAGGACCTGGAAGCATCAATATTAAGGGGTCAAAGAGCCTGGAATGGAATATTCCACAAAGTGAGGGACCTTGAAATGCAGCCAACAATCCATTATCCAGCAAAACTGAGCCTTCTCTTCCAGGGCAGCAGATGGGCATTTATTGAAATAGGAGACTATCAACTTTTCCTGATGAAAAGACCATAGCTTAATAGTTAATTTGGACTTCAAGCAAGAGACTCAAGAGACACAGAAAAAGGTATTTTTATAAAGGGGGGAGGGGAAAAAAGCTGTTATTAAATTAGATGAAACTGATAATAACCCTAATTGGAAGAAAGACTTTAACAGCTCTCAACAATTGTAACACTATTAGAGAGAATTTACTTGACCAGAAGAAATGGATGCAAATGAGAAACTTGAGAAACTTTTATCAAATAAGATGAAACTAGATGTATCCTTACCTGGGATAAGGACTCTAACAACTCTCAACAATTGCAATTCTATTAGAGAGAATGGCCAGAAGTGATGGATACTCATGATCTTTCTGTGACTCAGATAGAATGGTTTTAAACAATGCCTCCTTAAAATGGAGGACAGTAAAGGGATTTATAAAGGACTTTTTTGAAAATAGAGTGGAGCAGGTGAGAACCTCCTGAGTCTTACTCTCATCAGATTGGCTTAAAATTAACATACACAAACTCAGTTTAGTTAAGGAACTTATTACATTTAAAGTGTTAAAAGGGGAAAAGAGGAGGGGGAGAAAAGAGGGAATCAACAGAAGGAAGGAAAGGAAGAATGGACAAAGCAAAAGGGGAAAAAGGGGAGGGGGATTGGATATAGGAGGCCAAACATACTGAAGATGGAGATTTTCAGAAACAAACCACTAGGGAATATAGATAAAGGGAAAACGGGAAAAATACAAACAGAGGGAAGATAACAGGTAGGGAAATAAAAAGTTAGTAATTATAACTTTGAATATGAATTTGATGAACTCTCCCTTAAAATGTGATCAGAAAGCAGATTGGATCCTATAATTGTTCTGATTACAAGAAACTCGTCTGAAGTAGAGAGATACATATAGAGTAAAGCTAAAAGGATGGAGCAAAATATATTTTGCTTCAGCTAAAATGAAAAAAAGCAGGGGTAGCAATCCTTGTCTCAGTCAAAGCAGCTGCAAAAATAGATAATGTTAAAAGAGATGCAGAAGGAAACTATATCCTCCTAAAAGTTATCATAGACAATAAAGGTACCATAGACAATATGAAATATGTATGCACCCAATGGCATAGCCTCCAAATTCTTAGAAAAATTAAAAGAGTTACATGAAAACATAGACAACAAAAATCTACAAATAGGAGACCTCAACCTTCCACTCTCAGATTTAGATAAATCTGACTGTAAAATAAACAAGAAGGAAGTTAAGGAGGTAAATAGATTGTTAGAAAACCTAGACATGATAGACTAATGGAGGAAACTGAATGAGGATAGAAAGGAATATAGTTTTTTTTTTTCTGCAGCACATGGCACATAAGCAAAAATTGACCATATACTAGGGCATAAAAACCTAATCATCAATTGCAAAAAGGCAGAAATAGTGAACACAACTTTCTCAGATAATAATGCAATGAAAATAATAAATAATATTGGGGATATATATATATATATATATATATATATATATATATATATATATATATATATATATATATATTTAACCAAAAGTAATTGGAAATTGAATAACCTCATTTTAAAGCATGAGTGAATCAAATAACAAATTATAGAAAGAATTACTTACTTTATCCTAGATAATGACAATAATGAAATAACATACTAAAACCTATGGGATACACTCCAGGTGGCTGTCAGGGGATATATCAAATCTTTAAACGCTTACATGAATGATTTAGAGAAAGAGGAAATCAATGAAGTAAATAGGCAACTAAAAAGTTAGAGAAAGAACAAATTAACCCCCCCCAGGTAAACACCAAATTAGAACTTCTAAAAATTAAAGGACAAATTAGTAAAATCAAAAGCAAGTAAACTATTGAAATAATAAATTAAAGAGCTGGTTTTATGAAAAATAAACAAAAAAATGATAAAACTCTGATGAATTTAATTAAAAAAGAAACAATATAACAATATAACAATATAACCAAATTGCAAGTATCATAAATGAAAAGGTGAAGTCCTCACCACCATTGAGAAGGAAATTAAAGAAATAAATCAGAAATATTTTATCCAACTCTATGCCAATAAATTCGATAATCTAAATGAAATGGGCGCATATTTACAAATATATAATTTGCCTAGATTAAATGAAGAGGAAATTAAATATCTGAATAACCCTTTCTCAGTAATAGAAATTCAACAAGCCATTATTGAACTCCCTAAGAAACAATTTACATGGCCAGATGAATTCACAAATGAATTCTATAAAGCATTTAAGGAAAAATTCATTCCCATTATACATAAACTCTTTGGAAAATGGGTGAAGACAGAACTCTGCCTAACTCTTTCTAAGATACCAATTGGTGCTGATACCTAAACCAGAAAGAGTTAAAAAAAGAGAAAGAAAGTCATAGACCCCCTGATGGATATAGATGCAAAAAATCTTAAATAAACCCTTAGCCAAATTACTACAAGTTATCACTAGGATAATACATTATGACCAAGTAGGATTTATCCAAGGAATGCAGGGTTGGTTCAATATTAGGAAAAGTTTGAGTATAATCAATTATATCAATGAAAAACTATCAGAAATCATATGATTATATGAATATATGCTGAAAAAGCTTTTGACAAAATACCGAACCCATTCCTACTAAAAACACTAGAGTATAGGCATAAATGAATTGTTTCTTAGAATAATAAATAGCATCTATCTGAAACCATCAACAAGCATCATATGCAATGGGGATAGGCTAGAATCATTCCCAATAAAATCAGGGGTGAAAAAAGGATGCCCACTATCACCAGTACTACTAAATATCATATTAGAAATGTTAGCTTCAGCAGTAAGAGAAGAAAAAGAAAATGAAGGAATTAGAACAGGTAAGGAAGAGGCAAAACCCTTACTCTTTGCAGATGACATGATGGTATACCTAGAGAATCCCCAAAAGTCATCTAAAATACTACTAGAAATAATGAGTATTAGCAAAGTTGCAGGTCATAAAATAAATTATCATAAATCCTCAACATTTCTATATATGACTAGCAAGATGCAGCAGAAAGAGGTAGAAAGAGAAAAATCCCATTCAAAGTAATTTTAGACAATATAAAATATCTGGGAGTCTACCTGTCAAGGCCAACTCAGAAACTTTTTGAAAACAATTACAAACCACTTCTCACACAAATATAATCAAACTTAATTAACTGTGCAAATATCAACTGCTCATGGATAGGACCATCTAATATAATATAAATGCATTTTTTTTCTAAAATTGAACTACTTGTTTAGTGCCCTACTAATTAAATTCCAAAACAGCACTTTAATGAGTTAGAAGAAATTGTATGTAAATTCATATGAAGAAATAAAAAGTCAAGAATCTCCAGGGATTCAATGAAAAAAGTGCAGAAGAAGGTGGCTTAGCCATACCAAATCTAAAATTATATTCTAAATCATCAGTCATCAAAACTGTCTGGTATTTGCAAAGAAATAGATTGGTGGATCAATGGAATAGACTAGGTGCAAAAGGAGGCAATTATTATAGTAATCTCCTGTGTGAGAAACTCAAAAAGTCCAGCTTTGGGGATAAAAACTCTCTCTTTGATAAAAGCTATTGGGAAAATGGAAAGTTAGAATGGAAGACACTTGTATTAAACCAACACCTCACACCCTGTACAAAGATAAGATCAAAATGGAAATTGTACCTAGATATAATAAACAATGTTATAAGCAAACTAGGATAGCAAGCAATAGTTCTCTTCCTCTCTTCCTTGGTCAAAAATTGCTTCCCTTTCCATACATGCATACCTGTCAGATATATGGAAAGGGAAGCAATTTATGACCAAGGAAGAGAGGAAGAGAACTATTTAAAAATTTAGATAATTTTGATTACATCAAATCAAAAATCTTTTTTCACAGATAAAACCACTGTAAGCAAGATCAAAAGAAATGTAGTAAATTAGGAAACAAATTTTTATGACTAGTGTTTCTGACAATGAACTGATCTCTAAAATATACAGAGAACTGAGTCAAATTAAAAAAAAACCAAGTCATTTCCAAATTACAAATGGTCAATGTATATGCAAAGGTAAATTACAGATGAGGAAATCAAAGCAATCCATAGTCATATGAAAAATTTCTCTTAATCACTAATTTTAGAAAAATGTCAATTAAAACATATCTGAGATAGCACTTCACACCTCTCAGACTGGCCGATATTGACCAGAAAGAACAATGATCAATGTTAAAAGGGATGTGTGAAATCTGGGACACTAATACATTGTTGGTGGAGCTGTGAACTCATCCAACATTTCTGGAGAGCAATTTGAAATTATGTCCAAAAGGCAACAAAAATGTGATGATCAAACTTAATGAAATTGCTCATTTGAAGTGGGCAACAATCAGGCACAATTTTGGGATATCTGCGATGGAGAATGCCATATGTTTGCTGAGAAAGAATTGTAGAGTTTGAACAAAGACCAAAGACTATTTCCTTTAATTTTTTTTAAATGTTGTCTTATTATGTAATTCTGCTTTATCTCATAGTATATGTTTCTTCCTTAAGGATATTATTTCTCTCTCATCACCTTCAACTTACATCAATGCATGCTATGGGAATGATGTAAAGACTAACAAATGGCCTGTGGGTAGTGGAGGGGAGGGAAGTAAGATGGGGGGGGTTGTAAAACTCAAAATAAATAGAACCTTTCTAAAATTTAAAAATAAATTAGGTGAGCTCTCTCCCTCCATAAATTTTAAAAAACTTAATTTTTATTTCTCCATTTAAGGTTATTTACTTTTTAGAGACATCTGTGATATGACTGAAAAGGCTTTGGATAAGATTTCATAAAAAGTTGTGTTCAAATTTAGCCTTGTAATGTTGAGTTAATTCATCTCTTTAAGTCTCCATTTCCATACCTGTAAAATTGCATTAATAGTCCTTACATTGTTCAACAACCATTAATCAAACAACTTCTACCTTTGTGAACAGTATATACCTGTCAGCTCTACAACTTGTTTGTTGTGATTTCATGTTTTTTTTTAATCTTAGATAGTAAGGTCATTGAGAGAAGAAAATTACACATCTATTTCCAGCCCCTACATAATGATGAGAACATTTATGTACAATATAAATTCTTTTTTTCTGAATTATTTCTGGTAAGAAAACTTCCAAATTTTAAGAGAAATGATGACTGTTTCTTCTCTGGTCCATTCTCCACTATTCTGTTAAAATGATCTTCCTAAATTACAGGTCTGACCAAATCACCCCTAATTCCTTACTAATAAGTTCTAGTCATTTTCTATCATCTTCAGAATCAAATATAAAATTATTTATTTGGCATTCAAACTCCTTCATAATTTCAACGTTTTCCAAGGCTTCTGATCCAAAATTTAGCCTACAGTCCAGTGTCTCTGGCTTTGCTGTTTCTTGAATGAGAAACTCTATCTGTTGACTCCTATTAATGTTTGTATTGTCTGTTCCACTATGCCTTTATGTTGCAATGCTCTTTTACCTCATTTTTGCTTCCTGGCTTCCTTCAAGGGGCATCTAAAATCCCTCCTTCTACAAGAATTCAATTTTGATGTCCACTTAAATCTAAAGGTTTTCCTCTACTGTCTATTTCCAATATAACCTGTCTATATCTTTTGCATATAATTGTTTGCTCTTTGTCGTATATTTCTACATTTACTACAGTTCCTCACAGAAATAAGAAGTACAAAGGAATGGAGGGAATTTTAGATGCTATTTTAATGCTCAAAATCTGTGATTTTGTTGGTTCTAGTTCTTCTTTTATGAAACATTATTATGTAACTTCAGTATAAACACTATCAATAGTGATTAATAAACAAGCACATTTTAATTCGTTGCTGTCTTCCTGGCAATTGATTAAGATTTAGAGATACAAAGAGAATTAAAAAACTAGGAGATTCTGTCCTCAAAGTGCTTTCATTCTAATGGGGAAAACAGCAGGCATATAAATAGGTCCATAAAAGAAGCAAATTGATGATGGCATGTAGCCTTAGATGGAAGCATCTAATTTCTATGACCTCTGAATCATCATCCTGTAACCAACTCCTATTTAGTTTGCCGCTCTGAATTTAATTAGTCTGATTGAAATATTGCCTTCTTATCCTTTTTACCTGTGAGGACTTGCTTTCAAACTTTCATAATGGCATAGCCATTGAAAAACTATGATCATCTCTAGGTCAAAATGATATGTCGACAACCATGTAAGTCAGATTTAGTAGTAGTAGTCAGATCTAATCTTAGTAGTAGAAGGTGGACAATATGACCTCCAAAAGTCCTTACTAGGCCTGTAATTTTTTATGTCTTTAGCTGAGAGGGTAGATGTTACGAACTATCTTTATTACAGGATAATATCCTGTCCTTTCCTATCTACCTAGCATTTCCTTCCTTCGCTCTCTTAGTATATAGTCTGTATTTAAAGGCTCCCTATGCTACTAGCTTTGCTGGAAGGTAATGCTAACATGAACCAAAGATTAACTAATTAAAAGGTATCAAGGCTATTAAAAAAAGAAAACAAAACCAAACAAAACACTAGTTTGAGAATGTATAAGACCTGTAAATACAAATTCCTCACTCCAAGGCAAGAATCAGATGTGTGCTCAGATGACCCTAGAAAAATATAGAATTTTCATTAAACTTCACTAACCCTGAGGCCATCAGGGCCCTTGACTAACCTGGAGTATAATGCAGGTATTTGGAAAAAGTGAAGAAATATTTGGGCTCTCTCCAAAAGTATTGTATTCTACCCTTAGGAAACAGGAGGAGAATCTAAGGCAGTTTTATAAATGGACACTTGACACCCATCAATTATCCACCTAAGCCAACTAATTCTTCTTTATGGCTTCTAGGAGGTCCAGCTACAGCAAAGGTACTATCAATGTGAAGTTCGGCTTTGTATCAGTTGAAATATGAGAGCAATCCAGGAACCAAAGAATAATGGAGACAGAAGATTTCTCTTTAGTAAAGGTGGTGATACAGAGCCCAGCATCTTTTATTTATTTAGATGGAGTTAGACTCTGTGAGCATCCTAAGGAAATGGTTTGAACGAATGATCACGTTTTACACTTTAAAATACTCATATCAGTCAGGATACAAATCCTAATATAATTTTTCTATTTAAAGGTAGTCAGTGGCTACTGAACAAAGTTTGAATTTCTTTGCTAATCAAGAACATCATAATCTGATGACACCTACCTTTCTAGCCCTAACCCATAGTGCTTCTTTCTCAAGGGTAATGCTCTAGCCTCTTTGGACTACACTCTGTCATCAAATCTGTCTTATATTTTTCACTTTCAATGCCTTTATTCATACTATTTCTTACACCAGGAATGCACTTTTCTCCCCCCATGTAGCCTTTTGGATTACTAACTGTCCTTTAAATTTCCACTCAAATCCTTTGTCTTTTGGAGAGCTTACCTTGATCACTTGAGTGGATAATAACCTTGTCCTTCAGACCTCAGTACTTTGTTTCTCTTTTATATAATTTGCTTATTAGAGAAGTAAAAGCATTGTTTCAGTCATATCAGACTCTTCATACACAATTTGGCATTTTTTTGACAAAGATACCATAGTGGTTTGCCATTTCCTTCTTCAGTTTATTTTACAGATTTGTGACTTTTTCAGGATTACTTACTTTCCCACCAAATAAGTGTATGAGGTAAGATTTGATCAAGGAAGATGAGCTTTCCTGACTCCAGACTCAACATTCTAGCCACTATGTGTCACCCCAAGTCAGAATACTTAAGTTTAAATTCCTGCCGTGTTTTCTTTCCTTATCTCTGCCTCCTATAATTGCTAAAATCTAAGGGAAACCCATTCTTAAATTTAGTACCTTCTCTCATTTGGTTATTCATATATATCCTGCCTAGGGTTTTCTGCATATATTTGTTTGTTTCTTTTCTCTTTAGTTACATAGTGGTTTCTTTGTTTGTAGAACATTTTTTCCATATTTTTTAAATTTTGTATCCTCAGCATATAATCCTTTAATAAGTGTTTATTGAACATTGAAAGTGCTTATAACTTGTTTCGTCCAGATGAGAAATTTAAATGGCACACTGAAGAGAGTAAATAGGCCAATTATCATAATAGAGATTGATCACTCAGGAAGATGAGTTCAAAGCCAGCCTCAGTCACATATTAGTTGTGTGAGACTTAGGAAAGTCAATCAACTTCGGTCTGTTTTAGTTGCCTGAGATATAAATTAGGGATAATAGCACCTAAAGTCCAGGTTTGTTGCAAGGATCAAATGAGATGCTATTTATAAAATATGGGGGTGGGCAGCTAGATGTCCCAGTGGACAGAGCACTGTTCCTGGACTCAGGAGGACCTGATTTCAATTCTGGGCTCAGACACTTAATAATTATCTAGCTATGTGACCTTGGACAAGTCATTTGATCCCATTGCCTTGCAAAAAGCAAAAAAAAAAATGAAAGTATTTGATACAAAGAATGTGGTTAATAATTACTTATTTCCTTCCTATGAGGCTTAGTTTTGTTAAAAAATCTATAAAATGATAATTAGACTAAATGAGCCCTTAGTTCTCTTTTAATTTGAAATATTATTGAGAATATGATATTATGCCTGCTAAACTGTGAACCCTTCTAGGGCAGGGATCATCTTTTGGTTTTCTATATATTTTCAGAGGTAGCAAGATATCTGGATTATATTAGTCATTCAATAAACACTAATTAACTGATTGACTATGATTTTATTATTTCATCTTTGTATTTTAACATCCTGTTAGATAAGTTCAAGAGGGCCAAAAGTATTGTATAATCTAAATCTTATGATTTCCTAGCAAATCAATAGAGAATAGGGTTCTAGAATAAAACGCTAGGTTTGAAGTGGAGAACATTTAAATTAAAATTTGATATCAAATACTTATCAACTTTGCGATCATAGGCAAATCACTTAGTCTTTATCTGCCTCAATTTCTTTTGCTGTAAAATTATAAAAGTAGTATCTACTACTAAGGGCTTTTATGAGAATTAAATGTGAAAATTTTCTTATAAGACATTATCCTAGCTCAGACTCTGGTCATCTTTGGACTATTAAAGTAGCCTCCTAATTGTTATATTTATCTCCAGTCTCCTCTCTTCTGTCTATCCTCTAGTTACCTCCCAAATTGATATTCCTAAAGTGCAGGTCTAACTATATCACAACTTTATTTTAGAAGCTTCAATGGCCCCTATTTGCCACTATAAAAAAAGGAAATTACTTTGACATTTTAACCCTTTCACAATATGGTTCCAACCTATCCAATTACTCTGTTTCCCACCAAAATTGATGTTTTTCATGTAAAACATTCCATTTTCCTTACCTGTTCATACTAAGTCCCTATCTGTAATTCTTTTCCTGTTCTGCTCCATCTCCTAAAATCTACATTTTTTTTTAACAACTCAAATGACACCTTTTACTAAGGTCCTTTTTTAATCCCTTTCCCTTTCACCCAAATATATTAGTACTCTGGTAACTTACTTTTAAGATTATGCTTGCCATTTCTCTCCTTCCCCAGTACACTACAAATTCCTTGAGTACTTAAGCTTGATGAATATTTGTTAAATTGAATTGAATCCTTGGACTGAAGCTTCCAGTTTCAAGTAAAAAGGTACAATCTCTCCTTTATAAATAGGCAACTGAAATCTACTATTGCTCCTTTAACTTCAAGTACATGTTGTTATTTATTGTTGATGTTTTGCCTCCTATAATTCTTTTAGAAAGGCAAAAAACATAATACACTTACCTATTAGATTAGGGGAGAAAAAAATTCTTCACCACTTATTTCTTCATCCTGATCTTTATAATCCTCAGAGATTTGTATGTATGAGATTGTCCTACCCAGCAATCTTTGTCTTAGTAGCCAAGTTTTCTGCAAAACAGGGCAGAGCCTTCCAGTTAGCTGGTGGCTTAATTGTTTCATTTTGCTTTGCTTTTGTTTGTTTGTTTATTTGGTTTCTGGTTTGCTGGTTATTGTTGGGTTTTCTGTTGTTTTTTTTTTGTTTCGTGTTCACTGAGGTCTCTGACCAAGACTGATCTTTAAATTGGGTCAAAAAGTCAATTTATGGCAACTGAATTACATCTGGTCATTATTTATATTTGGGACCCTGGGTTTAGAGATTTATGTTATTAATATCAAAAACCATCTTTTCTTTCAAGGATTGAGAAGGGAAAAGGTACTAGAACAAAAGTCTCAGGCATAGCCTCATCCCTCTTCTTATTATTATCTGTACCTTTTAAGACCTTTCACACTTTGTGATTATGTTCCACTTACTGGGTATCAGGTCTATTGCTAAGTTCTGAGACAGATGCAAAAACCAAAGTAAGAAATATGCATCGTGTGCCTTCAAAGGACTTGCCAAAAAATGATGAGAAAAAAACAAGAATATGCAAAATGTAATTAAATATTCATTTAATATAATTGGATATGACATGTACAGTCTAGTTCTGATATCCACTGACTATGAACAAATAGTTTTTTTCCCTTTTCAGAGCTCAGTTTTCTCATCTGTTGAGTGGGAATAATAACACTTAACAGTTTCTACATCACAAGGTTCTTGAGGCAAGTGCTTTGACAAATGTAAGGCACTGCCTGAATGTGATCAGTTATTCTAAGAACATAAGATAAGTACAAAGTATATAACATGCCAGAGCTAGAAGGGACATTGAACACCATTTAGCTCAACTTTTTCAATTTATACACTTGAAAATTGAGATCTAAAGAAGGAAAATGATTTGCCTAAAGTCAAACAAGTAACAAAACTAGGATTCCATTGCAGATTTTCTGATTACAAATTTAGTTCTCTTTTTACTTCCCCATAGTGTACTTTAAGATTGGGGGGGGGTGGGGGTGGGGTGGGGAAGATACCATCCTTTCCAAATGAAAAAATCTGGGGAGTCTTTATGGAGGAAATATTTGATCTTCCTCACCTTGAATGATAACTCATGAGCATTCAGAACTGGTACTAGACTTAGGAGGGAGTTTATTTCAGATCCAGGGAAGGTTGGGTAAAAACATCATGGAATTGGGGAAGTGTTAAGTAGATATATGTGGTATATATTTCTGAGAATTACCCAAGAAATAGGTTTATTTGAAACTTGCCTGCTCTTAGGACCATATATTGTTGTTGCTGTTCATTAATTTCAGTTGTGTCCAACTTTTTTTTACTCCACTTGGGCTTTTCATCACAAAGATACTAGATAATTTGCCATTTCCTTCTGCTGCTAATTTTACAGATGAAGGAACTGAGGCAAGCAAAGTCACAAAGGGTGCTCAGGGTCACAAAGCTGGTAAGGGATTTAGATCAGATCTGAACTCATGTCCTTCTGACTCCAGGCATGGTGGGTTGAGCCACTTACATGTCCAGGATCATATATTAATTTAAAGCAAATGAATAACTTTTTAAGATATGAAGCTACTGTGATGAGACTGATACCTGCCTACAAGGATAAGACATTTTATTTTATTCCAGAGTCATCTAAGGATAAGAATTGAGGGTATGATTAGCACAGTCAAATGCTTTCACTTAATCAAAACTCACCTTATAAATCAGTTATTGCATCTTTTCCCTGTCCCAATAATGGCTTAATGTAGCTGGAATTATTAACTTCAGTTCTCCCTCAAAGTGCACAATTTGCTCCATTGTAATTAGTCTGGCCCTGGAGCGAGAGGATGATTAAGGGGTGTTTTTGTCAGGATTTTATCTTCTGAGATTTAAAAGATGACTAGGCCTTTATATTTTGTCTGGTAACATGGAAAATTTTCAATGGGCAATTCAACTAGAGAAGACTCTATGGCAGCTATTTTAAATAGGAACAATTTATTCAGGATTCCCAAAGACTTTGTAATAACAATCATCATTTTGAAAAATGCAAAACATTAATAAAATTGAGTCTGTATTTCCTGAGAGCTCAATTCAAAAAAATAAGTGAAGATATGAGAGCTTTCTCCATGAAGCCTTCCTTGAATACAATCTCCCATAGGAATGCCTAGGCTGCCTATTCTATCTTCATTGTATGAATCACTGTCTGGACACTTACCTGCAAGGAATTTGATTAATTCTGCTCTCCTGCAACTAAGTTTCTGCACTCTTTTTAAAGATGAGAAAATTGAGACATATATATATATATATATATATATATATATATATATATATATATATATATATATATAGATATATAGATATATATATGTCTGATGTGAAGAGCACAAATTGGAATATGATTCTTCTGAGAGTATTCAGTGACACCTAAGAATCTCAGAGGATAGATCACTGATCCTGCAAGCAGGAAGACCTTAGTTCAAGTCAAGCCTCAAAGACATGATAGCTGTGTGATCCTGGGTCAGTCACTTAACAGCTATGTGCCTCATATTCTTCCACTACAAAATGGGTATAATAATATTTCCTAGGATTTGAACAGTGCTTAGTATAGAATCTGGTAGATAGTAGATATTATTATATAAATCCTATGTTTTTATTATTAATACCTTACAGAGTTATTTTGAGCATTGAATTCAGTAAATTTTGTAAATCATGTAGTAGAGGGTGATATTTAAATTATTATTTCCTTCCTTTTTATTTGAAATTCAGTGATTTTTCTATTAAGCCATATAATGTTTTATTTTATTAAGAAACAACAAACAAACAAAAAACCTCCTGAGTTGTCATGTCCTTGTAGCATAGAATATTATCCTAAGTTATGAGACACATTGATAATTCTGTGGTATTAGAGAATTTCTTGAATTTATTTTCCCACTCTCATATAGCTAATATGTGTCCAGAAACAGAACATGAATTCAGGTTTTGCCATATCTAAGAATGACACCAGTATACTATCTCAAGCTGCTCCTTCTTCCTCATGTAATAATACCTTATAATATCAACTCCCTTTTTAAGAATATTTAGTGTCTCCACTTGAGCTACGAGCTGTTTTGTGCCTGGGTTATGTCTTTTGTTTCCCTGAATTTCCCAGAACACCAAGAATAAAGTTACATATGCAAAAGGTGATGAATAAATACATGATACATGGAAAAAGGGGGAAATGCTGAATAAAGAGGTTAAATAAAATTTACCTTTCCTTTCAATTCAGGAAAAGATTCAAGGGTATCTAATAAGATGAAGAAATTTCATGGTAAGGGGGAGAGAGAAACAATAGGGAGAGGGGTAAATTTGTGTTGCTAGCAGTTAGTTCTGCATGAATCCTGCTTCCCTAATATAGTGGTCAGAACACTGAGTGATCTGCATTCCATGCCAGCCTTGTTTTTATTCCTTGCATGACCTAAGACAAGTCACTTCCCCTCTGGAGAACTTAGTTTTCTCATTTGTAAAATTAGAGGATTGGAAGCTCCTTCCAGCTCCACAATTCTATGAAATTCACAGACACCGTTGTTTTCCATGTGGCTGCATTTTTCAGATCCTTTTGCCAGAGTTAACATAATCAAAGTCCTTTGATGTAATGCTGCAGAGGTAATCTTGGGCTGCAGGAAAAAAGAAAAGAAAAAGAATGGTAAATGCAGGCAGACGAAAGAATCCATGACACACATAAAAGCAAAAATGATAAGCAGAGTAGGAGTCATGAGAGACAGACAAAAAGAGATGTCATTCCAGACAGATAAGAAAAGCCACATTAAAAAAAATCATACCATTCAGAAAAGATAAACTAAAACCAACAAAGAAATAATAACAAATTTAATGTGAGAAATCATGATATGAAGATGAATAAGTAAGTGAAGATAAGACCAACAGAAAAAAGCAATCAAAGCATTCAGAGAGGGGCAACATTGACAGACTGGCCTATTGGCAAGAGAAGTCATGTCCAATAGGCAAAAGAATCATGACTGTCCTCCAGAGGTATCAATTACATTCATATCATATAAATATACATATAATACATATATGTTACATATGATATAGATAGACACATCATAAATCATATAATGCGTGGTGGCTCAGAGCCTGGAGTACAGGGCCTTGCGTCAGGAAAAATCTGTGTTCAAACTTGACTTCCTACAATTAGAAGCTTATGTATCTTTGGCCAAGACACAAGTTCTGTTTACCTTAGTTTCTTCAACTGTAAAGTGAGATCATAATAAGGATCAAATGAGATAAGAATTGTAATGCCCTTAGTAACTAAGCCTGTGTATATAGTAATAATAGTAATAATAATAATAATAATAATAATAATAATAACTTAATAAAGCTCTTACATTAAGTCAGGGTTTTATATTTTTATTTCACTGATCTCTAAAATAACACCAAAAGGTAGGTGCAAGAGTTACTCCCCCCATTTTTTTAAAGGTTGAGGAAAGTCAGGCAAACAGAGATTAAGAGATTTACTCAGTGTCACGCAGCCAGTTTGAGGCCACATTTGAATTCAATTCTTCCTAATTCCAGTGCCAGCAATCTATCAACTGCTTAGACAAATGCTTGATCCTTGACCCCAATGATGTACAGATTTTCAAGATATTTTTAATAGATAGACAAACAACAGAAAGATAGCTTTTTTTCCCTGCCTTGTCCCTCCTTCCCACCCCTTTTAATGTCTTAGATCTGATTAAAGAACAGGAGTCGTCTTATAGACCTGAAAGAAGGTTTCATATGGGGCCAATCATCATCTCTTCAGTGTTAATTAACCTCTCTCACCCTGACACTGTTACAATCACATGCAGTTCTCATTCCTGTGTCAAGGGCATAATTAGCTCAGGCTGAATAAATCCAGAATTTTCTTTTTAAAAAAGGTAGACATATTAAATGTTGGACATGATCTAGAGCCCAAAGGACAGTGAGTGGGAGGCTTTGCAGAGCAATTGGGGATGATTATTTCATTTCTCCCAAGTGTCTTCAGTCAGCCAGGAAGCAAACCTGCAGGGGAAGAGAGACCTTTGGCACATAATGGATAAAACCCAAGATGATTCTTGCAACAGTAGGGAGTCCAGATGGAAAAAAGAGGTCCTTGGGGTTATATCTATATATCATGATTTTGGAGTTACTTGTCAGGAGCCCAGTTGAGCAAGTAAAATGCACTTCTGGTTTAAAGGCTGGGAAAGTACAGATGGTCCTTAGCCAGACCTGGTATTGTTTGGAGACAACTTAGGGATGACCCAGGGACAGGTGCTGAGAGAGTATTTGGTTTGATTCAGATAGAACATGGACAAGGAATTCAGGCAGGCAGTATCCAGAGTAGCTAAAGAACATAGGTCACAATCAAGGCAGGAAGGGACCAATACTTGCTCCTCTGTCGCAAAGATCTTTAAGATATATGTCTAAACAGCAGAGATAGATGATTCCCTGAAGCAAAATTTCTTTGGGGATATTTGAAATAGAACTTGTATCCTCAGAGCCATAATCTGAGTCAAATGATTAGACCTGGTTTCCTAGATGTTAAAGCTTGTTCGTCTTCAGGTGCTTTTGAACAGAATTTTGAATAGGATGAAAGGACTAGGATTTGGTTGAAGGGAGAAATTGTGCTTTAGTGTGTAGAAAAGCGATCTTGGAACTGAGAAAATATGAATTCAAGCTCTACCTTTGCTAGATGCTAGCTGTAGGACTCTGAACAAATAATTATCTTATCTCTTATCAAGGCACCTTTTGAAGGCTATAAGTTACAAAGAAGGTGACAAATCTGGAAGGTGCCATACAAAAATGGTTGAGGTAGTTTCCTCAAGCAAAAATTCCCTACTTGATTTGCAGAATTATATTTCCTTGATGGGAATAAAAGGCCACAAGCTTGATTTTATCTTATAGACATGTATATTTAGATGTCTGTGTCTCTGTGTATGTGTTTGTGTCTGTCTGTGTGTCTCTGTGTGTGTATGTATGTTAGAGTCAAAGGGTTAAAGGAAGAGGGGAAAATTGCCTTTATAAAGTCAGTTGCCTTTTAAAAAGGGTTGTATTTTTGATAGAGGTAAGTAGTAGTAGCAGCAGTTGTAGCAACATCAGAGAAGTTATAACAGTTTGGAGTACCACCATTATTTTGTTCTCTTCCTAGATGAATAAAATTCAGGAAGGTCATAATATGGGTTATAGACCTGATATTGTTCTTTTATTCATTGTTCTACAGATGATTATCTATTACATAGGTGAAAAAAACACCTTTTTTTAGAAGAACAAAAAATTTGACTCTAAACGCATCCCTAGGTTCCCTGAAAGCACCCTTGTGACAAGTAGTAGCAGATAGAAAGATGGGAATGTTAACTGAATGAGAAAAAAAAATCTTACATACCAGTAACCATGCTAAATCTTAGGAATGGCAATATGAGCAAGAAAGATGGTCCTTAATTACAAGGAGTTAAGAGAAGACAATGCATATAGCAGACAGATCTTGGGAAGAATTGTCTTAAGAGAGAGAAAGAATATAGAGATGATAGTGACTGGAGTAACATGAGAAAGGAAACAAGCATTTGTTAATTGTCTGCTATCTTCCAGTCATTCTAATAAATTCTTTTCAAATATCTCATTTGAACTTGAAATAGCCCTAAGAGGTAGATACTATTAATATACTCATTTTATAAATGATACCCCTTATGTGATAATGATGTTTCTCCATTGTGTTTTTAAATTTTATTTTATATTTTTATTTATTTGCACATTACTCAAATAACCTCGCTGTAAGCATAAACATGATCTTCCCCTCCCCCCCCAAAATAAAAAAAAGTTTACAAGAAATAAAGTGAAAGAAAGAGAAAAATAAGGAGCTTCAGTCTCTGTTCAGATACCATTTGCTCTGTCTCTGGGGTGGATTACATTCTTTATCACAAGTCCATCAGAGAAGTTACTTCTACATTTTTCTACAATTGCTGTTGTTGGTTGTAATTTCTGACAGCCATTCTTCCTCAATACCAGTTATTGTATTTCTCTCTCCTTTCACTCTCTCCCTCTTCAAAATTAGGCTATAGGGCAGCTAAGTGCCACAGCAGACAGAGGACCGACCCTCAGGCCAAGAGGGCCCAAGTCTTCATCTATCCCAGAGACCCAACCCCATGGTCCCAAACAGGCTATCCAATCCCACCACCTTGCAAAAAGTAAAAAAGAAAATGTATTGTATCTGACTATGCTCTCTCATGATTTACCCTCTCCTCTATCACCTACATCCAACCTCCCCTCCCCTGTCTCCTTGCCCCATCACCTTCTCTCCTTTTCCCCTCTAGATTTCTAAATCCTATTTAGTACACATATATCTTTGAGCCATTTCCCATTTCCATCATTACCCCTCACCTTACCCCCTTACACTCCATTGGAAAAGCTTTTTCTGGACACTTTTTCAGGGATTATCTTGACACATTGGCCCATTATACCTCTCCTTTCCCTTTCTCCCAGTACATTACTTTTTGACCCATTGATTTTATTTTTACAATATATTATACCTTCAAATTCAACTACCTCCTGTGCTTTTTCTATATATACTCCTTCTAACTGCTCTAATAAATGAGAAGGTTCATATGAGTATTATCAGTATTATCACCCCATGCAGGAATACATGCAGTTCATGATTATTAAATCCTTAATAATTTATCCTCCCCATCCAACCTCTGTACCTCAGTCCTGTACTTGAAGATTAAACTTTCTGTTCAGCTCTGGCCATTTCAAAAGGAACATTTAAAATACCCCTATTTCATTGAAAATCCATGTTTTTCCTTGGAAGAAGATGTTCACTTTTGCTGGCTACTTGATTCTCAGTTGCATTCCAAGCTCTTTCACCTTCCAGAATATTATATTCAAAGCCCTTAATGTGTATACTGTTAAGTACTGTGTAGTCATGGCTGTAGCCCCATGATATTTGAATTGTTTCATTCTAGCTCCTTGTAATATTTTCTTTTTGACTTGGGAGTTCTGGAATTTAGAAATAATATTCCTTGTTGTTATTCTTTGACTCTCCTGCAGGAGGAAATAGATAGATTATCTCAATTTCTATTTTACCCTCTGATTCTAGGATATTGGCAAAATTTTCCTGTAGAAATTCTTGAAAAATGAAGTCAAGGCTTGTTTCCTAATCATGACTTTCAGGTAACCCAATAATTTTTAAATTGCCTCTTCTGGATCTGTTTTCCAGATTGGTAGTTTTTTCAATGAGATATTTCACATGTTCTTTTAATTTTTCATTCTTTTCTTATTGCTTTATTGTTTCTTGATTCATCTTAATGTCATTAGCTTCCTTTAACTCCATTCTGCATTTGAAGAAATTGTTTTGGCTTTCTTATCTCCTTTTGTCCATCTAGTTAATTCTTCTTTTTATTTTTTATTTAAATTATGTTTATTTGCTTTCACTTTTTAAGCAAACTAGTTTTTATTCTTTATTGTTTTTTGAATTGTACAATTTCCCCCCAATCTTGTTTCTCTCTCGCCACTCCCAACTCCCACAGAAGGCAGTCTAATAGTCTTTACATTACATATCAATGTTCTACATTGATCAGAATTGAAAGTGTTGAGAGAAAAAATCATATCCTTAAGGAAAAGTTTAAAATACAAGAGATAGCTAAATTATATAATAAGATGCCTTTTTAAAAAAATAATGGTCATTGATCTTTGTATAAATTCCACAATTATTTTTGTTGGATATAGATAGTATTCTCCATCACAGGTACCCTAAAATTGTCCCTGGTGTTGGAGTGATGAAATGAGCAAGTACATTAAGATTGATTATCAAGCCAATCTTGCTGTTAGGGTATACAGTTTTATTCTGGTTCTGCTCATCTTGCTCAGCAACAGTTTATGTAAATCCTTCCAGTCTTCCCTGAATTCCCATCCCTCATGGTTTCTAATATACAATAGTGTTTCATAACATACATATTCCACAATTTGTTCAGCCATTCCCCAATTGATGAAAATCCACTCAATTTCTCATTCTTTGCCACCACAAACAGGACTGCTATGAATATTTTTGTACATATGATGTCTTTACACTTTTTCATGATCTCTTCAGGGTATATACCCAGTAGTTCTATTGCTGGATCAAAGGATATGCACATTGTTTTGCCCTTTGGGCATAATTCCAAATCACTTTCAAGAAATGTTGGATGAGTTTACAGCTCCACCAACAATGCATTAGTTTCCCAGATTTCCCACATCCCTTCGAACATTGATCATTACCTTTTCTGGTCATATTGATGATTCTGAGAGGTATAAGGTGGTACTGCAGAGATGCTTGAATATGCATTTCTCTAATCAGTAATGATTTAGAGCAATTTTTCATTTGACTGTGAATCACTTTGATTTCCTCATCTGTAAATTGCTTCTGCATATCCTTTTACCATTTGTCAATTTTGGAATGGCTTGTTTATTTATAACTTTGACTCAATTCTCTACATAATTTAGAAAGAAGTACGTTGTCAGAAATACTAGTTGTAAAATTGTTTCCCAATTTTTACTACATTTCTTTTGCTTACAGTGGTTTTGTTTGTTCAAACGTTTTTTTAACTTATTCAAATCAAAATTATATACTTTGTTTTTAATGATGTTCTCTATTTCTTCCTTGGTCATCAACTGCTTCCCTTTCTGTAGACCTGACGGGTAAATTATTCCTTGATCTCCTAGTTTACCTATGATAATTTTACATGTTTTATGTCAAAATCCTGTACCCTTTTTGAATTTATATTTCATAGGGTGTGAGATGTTCATCTAATCCAAGTTTCTGCCATAATAAATTCCAATTTTCCCAACAGTTTTTATCAGAGCGTGTTTTTATCCAAGAAGATGGACTCTGAATTTATCAAATAGAAAATTACTGTAATTATTTCCTGCTATCTCTTTTGCAACTCGTCTGTTCCACTGATCCACCACTCTATTTCTTACCCATTGCAAGACAGTTTTGATGTCTAATGCTTTATAATAAAATTTTAGATCTGGTAGGGCTAAGAAACCTTCTTTTGTACTTTATTTCATTAAATCCCTGGAAATTCTTGAGTTTTTTTTCTCCATATTAAATTACTTACATTTTTTTCTATCTCATTATGGTAAGTTTTTTGGAATTTTAATTGGTAGTATACTACATATATATGTTAATTTGGTAGAATTGTTATTTTTTATTAAAATTGCTTGGCAATATCCATGAGCAGTTGATACTTGCCCAGTTATTTAGATCTGATTTTATTTGTAAGAATATTCTTCTATAATTTTTTTCATAGAGTTTCTGGGTCTGCTTTGCCATGTATTCTCCCAGGTATTTGATATTATCCAAAGTTACTTTGAATGGGATTTCTCTTTCTAGCTCTTGCTGCGGTTATCTTGCTAGTAATATATAAAAATGCTGAGGATTTATGAGGGTTTATTTTATACACTCTGACTTTGCTAAAGTTCAAACTCCACAATTCTTTCTCTGCATACAGATGGCATTCTCCATAGCAGAGACCCCACAATTGTACCTGACTGTTGTACATATGAAGTGAGCAAGTCCATTAAGATTGATCATCCACCCCATGTCACTGTTATGGTATACAATATTCTTCTTGCTCTGCTCATGTTTCTCTGCATAGGTTCATGCAAATCCCTCCAGGCTTCTCTGAATTCCCATGCCTCCAGTTTCTAGTACAACAATAGTGTTCCATAATGCCCTTATATCACAATTTGTTCAACCTTTCCCCAATTGATGGAAATTTACTCAGTTTCCAATTCTTTGCCAACACAAATAGAGCTTCTATGAATATTTTTGTACAAGTGATATTTTTTCCCATTTTTCATGATCTCTTCAGGGTATAGAACCAGGAGTGGTAGTGCTAGATCAAAGGGTGTGAACATTTTTTGTTGTCCTTTGGATGTAGTCCAAATTTCTCT
This sequence comes from Macrotis lagotis, assembly GCF_037893015.1. Taxonomy (NCBI): domain Eukaryota; kingdom Metazoa; phylum Chordata; class Mammalia; order Peramelemorphia; family Peramelidae; genus Macrotis; species Macrotis lagotis. Next base: position 336,687,284 of record NC_133658.1, read on the forward strand.
CCAGAAATGTTGGATGAGCACACAGCTCTACCAATAATGCTTTAGTGTCCCAGATCTCCTGCATCCTTTCCAACATTGATCATTGTCCTTTGTGGTCATATTGGCCAGTTTGAGAGATGTGAGGTGGTAACTCAGAGATGTTTTAATTTGAGTTTCTCTAATCAGTAATGCTTTAGAACAATCTTTCATTTGATTATGGATTGCTTTGATTTCCTCATTTCTAAGCTGCCTCTGTATATCCTTTAACCATTTCTCAATAGGAAAATTGCTTGGTTTTATTTTAATTAATTTTAGTCAGTTTTCTATATATTTTATAAATAAGTCCTTATTCAAGAACACTAGTTTAAATATTGTTTCCCAATTCACTTCATTTCTTTTGATATTGGTTACAATGGTTTTGTCTGTGCAAAAGGTTTTTAATTAGATGTAATCAAAATTACCTAGTTTGTTTTTAATAATGTTTTCCATCTCTTCCTTGGTTATAAAATTCTTCCTTTTCTGTATATTTGATAGGTAAATGATTCCTTGATCTCCTAGTTTGCTTAGGATATTGTCTTTTATATCTAAATCCTGTATCCATTTTGATCTTTTATTGACATAGGTTATGAGATGTTGTTCTAATCCGAGTTTCTGCCATACTAACTTCCAATTGTCCCAACAGTTTTTTATGGAAGAGAGAGGTTTTATCCCAAAAACTGGACTCTTTGGGTTTATCAAACAGCAGATAACTAAAAATCATTTCCTGCTGTTGCACCTGGTTGCTACCATGGATCCACCAATCTATTTCTTATATAATACCAGACAGTTTTGATGACTGATGCTTTTTATAATTCCAAATGGATTTACTTACAATTTTCTAACTCATTAAAGTAATTTTTTGGGAATTTTAACTGGTAGACTATTAAATAAGTAGTTTCACTTTGGTAGGACTATCATTTTTATTATATTAGCTGGCAATATCCATGAGCAGTTGATATTTACCTTGGTTTTTTTAAAAATCTGATGCTATTTGTGAGAGAAGTGTTTTTAGTTCTTTTGCTAGACTTTCTGAGTCTGTGTTGGTAGTTAGACACCCAAGTATTTTATATAGTCTGTAGTTAATTTGCATGGATTTTCTCTTTCTAGCTCTTGCTAGTAACATATAGAAATGCTGAGGAAATATGAGGCTTTATTTTATATCCTGTGACTTTTCTAATGTTGCTAATTGTTTCTATTATTTTTTAGATGATTCTTTGGGATTCTCTTGGTATACCATCATGTCTTCTGCAAACAGTGAGAGTTTTATTTCTTCCTTCCCATTTCTAATTCATTTAATTTCTTTTTCTTCTCTTATTACTAAAGCTAACATTTCTAACACAATATTTAATAGTAGTGATTATAATGCTGCTAATCATTCTAAGGAACAATCCATTTATTCCTACACTCTCTAGTGTTTTGAGTAGGAATGGGTGCTGTTTTTTTGACAGTCTTTTTCAGCATCTAATGAGATAATCATACCATTTCAGAAAGCTTTGTTATTGATATAGTTAATTAAACTAACAGTTTTCCTAATATTGAGTCACCTCCGAATTCCTGGAACAAATCCTGCTTGGTCATAGTGTATTTTCCTAATGATAACTTCTGTTAATCATTTGGCTAAGATTTTATTCAAGATTTTTTGCCTCTATATCCATTAAGGAAATAGGTGTATAATTTCTTTCTCTATCTTACTCTTCTTGCTTTAAGTATCAGCACTGTATTTATTTCAGAGAAAGAGTTGGTAGAATTTCATCTTCACCTATTTTGCCAAAGAATTTGTACAGAATTGGAAGAAATTGTTCCTTAAATGATTGACTTCACTTTTGAATCCATCTAGCCCTGGAGACTTTTTCTTACAGAGTGCAAAGATAGCTGGTTTAATTTCTTTTCTGAGATACCATTATTTATTTATTTAATTTCATCTTCAATTAATCTGGACTAATTATATTTTTGTAAATACTCATCTATTTCACTTAGATTATCAAATGTATTGGTACAGTTGGGCAAAATAATTCTGAATTGTTACTTTAATTCCCTTCTCATTGGTTGTGAGTTCACCTTTTTCATTTATTATAACAGCACTTTGATTTTCTACTTTCTTTTATAATCAAATTAATCAGAGTTTTATCAATTTTATTTTTTCATAAAACCAGCTCTTTGTTTTATTAGTTCAATACTCTTCTTACATTCAATTATATTAATTTCTCTTTTAATATTTAGAATTTCTAATTTGGTATTTAATTGGGGATTTTTAATTTTTTCTTTCTCTAATTTTTTTAGTTGCATGTTTAGTTCATTGATTTCCTCTTTCTCCAATTTATTTATGTAAACATTTAAAGATATATCCCCTGACAGCTGCCTTGGTTTTATCCCATATGCTTTGATATGTTGTACTGGCATTGTCATTATCTAAGATCAAATCATTAATTCTTTCTATAATTTGTTGCTTGATCCAATCATTTTTTAAAAGGAGGCAATTTAGTTTCCAATTAGTGTTAGTGTTAGTTCTATTTCTCCCTGGACCATTATTGCATGTGTTTTTTACTTTATTATGATCTGAGGACATATTCACTATTTCTGCCTTTCTCCATTTAATACCTAGGTTTTTATGCCCTAGTAAATGCTCAAATTTTGTGTGTGTCATGTACTGAAGAAGAAAAATTTTATATATATATATATATATATATATATATATATATATATATATACACACATATATATTTTCCTTTCTATTCCCATTCAAATTTCTCCAAAGGTCTATCATGTCCAAGTTTGCTAACATTCTATATACCTCCTCACCTTTCTTCTAGTTTATTTTATGATTAGATTTATCTAAATTTGATAGTCAGAAGTTGAAGTCTCCCATCAATAGAGTTTTGCTGTCTACAGGTTCCTGTAACTCATTCAATTTCTCCTCTAAGAATGTGGCTGCTATACCACTAAGTGCATATTTAGTATTAAAATTACTTGATTGTCTCTGGTACCTTTTAGGAGGATATAGTTTTCTTCCTTATCTATTTTAATGACATCTATTAATTTTAGGCTTAATCTGATAAGAGTAAGGTTCAGGTAGTTCTCACCTCTTCCTTTCTTCCACTCTATTGCAATAGGTCTTTTGTCCATCTTCATGTAATGTGATTTACTCCATTCAATCTCTTCCATCCTCCTGTCTCTCTTTTTGCCCCCCCCCTCTTTTTAAGGGAATATTATTTTTAAATCATTCTATCAGAGTCATCGATAAGTCATGAGTGTTTATTACTTTTGGCTAACTATATTCTCTTTAATAGTTACAATTCTTGAAAATTATGAGTCTTTCTCCCAAGTGGGGATATAGTCAGTTTCATCTTATTGTATAGGAATTTTTTTCTTTACCTTTTATTTTATCTTTTCATGTGTCTCTTGAGTCCTCTCTTTGAAGTCCAAATTATGTATCTATCTCTCATCTTTATATCAGGAAAAGTCATAAGTCTCCTATTTCATTAAAAGTCCATCATTTTTCCTGGAGGAGAAGGACCAGTTTTTCAAAATAGTGAATTCTTAGCTGCATTCCAAGTTCACTTTCTCTTTCAAATATCACATTCCAGGCACTTTGATCCCTTAATGTTGATGCAGCCAGGTCCTTTGTAATCCTTACTGTGGTTCCTTTACTATCTAAATTGTTTCTTTCTGGCTTCTTGCAGTATTTTTCTCTTTTACCTGGTAGCTCTGGAATTAGGCCACAACATTCCTTGGTATTTTCATTTTAGGATCCCATTCTGGAGGGGATTGATGCATTTTATCAATAAATATTTTGCCGTCTGGTTCCATGAAACCATAGCAATTTTCCATCACTAAGTCTTATAATATTGAGTCCAGGTTGTTTTTTTTCCTCTTCATTGTTTTTAAGAAGCCCAATGATTCTGAAGTAATCTTTCCTAGATCTCTTCTGGGGGGGGGGGGTCATTTGTTTTGCCAATGAGGAATTTAATATTTTCTTCTATTTTTTTTTCAATTTTTTGGTTTTATTTAACAAATTTGTGTTATCTCATGAGTTCATTGGTTTCCCTAGGTTCCATTCCTTTTTTTTTCTAGAGAAGAATTTTCATTTACCTTTTTGCAGTTCCTTTTCCAATTGGTCATTTCTATTTTTGAAGTTTTCCATTTGCCCTATTTAGGTTTTGAGAGAATTATTTTCTTTTTGCCTTGATACACTTGTATTTTCCAAGGATTTGTTTTCTTGTTGTGAGATGCTAATTTTCTCTTGCAAGGCGTTAATTTTCTCTTGAGTTTCTTTATCTAGTTTTTCCAACTGATTTTTAAACTCCTTCCTGATATATTCTAGGAAGTTTTTCTGAGATGGAGAACAATTCTTATTCTACTCAGAAGTTATAGATCTCTCTGGGTTATCATCTTTGTTTTGAAGGCAGTTTTCAATGGGCTACCCTTTTGCTGGCCTTTCTTCATTTTCCTAAGATCTTGTGTTGAGAGTAGGGGTGGGGGACTGACTCACATATCTTTGGTGTTGAAAATCCTAGAGGCTTTGCTCACTGGCTTTAGTAACTCCAAGTGGGCTGGCCAGTAAGGGATGCCGCTTGCTTTCTCTGGAGTGTTTGACTGTGACTTGATGCTCTCTCCATCAGCATGGAGGGGTTGGGAAGCACAGCTAGACACTTTTATCCTTCAACAATGTGGGCTGTGCCCTGGGACAAGGTAGTTAATCTTCCTATTCAGCTGAGGGAGCTCTACTGCCCAAACCTGGGGGGCGGGGGTAGGTACTAACTGTATTTGTTCTGGGAAGAGGGTTCTGCAGATAGCCCTTACCCGAGCTGTGTAGATTGATGTCCAGCTGCACTTTGCAACTCTATGTCCTGGAACTCGTCCTCCAGTCCCACTGGGACTCCCCAGACATCCTTTCCCACAGCCAAAGCCTCTGTGACTAAGACCAGTCCTCTGGCTTTACCCCACCATCCCTGGGCTGGCTCTCTGTTCTCTGACCCTGGCTCACTCATACTCCCCTGAGACAGACATTGTTGGTAGAAGTTCTTCTCCTAGATTCTTTTTCTGGGTTTTGTAAATTGAATTTCTGTTAAGAGGTTTCTTTCATTTTATTTCTGAGGGAAAGCCAGAAGAACTTAGCACAACCCCTGACTTTTCTCCATCATCTTGGCCAAATTCCCGAATTCTGCTTGTTTTATTTTTTGCAAGGCAAATGGGCAAATGGGGCTAAGTGGCTTGCCCAAGGCCACACAGCAGGTAATTATTAACTGTCTGAGGCTGGATTTGAACTAAGGTACTCCTGACCCCAGGGCCGGGGCTCTATCTACTACGCCATATGGCCACCCCCAATTCTGGTTTTTAAGGCATTTCTGTCCTCATTAATTTTTTGTACAGATTTTCCCATTTGATCTAAACTAGTTTTAAACATGCTGTTTTCTTCAGCATTTTTTTGAATCTCCTTAACTAAGTTGCTGACTTGATTTCCATGTTTTCCTGCATCTCTCTCATTTCTCTGCACAATTTTTGTCTATCCCCCTTACCAGATTTTCAAAATCTTTTTGAGTTCTGCTTCCTGTGCCCACTCCCTATTTTTCTTGGTGGTTTTTATATAGAGAGGCTTTTTTTCTTTGTCAAATTCTTAGAGAACAAAGTAATTATCTGTTTACTCATTTCTCCATTCTGTGCCCTGGTTTTTCAGTGCTTTCTGAGCTTTTGAGCATTATTGGAATACCCCTTCAAGAACCTCAATTGCATCAAGGTTTTATGAGAGACACTGACTCCTCTGACTGTTCTTTGGTCTTTGGATGATCACTAGCACACGCCTCTGCCCTGGAGCTGTGAGGGGGGTCCTTGCTCTATTACAGTTTGGGGGCCCAGACCATGACCAGAGTCTGAATATGGAAAAAGCAGGAACAGAGGAGAGACCTTGACAATCTCCCCCACTCCCTTACCTTTTTGTGGAATGAGTGCACTAGGAGCTGTTGCTGGTTGGCTCTATCCTTGGTGGCTCTGAGTGTCTGCTTCCATTTCCTCACATTGGGGCTGCTCTCAGGGCCACACTGGCTTCCAACTCACTCGGACAGTGTTTTATCTGCTGATATTCCAAGTTGTGGTTGTTTACTCTGGGTTGGCAGGTCAGGAAATTGCTTCTGCTGACAGGAGACAGTGCTCCCAGGGTCCCAGGAGCCCTACCAGTTGTTTCTGGATGGCTGGAGCTACTTTGCTCTTGTCCTTCCTTCTTAAAATAGACCATGACATAAGGGAGATGATGTCATGACAAGTATATGAATTGGATTTGAGTGAAATGGGTACTGTGCTATGTCACCAGCTTCACTTTCTCCTTTGGATCCATCCAGGCACAGTGGTCAGATATAAATATGGACAACTGGAAATGGCACTGGATGTGAAGCAATGTGCCCAGGGTCACACAGTTACTAAGTGGCAAGTGTCTGAGGCTGGATTCCAATGCTTGTCTTCCTGACTCAAAGGCCAATGATCTATCCACTGTGCCATCTAGCTGCCCTATTTTATATGATGGTGAATGAAGCAATGAATGCCTTCATTGGTATAGGGAACATAAAGATAAATGCATTTTTACCACTGCAAGTAGGCACTGCTACTTGCAGTCTTCAAGTGATATATAGGACAAGGAGAGGTTAAGTGATATGCCAGGGTTTTATAACCAGCATATGCCCATGTCTTTCTGCTTTCAAGGACATCTCTATTGCTCTTCTGCCATGCTTATCTGAACTGATCCATACCTAATAGATGTATGAACTAAAAGACCCAGTCTTATCTTGTATTTCTATCTCTATTCATCTATAATTGTTACAACTTGTTTGATGATTGTACCCTTCCCTCCAGAATATCATAACTCTTTTTTCCAGTTTTATTTTTAATTTAAGGCAGTGGGGTTAATTGACTTGCCCATGGTCACCCAGCTAAGCAATTATTAAGTGTCTGAGGCCAGATTTGAACTCAAGTACTCCTGACTCTAGGGTCACTGCTCTATCCACTGTGCCACCTAGCTGCTCCCAGATTATCATAACTCTTTATCTTTCTCAGGGTTTGAAAATCATAGAGAACAAGAAGTTCCTTTAATTTGGCATATATGAAAGATAATAAAACAAATTGACTTACCAGTGAGAGAAGGTGAGGATGATCATATTCAGCTTTCTCCTCATTGTTATCTCACTTTTAGATAATACTTTAAGATTTGCAAAATAATTTCATCAACACTGCCCTGTGAGATGGGCATTGAAAGTATGATAATACCCATTTTATAAATGAGGAAATTAAGAATCAGAGAGTTTATATGACTTGTCCATAGTCAAAGAACTAGTAAGGTAAACCCAATATTCTAACTCCTATGTCGCCTGACTCCCTGTTCAGAGATCTTTTCCCCAAAACAATAATAGCTATGATACAAAGATCATTTGTTAGCTCTTGATGGATGGAAAGCAATGTGATAACTTTAATACTCTCTAAGAGAGAGCGGTTCAGGGGAAGAATACTAGATTCACTATTAAAGGGCCTCAGTTCAAATCCTAACTTTGCTCTCAATATCCTTTGATTTCTCATTTTTTTTTGTTCTGAAGAACTCTTTGTAGTATCATGATATGTACAGATCCCTTCTCAGAATAATGTTTCTTCCTTTTTAATGCATAAAATATATGAGAACTGAGAAGGAAGTTTCTTATATTGAAAGATACATTTACATATATGTATATACATATGAACATGCATATATGTATATGTAAACAATTATATATAGATACATTTATGTAATATAAATGTGAAATTATAAATATAATATAAATTTAATAACAATTACATATACATATATTTATAGAATTCACAGACCTCAGCCCAACAAATTTTACAAAGAATAGATAAATATGCTTAAGGAAGGTTATACAACTAATGCATTTATTAGGATGTATTAATTGGTTTTGGAAACATATTGTTTATAAAGCCTGAGCATATTTTCCTTATATTTGTTATTTAGCAAATGCCTAGATAACAACTCACAAGAGAAATATGTCTATATTATTTTTATAAAGGAATGAAGTAATACATAAAATATTGCATGTCTGCATGACTGTGAAATAAAGAAATCAGTATTTGAAGGGTGGTGGGGTGGCTTTAGAATAGAGATACATAGAATCATAAAATATTAGAGCTAAAAGGAATTGTAGAACATTCATAGTATGCTTTAGTACAAAATGCCTTGAATTTGAAGTATCCTTGAACGAGTATTAGCTCATCGTTATTCATATAATTTGGACAACTCACTTTACCTTTCCGAATTTTATTTTTTTCATTTGTAAAATTAGACCCTTGCCCTGAGGACCTTAGTGGTATAGGATAAAAGCTATTGAAGTGATCCCTGTCACACTCCAGCATCTTGAACAATACAAGAAGCAGTACAGCCATTCTAGATAGCAATTTATCTCCAAATTATCTTGTTCATAGTGATTTTTCCTATATATAGTTGTTTATACAGTGTCTCCCTAATTTAAAAAAGTAAGTTCCTTAAGAGCAGAGACTACCTTATGTTTTTCTTTGTATCATTGGTGCTTAGCATAGCATCTGCCAAATGCTAAATATTTGATAAATTTTTATTGACTTGCATGAAATATACTAGAAAAATAATTAAATCAGTAAGGTCTTCACTATTGGTCAAATAACTCAAGATAGAAAGATCAGACACACACACAGAGATACACACACATATACACATATGAAATATTAATTGCAACACTGTGCTCTTGGGAAAAAAGGGAGGATTCATTGGGTGACCCTGTAATTGGGTAATCACTGAATAAATTTTAGTAAAGTAATATCATAGAAAATAATAACATACTTACACCATAAAAATATCAATACTAGGAATTCAGAGAACATTGGGAAAACTCATTTAAGTTAATATAAAGTCAAAAAATTTACCAAGAGAAAAATATATCTGATTACTTTAGAATTTGTTTTTCAAAGAATACTCAAACATTTCTAATTTCATCAATGTGAATGCTACTTCAGAGATAGAGATTTCATCTTATTTATATCTACCTATCATCTGTAATTCTTGTCTGTGCTCTCTAAAGGTTAGTACAATGTATCTACCCAACATGTTAAGAGACTTTTTTGAGTTATCTTGACATTATAATAAGACTTATGGAAAAATCAAGCTGTCCAGTTTTGACTCTTCACTATGGCTATATAACCATATCATATTGAGGCTTCGATTTTTATAGCATTCTTTATTTTATGTATCCTGCATTGTACTTTGTAATGTTTTGTTGTCTTCTCATGCCAACCATACTCTTCAAAATTGTCTATTGGATATGTCAACACTATATAAGATGATGGGATTTTTTTTTTTTTTGGTTCTTCATTCTCTAAGACGACCATGAAATCGAGATAGGTGATGCTAGGACATGGTCATGAATTAGATTTTAGTGAAGGGGTGCTGTGCTAAGTCACCAGTCTCACTTTCTCCTCCAGAAGAATCTTGATCCAATAGACTAGATATGAATCAGAACAACTGGAGATCGCCCTGGATGTGAGGCAAAGATAAGTGACTTGCCCAAAGTCACACTAGAAAGAGTGACTAGCAAGTGGCAAATGTCAGAGTTTAGATTTGAACTCCTTTCCTTCTGACTACAAGGTTAATGATTGATCCACTGCACCACCTAGCTGTTCCTATACCAAATAAAATGAAAATGGGTACATGATTTAGACATAAAAGTCCATAGCATAAGCCAATTAGGAGAACAAATAATAGTTTATCTATCAGATCTATGGAAAAGGGAGCAGTTTATGACCAAAAAATAGAGAACATTGTAGAGACAGAATGGATAATTTTGATTACAATAAATTGAATTTTTTTTTTTTGCGAAAACAAAACCAAAGAAACCAAGATTAAATGAAAAAAAAAACATTTTACAATTAATGTTTTTGACAATGGATTCATTTCTAAAATATATAGAGTACTGAATCAAATTTATAAGAAAACAAATAATTCCTCAATTGACAAATTGTCAAAGGATATTAAAAAGCCATTCTCAGATGAGGAAATTAAAGTTATATACTATCATCTGAAATTTTTTATATCTATATTGATATGAAAAAATTTTCAAAATCTAATTTGATTAGGAATATATCAGACTGACCAATAAGAACAAAAAGCAAAATGATCAATTTTGGAGATGTTGGAAAACAGATATTTTTGCATTGTTGGTAAAATTATGAACTTATACAAGCTTTCTGGAGAGCAATGGGGAATTTTTCCTAAAATGAAATAAAACTGTGTATAACCTTTGACCTAGTAATATCACTAAGAGATCTATAACCCAAAGAGATCACAACAAAGAGTACAAAACTCCACATGTACAAAAATATTCAAAGCAGCTAAACAAATTATGGTATATGAATGTGATGGCACATTTTTGTTCTATGAGAAATCATAAGGGAAAGAATTTCAGAAAAACCTGGAAGCACTTACATGAGCTGATGCTGAGTGAAATGAATAGAACCAAAACAATATTATGCATATTAACAACTACATTGGGTAATGTTCAGCTGTGATTGACTTGTTTACTTCAGCAGCAAAATAATCAAATTTCTAAAAGATTTGTGATGGAAAATACCAGTCATATCCAGAGAGGGAACTATGGAGTTTAAAGTAGATCAAAGGTTATTATCTTCAATTTTTAAAGGTTGTCTTATGTATTATGTCATATTTTTCTCTGTAATGTGTTTTCCCTTCCATTTGTCTTTGATTCTTCTTTCACAACAAGATTAGTGTGAAACTATATTTAGCATAATTGTACACTTAAGGTCTATATGAGATTATCTTCTATAAGGGGAGGGGGAGGGAAAGGAGAGAGGGAGAAAAAATGCAAAATTCAAAGCCTTGCCAAAAAAAATGACTGGTGAAAATAATTGTTGCATGTTATTGGAAAAAATAATTAAATGATAGAGCCATAAAATTGGCTATTGGGGAAACTTTTTTTTTTCTTTTTGCTGTAGTGTTTCATGTTTTCTTCAATCAGCTATCATATAAAATTTGGTTATATTGGTGAAGGAGGAGGTTAAGTAGCCCAGTGAAGAATGTGGATCTGAAGTCAAGAAGATTCATCTTCCTGAATTCAAATCAAATCAGAAACTTACTGCTAGTGTGACCCTGGGGAGATCACTTAACCCTGTTTGCCTCAATTCTCCAGCTATAAAATGAGCTAGAGAAAGAAATGACTAACCATAATGGTACCTTTACCAAGAAAAGCCCAAATGGGGTAATGAAGAATTGAACATTACTTTCCTGAATGGAATGAGCAGCAATTAAAAACAAATGCTATATTGAGGTAGGGAAAAAGAGGCATTTTGTTTTATGGAGAAGCTTGGGAGTCATTAAAAGAACCACAATTTCTCAAAGGTAATATAACCTTTCCTCCTTTTTTGGTTCTGGGGCTTAGCTTGTTGCCAATGTACAATGTCTGTCCAAAGGTTGACAAGCTCTCTAGGTTATTCATTCAATTTCATGAGATGGTCTGGAAAATAGAAGTTCTTTATACACTAAATTATTTCTGTATGGACAATTAGATTTAGTTATTTTAAGAAATTATGTATTGTAAATAGAAGTCTCTGAAATATTGTTTATTGCAATCAGTCTAATGTCTTATTCAAAGGAGAATTGGGACCCTTATGCTCTATAGGAAATCTCTTTTAATCTTGAACTCTGTCAATTTCCCTCCGCTACCACAGTGAATACATTTGAAAGATAAGTATATGGTTGTTTTATGGGTTGCAGATCCAATTGTAAGGAAAAGGTCCTGCCCAAAAGGAATTGATATTCAAATGGAGAAATAGAATCCTCTAAAGTAAAATTAAATAAGAGGAGAGGAAATAAAAGTACCTGGTTCTGGAGGGCAAGAGGAATTGTGTTGAAATTCAAAAAAGTCACCACCAAAAAGAGATCAAAAGTTACCATATTTCCCTATGTATAAGACACTTCCATGTATAAGACACACCTCAATTTGGGGGTTCAAAATTTGAAAAAAAATGTATTACATAAAGTTATTCTGAGGTGATTAAGTTTTATTCATCATGAAATCCAAAGACTTTTTGCTCATAGCTTTCAGGAATCTTTCGGGCAAGTCTGGTGTGTGGACGCATGTTCATTCCATTTCATGAACCGAAAGCACCAATTGTGTTCTTTGAAATCAGCCACTGATTTTTCATTGGCAATTCTTCTTGCTTCATGGTGAACCATCTTGTGGACACAGGAATTGCAATTGTCCTTTGCTCTTCACTCCATCTCTTCAATTCCCTTTCTAAAACTGGCCATTTGACTGACTTGCCTCTTATGGCCTTCTTCTGCCATGGCATTTTCAGTAAAGGTTCTTCTTATATAGATTGTTTTTTCAGTTGGAGGAGGACCAAACTTATGTTCAGCAGCACAATTTCTATTCACTTTTGCAAATTGTTGAATTTGAATTCAGGAGTCTACGAAAATCTTTTCTAAGGCGTTTCTGGCCAAAATGTAGCAAAACATAACCTAATATACCACAGACAAATATAATACAATGAACAATAGATAACAAGCACAAAAAAAGCAGGAAATGTAAGTCAAAAACATCTACAACCACTGTATAAGATGTTGCTATATTTTTCAAAAAAGGTGCATGTTATACATGGGTAAATAAAGTAGCTCACCTGAACCCTTTCCCCAAATGGAGTGAAGAACTCAACTATATGTGAAAAAGAATGGCATGTCAGAGGATGTTACAGAATGAAAATTACATGAGAACCAATGTATGCCTCAAGGTGAGGAGACTAGTACTAAAGGAAGTTCCAGTGATACAACATTTGAACTATGGTGTTAATATCTGAAAAAATTAGAAAAACAGCAAGGATAGTGATGAAGGTTGGCTAACTTGGGTTTCTTGTTTAATTGGAGACACTCCTAGGAACACATCAATTAGAAATGTAGCCTTTTCAGAAACTTTGTGGAATTTTGGCATATACTTGTCAAACATTGTTTGCATGATACTTTGTTGAAGAGAAACTTTAAGGTAGTGTTTGTCCTAGATAAGACTCTCTAGATGTTCCTATTTGAAGATGATTTAAGTGTACTTTTAAACAAAATAATAAGCATGAAAATGTTTTATAATACCTACATATTTTAGTCTTCTAGGCAAAGTAAAGACATTGCTTACTAAGCTATATTGATTTATCTTATTATATAATTTTGCTATCTCTTACACTTTATTTTTTCCCAATGAGGATATAATTTCTCTTTCATCACATTCAGCTTAGATCATTGTACAGTAGGGAAACACAGAATGCCTTCTGTGGGGTTGGGGGGAGGGAAGAGAGATTAGGGAAAAAACTGTAAAATTCAAAATCAAAAATAAAATTAAAAAATAAAAATAAAAATAAATAAATCATCAGTGGACAGACTTCAGAAAAGCATGGAAATACCTGGTGTTTAGTGAAGTGAACAGAACCAGGATAACATAATATACATTAACAATAACATTGTGTGATGATCAACTATGATAAACTTAGTTCTCATCAGCAGTGCAATGCAAAGACAGTTTTAAAAGACGTGTAAAGGAAAATACCATCCATATCCAGATAAACAGCAATGGAGTAAATTGAATGCAGACCAAAGCATATTATTTTCAATTTTTGAACATTGTTATGTTTTATATTTTTCCCTTTCTCATGATTTTCCCTTTTGTTTTGATTCTTCTTTCCCAGCATGACTAATATAAAAGTATGTTTTTAAAAAACAAAGAATGACTAGACATATATATCAAGAGTCCATGATAAAAATACAAGTAAGAAATGCAAATGTTGGCAAAATATTTTCTAGAGTAGACTCTATTTTTTTATTTATACAATAACTTGACATAATAGTCTAGAAAATGCAAGGCTCAATTGTGTTGTTGCTAACTGATTATATAAAACCTTTTGACTCAGTGGCACAATATGTATATTAATAACACTTCTCCATAGATCCTTTCATACAAATATTAAAATTATTTAAGATTCCTTAATTAATGTTATAGCTTAGATAACTTCTCAAAAACCCTGTTATAATGAATATAGAATCAAATTTAAATCAAGAAGTAAAAGTCTGAGAAAAAAGATGACTACATGTACAAGTCTCATAATTTTGAAAGTTCTTTACCAGGTACACATGGAAATAGTTCTCTGTAGCCAGGAAGAGTGTTTTCATCTATATATGCTCCTTTGTTCAGATGAAATAGTGCTATTGCACCAATATACTTATTTTTACAGCAATTCTCCAATATAAAATCTAGGATTTCACTAAGGGGATCAGGTCAGCACAGACTATAATATGTCCCACAGTTGGATAGAAAGTCACACATAACTGAAAAGAAATAAGAAAAAGAATAGATTATATTTGAGAAATATCATATTGTTTTTAATCTTTACAAGTTGCAATTTGGTTTAAAATGACTGATCTTTTTAATGTTCTACTGGAAAAAAATCTTAATTTAATACTCTTTGAATATTATACTCTTTAAAGACTCAAAGTTGTTTATAACCCAGTGAATTGTAAAGGTATTGAGCAATAGACTTCAATAGCATTTTCAATGATGTGACTAAGATGTGCCATAAGGGATATCATCAAGGTAAAATATTTATGATCAGCAAAACAGTTGCTTCACTAGTGACTAAAATATGACCTACTAAATCTATAACTACCCAGAAGAAAGTGGTCAGATTTGGGTAGATCCCATCAAATATCTCTTGGAAAGCATGAACAAGAATCACACAATATCAGAAGGTATGGGTGTTTTGTGATCATCACACATCACTTTAGAATATAAATTTAATATCCACACAGGACCAATCAGAGGGACATAAATGAATAAAACAGTGTTAATTTAATGTTTCCTATATGTCAAGTACTGTTTTCTTAGCAAAGTATTATACAGATACAGAAACTGGGGCTGTATGGTTCTTGTCGTTCATTATCAAAGAAGACCAAAATGGCAACACTCTGAGACAAATTATAGGGTGACCTACTGTGCTTGATAAGAATAATATCACCTCAGAATGGTCTA
This sequence comes from Macrotis lagotis, assembly GCF_037893015.1. Classification (NCBI taxonomy): domain Eukaryota; kingdom Metazoa; phylum Chordata; class Mammalia; order Peramelemorphia; family Peramelidae; genus Macrotis; species Macrotis lagotis. The sequence continues at coordinate 336,702,379 of NC_133658.1, forward strand.
CCACAGGTTGGGCACAAATAGTCCATGTCAAAAGCCGAGGTTTACCTTTGAGCTGCTTCAATGCTGTATTCCTCATGGAATGCAGCAGCACCTTCACTGATGAGAACACGCTATGCTGGGCGATCCCATGCCATTGTCTCCCATGCTGTACAATCAATTCCAAAGTTCTTCAGTGAGATTTTCAGAGTGTCTTGGTATCACTTCTTCTGACCCACTTGTGATTGCTTGCCTTGTGTGTGTTCTCCATAAAATTGTTTTATTTGGCAAGCATACATCTGGCATTATAACAACATGTCCAGTCTATCGTAGTTGTACTCTCTGTAGTAATGTTGGAATGCTAGGCTGTTTAGCTCGAGAAAGGACCTCAGTGTCTGGTATCTTCTACTGCCAAGTGATCTCCAGAATCTTCCTAAGACAATTTAAAAGGAAGCAATTCAATTTCCTGACATGATGTTGGTAGATTGTTCAAGTTTTACGGGCAACTAGCAATGAGTTCAGCACAACCGCCCTATAGACCTTCGGTCTTGTAGTCAATCTAATACCTAATCCCTCCCAGACTTTCTTTTGAGCCTCCTAAATCCTGAGCTAACTCGGGCAGTGTGTGTGTGTGTGTGTGTGTGTGTGTGTGTGTGCGCGTGTTTGTGTGTGTGTGTGTGTGTATGTGAACCTCATTGTCAATGTGTACCTCCTTGGAAAGGGAACTGCCAAGGTAAGTGAACTTGTCCACAGTACTCAAAATTTCTCCATTTTCTGTAATCAATGATGCCACATATAGATGATGGAGATATTGGCTGATGGAGAAGTTGTGTGTTTCCTTGGCGTTAATTGTCAACTAAAATTAGCACAAGCAGTAGAGAATTGATCCATACTTTGTTGCATCACAGCTTCAGAGCCTGCATTGATTTCACAAACATTTGTAAACAGAAGATCATTCACCAACATTCCCTCCACTTTGCTCTCAACTTGTAGCCTTTTCAAGTTAAAGAATTTGCCATCAATGTGGTAGCTGACCTTGCTATGTTCATCCTCAGTTGAAAACATAATGTTAGAAAGGATGGGAGTTAGGACACATCCTTTTTTCACACCATTGCTGACTGGGAAATCTTGAGAACATCGTCCACTATCCATGACCTGGGCATGCATACCATTATGGAACTAACATACAATATTGATGACCTTCTCTGAGCAACCAAATTTTGACATAATTTTCCATAAACCCTCACAACTGACAGTATCAAAGGCTTTCGTCAAATCTACAAATGCATACAGAGCACTGTTCTGTTCATATTATTTTTCCTTGAGTTGTTCTACCCTCTCTAAAGCCACAGTTTCTATTAGCACAAGCTAATTCATTGTCAATATTGTAATACTGACTTTAATATTTATAATAACTTTCATCTTTTGTTGTGCCTTGACTCTTAAATGTAATAGATTAAAAACCTCATAGCTACCTAAAGATCTATGAGACAGTCTTTCCTACTTAAAAACAACTGTTTAAGCAAACAACATTTAAAATCTCAATGGACCTGTGATTTCAGTAATGTGGGCTCTATATCTGAAGAGATAAACTATGAATCTACTCTTTCTTGATTTATTCTTATCATTATCCTTTTAAAAGTCCTCTATTAAGGAGCTACCCTATATTGCATCATTCTCTATCTTTTTCCTTTTAATGTTCATTCCTTGAATGTATATCATTTGAAAAATTCATCTGCCATCTCCTCTGCTTGGTACAGGACCAGCGTGTCTTGACATTTTTGCCACTTCCTTTGAGCAAATCATGATAAATGATATGCTAGAGCTTCCTTTTTGCATAGGAATTCTTTTTAATTCAATATTTTATTTTTCCCAGTTACATGTAAAAACAATTTTTAAATTTATGAATTCTAAATTCTCTCCCTTCCTCCCTCCCCACCTTTGAGAAAGCAAGCGATTTGATATGGACTACATTTCCATAATAGTCATGTTGTGAAAGAAAATATAAACCCTTCCCCCTCCCCCCCCAAAAAAAGAAACATCAAGAAGAATAAGGTAAAAACAGATATGCTCTTTCTCTGGGGATGGATGGGTAGTATTCTTCATCATAAGTCCTTCAGAGTTGTCTTGAGTTACTATGGTCAGGATAGTTCAGTGATGCACAGTTGATCATCCTCCAGTATTGCTATTATTTTGTACACAGTACAGAGAATATAAGATTTGCATCAACTTATGTATTTTTTTTTAGGTTTTTATAAGAGCATTGTGTTCATCATTTCTTATCAAAGAAGAATATTCCATCAGTACCTCATACTACATTTCTTCAGCTATTCCCGAAATGATGAGCATTCTCTCAATTTTCAATTCCTTGACATCAGAAAATAATTGGTATAATTATTCTTGAACGTTTAGGATTTTTTTTTCTTTTTTTTATCTCTGGAGATAAAGACCTAGTAGTGACTCTGCTAGATTAAAGGATATGGATGGTTTCATATCCCTTTGGGCAAGTTCCAAATTGCTGAACAGAATGGTTAATTCAATTTGCAACTCCACCAACAATTCATTATTGTCTCATTTTCCCTAAACTATCTCAGTCATTTGTCATTTCCTTTATCTGTTCTATTATAATAATGACTGTCCTTCATTTTTGAAGAAGACCACAACATCATGGAGGTGATGCCATGAGAAGCACATGGAATAGCTATAAGATATCTCTCCACTTAAAAGATAGGAAAAAAGCTTTTTACCCTGTCTCTCTTCAAAAGTGTTTTACTTCTTCCTTTACCCTCTCCCAATCTGCCCTCTTTTCCATACCCCTGCTCCTTCCCTTTTTTTTCTTATCCCCTTCCCCACTTCATTCTTATAGAAGAAGATACTATGTTGTGTGCATTTTTTCCCTATTTGAGTCAATTCTGATAACAGTAAGATACATTATTCACTCACTCCTCTTCAACTTTCCCCTCTTCCACTCCAAAGTAAAAACTTTTTTTCTGACTTATGAGAGATAATTAACTCCATTCTACTTCCCCCTCATCTTTCATTCAATATATTCCTTTCTCACTTCTTAATTTTACTTTTTAATATCCTTCCTTCATATTCAACTCATATCTCTGCCCAATGTTGAAATGTACTCCTTTTAACTACCCTAAATTTAAGTTTTATGAGTTATCATTATCTTCTTGCCATATAGTGATATAAACAGTTCAACCTCATTTAAATTCCATATGAATTCCCTTTCTTTTTACCTTTTAATGCTTCTCTTCAGGCTTTTTTGAAGATCAAATTTCCTGTTCAGGTTTGGACTTTTCATTAGGAAAGTTTGAAATCCCCTATTACACTGAACATCCACCTTTTCCCCTGAAAGAGTATATTTAATTTTACTAGGCCATTGATTTTGGGTTATAATCCCAACATTATTATCCTTTAATTTAAAAAATTGCTAAATCTTTTTTTATCCTGTTTGTGGCTCCATGATACTTAAATTATTTCTCTCTACCTGAAATATTTTCCTGTGACCTGGGAGCTCTGGAATCTAGCTACAATATTAATAGGAGTTTTTACTTTGAGATCTCCTTCAGCAGATGATTGGTGGATTCTTTCAATTTCTAGTTTACTCTCTGATTCTAGAATATAAAGGTAATTTTCCTTGAAAATTTCTTGAAAGATGATTTTGAGACACTTTTTTATTATAGTTTCAGGTAGTTTAATGTTTTTAAACTTTCTCTTCTGCAATTATTTTATAGTTCATTTGTTTTTCTAATGAGATATTTCCCATTGGCTTCTGGTCTTTCATTCTTTTTGGTTTGTTTAATTGTTTCTTGACTTCTCACAAAGTCATTAGCTTCCATTTGTTCAGTTCTAATTTTTTTAGGAATTATTTTCTTCAGTGAACTTTTGTACCTCCTTTTCCATTTGGTAAATTCTGCTTTTTAAAGTTTTATTTTTTTTTTCTTAAGGGAATTTTTGTGCTTCTTTTTCCAGTTGACCAATCCTGCTTTTTAAGGTATTCTTCCCATTGGTATTTTTTACCTATTTTTCCATTTGGTCTAGCCTGATACTTAAGGCTTTTATTTTTTTCAGCATTTTTTCATCCCCTTTACCAAGCTATTAAACATCAGTTTCTTTTTTTCTTCTTCCTCCTACCTCTCTTATTTGATATTCAAAACCTTTTTTGACTTCTTCCATGACCTGAGAGCAATTCATATTTTTTGGAAGATTTGGATGTGACTTTGTTATCTTCTTATAGGTGTCTATTTTGATTTTTTTGTCATCATGATAAATTTCATTGGTTAAATTTTTATTTTGATTGCTCATTTTCCCAGCCTATGATTTCATTTTAACTCTTCATTAAAATAGGGTTCTGCTCGATAACCTGGGTACCTGTAAGTTTTCAGTTCTTCTAATGCAGTATGATCTAAGGAAAGGAATTTAATACTCTTCTGGCCTGTGCTCTGGTCTTTGAGTCTGAACAAGCATTCTTTTCCAATCCTAGAACTGTGAGGAGGGTCACTATTTTTCTGGGACCTCAAGCTCTAGCATGCTACTATACCTTTCCTCCCTGGGACTTTAACCCAGAATATCCACCCAAATTCAAAGACAGGAAAAGTAACAAAATCCTGCCTCAGTGCTAACAAAATGGCTCTTGCAATCTTCTTCTGACCAGTTTTTCAACTCTCTTATGTGAGATGAGATGAGAGAGACAATGAACTTGGAAACAAATGCTGCTGCTGTTGATTCAGCGGCTCGCAAAGCCTGCTCCTGAGAGGGACAGATAGACAGAGAGACAGAGAGTCAGAGAGATACAGAGAGAGAGAGAGAGAGAGAGAGAGAGACAGACAGACAGACAGACAGACAGACAGACAGACAGACAGACAGACAGAGACAGAGAGAGATAGAGAGAGATAGACAGAGAGTCAGAGAGACAGACAGAGAGACAAAGACAGATGCAGAGAGGCATACAGAGACAGAGAAAAAGAGAGACAGGCAGACTGACAGACAGGAATAGAGAGAGACAGAAACAAAGACAGAATTAGAAAAAGGAGGAAATCTTTGAAAATTACATGTTGGAATTATACTTTAAAAGGATATCAAATGCTACATAATGGAATTAGTTTCATTTTATCCTGTCCTGTTCTATATTCTCTATCAAATGTCTTAATCATTTTGCATAATGCTTCACTTTGGCAGTCTATTGAATTCTGTGAACCCCTTCTCCAAATAAAGTTCATCTCTTATAATCAGAATTGAAGGAAGTAAATTTTATTTAGAAGTGATTTTTCTCCCATTCAAGTTCATTAGCTTTCTAAAATCAGTGAATTACTAGGGAGATAATAAAGTTTAAGAAACCCTGATGTATAGTAATGTTAATTTTACTTGTTATTTCTTAAATTTAGAATAAAAAAAATAAAATGACAAGTAAATTTAAGGAGAAAAATAGTTACATTTTCTTTATTAGAATATGCCCAAGCATTCCCCAGAGTTACAAATAAATTGTAAATGCCACTATCCAGAAGCATTACAATCATGGCATCAGATCACAGGTTTTAGAGCTTTAAAAGACCTTACAGATCATCTAATACAAACCATTGATTTACTCAAAAATGAAAATAACGTCCAGAAAGTCCCTTGTCCAAGCCAGGCAGTGAGTAGCAGAGCCAGGATTTGAAGTTAGCCTTTTGATTCCAGATTCAGGGCAGTTTTGATTGTAGCTCATACCAATAGGTTGAAAAATTCTAACAACAGGATGGTACATTGAAAGAGCTCACTTAAGCTATCATCTCTTTCATCAATTCCTTCTTACTTTCCTGAAACTTGTTTTCCCAACTCCTTTCCAACCCTAACCTTCTCATTTTTTTAAACACTACTGTTTTAGAGAAACATAGTATAGTTCCAGCTGCAGGCACTAAATCATCCCTTGGCTCTGGACATGTGCTGGGGAAGTGAGGGCTGTGATGAATGGGGCTGTCCATATTTACATTGGGTGCAGAACAGCTGTGTGAATCGTACTGTGCAATGAGGATTCTGGGCAAACTTGGCATGTCCCCACCCCGCAACCCTCCCTTCCACCTCCTCCCCCAAGAGTGACATTGACTGATCATCCACTTCTGTGGAAAACTGCCCTTTAGAACAAAGAACTCCCAACACTGCCTTGAAGTCGCACAAACACACACACACACACACACACACACACACACACACACGCGCGCGCGCGCGCGCGCGCGCGCACACACAGTCAAGGAAAACACCTCACTTTGAATCTGTCAACAACGTACTCTTTTTGGCAGTATTATATTTCTTGAATGACCTTGCAAACAACCAGAGTGTTTAGTCAGAGTAGAAGATATAGAGATTACATGGGTGTATATCTGCACTTATATGTATTTATTTTATGAGGTAACCCACCTCCTTCTCTGCTCCATGGGTCAAAAAGAGATGCAGACCTGGTCATCCCTGAAACCACTGCCCAAGTGGATATAATGTCAACTACACGTCACCCTGAAGCACAGAAGCAATTCACTATTTTGGCAACTTTGCAGGGAGGGCAGACATTTGAAATATAATGGCTGACCCTAGGGACAGGTGAGTGAATGTATTCTGAGCTAATCTCCTTTTCATTCCTCTTCTTCAGCCAGTCTAATATTCTCACCAGTTCTCTGTAAAAAGGCTGAACCAAAGAAAATAAGAGAATATTCTAATTTTCTTAGCATCAGAGGGTAATGTAAAGTCCCACCCCTTCACTAAGAGATGAGGACATAGACACAGAGAAGTAATTTCCCTATAGTCAAATGAATAGCTAGTAAATATATCAGGTAGGATTTGAACTTAGTTCTCCCTGACTCTAAGCTCAATGCTTTCTACTGTGACACAATACAGAAATATAGGGTCCTAAATGAGGTTAGTTGGAGTCCCAACCACTTTTGCTTGGTCTTCTTCTAGCATAATGTCTTTACAACTGGACCCTTCAATTTAAGAAAGGACATTAATAGCCTAGTCAGGGTGGTAGGATGGTACAGGGGCTTAAAGTTATCTTACCTGATGAACAGTTTCAAAATGAAAGGAAAATCAAATCCTGGAGACATTTGGGGATGTCACCCCAAAAGAAAGAACAGTCTTTCAATGTAATGTCAAACAACAGAAGTAAGTCTAACGTATAGAAATGACAAGGAAGCAGATTCCTTCCACTAAGCTAAATTAAAGAAAAAATTTTTTATTCATTAAAAATGATATAAAGTGGTAGGCTAGGTGGTGCAGTGGATAAAGCACCAGCCCTGGAGTCAGAAGTACCTGGGTTCAAATCTGGTCTCAGACACTTAATAATTACCTAGCTGTGTGGCCTTGGGCAAGCCACTTAACCCCATTTTCCTTGCAAAAAAAATGATATAAAGATTGGAAGCGTCTGGTTTATGAAGAAAAAGGTATCCAGAAACAAATGAAGGACCTGAAGAGAAAATATTTACTGTCCAAATTTTCAACTGTCTTTTCCTACTTCTCTTCCTACTGTGAGTCAGTCATGAGCTTGGCCTGAAGGTCTACTGATGAGAATGACTGTCCACAGCTAGCTGGCTACATGGTGAATGTGGAGGTGCAAGTATGCCTCCATTGTTGGCAGAGGCATTTTCTTGCTAATTAACAGCTCCCCACTCCATCTGGTTTGCTTATTTGACTTGCCATTCTTAGCCCTCCTTCCAATTCTGTTATTTAAAGCAGTTGAATATAGTCAGAAGGAGATTACTTGTAGTGGGTCTGTGTGGGTCATCTCTAAGCCAGTCATTATCAGGATAGACTATTTGTAGATCATATACTATGCCAGTGGGTTTCCCTCTTGACATTGCTTTCTGAGTACTTTCTTTCAACCAATCTCTCTTCAGTATAATGCCAGACTCTTCTTGAGCTGAGTTTTGAAACACTTCCCCCAAAGCTGTACAATTTTTTAAAAGCAAATACAAAAATCATTCAATTTAATACTTTAGATAGAAAGATTTGGTTAAGTGGTAACATCAGAATATTATCCAAAAAAAAGTACTGGAGAGGTAAAGAGGATTGGAAGGTGGAAACCTAAAGGTAGAGGAAGGAGGTTGAAAGAAAAAACAAATTAGAAACAGAAAAGGGATAGAAACTTAGGTGCTGACAGATGAGAGAGAGAGGGAGAGAGAGAGAGACAAGAAGAGAAAAGATAGGAAAAAATACTGAAAGCCACGATTATTGAACAAGTAAATAAAATGATCTTTTTCTATTATTATTTTATAGTTAAAGAAACCAAAATCATAAGTGGCTAAATATCATATAGTTCATTTTAATTCCTGGTAATGCTAATGCAAAAGAGAAATTGTGAGGGAAAAAAGGATATAGAGGAGAGACAGAGAGGCAGACAGAATAAGTGAGGTGGGTGGAAATAATAAAGTGGTAAAAACTAGGAAATTTAAAATAAAGCAAAAAAAAGTATTGAAAGATGTTTAGAGGTAGAAGATGAAGATACTTCGTTCAAAAGGGGGGAGGGAGAGAAAAGGAAATTCTGTTCTCTAACACAGATATATTGTCAAGGGAAGTCTACAATGGAGAAATTCTCATATTTTTGACTTTCTCTGTAGAAAAAGAAAGATTGTTTAAAGTTGTTTGATAAATGAAGCCTCTGAGGCATTTATAGAAGAACCCAAACCTGCCCCAGAAGGGCCCTCTCAGACCTACCAACTCTTCCTCTAAGCAATCACCCAACCTTGAAATATTTTCAGATTTTAAAATAATGAATGTACATAGTAAGCATGAATTCCTAGACAAACATAGTCAAGTTGTGGAAAATTTTCACTGAGAGACTCTTTTTTAGAAAACACAACTTTTTTATTGTGTTGTTTCATTTCTGATAATAGCGACTGGCTTTCCCCAGAAGGGATCTTTCCTAGAGCCAAAACCATACAAGTTATCATGCTGACACTTGAATGTGTTTGTGTGTGTGTATGGGTTTGTGTGTTTGTGTTTTTAATTTCAGTCAGAACAGGACATATTTCTGAGCAGATAGCTTTGTCTATATGTGTGTATTTTTAAATTAGTGGGTATCTTTGATGTATTGAACATTTTCTAAGTATATTGACAGTCAAAGATAAATGGGATTTTTTATTTCAATATTAAAAGTAAACAAGATGTGAATGCCTTTGTAAGATAAGAGGAAGAGAAAAGAGAGAAAAATGTTATATGTAAAAGAGCAAAGAAATCAAGGAGGAATATTAATGTATGTAGAAGTGGTAAAGTAACAATATTGGTGGTGGTTATTAATATTGGACATTTATCTGAAATCCCCAGTTTTCAAAGTGAATACCAGTATTTCCAAAACTTCAAGGAGCATGTCTTGTTTGTAGTATGGGTGAGTATCGCCATCACTTCCTCATTTTAGTGTATTATGTGAATATGTTTTTTGTTTTATTTTCTCATTGAATTAGGATCTTAAAGGTAATTTTGAACAGACTACATATATTCAAAAGCTATAGGGACTTGAACAATTGTGTAATTTAACCACTTCATTTTTGGATGAGGAAATAGAAATTCATTTGGAAATATTTTACCCAGGTGCACCATTTGAAGGTTCAAAATATTATAATCCAAGTTTTTTTTTTTTTAACATGGACTATATTCTTTTTGGCAAACTGTAGCATTATTTAATTGATACTCATCAGAAAAAGTTATCCAGATGCCTTCCTCTCCCTCCCACCCCCTGGATGGTAACTATTCTGTATGTGAGCATTAACACACACACACACACACACACACACACACACACACACACACACACAAACACACAGACAACCATGCAGACATACAGAGATAAACGAGTCTTTCCTTCATTCTCTTCTCCTTTTGTTTCTTTTCTAGTCACACACTGTATTCAGTAGGTTAATTCTGTCTTCAAAAAGATCAGAGATTAGATACTACCAGAATTTATGGTTAGTGAACATGAAAAGTCTATTCCTATCAAGAATTCAAATGATTAAATATCCTTCCATAGAAGTACTTTTAACTTCTCATAGATTACAATTCTACTCCCCCTCTATAATCAGAGAACTCTGAGTCATGGAGATCTGAAGACAGGAAAGAAAAAGAATCAACATAAAGGTGAGATAGAAAATGGGAGCATGAGAAAAAGCTATTTTTAAAAATCCAAGAGAAGGTTAGATAATAAGACAGAAAGGACAAACAGAAAGAAAACAATAAACTAAGAAAAATATCAGTTGGTATGTAGAAAAATAATGGATTTTTGAAATGATTTCAGAGAGGTGTCATTTTAGATCAGAGCTGAATGAACAGAAATTCAAATGGGAAGAAAAAAAAAAACATGTTTCAGATTTAAAGAATAAGTGAGGTGGGTAGGGGTTAACCAGCATCCCTAAATCATTATCTCTGTTGCTTTCCACTAAACTTTTCATTTTCTCCCCCAAGAATTCTCCAAGGAAATCCATAAGAAAAACAATTGCTTAGGTTTCTTTAATACAAAATTATTTCATATGCCTTCTCTGTTTTTCACACACATGCACACATACATACAGATTCATATAATTTATTTTGTTAAATGTTTTTAATTACTTGTAAAAATTATTGTAATTATTGTTAAATTTTGAGTTTCAAAGTCCATCCCTCTCTCCCACCCCTTCTATATCACTTGAGAAGTCAGGCAATAAGCTATTGATTACACCTGTAAAATTATGTAAAATATTTCCATATTAGGCAACACATTCATTATTTCATTTGATCCTTATAACCTCTCTGGGAAATAGGCATAGCATGAGACCCAGAGAGAAAATATAACTTGCTCAATATTTTATAACTATTTTATAACTAAATAGAGTGTGGTAGAGGTGGACTAGAATCCAGTTCAGCTGATGCAAAAGTTTTCCTATCTTAGGAATTATCTAACTCAATCTCCCTCATTTATAAATGAAATATATATGTATAAATATATGTATATACACATATATGTGTGTATATATGTATGTATGTCTGAAACCCAGAAAGAAGAAATTACTTAGCTAAGATCATATTCAGAATTAGTGGTAGAGCCAAAACTAGAGCCATCCTCCTCTCAATGTTGTGTCTACTTTCCAGGTTACCTAGAATGAATCCCTTTCTTCCTTTTGTTTTTTTGCTGTTCCTTCTTCCTCTTTCCATTTTCAAATTTCTTCTTTCCTTCTTGACTTCCGTGCAACTATGCCTAATTCAGTACATTATTTCTGTTTTCCCTCTCCTCCCTGCTCCTCTCAATTCCATTAGGTTTAATTTCATGATAATTTTCTTCCAAATTCTCTAATCTGATGTCAGTTTTGACATAAATTTATTTTCCTTGACTCTTCAACACATGGTGACTATCTGTCCAGAGAATTTTAACTAGTTTCTCTCTGTCCTTTAACTCTTTTTCATACCTTTTCCTCCCTTTCTGGTTTTGTTTGTATTCATCCTTTTCTCCAATCTGTTTCTGTTTATCTGTATCTCTTTCCCTTTTCCTAAACTACACAATGAGAGACTTGGCCTAAATCATTGGTATCAAACACAAATAAAAATGGGGGTGACAAAAATATATATAAAGATCCCAGTGGGTTGCATGACAGATTAGATAACTACACATTAACATCATCTATATTTTATTGTATTTTATTTTGTTAATCATTTCTTAGTTGCATTTTAATCTGACTGGAGAATACTAGGTCTAGTATTTGATATTTCTATTATAGAAGGTGACTTCTAAAGGATTTACAACTCTAAAAATAGCTGAATATTGATTTACCATGGATTAGAAATATATTGAGAAGCTGCTATCTCCAAAAGGGGAGGGACTCAGCTTTCACCAATGAGAAGCATTCCAAGGTTCATTCATGATGCCAGACTAACATGTTAAAGCTCAAGAATCCTCAGTACCTCACCCCATCATGTTTCTTCTAACTGAAAATCATTTCCTCTTAACCTGATATTCTAATCAATTTACAATTGAGTTATAATTTTATTTTCTAATCTCATAACTTTCCCTTCAGGAATTTCCTAATCCAGTGAAAGTGAGTTTTTCATTGAATTCCCTGAAGATAAATGTATGGTCTACTAGGATTTACATGACAGATATTGAAAAACTAAAAAGGAACATCTGAGGCTATATAATCATAGAACAAATAGATCTAGAACAGGACTGTCCAAAATGCAGGCTGCGGGCTTCATTGTGATTTTATTCCACCCACTGTTGGTTTATTAAATGTTTAAGTAAATCAAGCTGAGCTACTGCAGACCTCTCACTAAAATGGCAAACCAAAATATATTGTCTATTATTTCAGTAAAAAATCTTTTAAAAGTAAGGTTGGACAGCCCTAGAGTATTACAGATATTAAATTGAAAAGGACCTGAGAAGTCATTTAGATTTAAACCTCTGCACTGACTTGACCCCTACCTAACTTTCCAGTCTTCTTATATCTTATTCCAATTCACACTCTTTGTGATCCAATTACACTGAACTTCTAGCTGTTTCTTGCACAATAAAATTCTAACTAATATACCATCTGCTTCAGGAAATCTTATTTCTCTTAATTCTAGTCTTTCCCTTTATTAATCATTTCCTATTTACCCTGTTTGAATAGATTGGTTTTTATTGTGGTTGTTGTTGCCTATTCTATTAGATTGTGATCACTTTGAAGGCAGAAACTGTATTTCTCCTCTTGTATTCCCAAGCACCTGAAAGGTATTAAGCACTTAAAAATGTTTATTAGATGATTGTTTAGTTCATTGATATTCCATTTCTGACTCTTTTGCACTGCCATTTTTCCTATCTTTGTTGCCTGAAAAATCTCTCCTTCCTTCTCTCCACCCTGATTGCCAAGTCTCAGTGAAAATCTGACCTTTGATAAGTATGTTTTCCATGCCTTGTGTTGATTTCCAATTTATCCTTTAAATGTACTTAGTTTTGCTATATGGCTGTTTTTCTCCCCCATTCCATTGAGAGCTCCTTGAGAATAGGGACTGTTTTGTATTTTTTCTCTAGACTCAAACACAGTGTCTGACTTAAAAAATGCTTGATATTAATGCTATAGATGAAGAAAATGAAGCCCAGTAGGTTTAAGTAACTTGCACATGGTGATACAAATATAGTGACAGAGTCACAAGTCAGTCAATATAACTCTCCTTATATTGAACTTCCAAGCAGTGAGGAAAACAACAAAATAAAATAAAATTTTAAATATTGTAAATCTCCATTCTGCTTAAAGTATTATAGGAAAGATGTCTTGAAACAACCCATTTCACTTTGGAAAAACTCTAATTTTGTTGCATAGAGTCTCAATCTGCCTCTCTGTACTCTATATAACAATTCTTCTAATTTGACCCTAGATCTAATTCAATTCAATTCTTATTAAAAACTTATATGTTCCTAAAAAAAACTTATATGTGAAAGTACTGCAAATAAAAACAAATAAGATTCACTCTCTGGGAATTTATATTCTGTGGGATTGGAGTAGGAAAACAATTTAAATAAGTAAAATCAGTCCACAACATTTTCTACCTGCAGAGAAGTGACCTACTCTAGGTTTTTCCCTATCCCAGGGCCTTCTCAATAGATGCATCTTGTGGAGCAAGTAACATCCCCAAATTAGACCTGATCCTTTCACTTAATTTTACCTTCTCCATATTTCCTACAACCATTCACACACCAGCCTTTGACAACTGACCCTTTCCCTTTTGGTCTTCAACTCTGACCTTTTTCAGAACATGGAGGTTCATCTTGCCAACAGACCTAGGTAACTCCAAGGAAATTCTTTAGGTTGCCATCCTCCTCATAGTGCAACCCTCTAGCTCCTGATTAGAATCCCCAATGCCTAACCCCCAAGACATCACCAAGCATAGAATCTGCTACCAGATCTGTTAAGATAATCTGTACAGTTTAATCACTTGTCTCCTTTAATACATACCTCTTTAGTTACTTATACTATATGTCTATTCATTCCTAAACTGTAACTATATTCAAAGCACTATATGCTGTCATTAATCCAGTGATATTGAACCTTTTGCTGTCCATGTCCAAATTTTATTACCAATTTTCAACTATCTGCTCCTTTATTTTAAATCACTTCAACTCCACTATGCAAGATATGATTTTATCTTTTACTATACTCTCCACAATAAACAAAACTCTTTCCAACTTACATTTTTTCCCTTTCTCATTTCTTTCATCTCTGGCACTCACTAATTTGCATAAATACCTTGTCTCCCTCACTACATTTCCAGTAGTGACTGCACATTCATTCATACTATATAAATCACTGATGAGGGAGACAGAATATTCCTTGCTCCTCATTGCCACTTCCATATCTCTCTTCTTTCATTAGCATTTAGTAATAATTTCTTATTGATGATACAATTTCATCATCTCATCCAGACACTGCTTTATCTTTCAAAGAACTACAAAACAATCTCCTTAATGAAATGTTAGAGCCTGGTTCAAAGTCTTTCCACCTACTCTTAATATCATACTAGCAGACTTTAAAATACATGGTTTGCTCTCTCAAATGCTCAAACTTCCTAGTTAGTTATTCTAGTTTGCTCTCTCAAATGCTCAAACTTTCTAGTTAGTTATTCTATACAATTTTTGTGGCCTATGATTCCACTCTGTATCAGTTCCTCAAAGATAGTCATTCCCTTAATCTTGCCATCACCCATCACTATTCTAGTTTCAGGTAAATCAACTTAATTTCTTTCATTAGATCATAATTGGTATGTTCAGAAGAACTTGCATTTGCTTTTCCTAGATTATTTCTTTTGTAAAAGACTCCAACTTCCTTTTATAACTTATGAATGTAAAAGACTAAAAATCTTATGATGCAAAAGTATCTCAAAGTAGTCTATGTTTTTAGCAACTCATCTGCCTCTGATTGCATTCTTCTATACTTTGAATATCCTGAACCAAATCAAAAGGGATCAAAGAGGTTATGTCATCAGTTAGTAGTATACATATTCCCTCACTACATCTTTTTTCTTGGTAGAAACAAACTTTTACAAGAAAAGTTGCTTGTGAATATGACCTATGTCTCTCTTTTTTATATCCAGAAATGCACTGGAGCACTACCCTTCCCAGTTCAGTGGTATCTGTCCATTGGAAAATATAATATTTTATATTTATTTAACTCAATAATGAAAATTTATCATATGTAAAAGATGAATCCCTAAGGCATTTCTTCAAGTTGTCAATTAGTCATTAATATATCTACTTTCTGTCATCTCAGTTATTTTAACTAGGTTAGAATCTACCTAAATATACTTTCATTTAACTACTTCTCTCCAACATGTCCATAGGAAAATCATAGAAAATCTAAATTTGCTAATATCTAAAAGTATCATCTCAAGAGTATTCATATTTTTTACATCTTTCAACTTCTCCAAGGTCAAACATGTCAACTTGCATTTATTAAATGTTTACTATTGCTAAGAAATATGTTAAGTGTCTGGGATACAAACATAAGGAAGAAAAATAATGTACTCCTTGCCCTCAGGGAACTGTCATTCTAATTGGGAAAGAAACTATACAAGAAAGTTGAAAATGGGGTGAGGGGGAGAGAGAGAGAGAGAGAGAGAGAGAGAGAGAGAGAGAGAGAGAGAGAGAAAATCCAAGAAAAATTGTGGCAAAGCCCAGAAGAATGAAGAATGGATAGGTATTTCCTAAAAATGGTGGTTACTGATTGAACTCAACAGTAGAAGAAAGGGATCAGAGAACTGACAGGAGAAGGGAGTTGAAACATTGTGACAAAACCAAGAAAGAAATATGGAAAGTGAAGTCAAGATGGCAGAGAAAAGTCTGGAATTCCCATGAGCTCTTTCCCAAACCACTCCCAATACCTTCAAATAATGATTCCATTCAAATTCTAGAGTGACAGAACCTCACAAAGAGACTAAATAAACCAGTTTTTCAGTCCAAGAAAACTTGGAAGATCCATCAAAAGGGTGTGTTTTACCAGGGTTAGACAGGGCAGCCCTGGATGTTCCAGAGCAAACCCACTCCAGCCATCCAGGGGACACTGGACACTGGATTTAGAAATGATGGTGGTTTACAGACATTCTTTTCAGTCTAGAGATTGCCAAGGAAAATTTGGAAGGTCAACAGGAAAACTGTGTAATACCAAGGTGAGTGAGGAGCCCAGTTCAGTTCAGACCTCAGCATAAGACCCAGCTCCAGTGAACTAGGAATAGGCCTCAAGAGCCAATGGGCAGTTGCTTCCAGAGTACTCTTTTCACAAATGGTAAGGGTTTGGTGGAGATTACAAAGAGCTTTTTACTACCTGTGAGCCAGGACTGTTGCTCTGCCAAAACTCAGATCCATGTCACAGTCTGGGGTCCCAGTGTCAGGAAAAGGGTCATAAGCACAATGCTTATTGTCTGCAGCAAAGCAGGGACAATCCTCATGGTTTCAGGGCAGAAAGGAGAGCTTGTAGCTATCCACAGAGCACAGACCAGAAGAATTGTCAAAACGTCTTATAGACTTTGGAGAAATTGAGAAATTGGAGGTCCTGGGGTGGGGAGGGTAATCCCTGAAAACAGCTATAGAAACCTACAAAACCTTGGGAATGTGCCTGCCACCTTAGGAGTGAAAATCAAGTCATAGGCTGCAGAAATGTGCAAACAACTGAAGAAAAAAAAGCCAACCATAGAAAATTACTTTGATCCTGATGAAGATCAAAATACACACTCAGAAGATAACAAAGTTAAAGATTCTGAATACAAAAATTTCAAGAAAAATATAAGTTTGTCTCAGGCTATGAAAGATCTCAAAAAGGTTTTGAAAATCAAATAAGGGAGATAGAGGAAAAATTGGGAATAAAATGGGATTAGTGTGAGAAAATCATGAAAAACTGGTCAGCAGCTTCATGAGGGAATATAAAAAATGTGAATTGAAGGAAAAAAGCATCTTAAAAACCAGTTGAATTATATGGGGAAAGCAGTCCAAAAGACTGATGAGCAGAAGAATGCTTTAAAAAAATAGAATTGGGGTGCCGGGGCCAGCCTCGGCTGGGAGGTGATGAGCCTGAGGGGCAGCAAGGTGACGGTGGGGGCTCCGGCCTCTTGGTGGGGATCCCACCTTGGCCGCCTCCTCCTCTCTTCCGTAGCTTCCGTAGAGGGAGGAAGGCCTTCTGCCGGAGCGATGTGCGCCAATGAGGACCAGGAGATGGAGCTGGAAGCACTGTGTTCTATTTATGAAAGGAGATGAAAGTTTCTGAGAACTAAGTCCAATTTCATTTCAATACAGGTTAGGTGAAAATGGTGATCCCAAAGCCTTCTTTATAGAAGTTTCTTGGACCGAAACATATCCACAAACAGGTCCAATCATATCTATGAATGCTTTTTTTTCAACAATACAATATCATCAACTGTAAAGCAAAGTATTCTGGCTAAATTACAGGAAGAAGTTGAAGTTAATCTTGGAAATGCAATTACATATACATTGTTTGAATATGCCAAGGACAATAAGGAACAGTTCATGGAGAATCATCATCCTGTTACTACTGTGACTTCAATAAGCAATATTATTTCACGTGAAACTCCTAACATTGCTCTGTCAAGTAAGAAGAAAGATAAAAAAAAGAACAGCTGGAACTGGGTTGATGTAGTTAAGCATTTAAGCAAAACTGGTTCTAAAGATGATGAATAATGAAAGAAATGTGATACAAGAAAAGACCATCTTTTAATGCAGTAAACTGAAATCATTTTTTTCAGTACTCTTGTATTGAAGTTGTCATTTTATAACATAAGTTTTTGTATGTTTCCTAAGTAATTAGATCACAAGTTCATGCAGAGATTTTATTGGTATTTCATTATTCTCACAAATTTGCCTTAAAGGAAGGTAAAACATGCCACAAAGAATGTTCAGTATTCTTTCAGGAGCCTGTTAAGCTTTATAAATGATCAAATATCAAGAAGAGTAAATAATGATATATATATATATATATATATATATATATATATATATATATATATATGCAGTGTTAATTTATACTGTTTTATTCTAGGATGTGGCTTTTTAAGGGAATGTAAAGCCAATTAGAATAAAGTTGTTTATCAAGCATACCCTTTTTAAGTCCTCATCTCAGTGTTGGAAGAGTGAAGTTATTTGGCAACACGGTGTATGATAATAGTTTTGCCATTTTATGTCTTCATCTGTTCATTCCCTTGAATTACTGATGTTTAAATTGCTTCAAAGAAAGCTAGTGGTTGAATACCACTATGATCTTTTTGTGTAGTTCACATCTGTATGTAGTTACTTTCCATGTTTTGTTTTTTGCAGAACTTCTCACAGATAAAGCTAAATTATACATTTTTTCAATATTGATGTGTTGAAACTTTAACATGAAGTTTCATAATATATAAGTTAATGAAAAAATAAAACCATTCTGCCAATGCATTGGAAAGAATTTTGTACAGATGTACTCTCTTGTATTTTAAAAAAAAGTCCATACTGAATATACAGTAATGGAGTAAAAGATGCCTTACTGTGTTTTAATTTTTGTATTGTTGTAGACATTGAGTCTAATAAATTACTATTTATCTGCCAAAAAATAGCATTGGTCAAATGGAAAAGGAAATACAAAAGCTCTCTGAGGAAAATAATTCATCGAAATATAGAATGGAGCTAAGGCAAGATGATTTTGTGAAAAATCAAGAAAAAATAAAACAAACCCAAAAGAATGAAAAACTAGGAAAAATGTGAAATACCTAAATGGAAAATGAACTCACATGGACAACAGATCCAGAAGAGATAATCTTAAAGTTATTACACTCATTGAAAGTCATGACCAAAAAAAAAAAAATTCCAGAAGTCATTTTTCAAGAAATAATACAGAAAATCTGCCCTGATATCCTAGAAGCAGAGGGTAAAATAGAAATTGAAAGAATCCACCAGTTACCTTCTGAAAGAGATCCCCAAATTAAAACTGCCAGAAATATTATAGTCAAATTAAAGAATTCCTATGTTAAGGAGAAAATATTGCAAGCAGCCAAAAAGAAACAATTCAAATATCATGAACCTACATTCAGAGCAATATAAGATTTAGCAGTTTCTACAGTATTGGTTTCATGGATTTGGAATATGATATTCTGGAAGGTAAAAGAGCTTTGATTACAATGAAGAATAACTCCCCAGCAAAACCAAATGTACTCTTTCAGGGGGAAAGATGAATATTCAGTGAAATTGAGGATTTTCAAATTTTCTGATGAAATTACCAAGGCTAAACAGAAAGTGTGATTTTCAAGTAGAAGACACAAATGAAGCATAGAAAAGTGAATGGAAAGGGCAAATCAGCAGGATCTTAATGATGCTGAACTGCTTGTATTCCTATATGAGTAGATGGTACGGATAACTCCTATGAACCTGCCCCTTTGTTACGGCATTAAAAGGAGCCTTTACAGACAAGATGGAAGATGGAGTTGAATAGATTAAAAAGATGGACTCAATGGGGGAGGAAGGAATGTACTGGGATAAAGGAAAAGGAAATTAGAATGTGGTAAGTTATTTCACATAAAGTGAACAAAAAAAGGCTTTTGCAGTGGAGTGGAAGAGGGGGTAAATAAGGGGGAGTGAGTGAGCCTTACTCTCATTGGAATTGGCTTAGAGAGGGAACAACATACACATTCAATTGGTTACAGGATTCTATTTTACCCTACAGGAAAACAGGAGAGGGAAGGGATTGGAGTGGTGGGGAGGAAGGAGTATAGATGATAGAAGGAAAGGAAGCTTGTGGGAGAGGGTAATCAGATGCAACACACTTTTTCTTTTACAACTTTATTTTTTATTTTAATTTTAAATTTATTTTTATTCTCATTTTGTACAAATGTTTTTTTATATTAATAAAATATTCTTGTTTACAATAAACAAAATACCCCTCCCCCCATGAATATAGATAAACTTGCTTGGGTGAAAAAAGTAAAGGGGAGATAAAAAAATTAAAATTAAAAAAATAATAGTAATAATTGTAGGTATGGCCAGGTGGCACAATGGACAAAGCACCAGCCCTGGAGCCATGAGCACCTGAGTCCATATCCAGCCTCGTAAACCCAATAATCACCCAGCCATGTGACATGCAAGCCACCTGAACCCCACTGCCCTGCAAAAACCAAAAAGAAGAAAAAAAAGACTCAAAATAAAATAAAATAGTAATAATAGAAGGGGTGGCTGGGTGGCAGACAGAGCATTGGCCCTTGAGCCAGGAGAACCCGGGTGCAAATCCGGCCCCAGACACCCCAAGATCACCCTGCTATGTGGCCCCAGGCAGGCCACCCAGCCCCACTTGCCCTGCAACCTCCCCCAAATAATAATAACAAAAAGATGTGCTTCAGTCTTTGTTCCAACACCATCAACTCTGTCATGGGTGAATCACATTCTTTATGATAAGTCCATCACAAAAGTTACTTCCATATTTTTCCAAGGTTGCCATTGCTGATTGCAACTCCCTCCTTTCTTATTTCTCCACTACCATGTACTATATTTTTTCTCTCCTTTCACTCTGACTCTGCTGTTGGGTCGCTGAGTGGCACAGCAGACAGATCCCTGGTCCTGGGGCCAAGAAGCTCTGAGCCCCCATACCACCTCTTAGGCCCAGAATACACCTGGCCCTGTGGTCCTGGGCAGGCCATCAAATCCCAGCCCTTTGCAAGAAGTAAAAAAAGAAAATGTGTTATATCTGACCACTCTCCCCCCATGGTCCATCCTCTCCTCCTTTATTCATATCCCCTCCCCTTCCCCCAGCTCCCCCCTCCTTCTTACTCCAGTTGTCTATACCCTATTGAGTATATTGGCTGTTTCCTCTCCTAGCCATCTCTGATGAGAGCAAAGGTTCCCTCATTCCCCCTTGCCTCTCCCCTTCCATATCACTGCAATAGCTCATTGTAATAAAAAAAATCTTATTATGTGAAATATATTGGACTATTCCCCCTTTCCTTTTTCTTTCTCCCTTCCGGTGTATTGTATTCCAAGCCCTACGAACTTCCAATGTAGTTGCTTCTAAGGCCTGTGTGATCCTGACTGTTCTCCATGATATTTGAACTGTGTCCTTCTGGCTGCTTGTAATATTTTCTCTTTGACTTGGGAGTTCTGGAACTTGGCTATAATATTCCTGGGGCTTGGTTATTTGGGATCTCTTTCTCGGGGGGATCGGTGGATTCTCTACATTTCTATTTTTCCCTCTGCTTCTAGAATATCAGGGCAATTTTCCTGTAGTAATTCTTTGAAAATGATGTCAAGGCTCTTTTCCTGATCATGACTTTCATGTATTCCAATAATTTTCAAATTATCTTTCCTAAGTCTGTTTTCCATATCAGTTGTTTTTTCAATGAGATATTTCACATTTTCTTCTAATTTTTCATTTTTTTGGTTTTGATGTATTGATTCCTGATTTCTGGTAAATTCCTCAATCTCCCTGAATTCTATTCTTTTTCTGAAGGATTTGTTCTCCTCAGAAAGTTTTCTTATCTCTTTCCATCTGGCCAATTTTGCTTTTTAAAGCATTCTTCTCCTCAATAACTTTTTGAACTGTTTTATCCTTTTCACCTAAGCTGGTTTTTAGCATGCTATTTTCTTCAGCATTTTTTTGGATTTCCTTGACTAAGCTGCTGACTTCATTTTCATGTTTTTCCTGCACCTCTCCTTTCTTTTCCCAGTTTTTCTTCCAACTCCCTCATTTGATTTTCAAAGTCTTTTTTGAGCTCTATCATAGCCTGAGCCAAATTTCTATTTTTCTTGGAGTCTTTAGATGCAGGAGCTTGTGCTTCCTCATCTTCAGACCGAGTATTTTGATCCTTCTTGGGCTCATTTGCAAAATATTTCTCAATGGTCTTCCTCTTGGGTAGAAAAATGAGAGAGATGTAAGAAAATCATGGAAAAAGAGTCACTAGGTAAAGAGACATATACTGACAAACACATGCAGAGAGACACAGAAACTGAAGAAAATACCTTAAAAAACAAAACAGATCATATAGTAATACAGGCCATTAAGTTAATGAGGAGAAGAATGCTTTGAAAATAAGAATTGGCCTAATGGAAGAAAGTACAAAAATTGACTGATGGGAAAATAATCTTTAAAAAAGTAGAATTGGCTATATGGAAAAAGAGTTACAAAATTTCATTGAAGAAAATAATTCTTTAAAATTAGAACTGAGTAAATGGAAGTTAATGGCTTTATAAGAAATCAAGAAATGATCAAACCAAAAAAAACAAATAAAAAAATAAAAGACAACATGAAATAATCCACTGGTAAAACCATACACTTGGAAATAGATACAGTAGAGATCATTTGAAAATTATTGAACTACCTGAAAGTCAGGATTAAAAAATAAAGATCCTAGACATCATCTTTCAAGGAATTATTCAAGAAAATCATTTTGATATTCTAGAAACTGAGGGAAAAAAATAGAAATGGAAAAAAATCCATGAATCACCTTCTGAAAGAATTTTCAAAATGTAAATTCTAAAGACCATTACTGTCAAATTCCAGAGCTCATAAGTCAAAGACAGAATACTTCAATCTGCTGGAAATAAATAATTCAAATATCATAAAACCAGTCAGGATAACAGAAGATTTAGTAGCTCCTTCATTAAAAGATCAGAAGGCATGTGATATGATATTCTGGAGGGCAAAGGTGGTAGGATTACAAGCACAAATTAGCTACTCAGCAAAACTGAAGATAATCCTTCATGGAATAAAATGTATATTTAATGAAATAGAGAACTTGGAACCAATCATTTTTGTGAAAATGAACAGAGTGGAATAGAAAATTTTAACATTGAATACAAAACTCAAAGAAGCAAAAGAAGAGAAATAAGAAAGAGGAAATAATTATGGACTTAATAAGGGTAAACTGTTTACATTCATACATGAGCAAATAATACTTGTTACTTATAAAAACTTTCTTATAATTAAGGCAGAGAAGAGTATATATTGACAGAAGGCACAGGTGTGAATTGCATTTGAAAGGTTAATATGTAAAAAATAAAATTAAGGTGTGAGAGGCATGTACAGGGAAATAGGGAATAAAGGAGGTAGAACAAGGTAATTACATAAAAGAATCAAGAAATTTTTTCAGTGGAGTAGAAGAGAGTAGGCATTGAAAGGAGTGAGTTAACTTTATTCTCATCAGAATTGTCTAAAATAGGGATAATATATATACTCAATTGCATATGAAAATGCATCTTATCTTACAGGAAAGTTAGATGGTAGTGGAGGTAGTGGTGGTGATAGAAGACATAGGAGGATGGAATAATCAGAAGAAATCACTTGAGGAAAAAAGGGTGAAAGAGAAAGAGAAGATAATAAAGGAATGATATGATGGAGGGAAATATATTTAGCAATCATAAGTATAAAAAATTTATGCAAGTTTCTCTTATAAAAGGCCCAATTCTCAAATATATAGAAAATTGAAGAAATTTATAAAAATAGGAGTTATTGCCAAATAATAAATATCAAAAGAAATATACAGTTTTCTGTTAAAATAATCAAATCTAGTTATAGCTATAAACTCTATATTGTTATTGACTGAAGGAATGAAAATTGAAACAACTTAGAGGTACTATCATATTACTACTATGCTAGTTAATAGGACAGAAAAGGAAAATAACAAATGTTTGAGGAGATGTGGGAGAAAAGACATTAATGAACTGCTAGAGGAGTTGTGAACTGATTCAACCATTCTTTTCTTTAAGGTTTTTGCAAGGCAAATGGGAATAAGTGGCTTGCCCAAGGCCACAAGGCTAGGTAATTATTAAATGTCTGAGACAGGATTTGAACCCAGGTACTGCAGACTTCAAGGCCGTGGCTTTATCCACTTTGCCACCTAGCCACCCCAGATTCAATCATTCTTAAGAGTAATTTGGGGATATGTTCAAAGGCCTATAGAACCTTGCATACCCTTTGACCTAACAGATTCATTACTATAATTGTAGGCAAGAAGAGATAAAAGAGGAGTGGGGAGGAGGAAGGACCTATATGTATGTCTTTTGGGATGACAGGTTCTAGTAATTTTAGGGGCATGCCCAACAATTTAGGGAATGGCTGAACAAATTGGGCTGGGTGGTTTTAATAGAATACTCTTATGCTATAAAAATGACAAATAAGATGCTCTCAGAAAATCCTTGAAAGAATTACATAAGCTGATGTGAAGTGAAATGTACTATGTACAACGTAACAGTAATATTGTAAGATGCTCATATAAGAATGATTTCACTCTTAACAATAATACAATTATTTAAGACAATTTTAAATAACTTATGATAAAAGATGCTATCTATTCCCAGTCAAAGAACTAATGACTTCTGAATGCAGGTTGAAGAATATTTTTATTTTGTTTTATTTGTTTAAGGCAATGGGTTTAAGTGGCTTGGCCAAGGTCCTACAGCCAGGTAATAAAGTATCTGAGGTTACATTTGAACTCAGGTCCTCCTGACTTCAAGGTCTGTGCTCTATCTCCTGTATGACCTAGATACCTTGAAGCATATTTTTAATTTTATTTTTTGAGGGATTTTTTGGGTCTATGTTTTCTTTCAAAACAGCATGTCTAATAGGAGAATGTTTTACATGACAACACATTATTGCCTAAAATAATTGCATGCCTTCTCAATGAGGAAAACTGGGAGGAAGGAAAGGAGATTTTGAAACTCAGTTTCAAAAATGATTAAAAGTTGTTTTTACTTGCAATTGGAAAAAATACTAAGGCTTTAATAAGATTAAAAAAATTAGGGCCAAGTTCTGACTCTCATGCATCATCTGTATGATTTATGAAAAATTATATGATTTTTATTAAAACAAGAGAGATGACTAGTAGAAAAAGTGATCTTAAAGACTATTTTATCTCCTAGAATGTTCTGGAAATTTATAGAAAATTTTAAAGTTCTAGAAATAAGGGTAGACATATGAATAGGACACTCAAACTTTAGCCTTACTTCAGTGCCCTATTGACTAGTCCTAAAGCAGTGCATAGAAAATAACAGGTACTAATGTTTCTGAAAATTTAGTTTGAAATAACTCAACTTTATCTAGGCTGCTGTCACCAAGTATCTGATAACAGACCTTGGAGGTAGAGGGAAATAAACACCATTAATGAAATTCTGCCAATGTTTTTATTTTTTCCCCCTTTCACTTTCTGTCAACTTCTTTCCTGTCTTTCTGTTTCTCCAGCATTCCCAGAACAGAGTCATCAACACTGGGTGAATTGAAGGGTGAGTGAAAATGTTAAAAAATAAGTAAACCCCACATCTTCAATGAAATTACTCTGTCTGGAGTAGACAGGTCACCACATCTCTGCAGCATTCTCCCAGGGTAATTTCACCCAGTCCTATTGAAGGGGAAATTGAGTACACTTGACAAGTGGAAAAAAGTCCTGTTTATCACCTCTAGAGCTGCCTATCTGGACATCTGCCTGACTGCAGCCAAGTTGCCAATGAATAATTAAAAGCTAATTTCCTTAAAATGATTTGCCATTTTTTATTGGCTCCTGAAACTCCCTCATATGAGTGACTCCTCAGAGTTATTGTCCAGTGTGAACTAGTTTCCAGCTGCCTGAGATGATGGAGCAGGAGATAGGGAAAGGCCCATTTGGTTAGCTGAAAGGGAATAGTAAGAGATACAGTTCTGATCACAAAGGACATGGTTCTAGTATAAAAACTAAGAAATAGGGAGGATTCTGTATCTCCTGTCCTGTTAATTAGACAATTAGACAACCAAAGCTCAAAAAGACTAAATAGTTTGTCCAAATGCTTTGGTCATCATTCTTTCCTGTGGCAAAGCATGTAAGCTGGAACACTCAAGAAGTTAACCTTTGACTTAAGGTCAATTGGAGAAGAAGCCAATGTGTTATTGTCCTATTGTCTTCTTATCTCTTTTTCTAATTCTTATTTGTTTCTAGTTCTTGAACCTAAACCACAGGAGTTTCTTCTGTTTACGCTTTAGATTATGATTATGGTATACACTGGTATAAATATGTGATAAGGACAATACTCCTTGAATTCATATCTGACCTCTGACACTTGACTTCTACTAGCTTT
Organism: Macrotis lagotis; assembly: GCF_037893015.1. Lineage (NCBI taxonomy): Eukaryota > Metazoa > Chordata > Mammalia > Peramelemorphia > Peramelidae > Macrotis > Macrotis lagotis. The sequence continues at coordinate 336,728,381 of NC_133658.1, forward strand.
GGGATCTTGGGCAAGTCACTTAAACTTGATTACTCCACTTCCCAGGTTATTTCTAGTAGTCCTGATCCAGATCTAGCCATTATACTCAGATAGTTCTGGAGGAGAAAGTGAGACTGGTGACTTAACACAGCATCCCTTACTCAAATCCAATTTACTTGCTTGTCCTGGCAACACTGCCTGATTTTCATGGTCTTCCTCCAGAGCAAAAGGACCACCATCATCATCAATCATCATAAATTGAGGAACAGGATCCATTGCTTGATAGTTTGTCTCTGAAGTTCTTGACCTTGGCCTGATACTGATTCTATATTAACCCTGTGTCCTGTTTGTTATACTGCATTTAAACAAAAACAGAATTATTTCTTAAACTGCTCTCTATTTAAGTCATTGTGCTAAATGCTAGAGAGCCAGTGACAAGAATAGAATTCCTGGTCTCCAGTGAGCTTGTATTTCCTTTGTTAAATAAACAAAAATCTTTAGTATCCCTTATAGCTCTGCATCTTAAGAACTAAAATTGTTTATCCTAGAAATAATGAAGTTGAAGGAGGGTTCAAAAATTTCCAAATAACCAAAATGGACAATTCTTATTTTCTTTATCCATAGAGAATGAAGTCTAGAGAATGATATTCAAACTAAAAGTCCTATGACCAGTTCTAAGATTATCTAGCAAGAAATTGATTTCAGAACAAGACTAAATGAGAAACCAACTCTTGGGGCAGCTAGATGGTAATCTGTATAGAGAACTAGCTCTGGTGTCAGGATGATCTGAGTTTAAATCCTACCTCAGACACTTAATAGTTGCCTAACTATGTGACCTTGGGAAAGTCACTCTTATCCCCATTGCTTTAAATAAATAAAATTAGAAAAAAAATAAACTATGAAAATCTATAATATACAAGAACTCAGTAAATAGGAACTGATTGCATATTCACACTTAATTTAACATTTGACAGATACTTGCTGTGATTTTTGAGCAAGTCACTTCTCTTTGTTTCTTAGATTCACTGTCTTCAAAATAAATTTTGTAGGTCAGATTATTTTTTTTCAATTTCCTTTCATCTTTTAGGAAAAAAAGAATTGATAGAAAATAGAATTCGGACCACCAAAAACCAAGAGGATGCTTGGTCAAGGTCCAGGGGGCTGAATTCTCAGGGTTTTGGCCCTCATTGGATTTTTCATAGGATTGAAGAAAAAGGAAAAAACTCACAAAAACTATATTTAAAAATATAAAATCAGTTATTTTCCTCTCCTATTGGCTTGCTATGATAGGAAAGTAGAAAAGCTCTATGGGGGAGGGGAGGAGGGGAACATCAGTGGAGTTCCTTAGAAGTCTATAAATATCAGAACTGCTCAGGCTTGTTAAATCCACCCCTCCAATTGTCTCCAAAGAGCCTGCTGTTAAGGTCAGACAGAGGAGACTTACTCATTAAGTGGATAGTGGGCAGGGCAATTGCAGAGAAAGTCTCCCTCCCATCTCTGCCTCAGGAGCACTTCCAAGGAAAAGGCAGGGAAGAGGAAAGTTTGGGCTTATGTGTTGCTTAGGAGTTGCACCAGAAAGGAAGACTGTGGGGAAAGAGGATTCAAATAAGAGGTGATATTTACATAAGATTTTCATTCAATCCATAAGCTTAAATGTGTACTGTGCATCAGACACTGGGCTAAATATTACAGCAAAAAGAAAGTCAAAAATAAATCCTTAAGGAGTGCACATGTTAATGAGAACTTCAACATGTAAATAAAAAGATACATACAAGATATACAATAGAGTAGATGAAAGGTTCTTGAGGTAGACTGACTGGGAAAGGTCTGCAGAAGAAGATATTTATTGTTGTTTTCCTTGGTCCTAGAAGAAGATCTTGTTATCAGGGAGTTGTTGTAATGACAAACACATGAATTGGATTTGAGTGAGGGGGATGCTGTGATAAGTCACCAGCCTTACTTTCTCCTCCAGAGTCTTCTGGATCCAGTAGCCAGAAATGAATCAGAATGGGTCTGGATACCAACAATCAAGGTTAAGTGACTTAGCCAAAGTCACTAGATAGTATCAAGCATCTGAGAATGGATTTAAACTCAGGTCCTCCTGACTTAAAGGTCAATGCTTTAATTACTGTGCCACCTAGCTATCCCAGGAGATATTTAAGCTAAGTCAAGAAAGAAGTCAGAGATTCAAAGGTAGAAGTGAGGAAACATAAATATAGACATGAAGCATAGTCTGGGCAAAGGCACAGAAATAAGAGATGAGATGACAGAGGTTATCTCCTCAGTGATTTCATGAGGTAGGTAAGTACTGCTAATAATATATTTGCTACAATGCAAAACTTATGGAGGTAATTAAAAATCTACTTTATTAATATGCTCAAATATTGGTTTAGGCCTCAGGGAATAGCAGAATTATCATTAGAACCCTAATGACTTCTTCCAGGCAGAATTATATGAGTTACATGTAATTCTTTTATATATTTCAATCGTACCCATTCCTTTTAGACCATAAAAGTTAACCATAAATACAATGCTCCCTTCACAGTCAAAAACTGAATAAATTGAGTTAAACAAAGTCCCCAAAGAAACATTTTTTTCCTCAAACTCTTTTGGTAAACAATGTCAGGTTACTGATTAAACTATATTTAGAAGATGTATAAATAGGCTCTTTGAATAGGAAAGTTTACATGTTCCTAAAGAGTCAGGGAAAATTCCTCTGGCTGCTCATCTAAGGAATATTTAAGACTCTAAAAAATGTTCATATCCTATGGGGTAAATTTATATTAACCAAAAGTCTTGAGAGAAATAAAAAGCAATTAAAAATTTCCCCTATAAGTTTTTGGTATGATCATCATGGTAAAGGAATCTTAGAGTGCATTGAGGTAGTCAAGAGCATTAGACTGAGGAAATAAGTACAGGCTAGGTTGTGAAGAAATTTAAGTGTCAGAAAAAAAGGTTTTATAGCTGATGCAAAAAGTAATAAGGAATCACTGAAGTTACAAATATTTCATTTTATCTACTTTACAATACTATGAGGGAAGTGCTACATATATTATAAAATATTACAGAGTTATAAAATACCTGAATATTTCCTCTCATTTTACAACTGAAGAAAGGTTCAGAGGTTAAGTAACTTGCATATAATTACAAAACTATTATGTTTCAGTCAGAATTTCCTGTCTTCCAAGTCAAGAACCCTTTCTACTATATCATTCTTTATCTCCATCTTTTACAAAGATTTCCTAACCTATGAGATAAGCAATGTAGTTATTTTGCCACTTAAATTTTTTTCATTTTATGTGTAAAAATTTTAGCATTTTTTGTTTAATTTTGATTTCCAAATTCACCCCTCCTTCTTAATTCCTTCCCCGTCTTTGAGAAAGCAAGTAATTTGACATAGATTATACATGTTCAGTATTGTACAATATATTTCCATATTAGTCACTTTGCAAAAAAGAACAGAGGAAAGAAAAGAATTCACAGGAGAGAGCGAGAAAGAGAGAGAGAGAGAGAGAGGGAGAGAGAGAGAGAGAGAGAGAGAGAGAGAGAGAGAGAGAGAGAGAATAAAAGAAAACTTTAAAAATTATGTTTCATCTGTATTCAGGCTCCAACAGTTCTTTCTCTGGAAGTGGATAGCATTTTTCATCATTAATCTTTCAGAACTGTCTTCGATAACTGTATTGCTGAAATAGCTAAGTAATTCACAGCTGATTATCTTACAGTATTGCTGTTATTGTGTACAAGGTTTCAATTCTGCTTACTTCACTTTGTATCAGTTCATGTACGTCTTTGCAGTGTTTTCTGAAGTCATCCTTTCCTATAGCACACCATTAACGTTAGAACAATAGTATTCTTTAATAATTATATGCCAAAACTTATTTAGCTTCTCCGTAATTGATGGGCATCACCTCCAGTTTTAAATCTTTACCACAGAAATGAATGTTTTTCTACATATAGGCCCTTTTCCCCTTAAAAAAATTCTTTAGGATACAGATCAAGTAGTATTTATTGGGCAAAAAGTAAGCAAAATTTGAGAAGCTTTTGGGCATAGTGCCAAATTATACCTCTAGAATGACTGAATCAGTTCACTACTCCACTAGTATATTAATATCTCAATTTTCCCATATACCCTTTAATATTTGCCATTTTCTTTTTGTGTCAAATTAGCCAAGAAGTATAATTATAATCTCCATTTTACAATTGAAGTAAACAGTTTAAGAGAGGGAATAGTTCATTGACCAATACTGGAATTTACCACTATTCATTGCCTAATACTGTTTCATATTAGTGACTTTTCTTAAGCCGCAGGAAATGGGATATGAGAAAGAGAATGGCACTTTATATATCAAGAAGCTTTGGTCTTAGAGTACCTACGGATCTGTCTTTAGCAATACTAGTTTCCAATGATCTCAATCTAAGTTCCCTGCCTATTAAAAAAGGAGCAACATGTCCTGAAAACTTCAGTGGGGCATTTTGAGGAAGATGCTTTATCACTTTTAAGTAGTATAGAAATATGGGTTATTGTTGTGATTATTCTTCTTTTCAGACAACAAAATGAAATTGCAGCTAACAGGAAAAATAGTTCATAGTTTCTTCTCAGAGAGGAAAGGAATTGACAGAGTTGCTTTTATTTTATATTTAAAGAACACAAGACATCATTTTCTGGGTAATTTGGTCATTTCATATTTCAAAGCTTATGATGAGTATTTTTGAAATAGACCACTATGAAATTCCTTACAACTTATGCACATACTTGCATTCCAGAAGGTGAAGAAGCAAACGAATTATATAATTTATATATTTATCTGTGTATCTGTGTGTATATGTGTCTTACTTGTTGATTTTAGTGAAAAGATTAGAAATGATGACTGCAGAAAAAAGAATAAGGAGATCATGAGTAAGAGTACAAAGTCCTCTATGCAGAATCCTCGTATATACATATACACATCAGGAATATAGTCTTCAAAAAAGAAGAGGAAGGTGTTTGACACAGTCAATACCAAATAACATGACAAAAAAATGCTTCTTTTTGAATAGACAGGAAACAACTTGCTAACAGTGTAGGAGTCATTCCTGAAGCAGTTGTTTATGGCTGGTCAGATAATTAACTTGTTTGAACAAAACTCAAGGTTAGTATAAAGCTAATGAAGGGATAAAAATGAATAAAAGGCATAGTGTATAATAAAAAATAACTCCAACTTTACCTCTCGAATAAGCTATAGACAATGATGTGGTCAACAACAAAGTGGGGTCAACATGTAAGAAATAGCAAAGACCTCAATTATAATAATTTATATGGAAGTTCAACCAATTTAAATCAATTGACAACTATAAAACAGAACATTATTAATGAAATGTTTCAGTTTCTTATCAAATAGAAAAAAATGGCACCCAAGAATAATGTTTAAAAATATAAATTCACTTATAGAGAAAAATAATGCAAGCCAGTTTAGCAAATAAATTAGAAGGTAAAGAGAGTGAAACCAATTTTAAAGATGTTTGGTGAGATTCTCAACAAAGTTATTCCAATGATATTTAACAATAATACTAGAAGGAAGATAACAGAGAGATGAAAGATAAAAATGACCTGCAGAGTTGTTTTTAAATAGTAAAATTTATTCAACATAAAAGAAAATGGAGTCACCAAAATTGAACACTAATATTATAGTTACAAAAGTGCTTATAGTCGAAGTAGAAATGGCACTAAAGAGAACAAAGAGAAGAAAATACCGGGATTATACCAAGTGAACATAGAGGAGATCTTTGCTAGGGGTATCAATATTGTGTGGGCATTAGGAGATTAATTCATAAAATCTTTAATATAAGAAGGTAATATAGTCACAGGAAAAATAGACCTTATTATTTCAAAAAGGAGAAAAATATGAATTATATACCTACTTTCACAACTATTTAAAATTTTATTGAGACAATATTTTATAATTAAACAATTGACTAGATATTCTGGAGAATATTAGAGTCAAATTAACTCATTGCTTTCGACAATTATTAATTCAGTAGAGCAAAAACTACCTTAAATAATCTTTTACCAAGTTCCCCTCTGCAGTTTATACATCACAATTATCCAAGAATCTATGAAAGAAATAATGACATAGATAACATGGTTTGATAAGTCTTTAAATATTAATCAGCTGAGGTCAATAGAGAAGTATATTTGTGAAAATTGCCCTTTATTGTTATGGAAGAGTTACAGATCAACGTTCAACCTGAAAAAAATATCCCAAATGTATGAGAAGTTTCAGTAACTCCTATTTGAGAATAATGATATCATGATTTCCTCAAGTCATCAAACAAAGAGCTTCCTAGACAAAATATATAGACACTCAATAGTGTTTAGTAATCATACACACAGGAAAATAATGAATGGATGAATAATGAATATTCTGCAGAACATAATATTCTGTTCATTGGACAATCTATGGAACTTGGACAATAGTTTATATTTTGTTTGGAGAGTCATTTAAAACAGCCAAAAATTGGTATAAAATTTATATAAAAGGAAGAGAGTGAACTGGATTATATATCTAAAATTGCTCAGCTGCTTTAAAGACCATAAAGCTCTCTCTGAAACAAAAATTGTTCTATTTAATATCAATATCTTATGAGCCCCAAGACTCTTGAGTCATGGAACACCAATTGATTAAGAATTAAAATTGAATATCAATTAGAGAACAGTAAAGAGAAGCATGATGGGGCAAAACTTTACAAATACAGAAGTATGGAAAAGAATTAAAGGATTCTAAAATGTGCACTACAGGGAAAAATACATGGAGTTTTAGCATTAGAAGAAAGAGGGATAGCTATGGGAAGAGCTATAAGATCCTTTGCTGTACTTGGATTTACTGTGATTAAAGATCTTTTTGTTATTTATACTTATGTCTGGTTCATGGTAGTTACCTAAAAATGCTTACTGACTGATCCCAAAAGCAAGAGAAAATGATATAAAATTTGAAGCACACTGGGTTTATTACCCTACAGTGAACTTATGGAAAGGCAAGTTGTAGAGTACAGTGAAAAACATTTATTAAGAACATACCATATTCAAGAAAATGTGTTAAATTCTTTACAAATATAACCTACAATCTGCAGTTTTGGATGGTACACCAACATCCATGTGATAACAGATCAACTGGGTAATAAAAGTGTCCAAATTTTTAAATGTAACTTGTCTTACCTTTTCTATAAACTCATCCTTATCTGTATCTATCATGCCTTAACTAATTCCTATGTGCATATTTTATCACCCTAACAACACTATACACTCCTTGAGTTTAGATTGCTATTTTTTTCCTCTTTTATGTCTGATAGAACCTCATATTCTGCATGCATTATTCTACATGAAAAACACATATTTTCTGGGTGAATTAAATAATAGTGAAGAAGCTTGGAATAATAGATATAATCCTGTATGTAAGACTCATGAAGACCAAAGTTCAGGTCCTGTCTATGACATATGATATCTGTTTCTCCATGAAATGATCATCACCTTTCTCATCTATAAATAAGAGATAATGCTAAACAAAGGAAATAATGAATATAAGCAATTTAAAAGTATCTGAATATTATATCAATTCCAGTTATTGATAAATCAACTATTTATTATTCAAAAAGTTCTTTGCTAAGTATTTTGGAGCATAAAAAAACTAAATATCAACTTGTTCTACCCATCAAGGACATTATAATCTGCTTATGGAGGCTGAAATCTTATGGAGGAAAATATAGTACATGTTACCTTTTCTTGTTAGGGAAGTGCAAAATGTATAGTACAGGTAAAAGCTGTTAAATTTTTAGTATGAGCAATTACATCTCCTGGAAACTGATTTATTTGATTATCTAGATATGAAATTAATGCAATATATATATATATATATATATATATATATATAAATGAAGATTCAACTTAAGAAATGTGTTTTCTTCTCGAAAGTTGGTTATTACACGTTTACCAACATACCATTGAATACAGATAATAAATACTAAAGAAGATCTAAGGAGGAAGAGACCACTGAAATTGAAATAATCAGAATAGTTTTCCTGGAAGCAATGAGACTTGAGCTGAAATTTGAAGAATGGTTAAACTTTTTTTAGATAGAATAAAGAAATATTATTCTACAACATATCAATTTGTGGGAAAGACTTATGAACTGCACATGAGAAACAAAAATACAAAGAAGAAGATGCAAATGACATGAACAGGAACCAAAAAAGAGACAAATTAATCTGGAAGAAAGCATTTCGTAATGGAGCCATGAGGAAAAAGATTGTAGAGATTGAGGTTATATGTTTGAATGACGGAACAAAGAATTGTGATGAACTATTTTCAGTTATTTAAAGTGCACCAAGATAGTGGAAATGAGCATTGGGTTATCAAGACCAGTAGATGTAGTGGAGAAGAATTTGGATTTGAAGCCAGAAGACTGGGTTTCAATTCAGCTCTCCTAGTTACTAACTGAATGACCTTAAGGAAGTCTATTAACCTTAGAAAACCTCGGTTTCTTCTTATTCACAAAAAAGGATCAGATTAAACCATTTCAATTGTTCTTTCAAGCCTTAGTGTATAATAGTAAATATTTTGTTTTTATATGTATATATACATGTGCTGAAAGCAATAAATTGAGTTTCTAGGTCCCAACCACCTGATGGCTTACAGCACTTACTTATCTTAGAAGTATCTTTGAAGTAGCTTGCATTTCTGTCTCCCTTTTCTTTTGTGAATTTCACTGTGAATCCAGGGTTTCCATCCTTCAGAATCATCCTCAAATGCCTTCTTATCACATGTTACTGTTTCTCTTTTCATGGGAAAATGTTCCAATATCATCTTTCCTACTTAATTGCTTCATTATAAGCTCCTCACTAAACCTGACAGCCTCTTAATGCACTTACCAGTCTGACTTACAAATCAAAATGTTCTTTCAGTTGCATCTTCAAAGTGGTTTTATTAGATGCATGCCCTGTCCCAGGACCAGGGAAAAGAGATTCATGAAGATTACATGATTTTCCTTGTATGATTAGACTTCCTTAGGAGTATGAGTGCAGATCTAATTCCTAGCTCAAAAATTGAAACCTAGAATATTAGAACTTGAAGGGTCCTTAGACAATTGAGCAATATGCAATATAGGATATACATTCAAAGTTAGGAAATAATTTAGAACATCAAATGTTACAAACAGAAGCAGGGTACAGTGAAAAAAGCAATAAACTGTAAGACAAAGGATCTGAGTTCAAATGTAGCCTTAGGGGCTTCCCAAGTTTATGATCTTAGAATCTGGACTTCAGTTTCTACCTTACCTAAAATAAGAGATACACGCCAATTGCCTTTATCATCTGTACAAAATTTAAAATGATAATTTAATGGTTTTCTAGAACATAAAATCATATGGGAGCCTTGAGATGATCTAATCTAGGGAGACTCAGGCAAGAATGTTACCAGCAATGACGAAAAGAGAAATATCCCTATGGTTGTCACAGGACAATCTATTCCCTTTAACTATCTAGAGATAGAAAATGGAGGCATCCTTGAATTATTGGGGAATAACCTTTTCATGCCATATAACCTGGAAAATTTCAGTCAGTTTTTAGATGAGCAATGGACCCCCCATCTTGTAGATCTCAGAAGGAATAGAATCACCACCAAGTATTTTGCCACTTGTGAGGACCTGAATGGTATTCAAAATCTCTTCTTCACTTGGAACATCAGGTAGAAACTGATTGACTTCAACTTGAGGTAAATGTTCAGTGTTTTCTGCATTGATTGATGATAGTCTGTTAAGAAAACTATGGAAGTGTTCAATCCATCTCTCTAGGATCATGTCCCTCTTGTTAATCAATGTAGATTCAACAATACCAAGTAGTTGATAAGCACCATATGTCTTTGGTTGATCCTTTACCTGGAAGATGGTCACCTCCCTGAGAGCTAGAATGACTTCAAAAAAAGTTAGAGGAACAGTCAATATTCTGCTTGCTGCTCCAGAAAAAATACCAGGAATAGAAGTCTGTATACAACATTTGTAGATCTGATCAAGGCATATGATACCATCAGTCATGAGGGCTTATGGAAAATTATGTCAAAATTTGGTTGCCTTGAGAAGTTCATGAGAATTGTAGAATAATTTCATGATGACATGCTTTCCTGGGTTCTGGATAGTGTACTATGCTCTCAAGATTTGCCAGTTATCAGTGGAGTGAAACAAGTGTACTAGCTCCCATACTTTTTAGCATAATGTTGTTAATCATGTTATCAAATGTTTTCAATGAGAATAAACATGGCCTCGAGGTCTGTTACTGCACTGCTGGCAAATTCTTCAACTTGAAAAGTCTACAAGTGAAGATTAAAACTGGGTGAAATTTGCAGATGTTTATGCACTCAAAGCAGCCTCCAAGATGCACCAAAGTATGGAATGATTCTCTGTGGCTTGTGCTAATTTTGGTCTAACAATTGACACCAAGAAATCACAGGTGCTCCATCAGTTAGCACCATACCATCCAAATGTGGACTCAATGATTACAGCAAATGGAAATGTTTTGAGTATTGTGGAAAAGTTCTCTTCCCTTGGCAGTGTCCTTTCCATGGAGGTACACATTGAAAATGAGGTTCACACATGCATTTCCAGAGCTAGCTCAAGATTTGGGAGAAAGTATGGGAGAGAAAAGATTTCTTACTGACTACTACCATACTGAAGATCTACAGAGTCATAGTGCTGACCTCATTGCTATATGCTTGTGAAACCTGGATAGTCTATCAGCATCATGTGAGGAAACTGAATTGCTTCCATTTAAATTGTCTTTGGAAGATTGTGAAGATCACCTGGCAGGAGATGATATCAGACACTAAGGTCCTTTCTTAAGCTAAACTGCCTAGCAGGACTGGACATGTTTTTAGAATGCCAGACAGACACTTGCCAAAAGTGGAGAAATCACACAGGGCAAGCACTCACAAGAGGGCCAGAAGAAGCAATACCAAGACACCCTAAAGGTCTCATTGAAGAACTTTAGAAATCATTGTACAGCATAATAGAAACTGACATAGGACCAGCCAGAATGACATGCCTTCATCAGTGAGGGTGCTGCACTCTATGAGGAAAGCAGAACTGAAGCAGCTGAAAGCAAATGTGGCATACTAAATTTAGATTACCCATCCCAGGTCTTTTCATGGATTGCTTGTGTCCAACCTGTGGTAGAACATTTCAAGCTCTTCTTTGTCTAATCAATCACCATGGAACACACTGTAATTTGTCTAAAACATAGGGATATCATTTTGGTCTTTTTTGATAGCAAAGGTCAAGAACCAAAACAATCTAGGAAGTCTTATCCATTTCATACTTTGGATACATTTGGAAATCTTTGGATCTCTTCTCAGGATATTTTTTTAAAATATATAAATGAAATCTATAGGAATTTCCATAGGGAAACATATTTCAAAGGAATATAGTTATATTAAAAGGTCAATATGAAATTATGAAAACAAATTCATGAAGTTGTAAAATTATTACAAAATCATAAATTTCCTAAGACAAAGGTTAAGAATCTAATCCAAGGGGGGGCTAGGTGACCTAGTGGATAAAGCATCAGCCCTGGAGTCAGGAGTACCTGAGTGCAAATCCAACCTCAGACACTTAATAATTACCTAGCTGTGTGGCCTTGGACAAGCCACTTAACCCCATTGCCTAGTAAAAACTAAAAAACATAAAACAAAAAATACAAAAAAAAGAATATAATCCAACCCCTTCATATTGTAGATGAGGCATGTGGAGAAGAAATGATTTGACAACACATATTTGACAACTCAGAAACAGGCTTCTATTCCATTAGCAAGGGCTCCTTCTACCACATTACAGATTGACACTGTTTTTAAAAAATTGATTATAGGAAACAGGTGGAAAAGATTAGCTAGGAAGATATTGATGCCATCTAGGACTCTCCAAGGATAATAGATCTTATTTACCATTGAAGATGCATGCAGAATCAAAATAAATCATGGAGTAGAAGGAGGAAGATAGTTTAGATGTATATTGCACTTCATAGTTTGCAATCACTTATAGATTCCTTTTCATCTAAGTCTATTAATACTCCTCTAAAGGTTATAGCACAAGCATTATTAACCTCATTTTTCAAATAAGGAAAGTAAGACTGAGAGATAGTATATAGGTTTCCCACAGCCATGCAACCAATAAAAAAAGTCTAGGTCTTATTTCTTTTCCAGAGTCCTTTCTATTGATCATGTAATTTGGGGTTTGTGGAGGTGGAGAATGGAGCTTAATTTATTTGCAATTCCTCAGGAACAAATTTTATTTATAATAGAAAGTTTTAGATTTCTATACTTACAGGGCTGACACAATTAGAGCTTTATTTAGATCTCTGTGGAGGAGCCATCTGCTCCATCTTGTAAGAGTTCCTGATTCTTTCATTCCAACATCCTCTCTCAAGGTCTTACCACAGCATCTGATGCAAAAGTTCCTTTATGTAATACTTAACTGAAAGCTAATGACATAGAACTTAATTTTTCAATTCATGACTCCATCCTGCCCTAACAAAACCAAGTGTGTTCTTTCCTGTGAGTGATGAAGTTTACTTTATTGTCCTATTAGCCCAGGGAAACAGTAGTATCCACCTTGCAATATTCTCCTCACAATCACCATATGAGATAGGAAGGATAGGAATTATTATTCCCATTATACAAATATAGAAACAGAGTACAAAAAATGGAGAAGTGACAATACAAGTAATTTACAAAACAAAGACCCAAACACAGGGTCACTGAGTCAACATCTAGCATTATTTACACCACAGCTGTTACTCAAGAAGAGAGTCTTAGGCATTTAGAAACTGAAGTTAAATGAGAATATGGATTTGGACTGAAAGATTCTCAGATTTCCAAGCCATCATTTGTCCCAGATACATTCCCTTAACTTAATTGTACCTCAGATTCCTAAATATAGAACAAAAGATTTGCAATAAATCCCAAGGTTTACTGCAGTTCTAGATTCTTTGGTGTCTCTGTTTCTGATGTTATTGAGCTGAATAAGATAAAGTTAAATACTTGGTTTCTACCTTATCAAAAATGATAATTATAATTTATGTCTCTGTAGTACTTATAAAAACCCCTTTTTTCCTTCCATAAATCTTGTAAAATAGATAGGCATCTGACATATTATAATATACATATAAATATTTTGTTTAGCCATTCACAAATAGATGGACATCCACTCAATTTCTAAATCCTTGCCACCACAAACAGAGCTGCTCTGAATATTTTTGTACAAGTGATGTTTTTGCCCTTTTTCATTATCTCAGTAGTGGTACTGCTGTATCAAAGGGTATGCACATTTATTTGCACTTTGGGCATAATTCCAAATTACTCTCCAAAATGATTGGATCTATTCATAGCTCCAACAACAATGCATTGGAGTCCCAGATTTCCCACATTCTTTCCAACATTGATGGTCTGTTCTAATCATATTGAGCATTCTGAGAGCTATGAGGTGATATTTCAGGGTTGCTTTAATTTGCATTTCTCTAATGATTTAGAGAAGTATTTCACCTGATTATAAATATTTTTGATTTCCTAATCTGCAAATTGCTTTTGCATATCCTTTGATCATTTATCAATCAGGGAATTTTTTTTATACAAATTTGCCTCAGTTTTCTATGTATTTTAGAAATGAGTTCTTTGTCAGAACCATTAGTTGCAAAAATTGTTCCCCAATTTAATACATTTCTTTCAGGCTTGGTTACAGTGGTTTTGTCAGTGCAAAAATGTTAAAATAAAAATTATCCAGTTATTTTTTTATGATATTTTCTATCTCTTCCTGGTGATAAACTGCTCCCCTTTCCATAGATCTGAAAGGTAAACTACTCTTTGTTTTCCTAATTTGCTTATATTATTGTTTTTTATATCTAAATTCTGTACTCATTTTGATGTTATCTTGGTTTAGGGTTTGAGATGTTGGTCTAATCCAAGTTTCTCCCATACTATCTTCCAATTCCCCCCAATTTTTTTAATCAAAGAGGGAGTTTATATTGCAGAAGCTGGACTCTTTAGATTGATCTATAAACATTTCTTACTCTTTCTTTTGCACCTAGTGTATTCCACTAATCTACCACTCTATTTCTTAAACAGTACCAGGCAGTTTTGATGACTGATGCTTTATATTATATTTTTAGATCTGGTAAGGTTAATCCATTATTTTGCCCATTTCCCCCCATTAAATCCCTTGATATTCTCGCCTTTTATTCTCCATATGAATTTAGTTATAATTTATTTTAGCTCAATAAAATAATTTTGAGGAAGTTTGATAGCATGGCACAAAATAAGTAGATTAATTTAGGCAGAATCGTCAATTTTATTATATTAGCTCAGCCTATCCAAGAGCAGTTGATATTTCTTCAGTTATTTAAATCTTATTTTATTTGTGTAAAAAGTGTTTTAGACTTATTTTAATAGTTTCTCATTCTGCCTTGGAAGTTAGACTCCTAAGTATTTTATGTTGTCTGAAGTTATTTTAAATGGAATTTTTCTTTCTAGATATTGCTATAATATCTTACTAATAATGTATAGAAATGCTGAGGGTTTGTGGGGTTTTTTTTATCCTGTGACTTTGCTAAAGTTGCAAATTTTTGTCCAATAGTCTTTATATTATCTTTTAGGGTTCACTAGGTATCCCATCATGACATCTGCAATGAGTGAGATTTTTTGTTTCTTCCTTGACAATTCTAATTCCTTCAATTTCTTTTCTTCTCTTACTGCTGAAGCTAACCTTTCTAATGCAATATTAAATCATAATGGTGATGAGTATCCTTGTTTAATCCCTGATCTTATTGGGAATGCCTCTAGCTTATCCCATTACATATAATGCTTGTTGATAGTTTCAGATAGATACTGTTTATGATTCTAAGGAAAAATCCACTTATTCCTGTTCTCCCCAGTATTTTAGTAGGAATTGGTGCTATATTTTGTGAAAGATTTTTTGAGCATCCATTGAAATAATCATATGATTTCTGTTAGGTTTGTTATTAAGGTAGTCAATTATACTGACATCTTTCCTATATTGAACCAACCTTGCATTCCTGGGATAAATCATGCTTGGTCATAGTGATTTATCCCAAGTGATAACTTGCTATGATCACTTTGTGTGGACTTAAAGATTTTGCTTCCATATTCATTAGGGAAATTGCTCTATAACTTTCTTTCTATGTTTTGACTCTTTCTGGTTAAAATATCAGCATCAAAATGTTGTCATAGACTGAATCATACAGAGTTCCTCTTTCTCTTTACCTAATTTTCCAAAGAGTATACATATATATATATATATATATATATATATATATATATATATATATATATATATAATTGGAATTTGTTTTCTAAATATTTGATAGAATTCACTTGTGAATCTATCTGGCCCTAGATATTTTTCATAAGGAGTTAATGGATGGCTTGTTGAATTTCTTTTTCTGAGATAATGTTATTTAGATATTTAATTTCCTCTCCATTCAAACTGTACAACCTATATTTTTGTGTATATTCATCCATTTCATTTAGATTCTCAAATTTGGGTGTGGAGCCAAGGTAGTTGCAGAAGAAGAGCCTCTCCTAGGTGCTCTCTCCAAAATATTTCAAAAATCTTAAAATTGTGACTCTAACTAAATTTTTGAGAGAGAATTCACAGAAATATCCAGTGAGGCAATTCTCCAGCCCAAGATAACCTGGAAAATAGTGGAAAAACTTGGCTCCACAGGGTTGTAGAGGAGGCCCTGCCAGAGTGAAGAAACTTCAACCTCCTGGGCACAACTCCAGGTTGCTGGAGAGCCAGTTCCTGGAAGCAGAAGCAGGTACCTGAATTGAACCCCAGGGAGTACCGAACTTAGAAGATCAACAGGAAGACTTCTGAAAAATTAAGCACAAAGCCCAGGACCTTTGCCTAGTTGTGGTAGCCTGGATTCAGGAAACAGAAGCAGGCCTGTGGAGCTGGACATCAGGAGCATGTAGTCAGTTGCGTCTTGAGAGCTCAGCCCACTGAAGGTAAGGTAGTGGAGGGAGAATTCTGAGGTCTATCCTCTGTCCCTGGAAAAGGACTCTGGAGCTCTGAACACATTCAGATCCTGATCACAGTCTAGGTCCCCCATAGAACAGGGTGCCCCCCCCCCCACCTCAGGCCTGTAGCAGAGGGAAGTGCTTGTGGTCATTTACAGACCAGGAGAGCAGTCAGACCATCACACACTTAGGTCCTTGTGGGGGTGTCCCAATAAAACTAAAAAGCTCAGGAAGCACTCTAAAACCAGGCATAGGCTGGGGAAATGAGTAAACAGAAAAAAAAGAAACCTGATCATTGACAAATACTATATGATGCCATGAAAGATCAAAATACTCAATCTAAAGATTAGGAAGTCCGGATTTCTGCCTCTAATGCCTCCAAGAAATATAAATTGGGCTCAGGCTATAATAGAGGTCAAAAATATTTTGAAAATAAGGAAGGGAGATAAAAGAAACATTGGGAAAAGAAATGGGAAAATTGGGAAAAGAGAGATGCAGGAAAACCATGAAAATGAAGTCAGCAGCTTAGTCAAGGAGATCCAAAAAAAAAAAATCTGAAGAAAATAACATGCTAAAAACCAGCTTAGGTCAAATGGATAAAACAGTTCAAAAAGTTATTGAGGAGAGGAATCCTTTAAAAAGCAGAATTGGCCAGATGGAAAAAGAAATAAGAAAGCTCTCTAAGGAAGCTCTCTAAGGAAAACAAATCCTTCAGATGTAGAACAGAGCTAAAGGAAGCTGATGACTTTGCAAGGAATCAAGACACAATACTTCAACACCAAAAGAATGAAAAATTAGAAAGAAAATGTAAAACATCTCATTGAAAAAACAACTGATCTGGAAAATAGATTCAGTAAAGATAATTTAAAAATTATTGTGATACCTGAAAGTCAAGATCAAGAAAAAAGCCTTGACCTCATTTTCAAAGAATTCCTACAGAAAAATTGCTTTGATATCCTAGAAACAGAGCACAAAATAGAAATTGAGAGAACCACTGATCACCACCAGAAAGAGATCGAAAAATATTGCCCAGGAATATTAGAGCCAAGCTCCAGAACTCCCAAGTAAAAGAGTAAATATTACAAGCAGCCAGATGGACACAATTCAAATAACATGGAGATGCAGTCAGGATCACACATGACTTAGCAGCAACCAGGTTAATGAGCTTGGAATACAAACGAGAATCAACTACCCAGCAAAAGTGAACATGTTCTTCCAGGGGAAAAGATGGACTTTCAATGAAATAGGGGAATTTCAAATGTTCCTGTTGAAATTACCAGAGCTAAACAGAAAGTTTGAGCTTCAAGTACAGAACTCAGGTGAAGCATAGACAGTGGATGAGAAAGGTAAATTATGAGGGACTTAATGATGATGAACTGCATTTATTCCTGCATAGAAAAATGATACTGATAATACTCATATGAACCTCCTCATTTATTAGAGAAGGCAGAAGGAGCTTTTATATATGAAGCACAGGAGAGAGCTGAATTTAAAGATATAATATCTTGTAAAAATGGAGTCAATGCCTAAAAGGGAAATGCACTGGGAGTAAGTGAAAGGAGATATTGAATAGGCTAAGACATTTCATATAAATTTTTTTTTGCAATGATAGGGAAGGAGCGAAGGCAAGGGTGAATGAGGGAACCTTCACTCTCATCAGAAATGGCTCGGAGAGGAAACAGAATACACACTTAATAGGTATGTATAGACATCTAGTGTAAAATGGAGAGAAGGGGGATGGGGTAAGGGGGTGTGGGTGATAGAGGAGAGTGTAAATTATAAGAGACAATAGTCAGATATAACACCTGTTTTTTTTTTTTAACTTTTTGAAAAGTGTTGGGATTGGGTGGCCTGTAAAGGAATATGGGGCCCAGTGGTTGCTGGGTCCCTGGGCTGGCATATAGACTTGGTGTTTCTTGGCCCCAACACTGGTGTTCCAGCCACTATGCCATGCAGCTACCTACAGCACATTTTAAAAGAGGAACAATGTGAAAGGAGAGAAAAAATATAATATATGGTAGTGGGGAGGAATGGATGTAGGGGATTAAAATCAACAATAGCAACTATGGGAAAATATGGAAGTAACTTCTGTGATGGAATTATGATAAAGCATGTGATCTACCCAAGACAGAGCTGATGGTATCAGAACACAGACTGAAACACATTTTTTTTCTTTTACTTTATTTCTCAAGTGATTTTATAATTTTGTGTGGGAGGGGGTATTATGTTTACTCTTAAACAAGTATATTTTAATAATGTGTGAATAAAAAATATATAAATTATCAAGTTTATTGGCATACAGTAGGTCAAAATAGTCCTGAATTTTTTTTTACTTTATTCTTATTTTTGTACAAATGATGTTTTTAATACATTACTAAAATATTCTTGTTTAAGAGTAAACATGATACCTCCTCCCCTCCCAAAAATTTGACCTTCATGAACAATAAAGAAAAGAGAAAAAATTAAAATTAATATTAAAAAAGTAATAATAATAATACTAGGGGCAGCCAGGTGGTGCAGCGGATGGAGTGCCAGCCCTGGAGCTAGCAGTGTCTGAGCCCAAATCTGGCACCAGGCACTCAGCAATTGCCCAGCTTTGTGACCCCAGGCAAGCCACCCCAACCCCATTGCCCCACAAAAAATAAAATAAAATAAAATAAAATAATAATAATAATAATAATAATAATAATTATTATTATTATTATTATTATTATTATTATTATAGTAGGGGCAGGCCGGTGGCACAGATGACAGAGAATTGGCCCTTGAGCCAGGAGCAGTCGGGTCTGAATCTGGCCTTGGACAGCAAACAATCACCCAGCTGTATGGCCCTGGGCAAGCTACCCAAACTGATTTGCCCTACAATCCCCACAAATAATGATGATGATGATGATGATGATGATGATGATGATGATAATGATGATGATTATGATGATGATGATGATGATAACAAAAAGTTTGCTTCGCCTGAGTCCTGTATTTGAAGATCAAACTTTCTGTCCAGCTCTGGCCATTTCAACAGGAAGTTTTGAAATTCCCCTGGATCATTGAAAGTCCATCTATTTCCCTGGAAGAGGAAGTTAGTTTTGCTGGGTAGTTGATTCTTGGTTGCATTCCAAGCTCTTTTGCTTCCACAATATTATATTCCAAGCACTATGAGCTTTTAATGTAGTTGCTGCTAAGTCCTGTGTGATCCTGACTGCAGCTCTACGATATTTGAATTGTGTCCTTCTGGCTGTTTGTGATATTTTCTCTTTGACTTGGGAGTTCTGGAACTTGATTGTAATATTGCTGGGAGTTATTTTTTTGAATCTTTTTCTGGGGGAGATCTGTGGATTCTTTCCATTTCTATTTTGCCCTCTGCTTTAGGATATCTGGATAATTTTCTGGTAGGAATTCTTTGAAATTGACTTTCAGGTATCACAATAATTTTTAAATGATCTTTACTGAATCTGTTTTCCTGATCAGTTGTTTTTTTCAATGAGATGTTTCACATTTTCTTCTAATCTTTGGTTCTTTTGGTATTGAAGAATACTTCAGTGTCTTGATTTATCGCAAAGTCATCAGCTTCTTTAGCTCAGTTCTACATCTGAAGAATTTGGTTTCCTCAGAGAGCTTTCTTATCTCTTTTTTCATCTGGCCAATTCTGCTTTTTAAACCATTCTTCTCAAAAACTTTTTGAACTGTTTTACCCATTTGACTTATGCTGGTTTGTTTTTGTATTAATTAATCAATCAACTAATTTATTCATCCATTTGTTTATTTGATTTTATCTATTTATTTGTCTGTCTATTTGTTTGTTTGTTTACTTATTTGTTTGTTTGTTTTTCTATGCTTCTTTTTAATGTGTTATTTTCTTAAGCATTTTTTTGGATTTCCCTGACTAAGTTGCTGACTTCTTTTTCATGTTTTTCCTCCATCTCTCTCATTTCTTTTCCCAATTTTTCTTCTATCTCCCTCTCTTCATTTTCAAAATCTATTTTGAGTTCTGTCATAGCCTGAGCCCCATATTCTTGAAGTCTTTAGATGCAGGTGCTTGTATTTCCTCATCTTCAGTTTGAGTATTTTGATCCTTCTTGGAATCATAGACAAAATATTTCTCAATGGTGTTCCTCTTTTTTCTCTTTACTCATTTCCAAGACCTGTGCCTGGTCTTGGGCTGCTTCTTGAGATTTTGAGTATTATTGTAACACCCCCATCACAAGGATCTCCATGTATGAAGCTCTATCTTCCCTCCTTGTCTGTGAATGTCCACAAGTACACCACTCTTCCCTAGGGCTGAGGTGGGGGGGGGGGCTGCTGTTCTATGGGGGCCCTAGACTGTGATCAGGATCTGAATGTGGTCAGAGTCCCAGAGTCCTGTTCCAGGGTCAGAGGACAGATCTGGGAAGTTTCTCTCCACTACCCTAGCAAGGTTTCATACTCAAGGTTTAGTTGCTTGCAGGCTCCTGCTTACCAGCTCCAGCCCCTTCCAGTTTCAAATTATTATTTGTAATTTCTGCCATATTATTTGAGTTTACTTGTTTCTTTTTTAATACTAGTAATTTGGTTTAGTTCTTTTTTTGTAACCAATTTATCCAAAGGTCAATATATTTTATTGTATTTTTCATAAAAAGAAGTCTTGTTTTTATTAGTTAAATAGTTTTCTTGCTTTCAATTTTATTAATTTCACTATCAATTATTAAATTTTCTAGTTTGGTGTTTAATTGGGAGTTCTTAATTGTTCTCTCTCAATTGCTTTAGTTGCATGCTTAGTTCATTGATTTCATCTTTCTCTATTTTATCCATATAAAGATTTATGAATATAATGTATCCCTGAGTAACTATTGGCCTCATCCCATAGGTTTTGGTATGTTGTATCAATATCATTATCTAAGATGAAATCATCACTTATATCTATAATTTGGTCTTTGATCCATTCATTCTTAAAAATGAAGTTATTTAATTTGCTGATAATATTGTTTTTTTTATGTCTAAATCCTGTATACATTGGGATCTTATCTTAGTATAAGGTGTGAGGTGTTGGTCTAAGTTAAGTTCCATCCATAATAACATCCAAATTTTTGAGCAGTATCTTTTAGTTTTTTGCTAGGCAATGGGGTTAAGTGGCTTGCACAAGGCCCAAAAGCTAGGTAATTATTAAGTGTCTTAGAAGGGATTTGAACTTAGGTACTCCTGACTCCAGGTCCAGTGCTTTATCCACTGTTCCACCTAGCTGCCCTCCTGAGCAGGTTTTTTCAAAGAGACAGTTTTAAAACTAATAGCTGGACTCTATGGGTTTATCAAAAAGTAGATTACTATAATAAATTTCTGCTATTGAACCTAGTCTATTCCACTGGTCCACCAATTTTTTTCTTAGCCAGTACCATACAGTTTTGATGACTCATGCTTTATAATATAATTTTAGATAGGGTAGGGCTAAACCCCCCTTCTTTTGCACTTTTTTTCATTAAATCCCTGGAAATTTTTGACTTTTTATTTCTCCATATGTATTCACTTGCAATTTTTTCTAAGTCAAAAAAGTAATTTTTTGGAATTTTAATTGGTAGGACACTAAACAGGTAGTTTAGTTATGGGAGGACTATCATTTTTATTATATAAGCTCAACCTATCCATGAACAGTTGAGGCTTGCCTAGTTATTTAAATCTGATTTAATTTGTTTGAGAAGTGCTTTGAAATTGTTTGCAAATGTTTCTGTATCTGCTTTAGCAGGTAGACTCCCTAAAACTTTATGTTGTCTGAGGTTACATTGAATGGGATTTATCTTTCTAGCTGTTCCTGCTATATCTTGCAAGTCATATATAGAAAAGTTGAGGATTTATGAGGTTTTATTTTATATCCTGCAACTTTTCTAAAATTGCTAATTGTTTCCAGTAGTTTTTTGGTTGATTTCTTCTGATACTCTAGGTAGATCATCATGTCATCTGCAAAGAGTGAGAGTTTTGCTCTACCTTCCCAATTCTAATTCCTTCAATTCCTTTTCTTCTCTAATTGCTGAAGCTGAGATTTCTAATACAATATTGAATAGTAGTGGTGATAATGGGCATTCTTGTTTCACCCTTGAACTTATTGGGAATGCCTCTAGCCTCTCCCCATTGAATATAATGCTTGTTGATGGTTTCAGATAAATACTGTGAATTATTCTAAGTAACAGTCCATTTATTCCTACACTCTCTTGTGTTTTTAATAGGAATGGGTGCTGTATTTTTTCAAAAGCTTTTTCAGCATCTATTGATATTATCATATAATTTCTGATAGTTTTTTTGTTGATATAATTGATTATATTAAAAAGTTTTCCTAATTTAAACTGACCTTTCATTCCTGGGATGAATCCTACTTGGTCAAAATATATTATCCCAGTGATATGTTGTTGTAATCATTTTGCTAAGATTTTATGTAAGATTTTTGCATCTATTTTCATCAGGGATATAAGTCTTTAATTTTCTTTCTCTGTTTTAACTCTTCCTAGTTTAGATATCAGCATCATATTGGTTTAATAGAAAGACATAGGCAGAGTTCCTTCTTCCTCTAATTTTTTCAAAAAAGTTTATATAGAATTGGGAACAATTATTCCTTAAATGTTTGCAAATCCAACAGGCCCTGGGGATTTTTTCTTAGGGAGTTAAATGATGGCTTGTTGAATTTCTTTATCTGAGAATGGGTTGCTTAGGTATTTAATCTCCTCATCGTTAAGTTGGGCACATTAAATTTTTGTAAATATTCATTCATTTCATTTAGATGGTCAAATTTATTGGCATAGAGTTGGGCAAAATAATTTTGAATGATTACTTTAATTTCTTCCTCATTGGTGGTGAGTTCACCTTTTTATTTATGACACTAGCTATTTGGTTTTCTTCTTTTTTAATCAAATTGTTCAGAGATTTATCAATTTTATTTTTTGTCATAAAAGTAACTTTTGGCTTTATTTATTAATTCAATATATTTTTCCTATCAATTTTATTAATTTCTCCCTTATTTTTTTAGAATTTCTAACATGGTATTTAATTAGGGATTTTTAATTTGCTTTTTCTCTACTTTTTTAGTTGTATATTTAGCTCATTGAGTTCCACTTTCTCTAATTTATTCATGAAAGTATTTAAAGATACCATATATCCTCTGACAGTTACTTTGAGTGAATACCATAGGTTTAGGTATGTTGTTCCATTATTGTCATTATCTAGGATAAAATAATTCTTTTTTTAAATTTTTTTAATCCACTCATTCTTTAAAATGTGGTTATTCAGTGTCCAAATGTTTCTGGGTCTATATTTCCCTGGCCTAGTATTGCATATGACTTTTATTGCATTGTGATCTGAAAAGATGGATTCACTATTTCTGCCTTTCTGCAGTTGATCATTAGATTTTTATGTCCTAGTACATGGTCAATTTTTGTATAAGTGCCATGTACTGCAGAGATAAATGTATTTTCCTTTCTATCCCCATTCAATTTCCTCCATAAGTCTATCATATCTAGTTTTTCTAACAATCTGTTTACCTTCTTTCTTGTTTATTTTATGGTTCATTTTATCTAGGTCTGAGAGCAAGAGCTTGAGGTCTCCCACTAGTACAGCTTTGCTTTCTATGTCTTCTTGTAGTTCTTTCAACTTCTCTTCTAATAATATGGATGCTATCTCATTGGGCACATATATATTCAGTGTTGAAACCACTCTATCATCCATGGCATCTTTTGGGAGGATATAGTTTCATCCTTATCTCTTTTAATATGATCTATTGTTGTAGCTTCTTTATCTGAGATAAAGATTGCTATCCCTACATTTTTCACTTCAGCAGAAGCAAAATATATTTTGCTCCAACCTTTTACTTCACTCTATATGTATCTCTCTTCTTCAAATGAGTTTCTTGTCAGCAGCATAGTGTAGGATTCTGATTTTTTAATCCAATCTGCTATTTGCTTAAGTTTTAAGGGAGAGTTCATCCCATTAACATACAAAGTTATAATTACTAATTCTTTATTGCCCTCTGTGCTATTTTCCCTCGGATTATATTTTCCCCTTTCCCTCTTTATCCATATTCCCCAGTATTTTGTTTCTGAATACCACCCCCTTTCCCTCCTATGTCCACCCCTCCCCTTTATTTCCCATTTCCCCTTTTCTCTTCCCTTCCTTTTGTTAGTTCCCCTTTCCCCCCTCCCTTTCTCCATTCTCCTTCCCCTTTTAATACTTCAGAGGTTACATATTTTTTAAGTTAACTGAGTATGTGTGTAAGTTACCTTTAAGCCAAGTCTGATGAGAAGATTCAGATGTTTCTCATCTCCTCCTGCTTCCCCTCTATTACCATAGTTATTTTGTACCTCTAAGTGAAATGAGATTTACCCCATTCAATCCCTCCTTCCTCCCATCTCCTTTCTTGCCCTCTTTTTATGGAGGAGATGTTTTTAAATAATTCTGTCTGAGTCATAGAAAATTTTGAGTATCCATCACTTCTAGCTAAGTACATTCACTTTAATAGAGTTACAATTCTTGAGGGTTATTAGAGTCTTTTTTCCAATTAAGGTTGTAGCCAGTTTCATCCCATTGGATAACATTATAAGCAAACTATATGATCAAGGCGGAGTTTACCTGTCAGATCTATGGAAAGGGAAAAAGTTTATGAATAAGGAAGAAATGGAGAACATAAGTAAAATCAAACTAGATGATTATAATTAAATTAAATTAAAACACTTTTGCACAGATAAAATCATTGTAACAAATATCAAAAGAAATGTAGTAACTGGGAAACAATCTTTACAACTAATATTTCTGACAAAGGACTCATTTCTAAAATATACTGAGAACAGAGTCAAATAAAAAAAAAAGCCATTCTCCAATCTGCATATGGTCCAAGGATATGCAAAGGGCATTTACAGATGAGGAGTACAAAGCAATCCATAGTCATATGAAAATTGTCCTAAATTGTTACTTATTAGAGAAATGCAAATAAAATGTTCTCTGAGGTACCACCCCACAACTCTCAGACTGGCCAATATGACCAGAAAGGATAATGATCATTGTTGGAAGGGTTGTGGGAAATCTGGGACACTATTCCATTGTTAGTGTTGCTGTGAATCCATTCAAATTTTCTGGAGAGAAATCTGGAACTATGCCTAAATGGCACCAAAAATGTGCATACCCTTTGGTCCAGCAATAAGACTACTGGGTCTATACCTGAAGTGAAAAAGGGTAAAGACATCACTTGTACAAAAATATTCATAGCAGCCCTGTTTGTGGTGGCAAAGAATTGGAAATCAAGTAAATGTCCTTCAATTGCAGAATGACTTAGCAAACCGTGGTCTATCTATGTCATGGAACACTATTGTTCTATTAGAACCCAGGAGGGATGGGAATTCTGGGAAGCCTGGAGTGATTTGCATGAACTGATGCTGAATGAGATGAGCAGAACCAGAAATACACTGTACATCTTAACAACAACATGGGGTGATGATCAAACTTGATGGACTCACTCATTTCATCAGTGCAACAGTCAGGGACAATTTGGAGCTGTCTGCAATGGAGAATATCATCTGTATCCAGATAAAGAACCATGGAGTATGAACAAAGTCCAAGAACTATTTCCTTTAATTTAGAAAAACAATGATATCTTATTGTCTGATCTTGTTTTCTGTTATACTTTATGTTTCTTCCTTAAGGGTATGATTTCTCTCTCATCACACTCATTTTGGATGAATGTACAACATGGAAACAATATAAAGACTGAAAAATTGCTTTCTGTGGTGGGTGGGGGGAGGAAAGTAAGATTAGGGGAAAATTGTAAAACTCAAAATAAATAAAATCTTTAATAAAAAATAATAAAATGAGGTTATTTAGTTTCCAATTAGTTTTATTTTTATCTCTCCATGACCCATTATTGCATATGATTTTTATTACATTATAGTCTGAGAAGGAAATATTCAAGATTTCTGCCTTTCTTCCCATTCACATTCAAAGCTATAATTACCAATCCTTTATTGCCTTCCATGATATCTTCTTTCTGTTTGTATTTTCCCCCTTTTTTCACATTATCCCTATTGTCCAGTATTTTGCTTCTGTATACCACTTCCTTCAGTATGTTTGTACCCTTATATACAATCCCTCTCCCCTTTCCTCCCCCCTTCTTAATACTTGAAAGATAAGTTTGTAAACTTAATTAAGTGTGTATGTTTATTTGTGCATGTGAGTGTGTGTGAATTTTTCTTTGTGTAAAATCTGATGAGAGTACAATTCATGTAATTCTCACCATCTCCATTCTCCTTTAGTTCAACAGGTCTTTTCACCTATTCATGCAATGTAATTTACCCCATTAAACCTCCACCCTCCCATCTCTTTACTTCTCCCCTTCCCTTTTTAAGGATATATTATTTTTAAATCCTTCTGGCAGAGTCATAGACAATTCATGAGTGTCCATGATTTCTGGCTAAGTATGTTCTCTCTAATTGAGTTATAATTCCCGAGAGTCATAAAAATTTTTCTCCCAGGTGGGGATATATCCAATGTTATCTTACTGTATAACAGGTTTTTTTTTCTTTTTACTTTTTTTTCTCTTTTCATGTGTCACTTGAGTCTCCTGTTTAAGTTCAAATTATCTATTCAACTCTAATCTTTTCATCAGGAAAAGTTGGAAGACTCCTATTTTGTTAAGTGTCCTTCTTTTCTCCCTGGAAGAAAAGGTTAAGTTTTGCAGGATTGTGAATTCTTGGCTGCTTTTGAAGCTCCTTTTCTCTTTGGAATATCATATCCCAGACCCTATGATCCCTTAATGTTGATGCAGCTAGGTCCTGCTTAATCCTTATGGTGGCTTCTTGGTATATAAGTTGTTTCTTTTTGTTTGCTTGCAGAATTTTCTCTTTTATCTGATAATTCTGGAGTTTGACCAACATATTCCTTGGTGTTTGCATTTTGGGATCCCATTCAGGAGGCGAATCAATATATATGCTTTCAATAATTATTTTCCCTTCAAAGGATATGAACAGAGAGTGTTCAAGTGAAGAAATTAAAGCTATATCTAATCATATAAAAATATGCTCCAAATCACTATTGATTAGAGAAATGCAAATTAAAATAATGATGAGGAATCATTTCACAACTATTAGATTAATCAAAATGAGAAAAAGGGAAGATGATCAATGTTAGAAAAGCTGTGGGAGGATTGGGATATTGATGCATTGCTGCTGGAGTTATGAATGGATCCAACCTTCCTGGAGAGCAATATAGAATTATGCCCAAAGTGCAAGCTCTTGACCCAGCATTTCCAATGCTAGGTCTATATCCAGAAGAAATTATAAAAAATGGGGAAAATCCTACATATTCCAAAATATTCATAGCACTCCTTTTAGTAGTGGCAAAGAATTGGAAACTGAAGGGATGCCCATCATTTGGGGAATGGCTAACAAGTTATTGTACATCAATGTTATGGAATACTATTATTCTACAAGAAACCATAAATGGTCGAACTCTAGTGAAACATCAAATGATTTACGGAATCTGATGCTGAGAGAAGGGAGTAGAACCAAGAAAGCAATGTACATAACAATAATGACATTATTAGATGAACATTGATGGAAGCAGCTCCTCTCAGCAGTCCAGAGAACTAGGACAATTGTATTTGACTGGATATAGACTATATTATCCCCATTCAGAAGAAGGAAAACAAAACAAAGCATATGGAAAAAAAATACATCAACCTTCTGCATCTGATGAACACTTTATAAAAATTAACTTTCCTTCAATTCTAATTCCTTATCATGAAAATTAATAATTTGTAAACCTATTTATCAAAATATATATATAAAATGCTATCCAGACTATTCCCTTTTGAAGGACAGGGGTGGGAAGGGAGGGTGGATGGAAATTTTGAAACTTGGAAATATGCCTGTGCATATGGATGAAAATAAGAAAATAAATTTTAAAAATAGCTACTTTGTCCTCTGGTTCTATGATGCCAAAGCAAATCTCCTTCACTATATCCTGAAGCATTGACTCCAGGCTTTGTATTTATCCTCAATTTTTTCAGGAAGGCCAATAATTCGTTTTCATTTCATTTTAAAGATTTTATTTATTTTGAGTTTAACAATTTTCCCCTAATCTTGCTTCCCTGCTCCCACCCCCCAGAAGGTACGTTGCCAGTCTTTAAATTGTTTCTGTGGTATACACTGATCCTAATTGAACATGATGAGAGAGCAATCATATCCTTAAGGAAGAAAAATTAAGTATAAGAGACAACAGGATAACATAATAAGATATCAGTTTTTTCCTAAATTAAAGATAATAGTCCTTGGTCTTTGTTCAAACTCCCCAATTCTTTCTCGGTATTCAGATGGTATTCTACATCACAGATAGCCTCAAATTATCCCTGATTGTTGCAGTGATGGAGTGAGCAAATCCATCAAGGTTGATCATCACCCCCCCCATCTTGCTGTTAGGGTGTACAAATTTTTTCTGGTTTAGCTCATCTTGCTAAGCATCAGTTCATGAAAATCTTTCCAGGCTTTCCAGAATTCTCATCCCTCCTGGTTCCTAAAAGAACAATAATGTTCCATGACATACAGTTGAAGTACATTCACTTGATTTCCAATTGTTTGCCACCACAAATAGGGCAGCTATGAATATTATTTTTACAAGTGATGTTTTTATACTTTTTCATAATCTTTTCAGTGTATAGATCCAGTAGTGGCATTGCTGGGTCTCAGGGTATTCGCATTTTTGATGTCCTTGAATGTCTATCACTTCTAGCTAAGTATATTCTCTCTGATAGAGATACAATTCTCAAGAGTTAGGAGAATCTTTTTCCCATGCTGGGATATAGTCAGTTTCATCTTATTGGATAGTGTTTTTTTTTCCTTTTTCCCCATCTCCTTTTTTTTAACATTCTTATGTGTCTCTTGAACCTCCTGTTTGATGTCCAAATTTTCTATTTCCCTCTGGTCTTTTCATCAGGAATTGCTAGAAGTCCCCCATTTCTTTAAATGACCATCTTTTTCCCTGGAAGTGAAGGCTCACTTTTGCCAGATAGTGGATTCTTGGCTGCATTCCAAGTTCCCTTACTCTTTGTAATATCTCATTCCAGTCACTTCAATCCCTTAATGCTGATGTAGCCAGGTCCTGCGTATTCCTTACTGTGGCTGCTTGGTATTTAAATTGTTTTCTTTCTGTCTGCTTACAAGATTTTCTCCTTTATCTGATAGTTCTGGAATGTGTCCACAAAATTCCTTCGTGTTTTCATTTTAGGACCCCTTTCCAGAGGGGTCAATGTATTCTCTCAATTAATATTTTGCCCTCTGGTTCCATGATATCAGGGCAATTTTCCTTCACTAAATTATGTAATATTAAGACCAGGCTTTTTTTCCCTCTTCAATGTTTTTAGGAAGGTCTAAAATTCTCAGATTGTCCCTCCTTGATCTGTTCTCCAGGTCAGTGCTTTTGCTGATGATTTGTTGATTTCTTCTTTTTTTTTCCAATTTTTTTGGTTTTGTTCAAAGGACTTGCTGTCTCATGAAGTCATTTGTTTCTACAGACTCCATTCTTTTTTTTTTAGATTAGAACTTTCTTCATTTACCTTTTGAAACTCCTTTTCAATTGGGCAATTCTATTTTTGTAAGATTTTTCCACTTGACAAATTGAGGATTTGAGAGAATTGTTTTCTTGTTGCAAGTTGTTAATTTTCCCTCCCAAATTTTCCAATAATTTTTAAACTCCTTCCTTATTTCTTCAAGAAATTTTTCTGTTGTGGAGACCAGAACATATTCTCCTGAGAGGTTCTGTTAGTGTTTTTTCCTTCCAAGAAAATTTCTATGCACCCTCCTTTGCACTGGCCTTTCTTCATTAACCTAAAACCTTGTGTTGGAGAGGGGCTGGCTCACAGAAGTTTGTTGTTGGGATCCCTAGAGGTTTTGCTCACTGAGTGTATTATCTTCAGCTTACCAGTAGTTGATGCTGGTTGCTTTCTTTTGAATGTCTGTTACTTTGATTGAGGCCCTCTCCCTTTGCCTGGAGGAAGTGGTTGAAGTTATTGAATACTTTTATCTTTGATCAATAGTGAGTTATACCCTGGGGTGCGATAATTACTCTCCCTATTCACAATTGAGGTGATTCTGCTGCTTGGATTTAGCCTGGGCCAGAATGTGGGCTGTAGTTGTGTTTGTTCTGGGAAGAGGCTTCAGCTGAAATGAAGGTGTGGAGTCTGAGTTCCTCTAGACCAGAGGAGCCCAGGGATCAATGTCTGCAACTCTCCTGCACCAGAACTCTCCCTTCAGCCTTGCTCGAAAAATCCAGAGGGTCAGTGTCACAACCAGGGTCTCTGCTCCCTTGTTGCCTATAGCCCCATAGTCAACCAAGCCCTAACCCCGCCTCTGAACAAACCAGTCTGATTCTTAGGCTGTTTGGCTCCCAGGCTCCTGCTCTGCCACTGATCAGGCTAATCTTGGCTAATCCAGGTGCCCAGACTTTCATCCGGTGCACTTCTCCTGGAAGAGTCTGCCCTCTATGCCTGGACTCACCATGATCTCGAAAGTCTAATCCTGAGGTAGATGTTCTTCTCTTGACTTTTCTTTCTGGGTTTTGTAGATTGGATTTCTGTTAAGAGGTTTTTTTCATATTATATATAAGGGAAGATCAGGAGACCTTTAGCAGTATTCTTGTCTTCTCTCTACCATCTTGGCCAGAAGTCCAGCCTAATGATTCTTAAATCATCTCTCCTGAATCTAATCTTCAAGTCAGTTTTTTGCCAATGGGTTATTTTACTTTTTCTTCTATTTTTTTTATTTTGTTTTGTTTAATAGATTCTTGTTGTCTCATAAAATCACAGATTCCAATCTTTTCAATCTTTTTTTGACAATTATTTTCTTTATTAACTTTTCCAGTTAGTTCATTGATTATATTTTTGAAGGAGTTTTCCATTTGCCTAATCGTGGATTTGAAAGAATTATATTTTTGCACTTGTCCAATTGTATTTTTGTTTTCTTTTGCAAGATGTTAATTTTCTCATTCAAATTGTTAATTTTCTCTTGTGTTTCTTTTCCCAATTATACCAATTGATTTTTAAACTCCTTCCTGATCTCTTTTAAGATGCATTTCTTCCATAGGGATCAATTCATATTCTCTTCTGAATTTCTAGTTCTCTCTGAACTAGGATCTTTTTTTTCAAGGTAACCTTCAATGGACCCCCTGCCCCCTCAACGTACACACACACACACACACACAAACACACACACACACACACACACACACACACACACACACTCACACACCTTCTTCTGGCTTTTTTTCCTTGCATCTTGTGTTGGGGAAGGGGTTGGTTCACAGATCTTTGGTGATGAAATCTCTACAGGCATTGGTCACTGGTGTTAGTAACTTCAAGTGGTTTGGTCAGTAGGGGATGCTTGGTGCTGTCTCTAGAGTGTCTGTTACCTTGATTAATGACCCACTCCTTAGGCTTGGGAGAGTAGGGGGAGAAACAGGATCTGATTTACACTTGAACAAAGTGAACTGGGCCCTCAGGATTTATAGTTAATCAACTTAATCCTCACTCAGCAGGAGAGGGACTGTGGCCTAGGGCCCTGGAGATGGCTGTTACTGTTTGTTTTGGGAAGAACAGGAATTCCACAGGAATGTTGGGGAGGGGACCCAATTAGAATCATGAGAACTTGCCTGAAAACATGGGGGCTCATGGCATTCTTATTCCAGACCAGCTGAACTAACTGGATTGATCTTTATCAACCATGCTGGAGCTCTCTCACCCCACACAGTAAGTACTTCCATGCTGGAACTCTCCCTGCCATTGCATACACCGCAAATGCCTTTGCTGCTGTTCTCAAGTTAATCTGCAGGCCTCTCTCCACCACCCCTGAGCTGTCTCTCTGCTCTGTTTCCCCAGGTTGCCGACAATCCCCTGTAATACACCTTGTTGGTAGA
This sequence comes from Macrotis lagotis, assembly GCF_037893015.1. NCBI lineage: Eukaryota > Metazoa > Chordata > Mammalia > Peramelemorphia > Peramelidae > Macrotis > Macrotis lagotis. Next base: position 336,760,311 of record NC_133658.1, read on the forward strand.
TGTTCTTCTCCCAGGTTTTTCTCTGTTTTGTGGATTTAAATTTTGTTCAGAAGCTTGGCTCATGTTAGTTCTGAGGGAAAGCCAAGAGAACTTAAAGCAGTGCCTGATTTCCCTCCACCTTCTAATCTAGGGCTATGTTGTTAATTCTGAATGAGAAAGTGATCAAGGTTCATATAGTTTTCTTTATGAAAACAGACATTATTCTTATTGGTCATACCATATCCATGGAAGAACTGGGAAAGTAGTAAAGTTAAGTTTAAATTTCAGGGTCCCTGTGGTGTTAAGGATAGATTTCAGGAAAATATTGTTATCATATATGAGTTTACATAATGTCAAAAGAATAATCAGTTGTCCTAGCAATAAGAGATCAAAAAGACATTGCTCAGTGATTTAAAAGCACAGAAATTCTAGTATTATATTACAAGGGATCTAGTATAGGATTTTTGACTCAAATAAGGAAACATATAATCTAAGAAATAAAGGACCTCTTACGGACTTCTGACTTTTAGTATGTATGATTCAATGACCAAACTCAGTTGAGCATTCAGAGAAAAAAAAAATGGATGTGAGGGCAAGAGCTGTAGACTGAAAGGCTAAACATTATTTCCTTTGACTGGGGAAGTTTGGAGATAATTATATCAAAATGATTTCATACTGATTAATAAAATCCCAGCCATCCTCAAGATAGAGTTTTACTATCAGCAATTAGCAGTTGGGTCAGCTAGTGACCTTGGGCAAGTCACTTAACCCCACTGCCTTGAAAAAATTAACAGTTTCTGAGTTCCTCAGATTAGCAGTATGTTTGAATCACCAAGGAATTGGTGTATCTTTCCTGATTAAGTACTAACACATCAATGTGAGATGTGAGTGGAGAATTCAGACAGTTGCTACAAGACACTAAAGAATTTGAGGGGGGGAATGGAATTAATAATACAAAACACAGATCTTGGGATAGTTGTGATTGTTGTTGAAATTTATTCTTTGTTTTTGAAGAAGACCAAGGACATCATGGATGGTGTCTTAACTCGGGCATGGATTAGATTTAAGGGAGGCAGATTTTAAGTCTGGGTTTAAGTTATCAATCTCCCTCTCTCTTGCCAGAGTCTTCTAAGCCTAATGTCAGACAAAGGTCAACACAATTGGTGATTTCCTGGCAAGCAGTGGATGACCTTGACATCTCCAATATCTAACCAAGTCATAAATACTCTACAGTGCCTGCTTGGCCCACTTCATGGCTCTTGGAACAAATTTTTCCAAGGTAAGTCTTAACATGCTTGGGATAAACATCGTCCCTAACTTTGAAGCCTATAAGTTACTATTAACATGAGTTAACTTTTTTGCTGAGATGTTATTTCTGGGATATGACTGTTCCCCACACTATAGCTTCTTGGAGTCACAAGTGAGAGTTGGGTGGTAGGTATTCCAGATCTCCTCTACAGCTTCTATAAAAGCAGAGAATGATAGTATACACAAGTGGAAGGGATCTTAATGACCATTTAAGTCATATGACAAAAAGAACACAGTATTCAGAACTGGGGTCTAGATTGATATCTCTTCTACTACTCTATGACCTGTTTTACTTAGGTGACTTTTTCACTTTCAATAACTTCTAATGTACTTCAGTTCCTCATGTGTAAAATTAATGAGTTAGACTATATAATTACTAAGTTCCTTCTAAGTCTATATTCCTATAAAATAACTTACTTTTATCCTGCAAAGCCTCTTCCTTCCTGACTAAAACCAATATGTTCCCAATCATTCCTGCAATCATATTTTCCCTTCTACCTCCTCCAGTTCCCCTTGACTATTCAGGGGAGTTCTAGAAGTAATGATTGGATCGATGTTCCAAAAAATCATAGAGTCCCAAAAATTCAATTTTCCGATGGATCTGTGATATGAATAACATCTGAATTCCCTTCCATAGCACATATTTAAAATAATTCATGCCTTCTCCAGTGCATCTCTTGTCTATATTCTTCCATAAATTTTCCACATGGGGTCTACCTAATATGCTAAAGGACTTCTCTCAAATTTTTTTAAACTGATGTTGCATATAGTTATTACTATATGTCTAGTGAACTCCTTTTTTCCTGGCATCTATTCTTTTGATTATTTCTCTTACTGCTATTTCAATTATATAAATATTTGTAAATGATATTTTCTTTCTCATATCTTTCCATGGCCTATCATTTTGGGGCCCTTTGGATTGCCTGGAACTTTAATTATTCTTTAATTTTTAATTTCTATGAGATTCAATGATGCCCACAGGGCATCAATAGCATGATAAAAAAACGAACCTTTCATTTAATTGGGAAAACTATGGTTATTTAGAAATACTTCTGATTTTTCATATGGAATCAGATCTACTTCTTTCTATTTAGTACTAGATATAATTCATTATCTAAATGCAATTCAAGATTAAATGCAGATAGAAATGCCTTATGGATTTTTCATACATCTGTGTATCATATCTGACTACGGCCTCAATGTAAATGGCATTTGCCAAACCACTGAAATTTTTCCATAGAGCATTCTTGTGCTTCATGTGATAGGAGGTCTCTTTCACTGAGGTTTTCAGGTTGACCTCTTTTCTGGAAAATCAAAAGAGAAATCCCTCTCAAAGTCTAGGTTACCTATTGGGGGCCTTTGAAATCTTCCAATTTTGAGAATCTGTAATTACAGATGAGATTCTATGATTACAGTAATTTGGATCTGTTTTAGATATGCTCTTTTCCCTACTCCAAGTGTTTGCCTAATCATTGCCACCTGTCAGCCCATAGTAAGACAGAATATGGCACCTGTGCCCTCAGCAGCATAGTTGGAATGCAATTGATAATTCTTTGCAGGCAAAAAAAATCACATGAGTAAAAGCTGTAATGTAAGAAAAATATGAAAAAGTGCTAGGAATAGTGTTGATGATGCCAGAATATTTGAAATCCATTAATGAAAAAAATTGACATTTCTATACAATAAATAGATGGATATTAAAAGGACAGAAAAAAAGGAAGAGAAGTGAGAAAAATAGTTCATTGTGGAAGACAGTCAAGTATTTTTCATGTCAAATAATTACTTTAACATGAACATTTAGGCTGTAAAAATATTTCTTCAATCAGGAGAAGTATTACTTTCCCAAAGAACATAGCTAAAACAGTATCTTGTACCTGCCTCAAAAAAAAATCATTTCAAATAAAAGACTTTGTAATACAAGGTAGTACAAAAAGTCTTTGGTAACCCCTTACAACTCAACAACATTAAAATTTAGTGGACAGAACCATTCAAAAACTGACTAATCCCAATTATAGTATGAAAAGGCTTTCCAAAGAGCTACCTAGCAGGGAGTAGATAATGAGACATGAATGGTATTAATATTGATTTTCTTTTCTCTTGTTCACTCTGACTTTTGACCTCAATAGCCAAGTTTTAAGATAAAATTATTTTCTCATTTGGTGACTGTCCCTTGTATCTTGAAGTAGAGCTAATAATAACTGAAAAGGACTTTGTTGCAAAGAATGTCAAAGCCAAAAGAAATATTAGGACATGAAATGTTAAGATGGATAGATACTAAAATTTCAATGAAATCTCTTCATCTTACATTTGAAGAAATTGAAAGTCTTGAATTTTAAATGAGTTGCTAAAATGTCATATAAACTAATGGAAAAGTTAAGCTTTAAACTAAATCCAACACCCCCCCCCCAAATGTGACATTGCAGAACAATTAAGATGGCGTACTCGGTATGTTGTGCAGTCCTCTCTAATAATCCATGTATCTCAAACAATCCCCACAAGAAAAATTTAGTATTAGTAAAACAGACATTATAAGTGAATAGACAGGACAAAAAAGAAAATTCATCATACTTGTTAAAAATATTTATGAAGTAGTACTGAAGAATATTAATTTTGAAATAACTCATGTGGAACCCTTCATCCACCTACAACAAACATCCCTGCTGCCTGGAATGTATGTACAACACACATGAAGCTTGTATTTTGATATATTGGGATTCCCTCTTTGTATAGAAACATTTCCAGTACAATTCATTTTCTTCTTTCTTACACTTTTCCTGCTAGAAAAAGTGGGGAAGACAAATTCTGTCTAATCATGTGAAAAGGAAGAGGGAGAAACATTCTGCCTTCTCTTGCACTATTTTCTAACTTATAGAACTCCAAAACCTTACAGATTCTATTGGGAAACAATATTCCACACTTCTTGTATTAAAAAAAATGTGACTTTTTTCCAACCATAGCAAGAAAAAGGGAGTAATAACAAATGAATTAGGGTGGTAAGACATTGCTTACACCTAAATCAAGCTGAAATGAAAAGAAAAATAGACCAAAATTTGTTGTCCAGAAGATACTTAGAACAAGATACAAGGGCAGTGAAAATGCAGAACACTAATAATAGAAGGGGTCAAAGAAGACTGGGGATCTAGCTAACAGCAAAAGGGAATAAATCAGAAAATTAATTATAAGACAATAACAGGGAGAGAAATTCTGAATTAGCAAGTATGTCAAGAAAATTTAATTTAAAAACCCAACACACGAGAAAAAAAAACACAGTAGAAAGTATCTAAAAGTAGAAAGGTGTGTGAGAACTAAATCCTGAAAGAGATTACAAAGAACATATGGCAAATGTGTAAAGGAAAAGAAAATGAACTATTCCCTGGCAAAACAAAGAATCTTCTAGAATCCAAAGAGAGCCAGGACAAGCAAATCCAATTACAGAATGTTTTAAAGGAAAACTAATATTCATAAAAAGAGAAATTAATAATATATGTCAGAATTTAGAGCTTTCAGTGAAAATTAAAGTGTCAGAGGTTAAGAAAAATATTCTATTCTCTGACATATTATCAAAGACATGGAAAAATTAATTGTATATATAGAATATAGAAAACTATTAAAGTGGAGGGTTATCTAACAGAAGAGAAGAAGAAGATAATGATATGGAAAGAACACATGATCACTATTCCATACAAAGGTATTACCATTAAGAATTATATTTCTAATGCATTTCAAATATTATACATATCCCTGTAAATCAAAATAATTTTAATAACAATGCTTAATTAACTAAAGAAAATAATATAAAATTTCTGTAAATGGAAAATAAAAAAAATGAAAGACTATAGGACTGTCTTTAGGACAAACTAAACAATGAAACATTATATGCTGAATTCAAAGACCCATAATTGTAAATTTTACAATTTTAGTAAGAAACAATCATTTCTACTGGTAATCAGTAGGAAGAACTCAAATAAAGAAAATAAAATCTAATTGCCATGAGATTATTGTTAACTTTTGAGAATTGATGAAAGAGAATGAAATTAGTATACCCAGAAAACCAAAGGAACTCAGACTGAAATCCCAAATGACATTAGTCAAAAATAAAGATAACATATATACAGCTACAACCAAAAGCTTAACTAAAAATCTTAACTGAATGAGCCAAGCAATAATTATTGAAGACATACCAAAAGAGATGAGTGGAAAAGGGAAAAACTGAGAAAAATTGAGTGCTGCAAATAAATTGAAGAGGGAAAAAATATCAGTTTGTTATTTAAAAAGCACAAAAATTCTGAAGAAAAAATTTATATTAGAAAGCAGAATTGGTCTAATGGTAAGGGGAAAAAAGCAAACTAATTCACTGAAGAAAAGACCTAGTTAAAAAAGTGGAATTGGCCAAAATGAAAGGAGGTACAGAAATTTACTGAAGAAAACAATTCCTTAAAAGGGGGCAAATTGAAGGTTATGGCTCCTTAGGACATCAAAAATCAAGAAACCCCCCAAAAAAATAAAAAGAAAAGAAAATGGATTTCTGGCCAAGATGGTGAAGATAAAACAGGCACTGTATTAAGGTCTCCTGATTGTCCTTCATATATAATATTAAACAAATCTCTTAACAGAAATTTGATCAACAAAACATCCAAAAAAGAAGTTAGGAGAGGAATATCAATAAACAAAGTCTCTCTTTGGGTATAGTGGGTGAGCCAGGGGCAGAGAGGCAGTGAGGGCTGAGTGAGAGCCAGACTAACCTTGGTTTATACAGAAGTGTTGACTGTTGGAGCCATGATCCAAGAGACAACTTGAGCACATAGGCTTTGGCTGTGGAACTGATGATCTGGGACACTCTGGCAGGGCTGGAAGGTAAGTTTCAGCACAGAGAGTTTTGGAGTGTGGCTAAGACACTGATCCGTGGACTCCTCTGGTCTGGAAGACCTCAGATTCCATACATTCATTTCAACTGAACCTGCTTCCTAGAACAACAAAGTAAGAACCCACTTTCCCACCCCTAGGCATGGGCAGCAGAGCTCCATCAGCTAAATAGGGAGATGAGCAGAGTCCACATTGTTTTAAGGTTTAAAGTATCCAAAAGCACACCCCACCCCTCTCCAGGCCTAGGGAATGGGCCTCAAATCAAGGCCACAGACACTCCAGGGAAAATAATCAGCGCCCCCTTACTGTCCGACCACATAGAGCTACTAAACAAAGTGAGCAAACTCTAGCATGTCCTAATGGCTGGCCCAATTGGAGTGATTAAATCCAGTGAGCAAAATCTCAAGGGACCTCAATATCAAACCTCTGTGAACCAGCCCCTCTTTCAACAAAAGATCTTAGGAAAATGAAGAAAGGCCAGCAAAAGGGAGGTCCATAGCAAACTACTAGAAGGTAAAGACCCTTATTCAGAGAGATCTACAACCTCAGAGTAGAATATGATTTGGTCTCCAGCCCAAAAATAAATCCTTGAAGGAATCAGGAAGGAGTTTAAAAATTAATTAGAAAATTTGGGTGAGATAATTAACACCTTACAACAAGGAAATAAATCCTTGGAAAAATCCATTTGGAAAAATGCAAAGAAAATAATACTTTCAAGATCTCAATTGATCAAATGAAAAACTCTTTTAAAAAATAGAAATGACCAATTGGAAAAGGAGTAGCAAAAGGTAAATGAAAATTTTTCTAAAGATTGAATGGAGTCTGTGGAAACACATCACTGCATGAGACAACATAAATCTATTAAACAAAACCAAAAAGTCAAAAAAAAGTAGAAAAAAATGTAAAATAGTCCATTGGCAAAACCTTTGACTTCAAAAATAAAGCCAGGAAAGACAACTTAAGAACCATTGGGTTCCCTGGAAATATTGAAGAGAAAAAAATCCCTGGACCTTTTATTAAAGAATTTAGTGTTGGAAAATTGACCTGATATCATGGAACCAGAGGGCAAAATAGTTATTGAAAGAATACAGTGATCCTCCAAAGAAAGGTATCCCAAAAGAAACCACCAAGGAATATTGTGGCCAAATTCCAGAAGTATAGGATAGAATAGAAAATCCTGCTAGCAGTCATAGAGAAACAATTTAGATACAAAGGAGACATAGTAAGGATTACACAAGACATTTTTCCATCAACATTAAGGGATCAAAGGACCTGGAATGTGATATTCTGAAAAGCAAGGGAGCTAGGAATGTAGCCAAGAATTCACTGTCTGGCAAAACTGAGCCTTCTCTTCTAGGGGAAAAATTAGACATTTAATAAAATGAGAGACTTCCAACATTTTCCTGATAAAAAGATTAGAGTTTAATAGAAAATTTGGACTTCAAACAGGAGACACAAGAGACACATGAAAAAGTTTAAACACAAAGGAGAAAGAAAAAACTGCTATAAAATAAGATGAAAGTGACTATTTCACTATCTGGGAGAAAGACTCTAATAATTCTCAAGAATTGTAACTCTAATAGAGAGAACATAATTAAACAGAACTGATACTCAATCTTTATTCGTCTATGACTGCTAGAATTATTTAGGGTAATATCTCCTTAAAGTAAGAGAAGTAAAGAGACGGGAGGATGGAGGAGATTGAATGGGGTAAATCTCATTACAATAAGAAGAATAAAGGACATATTGCAAAAAGTGGAAGAAGGGAGGCGGTGAAAACCTCCTGAATCTTATTCTCATCAGATTTGGCTTTAAGTTAACAAACATACAATCAGTTAAGTTAAGAAACTTATCTAACCTTTCAAGTAGTAAGAGGGGAAGAGGGGATAGGGGAAACAAAAGGGAATTAACAGAAGGAGGGAAAGGAAGGAGGGGCAAAGGGAAAGAGGAAAGAAAGGACATGGGTTGGATACAGGGAGGCAAATATACTGGAAGTGGTAATATTCAGAAACAAAATACTGGGCAATATAGATAAAATGAAAAAAGGGAAAAATATAAGCAGAGGGAATATAGAATGGAGGGCAATAAAGAGTTAGTAATTATAACTTTGAATATGAATGGGATGAACTCTCCCTTAAAATGTAAGTAAATAGCAGAGTGGATTAAACAGCAAAATCCTACAATATGCTGCTTACAAGAAACTCATTGGAAGTACAGTGATACATATAGAGTAAAGGTAAAAGGTTGAATCAAAATATATTTTGCTTCAGCTGAAGTGAAAAAAGCAGGGGTAGCAATTCTTAGCTTTGACATAGCAGGTAACAAAATAGATCTCATTAAAAGAGATAAGGAAGGAAACTATATCCTCCTTAAAGGTACCATAAACAAGAAAGTTATTACAAATAATAAATGTGTATACACCAAATGTTATAGCATCAAAATGCTTAGAGGATAAGTTGATTTTTTGGAATTCTCTATTATACCATCATGTCATCTGCAAAGAGTGAGAGTTTTATCTCCTCCATCCCATTTCTAAACAGAAAACCTCTACTGTTGGGTTACCTCAACCTCCCACTATCAGATTTAGATAAATCTAACCATAAAATAAATAACAAGAAAGTTAAAGAAGCAAATAGTTTGTTAGAAACCTAGACATGATACATATATGAAGGAAATTGAATGAGGATAGAAAGGAATATATATTTTTTTCTGCAGTACATGGCATTTACACAAAAACTGACCATGTACTAGGGCATAAAAAATTTATTAATCAATTGCAGAAAGGTAGAAATAGTGAATACAAATTTCTTAGATCATAAAGCAATTAAAAGTACATGCAATAATGGGCCAGGGAGATATGGACCTAAAACTAATTGGACACTAAATAACTTCATTTTAAGGAATGAGTGGATCAAAAAGCAAAAGATAGAAAATATTAATAATTTTATTCTAGAAAATGAAAATAATAAAACAACATACCAAAACTTATGAGTTACAAACAAGGCAGCTGTCAGGGGATATATTATAGCCTCAAATGCTTACATGAATAAATTATAGACAAAGGAATTCAATGAACTAAACATAAAACTAAAAAAAATTAGAGAAAGAGTAAATTGAAAACATCCAAATAAATATGAAATTAGAATTTCTAAAAACTATAGGAGAAATTAATGAAATTGAAAACAAGAAAGCTATTGCACTAAGAAATAAAACCAAGAGTAGGTTTAATGAAAAAAATAAAATTAACAAATCTTTGGTTAATTTGATTAATAAAAAGAAGAAAATTAAATTACTAGTATCATATATGAAAAGGTAAACTCACCACCAATGAAGAGGAAATTAAATAAGAAATTCAGAATTATTTTTCCCAAGTCCATGCCAATAAAATTGATAATCCAAATGAAGTGGATGAATATTTGCAAAAATATAAGTTGCCCAAATTAAATGAAGAGGAAATTAAATACCTAAATAATCTTATCTAAGGAAAAGAAATTTAACAATTCATTATTGAACTCCTTGAGAAAAAATCTCCAGGGCCAGATGTATTCACAAGTGAATTTTATGAAACATTAAATAGCAATTAGTTCCAATTATATATATATATATATATATATATATATATATATACATATATATATATATGTATATATATATATATATATATATATATATATATATATATATATATATATGTATGTATATACTCTTTGGAAAAAATAAGTGAAGGTGGAATTGTACCTAACTCTTTCTATGACAACAATTTTGTAGAGAAAGTAAATTATAGACTTAACTCCCTGATGAATATAGATGCAAAAATCTCCAATAGCACCTTGGTAAAACAATTACAAGTTATCACTAGGATAATACATTATGTCCACATAGGATTTTTCCCAGGAAAGCAAGGTTTTTCCAATATTAGGAAATTTCTTAGTATATTTAATTATATCAATAACAAACCTATCAAAAATCATATCATTATATCAAGAGATGTTGCAAAAGCTTTTGACAAAATACAGCACCCATTCCTAATGAAAACCCTAGAGAGTGCAGGAATTGTTGTTTAGAATAATAAGCAGTATCTATCTGAAACCATCAACAAACTTTAAATGCCATGTGGATTGGCTTGAGGTATTCCCAGTAAGATCAGGGATGAAACAAAGATGTCCATTATCACCACTACTATTCAATATCATGTTAGAAAAGTTAGCCTCAGCAATAAGAGAAGAGGAAAAAAATTGAAGGTATTAGAATAGGGAAGGAGGAGACAAAACTTTCACTCTTTGCAGATGACATGATGATATACCTAGAGTCTGAAAAAGTCATCTGAAAAATACTAGAAATAAATAGCAACTTTATCAAAGTAACAGGATAGAAAACAAATCCTCACAAATCCACAACATTTCTATATATGACTAGCAAGAAACAGCAGAAAGAGCTAGAAAGAGAAATTCCCATTCAAAGTAACTTAAGACAACATAAAGTAGTTGGGAGTCTATGTGCCAAAGCAGACTCAGAAACTTTTTAAAAACAATTTCAAAACACTTCTCACATAAATAAAATAAGATTTAAGTAATTGTTTAAATATCAACTGATCATAGGCCAAGCTAATATAATAAAAATGACAATTCAGCCTAAATAAAAGTACTTATTTTTTGCCTACCAATCAAAATTTGAAAAAATTACTTTAATGAGTTAGAAAATATTGTAAGTAAATTCATATGGAGAAATAAAATTCAAGAATTTCCCGGGATTTAATGAAAAAAGGGGCAAGAGAAGGTGGTTTAGTACTATCAAATCTAAATTTATATTATAAAGCATCAGTTATCAAAACTGTCTGGTATTGGCTAAGAAACAGAGTGGTGGATCAGTGGAATAGACTAGGTGCAATAGAAAGAAATTATTATAGTAATCTATTGTTGGTTAAAACCAAAGCATACAACTTTTGGTATTAAAACTCCCTCTTCAATGAAAACTGTTTGGAAAATTGGAAGTTAGTATGGCAGATCTTTGGATTAGACCAACAACTCACAGGCTATACAAAGATAAGATTCAAATGGATACAGGATGTAGACATATAAAAGAATACTATAAGCAAACTAGAAGATCAAGGACTAGTTTCCCTGCTAGATCTATGGAAATGACCAAGGAAGAGATGAAGAATATCATTATAAACATACTAGATAATTTCAATTAGATTAAATTAAACTATCTTTTGCAAGGACAAAAACCACTGTAACCAAGATCAAACAAAATGTAGTAAATTGGGAAACAATTTGCAGAACTAGTATTTATGACAAAGGACTCATTTCTAAAATATAAAGGGAACAGTAAAATTTTCAAAACAAACAAGCCATTCCCCAATTTACAAATGATCAAAGGATATACAAAGGCAGATTACAGATGAGGAAATCAAAGCGAACCATAGTTCCAGTCCAAGACAATGAAGAAAATTTAAGAAAGAAAGGTGTGTTGCCCTTGGAAAATAGAATAGCACAGTTCAGTCAAAGTAGCATTAACACAGATTCATCAAATCAGGATCAGGTCTTGGGAACCATTGAAGCTCTCACCTCTTTAAGGGGTTCAAACAAGTGGTTAGAAAATAATTACAGGTGTTTTTTTGTCCTGGGGCAGGACTCTGTGACTTTGTTCTTATTTGGATATAGTTGGCATTCCCAGGCCAAGGAGGAGCAATATCACACTAGAAGTCAAAGAACAGAGCGGAACCTTCTCACAGTTCCATAGTATAAAACAGTGGTTGTCATCATTAACAGGTTTGAGCACAGGTCAGGAGAGAAGTAAGCACCTCCCCTTAGATGATAAGAATTTAGAAGAACTGAAAACCCACAGATTTCTAGAAGTATCTGTGAAAGCAGCTGCAGAAAGCCACAGAAGCTTGGGATAGTGTACATCTCAACTGTGAATGTAAAACAGCACTTTAACGAAGAAAGAAGGGTCACATAAAAGGCTGGAAAAATGAATAAACAATTGCAAAAATTGCTGCCAATAGAAAGTTAGTATGGTAAGAAGGAATATCAAAACACACACAGCAGAAAACTATATCCTAAACCTTTAAAAAAATATGAATTGGTCTCTGGTCTTAGAAGACTTTGAAAATCAAGTAAGAGACATAGAGGAAAACTGAGAAGAGAAATGAAATTGGTAAAGGAGACACAAAAAATGATGGGGAAAATAACACTTTAAAAAATGGAATAGGTCAAATGGTAAAAGAGGTACAAAAAAAAGCCAAATAAGAGAGAAATGGCTTAAAATGTGTTTTAGTCAAATGGAAAAAAGAAACAAAAATGTTCAGTCAAAGAAAAATATCCTTAAAAAGTAGATATAACCCTTATTAAAAAGTAGAAAATAAGCATAAATTCTCATTAAAGAAAATAGTTCCTTTCAAAATTAGAATTAAGCAAATTGTACCTAATGTCTCCATAAGAAATCAAGAAACAACAACAAAAAAATCAAAATAATGAAAATAGAAACACAGCATGAAGTTAGACATTAGAAAAAAAGTCATTAGAAAAAAAGAATTGAATAGAAATTAAAGAGATAATTAAAAAAATATTGGACTACCTGAAAGTTATAATTAAAAGTAAATCTAAACATCATATACCAAAAAATTTTCAGAAGAAACTTTCTTGATATTCTAGATCCTGAGGGCAAACTGGAAAATGAAAGAATCCAGCAATCAACTCTTGCAAATGATTCCTAAAATAAAACCTCCAGAAATAATAATTTCTATAATATTAGTCAATTTAATAGGTATGAAGTAGTATTTCAGAATTGTTTTAATTTTACATTTTTTCCAATAGTGTCAAATTTCTTATATAGCTCTGTTCCTTTCATCAAGAATGTTTAAAAGCTCTTTATTTCATTAAATATCAATTTTTTCTCTAAAGGATTATACTAGTTTTGCTAGGTAGGTAGGTCTTGGTTGTAATCCTAGCTCCTTTTCTCTCAAAAGTATCATATTACAAGCCATTTGATTCTGTATTGTAGAGGCTGATTAAACTTGTGTTACATTGACTGTAGCTATAATACCATCCATATCCAAAGACCACACAAAAATAAAAATATTTTTTAGAAAAGTAAAAAGATCAATAAACATTTTAGCAGTTATTTTCTGATTGCAAAGAACTGGAAATTAAGGGAATGTCCATTAAATGAGGAATGATTGAACAAACTGAGTTATGTGATTATGATGTAATCCTATTTTTCTCTAAGAAATAATGAGCAAGATACTCCTTGAAAAACCTGGAAAGATCCTTATGATCTAATGCAAATTGACATAGACTGTTTGCAATTAACTGTAATATTATAAAATAATCAGCAATATTATAGCCTAAAATAAATCTGAAGGAATTATGGTAAAAAATGCTATTCATTCCCAGACAGAGTACTTATGGGTAGGAATACAGATTAATACACACTTATTTTAAAAAAAAAAAAACTTTTCTTCAGGAATTTTTGTCTATATAATTTTTCACACATGACTATTAAGGAAATGTTTTGCTTCACTGCACATGTACATCCTGTATTGAGTTACTTGCTTTCTCAATGGTGGATGGGGGGGGAGGAAAATGGAGAATTTAGAACCCAAAGGTTTAAAATTGAATGTTAAGAATTATTTTACATATAACTGGAGAAAAATAAAATTTCAATAAAATTTCAAATGCAAAAATCAAATAGAATACCTGAAACTTGTGAGAATAAAAAACTAAATATTATATTTTAAGAAATTATTGAAGAAAACTCCTCAATATTGTAGAACCAAAGGATAAAAAAGAAATTAAAAGAATACCCCAATTAATAACATCCTGAAAAAGATCTCAAAATCAAAGCATTCAGGAGTACTGTAGTCAAATTACTGAACTCCCTGGTCAAGGAGGAAAAATTGCAAGCAGTCAGAAAGAAACCCTTCAAATATTGTGGAGATATAATCAAAATCACACAAAAGGTAGTGACTTCTACATAAGCAGTTGAGGGCTCAGGATCTGGTATTCCAGAAGAAAAAATAGCTAGGTTTACAACCCAAGATACATTATCTTGCAAAAATTAATGTAATCCTTCAGGAAGTAAATAAAGGCTTAATGCAATGGAGGATTTATGAGCATTTCTGCTGAAAAGACCAATTTTCTAAATGGAAAAGGAGGTACAAAAGCTCACTTGAGAAAACAATTCCTTAAAAATTAAAATTGGGCAAATGAAAGTTAATAATTGCATGAAACATTAGGAAACAATAAAACAAAATCAAAAGATTAATAGAGAACAAAAATGAAATATCTTACTGGATAAAAGAAATAATCTTGTTGCATATTCTGAGTCCAAGGCAAAGAAGCAAAGATTAAAAGAAAGAAAAACTTTTGCAGAAACACTGAGGGTAATTCTGGGGAAAATAGGTAGAATAGAATAGAATAGAAATGTAATGAAATAGAAGACTTTTATACATTTCTGAATAAAAGACTAAAGTTCATTAAAAACTTGACATTAAAACACAGGATTTAACAGAAGCAAAAAATTTCAAGTATTTCAATAAAGTTAAGGTGTTTACATTCCTATGTGGGAAGATGATTCATGTAAGGCTAAGAATTGTCTTTTTATTGGAGTCTACATAGGCATAGGTATAAATTGATTATGCTGAGATGATCTCAAAAAATGAAAGAATGACCAAAAGGGATGCACTTGGAAAAGAAAGGACAAATTATAAAAATTACTTCACAAAATTTAGAGGCACACAAGGGAAACTTTATGCAATGGGGAAGGTTATGGGGAGGCAATATTTAAATCTCACTCTTACTGGTAAACAGATGTAAAAAGGGATAGATAGATAGATAGATAGATAGATGATAGATAGTTAGATAGACAGATAGATATAAGGATGTTTAGATAAACAAATGGCTATATATATATATATATATATATATATATATATATATATATACACGCTCAATTTAGTATAGAAACTTATCTTATGCAAAAGGAAAGTATGATAGGAATTGGATGAGAGAAAGATGTCGTTCAATCATTTCTACATTCTTGATATTTCCAGACCCCATTTGTAGGTTTTCTTGGCAAATATACTGAAATGGCTTTCCATTTCCTTCACCATTTTATTCTAGAGATTAGGAAACTGAAGCAAACAGGGATAAGTAATTTGTTCAGAGTAAAAATTAGGTCACATTTGAATTCAGGACTCTCTGATCTTTGCACCACTTAGCTGCTTCAAATGAAAGGAAGGGTGACATATGGAAGTACTAATTAAAGTAGGCAATGGTAAGATGCAAAATAAACTCTTGAGGAGGGACTGGGTAAAAAGGAAGAAAAAGGATAAAGAGGAAGAAAATAATAAAGGAAAATACAGTGTTAGAAATTGCAACTATGAATGTTATTAAGAAAAACTCACCCATAAAATGAAAGAGGATGGCAAAATGGGTTAGAAATCAGAATCCAGGGGGAGGCTAGGTGGTGCAGGGGGGTTGTCTGGATGTCACAGTGGATAGAGCATCGGCCCTGGAGTCAGGAGTACCTGAGTTCAAATTTGGCCTCAGACATTTAATATATTACCTAACTCTATGGCCTTGGGCAAGCCACTTAACCCCATTGCCTTGCAAAAACTAAAAAAAAAATCAGAATCTACAATGTTGTTTACAAAGGACACCCTTGAAACAGAAATACACAAAGAAGCTTAAAATAAGGAAATGGAGCTGAGTTGGTCATACTTCAGCCAACGTTAAAAGAAAAAGAACAGAAAAAATTATCTGAGACAAATAACAAAAAGAGACCTAAATAAAGGTAAAAATAGGGAAATACTCTATTGAAAAATTTTGCATAAAAATGCAATAATATAAAACATACTCAAAGTTTTTTGATAAATGCCTCATTTTTCAAATATATAAAAAATAAGAGCTATTTCCTAATTGATAAAGGCTCAAAAGATGTGTAAAAGCAGTTTTAAGAATAAGAAATGAAATTTATTAATATTCATCTGAAAACGATATTCTATATCACTACTGAGTAGAGAATTGCAAATTAGATCCAATCTGGGGTCACATTTTTACAGCTTGTCTAACAACACAGAAAAAGAAAATGACAAATACTAGACGGACTATGGAAACATTGAAATCCTATTATACTTTGGTGGAGTTGTGATGTAGTATATCTTTAGAATCATTGCACAAATTGTGTAAAACCATGCCTACCTTTTGATCAATCAATGCTTCTACTAGATTTATATCTTAAAGGAACAACATGAAAATAAAAGGACTTAAATGTCTAAAAAAAGAATATTTATAACAGCACTTTCTGTGGTGACAAAAAATTGAAAACTGAAGAGAGCTCATCAATTGAGGAATGGTTGAACAAGTTATGAAACTGGAGCATAATGGTTTCATAATAACCTGGGAAGATGTTTATGAGCTTGAGTTGAACCAGATCATTTTACCTAGTAATAGCAATATTGTAATGATGAATAAATGTGAAAAACTTGCCTACTTTGATTAATACAATGATCTAAGACAATTTGGACAAATCTATGATGAAAAATGATATACATTTCCAGATAGAAAGAACTGACAAATTGAAGTATGCAATTTTCTTTTTCTAATTTTGCATTTTTCTGATAACTAATATAGAAATGTTTCCTGCACGATTTTTCACATATAATGGGTAATATTAATTGTGTTCTCATTGACTGGTGGAGATTTTGGAAAGAGAGTAGAAACTGTAACTCAAATTTTAATTAATATATATTAAAATAATTTTAGGAAATGAAAACATTCAAAAAGGAAAAATATACACATTGACTATATTGTAAAATTTTATTTATTGTTAAATTTATTTTTAGATCCTTGCTAATCCTCCTTTATCCATTGAGAAAACAAACAATTTCATATTCATCATGTATGTGAAATTATGTAAAACATTTCCCTAATTAGTCGTGTACAATAACTTAATTGAAAATAGAACAGCAACATAATAACAAAACTAAATTGTGCAAAATTATAATTACCAACATTACTTCTACACACACACACACACACACACACACACACTTAGATCCTACTGTGTCCTTTCAGACTTTCCATACAGAATAACACAGATAACTAGAACTTTTTGCTCTATAGTTAAATTTTGCTGAAATTTTCTTTTTTCTTATTTTTGTTAAAAAAGTGTATTTAAAAGAGTATTTTGCTCTTTCTAACTGGGTAGCATATATTGAAATATGTTCATGAAATAAAAATAAAAAATAACAAAACAATTACTTTTAAGCAAAACAAAAATTATAAGTTGTCTTATTCATCATTTTGAATAGGAAATAAAACGAAAATTACCCAGAAAAATAATGCAGTCTTGAAGCAACCTTCAGCATTTGATCTTCATTAATTTAAAAAATTCATTTCTCTAGACTCTCTTTTTTCAGTTCCTTTACCCTGTTCAATATCTCTCAAATACCAGTGCTTCTTAAATTTAAAACTCACTAAATATTTATTAGATGTAGTATAATAATAAAACAATGTTAGTAGAATTAGTAGGAGAAGTAGGAGTAGCAGGATAATAATAAATAGTAATGATTGTCACATTTAGTTAGAACTTAAAATTTTACAAAATGTTTTACATATATCATCTCCTATGAACTGCATACAAATCCTATGAAGCAGGGTATTATTGTACAGTTGAAGAAAATGAGATGTTAAATGGATTTTCCAGTCATATAGCTAATATGGATCTAAGAAATAAAATTAACTCAATTTTTTAAGAATTCAAGTAGAGAGGAGTGGCTAGGTGGTGCAGGGAATAGAGCACCCGACCTGGAGTCGGGAGTACAAAAGTTCAGATCTAGCCTCAGACACTTAATAATTACCTAGCTGTGTGGCCTTAGGCAGCCCACTCAACCCAATTTGCCTTGAAAAAATCTAAAAAAAAATAATTCAAGTAGAGAGATGATAACTATCTATCTATCTAAGGATGCCTTCTAAATGCCATGGATCCTCAACTGTTAAATTCTATCTTTCCCTTTCTGTGGACTTAATTTATATCAGTGTTAATTCCCTATTTAGTACTACTATTTACCAATCCTGACATGTCATGTGATTAAACTTTATGATACCTGGTACTATTCCTTTATGTATCCTGTATTTATATTTATTCTGGAAAGAGAGAATAGTATAGAAGGAAGAACCCTGGGCTTTAAGTAATATCCTAAATTTCAATCCCAGCTCTAATGCTAATTATACAATATGACCATGTACAAATTGCTTTACCTTTATGAGTCTCAGCTTCCTAATTTGTATTATGAAAATAACAATACTTACAATATCTGTTTCTAAAATTTATAGATATGGGTGTGAGAGAATGCAAAGAAAACCTTAATGTTTTGTAGAAAGGTGAATTATTACTTGCACCTTAATAAGGGGCACGAATATTTAATACCTCAACTATAAGAAGTAGATTTCCATGACATCCAAGGAGGTAGATGGTTTCTGGGCATTCCAAACTCAATTTATAGCTAATACCACTATTGAGCATCATTTCTAAATTCCATATGTCACATTCTAGTCTTGTCTCTGTCATTTTATCCCTATCATAACTGTCTTGTTGGGTACATATTGGAATATCCCAGCCTCCAACTCCAGTTCCATACTCCTCTGTCTTCAACTGCTTTGGGGAAGTCTCAAGTATTGCACACGAGATATTACAGAGTCTGAATCACATTTAAAGTTATAGAAACATAAGAAATATCAATCAGAATGAATAAATACACACACACGCATATATATATATATATATATATATATATATATATATATATGTATATGAAGTCTGGTTCTTGCCGTCATTTGAGTGTATTTTCCTCTCCCAATACATCATCCTGGATTTGGTTAAAGAAAGAACATACTCCTCGTTCCATTCATCATGCTAAACACAAGACTTTCTGTTAGATGGGATGAATGAGGATGGTACATGGAGCAATGATGAGGAAGTCTCTTACATGGATATTCCTTAATGGTATACACAAATACTGTATCTAAAACAAAAATAAAAAGAGGGAATCCAGTGGGGGAGGAAAAGAAAACTTGTGGAATAAAGTTAAATCAACTAAGTCTTATTAATATGGATAATTATAAAGATTTGCAATTAGGTTTAAAAAATAACTAGCTGAGCACAAGATTAAAAAAAGATACTTATGAAAATAAATGTTACTTGACTATAGTTTATGTTGTAGAAACTCTCCCATTATTAGTATCTGTGAATTCAATGTGAATCAAATAGTCTGATAAGGAAGGCAAAAATGTTGAATTAAATTTTGAGTGTTCTCAATAGAAGTAGAATGTGTAGAATGAAGATAGTGCATCCCACATCAGATCACATCTAATGTCTTCTGTTAAATTTAGTTGCCACAATTTAGGAAGTAAATTGGCAAACTTTTGGATGTGTAGCAGACAATAACTAGGATAATGAGGGATTTCATTATTATATCATAATCATAGAATTTGATTTGAAATAATCCCCAAGTCATCAGCAACCTAGTACATTCCATACCTACCTACTCCACTCAGAATAGCTAACAAATGATTATTCAGCTGCCAATTAAAGAGTTTCAATGATGAGAATGTCACCAATATACCTCCCAAGTGGAGTGAGTGCTACTTCAGTATAACTTAAATTATTAGAGGATTTTTCTTTACTTAGAGCCTATCTTTCCTTCAGCAGCAACCAACAAGTCAATAATCCTACTTCTTTCATCTAAGGAAAAATTAACCAAGTCAATATCTTTTTCACATGTCAGGCATTTCAAAAGTTTTGTCACTCCATTCTCTCCCAAGTCTTTTCCAAGTTAATCATACAAATATCCTTCAAATGTTCCCCATTTAGCAGTCTCTAATTTTCTTCCTATTCTCATTCTTGTCTGGAAGTACCACTTTATCAATGTCTTTCCTAAAATGTGGTACCTGGAACCAAACACAGTATTCCAGATGGGGACTCAGCAGGATAGAGTGTAATAGAGTAACAAACTCATTACATCAAAATCAAATTCACATGATGGAGTTGAGAATAATGATCTTGAGAAGAGAAAACTTGTGGGAGAGGAGGTAAGGGGGAAGGCAGGATATAAAAACTATCTTCAAATATCTGAATACCCATCAGAGGAAAAGAAATTAGACTTATTTGATATACTTTCAGAAGTGAGAAAGGAAAACAGTGACAATACTCAGCAATTTACATTATGAGAAAGTGAATTAGATTCCCTGTGGAGATAATGGTTGCCTAGTCATCTAGAGTTCTTCTCGCAAAGATTTCATATGGCATGCTTTTTTATAAATACAGGGATGGATTTGATTTGATTATATTAGAAATTCCTTCTAAATTGTGAGATTATATATATGATTTTGAGATAGAATTAAATGATCTGTGAGGCCTAATGCTAAGAAACTATCCTTCTAAAGGAAAGTCACATAAATCCAACTGTGGTGTTTCAAATTTAGTATTCCTATGCAAATTAAAGCTTCTCTGAGGTACCAACTCATGCCTCTCAGACTGGCCAATATGACCAGAAAGGATAATGACAATTGTTGGAAGGGTTTTTGGAAATCTGGGACACTATTACAATGTTGTTGGAGCTGTGAAGTCATCCAAACTTTCTGGAGAGAAATTTGGAACTACACACACAAGGCAACAAAAATGAGCATACCCTTTCATCCAGCAATACTGCTACTGGGTCTATACCCTGAAGAGATGATGGAAAAGGGTAAAAACATCACATTTACAAAACTATTCATAGCAGCCCTGTTTGTGGTGGCAAAGAATTGGAAATCAAGTAAATGTCCTTCAATTGGGGAATGACTTAGCAAACTGGTATATGTATGTCATGGAACACTATTGTTCTATTAGAAACCAGGAGGGATGGGAATTCAGGGAAACCTGGAGGGATTTGCATTAACTGAGGCTGAGTGAGATGAGCAGAACCAGACAAACACTGTACATCCTAACAACAACATGAGGGTGATGATCAACCTTGATGGACTTGCTCCTTCCATCAGTGCAACAATCAGGGAGAATTTTGCACTGTCTGCAATGGAGAATACTATCTGTGTCCAGATAAAGAGCTGTGGAGTTTGAACAAAGTTCAAGGACTATTCCCTTTAATTTAGAATAAACAGATACCTTATTATCTGATCTTGTTGTCTCTTATACTTTTTGTTTCTTCCTTAAGGATATGATTTATCTCTCATCATACTCAATTTGGATAAATGTACATCATGGAAATAAAGTAAAGACTGACAGATTGTTTTCTGTGGGGGGGGGAGTAAGATTGGGGGGGAAATTGTAAAACTAAAATGAATATTTTAGTTTTTAAAAGACAAAAAAGATTTAAAATTTGGTATTTCTATACAATCACCAGGAGAGAAATATGTGTTCAAAAATTGGTTTGGACACCAGGGTCCAGCTAGTGATTCTCACAAGACCTATGCAACTTGAAAGAAATGACATAAGGGTTATAATTAAAGAAATATGTGACAAGCAAATGAGTTGGGTCAGTCATGTAGGGAGGGCAAGAAATAACAGATGGAAGATGAAATGCTCAGCTTGAACTCAAGGAGTGTTGAAATAGGAAGAAGGCCTCCAGCATGAAACATAGTTCTCTATAGTTATCTGTGAGAAAACATCCATAAGAACCACATTAGATACAAAAATGTAAACAAGATGTGATCTGCTTGAAAATAGGATATATTCACATTGATAATATCACGAAGCCATATTTCAACATATTTTGAAAAAATACTTCCCTTAAATATGGCTTTAAGGAGTAGAGAAGAAATAGAGAAATGATATGTATTTGAAAAAATGTAATCCATTATTGACTAACCAATATAAGAAAATATAAGAAAAAATTAGAAGTAACAAGGTAATGTGACTTCTTCATTTATCAGGAACACCATTCTAGCATTAATATTCAAACTCTCAAACTTCTCAAGTCTCTTTCAATACAAAGTTTTTGGATTTTATTAGTTTGTTTGGCTTCAGAGTTAAATCCAAATAAAACCATTCAACATAACTTCTAAAGAAAGCTACTACATCAGGATTAAGGTATATGAAGAAAAGATGTAAATTCTGTCTATGATGAGTTCACAATCTCACTGAAGAGTCAAGATAAACATACTCACAATTAGAGAACAAAATTCTATAAAGTAATCAAATGATAAATTGTATGGTTTGGACTCAGAGCCTGAGGAAATTTAAAATACTTTATATAAATTCTCTGTGGACTAATATATAAGGAGGGGGAAAATGATACATAAAATGAGTGAAAGCTGCCATGGGAAATATTTTGGTTGTCTTTAAAGAATACCCTCCTTATGACTAGAGAAATCCAAGAGATCATCCAAAAAAGTTACTGTAAAAATTAGCAATTTTAGAAAAGTTGCAGGATATAAAATAAACCCTCATGTATTCTCAACTTTTATATATATATATATATATATATATATATATATATATATATATATATATATATATGACTAGCAAGATACAGCAGGAAGAGATGGAAAGAAAAATCCCATTCAAGTAACCTCAGACACTATAAAATACCTGGGAAACTATTGCCAAGGCAGACTCAGAAACTTTTTGAAAGCAATTATAAAATACTACTTACACAAGTTAAATCAGATTTAAATAAGTGGGCAAACATCAACTGCTCATGGATAGGTCAAGCTAATATAATAAAAATGAAAATTCTATGAAAAATAAACTACTTGATTAGTTCCCTGCTGATCAAAATTCCAAAAAAAATTACTTCAATGAGTTAGAAAAAGTTCTAAGTAAATTCATATGGAGAAATAAAAACTCAGGAATTTCCAGGGATTTAATGAAAAAAAAAGTGCAAAAGAAGGTGTATTAGCCCTACCTGATCTAAAATTATAATATAAAGCATCAGTCATTCAAACTGTCTGGTATTGGCTAAGAAGCAGAGGGGTGGGTCAATGGAATAGATGAGGTACAATAGCAGGAAATGATTATACTAATCTGCTGCTTGATAAACCCAAAGAGTCCAGTTATTGGGATAAAAACTCTCCCTTCAATAAAAACTTCTGGTAAAATTGTAAGTTAGTATGGAAGAAACTTAGATTACACCAACACCTCACAAACTATACCAAGATAAGATCAAATTGGATACAGGATTTAGACATAAAAACAATACTATAAGCAATTCAGAAGATCAAGGTCAAGTTTACCTGTGAGATCTATGGAAAGGGAAGCAGTTTATGACTAAGGAATAGATGGAGAACATCACTAAAAACAAACTAAATGATTTCAATTATATTAAATTAAAAACCTTTTGCACAAACTAAGCCACTGTAACTAAGATTAAAAGAAATGTAGTAAACTGGGAAACAATCTTAACAACTAATGTTTCTGACAAAGGATTAATTTCAAAAATATACAGAGAACAGAGTCAAACTAAAAAGAATACATTCCCCAATTGACAAATGTTCAAAGGATATGCGAAGGCCATTTTCCAGAGGAGATCAAAGCAATCCATAGTCATATGAAAAATTTTTCTAAATCATTACTTATTAGAAAAATGCAAATTAAAACTTCACTGAGGTACCAACTCACACCTCTCAGACTGTCCAATATGACCAGAAAGGATAATGATCATTTTTGGAGGGGCTGTGGGAAATCTGGGACACTATTACATTGTTGGTGGAGCTCTGAACTCATCCAACCTTTCTGGAGAGAAATTTGGAGCTACATCCAAAGGGCAACAAAAATGTGCATATTCTTTGATCCAGCAATGACACTACTGGGTCTATACCCTGATGAAATGATGAAAAAGGGTAAAAACATCATATGTACAAAAATATTCATAGCAGCACTGTTTGTGGTGGCAAATAATTGGAAATCAAATAAATGTCCTTCAACTGGGAAATGGCTTAGCAAACTCTGGCCTATGTATGTCAAGGAACACTATTGTTCTATAAGAAACTAGGAAGGATGGGAATTCAGGGAAGCCTGAAGGGATTTGAATGTACTGATGCTGAGTGAGATGAGCAGAACCTGAAAATCATTGTATACCCTAAGAGCAACATGGGGGCAAAGATCAACCTTGATGGACTTGCTCATTCCATCAGTGCAACAATCTGGGACAATTTGGGGCTGTCTGCAATGGAGAATCCCATATGTATCCAGGAAAGAACCATGGAATTTGAACAAAGACCAAAGAATATTACATTTAATTTAGAAAAAATACTGATATCTTATTGTCTGATCTTGCTATCTTTTGTACTTTTTTGTTTCTTCCTTAAGGATATGATTTCTCTCTCTTCACATTCAATTTGGATCAATGTATACCTTCAAAACAATATAAAGACAGGCAAATTGATTTCTGTGGGGATGGGAGGAGGGAAGTAAGATTAGGGGACATATTCTAAAACTCAAAATAGAAATCTTCAAAGACAAAAAATGAAAACATCATAATTATTAAAAATATCAAAAAGAAAAAAAATGGATGACTTGGTGTAAATTCCCAGCATTGAAAGCCTTTAAATGGAGGATTTTATGGGAGCCTAGTATTATATAGAAAGAGTAGATTTCACCTAGTCATGAGTTATATTGCATTCTACATAGCATAGTTTAGGGTGAAAAACCAAATGATCAATTCCAATTCAATAGCTACTTGTGAAACCCAGGGCAAGGCTTCAAAGTTCTTTGGATGACTTTCAGCCAAGATGTCAGAAAGAAGGAATGGTGCTAAGTGCTCCTGCTTCCCCTCAAAAATAACATGAAAGAAACCTCTTAACAGAAATTTGATTGACAAAACCCAGAAAAAGAAGCTGGGACCTAGCAACAACCTTTATCTCAGGGGACTGTGGAGGAAATGGGAATAGAGAACAGAGGAAGAGTGCAGGGACAGCAGTGAGGTGAAGCCAGAGGACCAGATTTAGCCACAGAGACTTTGGTGAATGATGGTCCAAGGACCCACTTTAGCTGCAGAATCTTTGGCCAGGGTGAAGAGGAGCTCTGGTGAGTCCCAGTCCATGGGAGCGTGAGTTCCAGGACCAATAATTGCAGAGCATGCCTGGAAATAACAAGTTGGGCACAGGACCTGAGCTCCATACTTTAGCAGAGCTCTCTTCCCAGAATGAACAGTAACCCCCCTCCCCAGGTGTGGACAACAGAGTTCACACAACTGAAAGGGAGATTAACTGATTCCCCCAGGGCCAAGTCTGATGTCCCTCATCCCCTCTAGGATTAGGGAGAGAGAATCAAATACCCCCTGCTGGTCCACCCACCTGGAATTAATAAGCCAAGTGAACAAAGCTTCTAGTGTTCTTAAAAGCAAACCTCTGAGAGCCAGCTTCTCCCCAACACAAGATCCCAGGAAAATGAAGAAAGGCCATTGAGGAGACCCATGGAGAAATACTTAGAAGAAAAGATTCTAAACCAGAGAGATCTAGCATTTCTGAGGAGAATATGAATTAGTCATGAGCACAGAAAGAGTTCCTTGAAGAAATCAGAAAGGGGGTTAAAAATCAATGGGAAAATGTGGGAAAAGAAACCCAAGAGAAGATTAACAACTTACAACAAGAAAACAAATCATGAAAATTCTTCTTTACAAAAATGAATGGAATCAGTGGAAATTGATGTTTTCATCAGACAATAAGATTCTGTAAAAGAAACACAAATGAATGAAATAATAGAAGAAAATGTAAAATGCTGTGACAGCAAAACCACTGACCTAGAAGACAGATCAAGAAGGGATAACCTGAGAATTATGAGTCTTCCTGAAAACATTGAAGAGAAAAAAAAAGCCTGGACTTAATACTACAGGATTTATTGATGGAAAACAGCCCTGATATCATGGAATCAAAGAGCAAAATAGTTATTGAAAGAATACATAGATCCCTTCCAGAAAGAGGTCCTATAATGAAAACACAAAGAAATGTTGTAGCCAAATTCCAGAAGTACAACAAAAAAGAGAAAATCCTGCAAGCAACCAGAAGGAAAAAAAATCTAAATACCAATGAACCACAGTAAGCATTACTCGGGATCTGGCTGCATCAACATTAAGGGATTGAAGGGCCAGGAATGAGATATTCTGAAGAGTAAGGAAGCTTGGAATGTAGCCAAGAATCCACTATCCAGCAAAGCTGAGCCTTCTATTCTAGGGGAAAAGATGGACATTTAAAGAAATGGGAGACTTCCAACAATTCCGATGAAAAGACCAGAGCTAAATAAATTTGGACGCCAAACAGGAAGCTCAAGAGACACAAGAAAAGGGAAAAAATATAAGAGGGTAAAGAAAAAAAATTAAAAGGGGGGGCACTAAGGAGACAGGAAGATAGAGGTGATTGAATGGGGTAAATCTCAGTACATTGAGAGGTACAAAATATGTGTTGAAATGGAGGACAAGTTAGTTCCCCTTTTTTCCCCACACCCCCTCCCTTTCTCTATCCCCCCTCCCCTTTTCCCCTTTTAATACTTGAAAGGTTAGATTTTTTTTTTTACTTTAACTAAGCATGTGTAACTTGACTTTAAGCCAAGTCTGATGAGAAGAAGATTCAGGTGTCTCTCATCTCCTCCCTTTCCCCCCTCTATTACCATAGGTATTTTGTACCTCTCAGTGTAATAAGGTTTACCACATTCAATCCCCTCCCTCCTCCTGTCTCCTCCCTGTCCTCCTTTTTAAGGAGGAAGTGTTTTTTAGATCATTCTATCGGATTCATAGAAAATTCTGAGCATCTCTCACTTCTAGCTAAGTACATTCTATCTAATAGAGTTACGATTCTCAAGATTTGTGAGAATCTTTCTCCCCATGCTGGAATACAGCCAGTTTCAACTTATTGGGTAGCAGTTTTCTTCCCCCCCTTTTTTTACCTTTTCATGTGTCTCTTGAACCTCCTGTTTAATTTTCTATTTCGCTCTGGTATTTTCATCAGGAATTATTGTAATTCTTCCATTTCATTAAATGTCCATCTTTTTTCCCTGGAAGAGAAGGCTCAGTTTTGTGGGATAGCAGGCTCTTGGCTGCATTCCAACCTTCCTTGGTGTTCAAAATATCTCATTCCAGGCCCTTCGAACTCTTAATGGTGATGTAACCAGGTCCTGCATAATCCTTACTGTAACTCCTTGATATTTAAACTGTTTCTTTCTGGCCGCTTGCAGGATTTTCTCTTTTATCTGATAGTTCCAGAATTTGGCCACAACATTCCTAGGTGTTTTCATTTTAGGATCTTTTTCTGGAGGGGATTAATGTAGTCTTTCAATAAGTACTTTGCCCTCTGGTTCCATGATATCAGGGCAGTTTTCCATCACTAGATCCTGTAATATTAAGTCCAGGCTTTTTTTTTTTTTTCTCTTCAATGTTTTCAGGAAGTCCAATAATTTTCAGTTTGCCCCTCCTTGACCTATTTCCAAGTTCAGTGGTTTTGCTGATGAGGTATTTTACATTTTCTTCCATTTTTTCCTATTTTTTGATTTTGTTTAACTGGCTCTTGCTGGCTCATGGAGTCAGTTTCTGCAGACTCCATTCTATTTTTAGAGAGTAGTTTTTTCATTAACCTTTTGCAACTCCTTTGCCAATTTGCCAATTCTATTTTTGAAATAGCTTCCATTTGAATAATTGAGGTTTTGAGAGAATTATTTTCCTTATGAATTTGTCTAATTGTATTTTTCTAAGAATTTGTTGTCTTGTTGCAAGTTATTAATTCTCTCCCAAATTTTCCTATTGATTATTAAACTCCTTCCTTATTTATTCAAGGAAGTCTTTCTGTGCTGAAGACCAGATTGTATTCTCCTCAGAGGTCCTAGGTCTCTCTGAGTTAGAGTCTTTCCTTTCCAAGAATTTTTTTTTTTTTTATGGATCCACCTTTCTGCTGACCCTTCTTCATTTTGCTAAGACCTTGAGTTTAGGAGGGGCTGGTTCACAGGGGCTTGGGATCAATAGAGGCTTTACCCACTGAGTGCAATTTCTCTGTATGGCCAGTAGGAGGTGCTGTTGCTTTCTCTGGAGTATCTATGACCTTGATTGAGGCCTTCTCCTTTAGCTTGAAGGGAGGGGTTGGAGCTAATGAATCCTTTTGCCTTCAATCAATGGTGGGCTTTACCTTGGTTTGAGGTCATTCCACTCCCTATTTTCAACAGGGCTGCTTCTTCTGCTCATACAACTGTGCCTGAGGCACAAGTAGTCTGCTATTGTTTGTTCAGGAAGAGGCCTCAGCCACAATGGAGGCATGGACTCAGAGTTTCTCAGACCAGAGGAGCTCAGGGATGGTGTGTCCGCAGCTATCCTGCTCTGGAACTCGCCCCCCAGCCTTGTTGGCAAGCTCCAGAGGGTCAGTGCCCCTCTACTCAATAGTTGACTAAAGCCCCCACCATCTAGCCCCACCACTAATCCAGCAGTTCCAGCTTTTGGGTCATCAGACTCCCTGGCTCCAATTCAGCCCCTAATCTGGCTGATTGGGGCTGATCTGCCCTAAGGCTCAGACTCACTGGCCTGAATTTGTCTAATGCTGCTGAGGGAGACAAATCCTGAGGGAGATGTTCTTTCTCCTGGCTTTTCTTTCTGGGTTTTGTGGGTCAGATTTCTGTTAAGATGTTTGTTTCATATGATAGATGGGGAAAGATCAGGAGACTTTAGAACTGTGCCTATCTTTTCTCCACTAAGGACTTTTGAATTCAATTTAGAAAAAAAAAACAGATTCCTTATTGTCTGATCTTGCTGTCTCTTATACTTTATGTTTCTTGCTTAAGGATATGATTTTTCTCTCATCGCATTCAATTTGGATCAATGTACAACATGGAAACAATGCAAAGACTGACAGATTTTTTCTGTGAGGGGGTGGGGGAGGGAAGTAAGTTGGGGGGGTAATTGTAAAACTCAAATAATATCCTTAATAAAAAAAACCCAATAAATTTAAAAAAAGAAAGAAATAGAAGAGAAGAAGGGAGGAAGTGAGAACCATCTGAATCTTCTCATCAGAATCGGCTTAAAGTTAACTCATGCATACCGAATTAAGTTAAGAAATTTTCAGTTATTAAAAGGGTAAAAGGAGAGGGGCGACAGGGGTAAGGGAAGGAAGAAGGTGAAAAACTGAAATAGGAAAGAAATTCATGGGGGGTTGATAGGAGGGTAAAGCACTGTGAAGGTGGTGGTATTCATAACCAAAATTCTGGGGATCATGGATAAAGTGAAAAAGGGGAAAATTACAAACAGAAAAAAAGATAGCATGGAGGGCAATAAAGAGTAATTATATCTTTGAATGTGAATGGCATGAACTCTCCTTAAAATGCAAGTGAATAGCAGAGTGGATTGAAAAACAGAATCCTACAATATGCTGCTTACCAGGAACCCATGTAAAGCAGAGAGATACATATAGAGTAAAGGGGAAAAGGTTGGAGAAAAATAAATTTTGCTTCAGCTGAATTGGGAAAAGCAGGGATAGCAATCTTTATCTCAGAAAAAGCAGCTGCAAAAATAGATCTATTTAAAAGAGATAAAGGAAAGAAACTATATCCTCCTAAAAGACAATAAAATAATTTCAGTGCTAAATATGTTTGTTCCCAATGTGATAGTATCCAAATTCTTAGAAGAGAAGTTGTAATTGCTACAGGAAGACATAGAAAGCAAAATTCTACTAGTGGGAGACCCCAACTTCAAGCTCTCAGATGTAGATAAATCTAATCGTAAAATAAACAGGAAGGAAGTTAAGGAGGTAAATAGATTGTTAGAAAGGCTAGATATGATAGACTTATGGAGGAAATTTAAAAGGGATAGAAAGGAATAAACTTTTTTTCTATACTACAAGGCACTTACACAAAAATTTACCATGTACTAGGGCATTAAAAACCTAATGATCATTTGCAGAAAGGCAGAAATATTGAATACATATTTCTCATGCCATAATGCAATAAAAATAACATGCAATATTGGGCCAGGGAGCTATAGACCAAGAACTAATTGGAAACTAAATATCCTCATTTTAAAGAATGAGTGAACCAAACAAATTATAAAATATTAATTATTTCATTTTAGATAATTACAATAATGAAACATCATAACTAAATCTTTGGGACTGACTCAAGGCAGCTGTCAGGAGATTTAATATGTCTTTTAATGCTTACATGAATAAATTAGATAAAAAGGAAATAAATGAACTAAATATGCTACTAAAGATTAGAGAAAGATCAAATTTAAAAAACCACAATTAGATAGCAAATTAGAAATTCTAAAAATTAAAGGAGAAATTAATAAAATTGAAAACAATAAAACTGTTGAACTAATAAATAAAACCAAGAGTTGGTTTTATGAAAAAAAACAATAAAATTGATAAACCTCTGGTCAATTTGAATAAAAAAAGAAAGAAGAAAACCAAACTGCTAGTATCATAAATGAAAAAGGTGAACTCACCACCAATGAGGAGAAAATAAAAGTAATATTTCAGAATTATTTCACCCAACTCTATGTCAATAAATTTGAAAATCTAAGTGAAATGGATGAATATTTACAAATATATAAGTTGCCCTTGTTAAATGAAGTAGAAATTAAATACATAAACAAACCTATCTCAGAAAAAGAAATTCAATAAGCCATTATTGATCGCCCTAAGAAAAAATTTCCAGGGCCGGATGGATTCACCAGTGAATTCTATCAAACATTTAAAGAACAATTGGTTCCAATTCTATATAAACTATTTGGAAAAATAGGTGAAGATGGAACTCTGCCTCTTTCTATGACACCAATATAGTGGTAATACCTGAACCAGGAAGAGTTAAAATAGGTAAGGAAAAAGATAGACCTCTCTCCCTGATGGATATAGATGCAAAAACCTATAATAAAAATCTTAGCAAAATGACTACAGCACATTATCACTAGGATGATACATTATGACTAAGTAGGATTTATCCTAGTAATGCAGTGTTGGTTCAATATTAGGACACCTTTTAGTATAATTAATTCTATCAATATCAAATCTATCAGAAATCATATGATTATATCAATAGATCCTGAAAAAACTTTTGACAAAATACAGCCTTCATTCCTACTAAAAACACTAGAGAATGTTGGAATAAATTGATTGTTCCTTAGAATAATAGGCAGTCATCTATCTGAAACTAATGGGGATAGGCGAGAGGCATACCCAATAAAGTCCGGGGTGAAACAAGGATGCCCATTTTCACCACTACTGTTCAATATTGTATTAGAAATATTAGTTTCAGTAAAAAGAGAAGAAAAAGAAATTGAAGGAATTAGAATGGGGATGGAAGAGAAAAAACTCCCACTCTTTGCAGATGACATGGCATACCTAGAGAATCCCCCAAATAATCTAACAATTTACTAGATGTATTAGGACATAAAATAAACCCTCATAGGTCCTCAACATTTTTATATATGACTAGCAAGATGCAGCAGGAAGATCTAGAAAGAGAAATCCCATTGAAAGTACCCTCAGAGAAAATAAAATACCTGTGAGTCTACCTTCCAAGGAAAACTCAATAACTTTTTTGAAAACAATTACAAAACAATTCTCACACAAATAATATCAGATTTAAATAACTGGGTCAAATTTCAACTGCTCATGAATAGGTCGAGCTAATATAATAAAAATGAAAATTCTACCAGAAATAAACTACTTCTTTAGTGCCTTACCAATCAAATTTCCAAAAAAATACTTTAATGAGTTAGAAAAAAATTGTAAGTGAATACATATGGAGTAATAAAAAGTCAAGCATCCCCAGGAATTCAATGAATAAAAAGTGCAAAAGGAGGTTGCTTAGCCTTTCTAGATATAAAATTATACTGTAAAGCATCAGTCATCAAATCTTTCTGGTATTGACTAAGAAACAGAGTGGTGGATCAGTGGAATAGACTAGGTGCAGTAACAGGAAATGATTTAGTAATCTGTTGTTTGATAAACACAAAGAGTTCATTCCATTCACATTCAAAGTTATAATTACTCTTCAATAAAAACTGTTGGGAAAATTGGAAGTTAGTATACAAGAAACTTGGATTAGACCAAGACCTCACACCCTATACCAAGTTAAGATCAAAATGGAAACAGGATTTAGACATTAAAAACAACAATATTATAATCAAATAGGGAATCAGGAATAGTTTAGCTGTCAGATCTATGGAAAGGGAAAGAGTTCATGACCAAGGAAGAGATGGAGAACATCATTAAAAACAAACTAGATAATTTTGATTACATTAAATTAAAAAACTTTTGCACAGATAAAACCACTATAACCAAGATCAAAAGAAATACAGTAAAATGAGAAACAATTTTTACCGCTAGTATTTCTGACAAAGGGCTCATTTCACAAATATACAGAGAACTATGTCAAATTTTCACAATAACAAGCCATTCCCCAATTGACAAATGGTCAAAGGATATGCAAATTCAATTTACAGTTGAGGAAATCAAAGTGATCCATAGCCTACTATAAAATTGATCTACATCATTACTTTTTTAGAAATATAACCTCTCAGAAGTGCAACCTCACATCTCAGACTGCCCATTATGACCAGAAAGGACAAGTATTAATGTTAGGACACACACACACACACACACACACACATATACATATACATATATATATATATATATATACAAATATATATGTATATATATATATATATAATATACACATACATATATTAGAGAAAGACAATGAAAGAAGCCCCAAGTTTCATTTGTCCTCTTGAAGGAATTACTAATTGAAGGAATTCCTGAAAGAATTAGAGGCTTATGATTTTTCTATAATATGTAAGTCTCTTCACTTTCTCAATTCTAAATCACAGTTCTCAAAATAATTTTTACCATCTTTTCTTGTTTATTTTACACTGAAGTCACAGTATATCACAGTATATGTGTTTTCATCTGAGTGGTATGGTATTATTAGGGACTTCATTCTCCAAATTGGAAACTGCTATATAATCTATAACTGATTGTGTTTTTTTTTCTTCTTATGCTCAGCATGATCACTGCAAGACATTCATGATATGTGATATGATGTGGGTATATGAGGTTTATGATAAAACTAAATCCTACATTTGTTTCTCAGTGTTGAACCTGTGAATTATTCTTTCCTATTATTGCAATTTCTTCATGTCTACCAATTTCAGGGAGAGTGGCAATATGCATGCGAATATGATTCACTCTATTAGATATTATGACAATTCATTGGACATTGAACAAGGTTGACATACGTAGAACACTAAGACTATATGACCTTAAAAAATTGTAACCATGAGTCTTAGATGCTCTTTTCCTCTTTTTCCAACATTATGCTACTACCTCTATAGAAATACAACTGTCAGTCTTGATTTGTCTGTTTTATAGCTGGTATGCTATGGTCAAATAATTAATTTTCTAATGATCAATCTCCTTGTTTTAAGTCTTGGTTACTTCTAGTAGTCTTCAGGCAGCACACAATATCCAATCTGGTCTTAGGACCATTCTTTAAACCTTATCTAAATTTATAGAACTTGCCAATCAACTTCAAAAGCTCAGATTTACTTTAATGCCATAATAAGAACTCTCTCTCCTGGAGCAGAGGTAAAGAGACCCAGAGAAAGAGGACAGTGTTTCAAGCCCAGGGAAGCTGCCCTTCCAAAGAAATTACAGACAGCTTTGTTACTTTGAGATACATATTTTAGTTTTACCAGGTCAGGTGTTTCAGATATTTAATTTCCAAGCTGCTTTAATCTTATTGTGCACTGATCAACAGTGATCAATAATAGTAAACTAGTATTAAGTTAGATCAAATATGCTTATATATATATGTGTATATATATATATATATATATATATATATATGTAAAGCATTTTGTAAAACTTAAAAATTATGCAATTTAATTCTTAGTTAGCTTCCTCCTTTGGATGGAGACAACATACCTCTAGGAACCTCCTCCTTAGGGACCTCAGCATTCTGCAATATGCATCAGCCTTGTTACTCAAAACTCATTAGTACTTTTAACTTCTAAGCATTCACTTTTTAAATTTTGTCTATTGTCTTTTCCCATTCCTTGAAGTCAGCAAGGTAGCACATTGAAAAACTCTGGACATACAAGCAGGAAAATCTGAAAGCAAATCTAACTCACACATTTACTAGCTGTATGACCTTGAGCAAGTGATATAACATGTTTGCTTTAGTTTCCTAATCTGTATAAAAGGAATAATTACAATATACTACTGGTCAGGTTATTGTGAGCATCAAAAAAGATATAGATAGAGGGGGCCAAGATGGCGGAGAGAAGACAGGCACAGTTCTAAAGTCTCCTGATCTCTTCCCCATCTATCACATGAAACAAACCTCTTAAAAGAAATCTGAACCAGGAAACCCAGAAGGAAAAGCCAGGAGAGGAAAATCTACCTCAGGATTTGTCTCCCGCAGCAGCCTTGGCTGAGTACCAGCAGGCAGGTGAGTCTGAGCTCCCAGGGAAGATCAGGCAGGCCAACAGCTGAATCGGAACCGGGAGTCTGAGGGCCTGAGAGCTGGACCTGCTGGATCAGCGGTGAGGCTGGACAAAGGGGGCTTGGGTCCGCGGGGAAGCAGAGGCGCTGGTGTTGGGGCTGTCCCCTTGGAGCTTGGGGAAGGGGCTGAGGGGAGATGTCTGGTGCAGGAGAGCTGTGGACAGCATCTCTGAGCTCCTCTGGTCTGAGAAACTCTGAGCCCATGCCTCCATTGCACTGAGGCCTCTTCTCAAACAAATGCAAATTATTTCTGCCTCAGGCCCAGTTGTGTGAGGAAAAGAACCAGTCCAGCTGAGGAATCACCTCAGGCCAGGGTAAAGCCCACCAGTGATTGAAGGCAAAAGAATTCAATAGCTCCAATTCCCTCCCTCAAGCAAAGGGAGAAGGCCTCACAACCAAGGTCACAGACACCCCAGAGAGGGCAACCAGCACCTCCTACTGGCCAGCCAGAGAAACTGCACTCAGTAAAGCCTTTAGAGATACCAAGCCCAGGTGAACCAGCCCCACCCAAATCAAGGTCTTAGCATAATGAAGAAGGGTCAGTGGAAAGGTGGATCCATAGAAATAATCCTGGAAGGGAAAGACCACAACTCAGAGAGACCTGGAACCTCTGAGGAGAATACAATCTGGTCTCCAGCACAGAAAGACTTCCTTGAAGAAATAAGGGAGGAAATTAAAAATCAACTGGAAAATTTGGGGGAGACAATTAATACCTTGCAAAATGAGAATAATTCTCTCAGATCCTCAAATAAGCAAATGCAAAAAGAAATTAATTCTCTCAAACCCTCAATTGGTCAAATGGAAAGCTCTTGCAAAAGTAGAATCAACCAATTGGAAAAGGTTAATAAAGAAAACTCCTCCAGCCAAAAAATAATGGAGTCTACAGAAACTAATGATTCCACGAGACAGCAAGAGTCATTTAAACAAAATCAAAAAACAGAAAAAATAGAAGCAAATGTGAAATACCTCATCAACAAAACCACTGACCTCGACAATAGATTGAGGAGGGGAAACCTGAAAATTATAGAACTTCCTGAAAACATTGAAGAGAAAAAAAGCCTGGACTTAATATTACAGGATCTAGTGATGGAAAACTGCCCTGACATCATGGAATCAGAGGGCAAAGTAGTTATTGAAAGAGTACATCGATCCCCACCAGAAAAAGATCCTAAAATGACAACACCAAGGAATGTTGTGGGCATACTCCAGAACTATCAGATTAAAGAGAAAATCCTGCAAGCAGCCAGAAAGAAACAATTTAAATATCAAGGAGCCACAGTAAGGATCACACAGGACCTGGCTGCGTCAACTTTAAGGGATCGAAGGGCCTGGAACGAGATATTTTGAAGAGCATGGGAGCTTGGAATGCAGCCAAGAATCTACTTCCCTGCAAAGCTGAGCCTCTCTTCCAGGGAAACAGATGGACATTTAACGAAATGGAAGAATTCCAAAAATTTCTGATGAAAAGACCAGGTATAACAGAAAATTTGGATATCAAACAGGAGGTTCAAGAGACACAGGAAAAGGTAAAAAAATAGGGGGGGGGCGGTAAAAGGAAAAAAATGCAATCCAGCAAGTTGAAACTGGCTATATCCCAGCATGGGGGGTGGTAGAGACTCTCATAAATCCTGAGAAATGTAACTCTAACAGAGAGAATATACCTAGCCAGAAATGATGGACATCCATGACCTATCCATGAGACTGATATCTAATGGGATGTAACTGGCTTTAATTCCACTGGGGAGAAAGACTCTAATAACTCTCAGGAATTTGGACTCTATTCAACAGAATATACTGAACTAGAAGGGACACACACTCCGAATTTTCTATGACTTACATAGAATGATCTAAAAAAATACACTACCTCCCTAAAAAAGGGGGAGACAGGAAAGAGATGGGAGGAGGGAGGGGATTGAATTGGACAAATCGCATTACACTAAGAGGTACAAAAAAACTATGGTAATAGAGTGGAAGAAGGGAGTAGAGGAGAAACACCTGAATCTTCTTCTCATCAGACTTGACTTAGAGTCAACCTACACATACTCAGTTAACTTATAAAACATCTAACCTTTC
Source organism: Macrotis lagotis (assembly GCF_037893015.1). NCBI lineage: Eukaryota > Metazoa > Chordata > Mammalia > Peramelemorphia > Peramelidae > Macrotis > Macrotis lagotis. The sequence continues at coordinate 336,797,015 of NC_133658.1, forward strand.
AAGAAGTAAAATGGGAAAAGGGGAGGGGGTACAGAGAAAGGGAAGGGGAGTGGAGGAAATAAGGGGAAATAACAAAAGGAAGGGAAGGGAACAGGGAAAGGGGAAAGAAAGGGGAGGGAGTGATATAGGAGGGCAAACACACTGAAGGGGGTGGTATTCAAAAACAAAATACTGGGGAATATGGATAAGGGGGGGAGGGGAAAATACAAACAGAGGGAAGATATCACAGAGGGCAATACAGAAATAGTAATCATAACCTTAAATGTGAATTGGATGAACTCTCCCTTAAAATGTAAGCAAATAGCAGAGTGGATTAAAAACCAGAATCCTACAATATGCTGCTTACAAGACACTCATTTGAAGCAGAGAGCAAAATATATTTTGCTTCAGCTGAAGTAAAAAAAAAGCAGGAGTAGCAATCCTTATCTCAGACAAAGCAGCAGCAAAAATAGGTAGTGTTAAAAGAGATAATGAAGGAAACTTTATCCTCCTAAAAGGTACCATAGACAATAAAGTCATTTCAATATTGAATATATATGCACTCAGTGGGACAGCACCCAAATGCTTAGAGGAGAAGCTGAAAGAATTACAGGAAGACATAGACAGCAAAACTCTACTAGTAGGAGACCTCAACCTCCCGCTATCAGATCTAGATAAATCAAATCATAAAACAAACAAGAAAGAAATTAGGGAGGTAAATAGATTGTTAGAAAAATTAGATATCGTAGACTTATGTAGGAAACTGAATGGGGATAAGAAGGAATATACTTTTTTCTCTGCCATACATGGAACTTATACAAAAATTGACCAAGTACTAGGACATAAAAACCTAATGATCAACTGCAGAAAGGCAGAAATAGTGAATACATCTTTCTCAGATCACAATGCAATAAAAGTCATATGCAATACTGGGCCAAGGAGATATAGACCCAGAGCAAATTGGAAACTGAATAACCTCATCTTAAAAAATGAGTGGACCAAAAAAGAAATTATAGAAAGAATTAACCATTTTATCCTAGATAATGATAATAATGAAACAACATACCAAAACCTATGGGATTCATTCAAAGCAACTCTCAGGGGATATAGTATAGCTCTAAATGCTTATATGAATAAATTGGAGAAAGAGGAAATCAATGAACTAAACATGCAACTAAAAAAATTAGAGAAAGAACAAATCAAAAATCCCCAATCAAATACCAAATTAGAAATTTTAAAAATCAAAGGAGAAATTAATAAAAATTGAAATCAAACAAACTATTGAATTAATAAATAAAACCAAAAGTTGGTATTATGAAAAAACCAATAAAATTGATAAACCTCTGGTCAATCAATTTGATTTAAAAAAAGAAAGAAGAAAACTAAATTGCTAGTATTATAAATGAAAAAGGTGAACTCACCACCAATGAGGAGGAAATTAAAGTAATAATTCAAAATTATTTTGCTCAATTTTATGCCAATAAATTTGACAATCTAAGTGAAATGGATGAATATTTACAAAAATATAAGTTGCCCAGGTTAAATGAAGAACAGATTAAATACCTGAACAACCCTATCTCAGAAAAAAAAAATTCAACAAGCCATTAGTGAACTCCCTAAAAAAAATCTCCAGGGCCTGATGGATTCACAAGTGAATTTTACCAAACATTTAAGGAACAATTGGTTCCAATCCTATATAAACTATTTGGAAAAATAGGGAAAGATGGAACTCTGCCTAACTCTTTCTACGAAACCAATATGGTACTGCTACCTAAACCAGGAAGAGTTAAAACAGAACTATTTCCCTCATGAATATAGATGCAAAAATCCTAAATAAAATCTTAGCAAAAAGATTACATCAAGTCATCACTAGGATTAATACATTATGATCAAGTAGGATTTATTCCAGGAATGCAGGGTTGGTTCAATATTAGGAAAACTGTTAGTATACTCAATTATATCAACAACAAACCTATCAGAAACCCTATGATCATATCAATAGATGCTGAAAAAAGCTTTTGACAAAATACAGCATCCATTCCTATTAAAAACACTAGAGAGTGTAGTAATAAATTGACTGTTCCTTAAAATAATGAGCAGTATCTATCTGAAACCATCAACAAGCATTATACTAAATGGGGAGAGGCTAGAGGCATTCCGAATAAGATCAGGGGTTAAACAAGGGTGCCCATTATCACCACTACTATTCAATATTGTATTAGAAATGTTAGCATCAGCAATTAGAGAAGAAAAAGAAATTAAAGGAATTAGAATTGGGAAGGAAGAGACAAAACTCTCACTATTCACTGATGACATGATGGTCTACCTAGAGAATCCCAAGAAATCATCTAAAAAACTACTGGAAACAATTAGCAATTTTGGCAAAGTTGTAGGTTATAAAATAAACCCCCCAAAATCCTCAACTTTCCTATATATGACTAGCAAGAAACAGCAGGAAGAGCTAGAAAGAGAAATTCCATTCAAAGTAACCTCAGACAGTTTAAAATACTTGGGAGTCTATTTGCCAAGACAGACTTAGAATCTTTTTGAAAACAATTATAAAACACTTCTCACACAAATTAAGGCAGATTTAAATAACTGGGCAAATATCAACTGCTCATGGATATGTAGAGCTAATATAATAAAAATGACAATTCTAACAAAACTAAACTATCTGTTTAGTGCCCTACCAATCAAAATTCCAAAAAAATTACTTTAATGAGCTAGAAAAAATTGTAAGTAAATTCATATGGAGAAATAAAAAGTCAAGAATTGCCAGGAGATTAATGAAAAAAAAAATGGAAACGAAAGTGGCTTAGCACTACCAGATCTAAAATTATATTATAAAGCATCAGTCATCAAAACTGTTTGGTATTGGCTAAGAAATAGAGTGGTGGACCAATGGAATAGATTAGGTGTAAAAGCAGGAGAGGATTATAGTAATCTGCTGTTTGATAAACCCAAAGAGTCAGGCCACCAGGATAAAAACTCCCTCTTTGATAAAAACTGCTGGGATAATTGGAAGTTAGTATGGAAGAAACTTAGATTAGACCAACACCTCACACCCTTTACCAAGATAAGATCCAAATGGTTACAGGACATAGACATAAAAAACAATACTATAAGCAAATTAGAAGATCATGGACTAGTCTACCTGTCAGATCTATGGAAAGGAGAACAGTTTATGACTAAGGAAGAGTTGGAGAACATCACTAAAAACCAATTAGATGATTGTGATTACATTAAATTAAAAGGTTTTTGCACAGCTAAAACCAATGTAATGAAAATCAAAAGAAAAGTAGTAAATTGGGAAACAATCTTTTCAACTAATGATTCTGACAAAGGACTCATTTCTAAAATATACAGAGAACTGAGTCATTTTTAAAACAAAAAGCCATTCCCCAATTCACAAATGGTCAAAGGATATGCAAAGGCAATTTACAGATGAGGAGATCAAAGCAATCCATTGCCATATGAAAAAAATGCTCTAAATCATTAATTATTAGAGAAATGCAAATTAAAGCTTCATTGAGGTACCACCTCACACCTCTCAGATTGGACAGTATGACCAGGAAGAATAATGATCATTGTTGGAATGGATATGGGAAATCTGGGACACTATTATACTGTTGGTGGAGCTGTGAAGTCATCCAACCCTTCTGGAGAGCTATTTGGAACTATGCCCAAAGGGCAACAAAAATGTGCATACCCTTTGTTCCAGCAATACTGCTACTGCGTCTATACCCTGAAGAGATGAGGAAAAAGGGTAAAAACATTACTTGTACAAAAATGTTTATAGCAGCCCTGTTTGTGGTGGCAAAGAATTGGAAATCCAGTAAATGTCCTTCAATTGGTGAATGGTTTAGCAAACTGTGGTATATGTATGTCACGGAATACTATTGTTCTATTAGAAATCAGGAGGGACGGGATTTCTGGGAAACCTGGAGGGATTTGCATGAACTGATGCTGAATGAGATGAGCAGAACCAGAAGGACGCTGTACACCTTAACAGCAACATGGGAGTGATGTTCAACCTTGAGGGACTTGCTCATTCCATCGGTGCAGCAATTGGGAACAATTTTTGGATGCCTGCAAAGGAGGGTACCATCTGTATCCAGATAAGGAACTGTGGAGTTTGAACAAAGTACAAGGACTATTCCCTTTAATTCGGAAAAAAAAAAACCCAGGTGTCTTATGCTTTGATCTGGTTACCTCTGAGAATTCTGTTCTCTTTAGGGATATGATTTCTCTCTCATCACACCCAATTTGGATCAAGGTACAACATGGACACAAAGTAAAGACTGATGGAGTGCTATCTGTGGGGTGGGGGTGGGGGGAGGGAAGCAAGATTGGGGGAAAACTGTAAAACTCAAATGATATCTTTAATAAAAATTAAAAAAAAGATATAGGTGTATAGTAGGTGTTATACAAATGCTTATCTCTCTCCCCCTCTATTAAATTGTAATCTTCTTGAGAACAAGGACTCTTTTTCTTATTTTAGCACAGTTTAGGACACAGGAGGCTATTAATAAATGTTGATTTACTATTATTAATTGACTAGTAGCAACATAGTACACATACTATGTGCCAGACATTTTGTATAAATATTTCTTCTTTTGATCCTTATGACAATCTTGAAAGGTCAAGTTTATTATTATCCTTATTTTACAGTTTTGGAAACTGAAGTCAAACGAAGTCAAGTAAATTGGTCTTATTGACATTAAGAACAAAACAATCCACTGTTCCACCCAGCTTCCTAGTTGCCTCAGTTGTAGAAGTAGTAGTAGTAGTAGTAGTAGTAGTAGTAGTAGTAGTAGTAGTAGTTGTAGCAACAGTAGTGCTGCTGCTGGTGATGGTGGTAATGTAGTGGTGGTAGGGGTAGTGTAGTGATAGTAGTTTTTCTATCACCCACTTTCCCAATTTCCTAATTTTCACTTAGAATCCTAGTATCAAAGAAGTTAAAAAACTACCTTAGAGCTCATCTGATATTCTAGTTCAACCCCTAATTTTACAAATGAAGAAACTGAGGAAATTGATTAGTGAAATTCCATATGAAATGGCAATTTCTTTAAGACCTGATATACTAGCAAGCTGCTAATTATAGAAATAAATACCTGTTGACTTGTACTATGTTTTTTTTTTGGCAAACATATTGCTTTTTCTGTGAGATTTGGGCCACCTGCAACCAGTAGCCTCCTATTAGATGAGTGGGATGCTGCCATTTGCATTTCAATACATATTCTGTCCTCCCTTCCCCCCAAAGGGGCTAACCATGAAAACTAGATCTAATCCCTAGGGAAGAGTAATTAATGAGACAATTGAATTTACCAAGGACCTGGAGCAGAGGTAAAGAGACCTAGAAAAATGGTCCAATGTTTCAGGCCCAGGGGAGATGTCCTTCCAAAGAAATTCCAGATAGCTTGATTACTTCAAGAATCATATTTCAGGTTTACTAGGTCAGTTTCTCAGGCATTTAATCTCCAAGATGCTTTAACCTTATTGTACACTGATCAACAGTGAAAAATTTTCCAAAAGTACAAGTTTCTGGGGAGAGAGAGAGAGGGAGAGAGAGAGAGAGAGATTGAGAGAGAGAGAGAGAGAGAGAGAGAGAGAGAGAGAGAGAGAGAGAGAGGCAGAGAGGCAGAGAGATTTAAGAAATAACCCACATCATGTATCAGGTAATATGGAAAATATGGAAAATGTCCAAGGGTTTTACACTATATCCTGATTCCATTTCTCATCCCAGTTCTCACTGAACCACTACCATTGACAGTATCATCTACTTCACCTCTATCAATATTAGCATACTTCTTCACCTGGGTAGTCAAGCAGTGCAGTAGATAGATCATCTACTTTGGAGTCAAGGAAACATAAGTTCAAATCTAACCAGAGACACTGACAACATTAGCTCTGTGATCTCAGCCAAGTCACTTAATTCTGATTGCCTAGATAAGTGGAAATTTGGGGAAGTTGTCCCAAAGAGCTCAAAGGTAAGGGCTCATTCTTTAGAGAACTCCTGACTCACCCCAGAGATGTAAAAGCTCAGATTAGTTTTATTCACAGACCTGCAAAGCTCATCACAGATCTGCAAAGCACAAGTAGTTCACAGAGTAAACTTTTCTGCAGAAATAGTAAGTTACTTAAGGACAGGTAGAATAACAAAGGTTGGGAAAAGAACCCACCAGAGGGAAGGAGAGAAAGGAAAGGGAAGCAGCCATAAGAAATGACTGAACTTGACCACAGTGAGTCTGGCGTGGAAGGAAACATGGGGAAAACTTTCAAATTCTTTCCCAATTCTATACAGAGAAGAGTTAGGGGGGGAAAGGTGAATAAAGGGTCACCTACCTTTTATAAGACTCGGGGGGGTGGTCAGGTATCCACTTTGTAAGACTAAGAAGCAAGAGGTTGGAGGAGGTGTAGAGGGATGTGTTGAGGTTGCTCTTATTTTGATGAATTTACATTTAAAATTGAAATTATAATTGGAGGGAATTTTCATCTGAGATATCAGAGGTTCACATGGAAAAGAGGTCAGAAACCCTAAGAAAATATCAGACAAACAAATATTATTTATTTTTATAATATTAAAAAGTTAGGCAGATATTTCTGCTTCAACAGCCTTGCATCAAAACCCATCTCCAGTTGTCCTGATTCATATCTGCCCTCTAAACCAAGATGGTTCTGGAGGAAAAAGTGAGATTGATGACAACACTACTACCTCCCACCCCAGCCCCACTCAAATCTAATTCACTTGCTTGTCATAGCTTAACTTTCCTGATGTCATGGTATTCTTCATGAATGAAGGACAAACATCTTCACTATTGCTTCACCTGAAGAAAACCCACACAGAGATAACACAGAAGCATAATTTTTCCACGTGAATAGAACCTCAGGTTATAGAATGCTCAAACATAAGAAGTCATAGAGGGAAGGAACTTTAGAATATAGAACAATAACTTGGTAAAGATTTTGGAATCCAACAGGAAATAGACTTAATAGAACATGGAGTATTAGAAATAGAGTTATAGCTCAGAGAACATGTTATAATGGGTTAGAAGGAGACATTAGAATTGGACATCTTTAGAACATAGAATGTTAGAAGTAGAATTGACCTTAAAATATGAAAGTCTAGGACTAAAGATTAAAGACTAGGGCTAACATCAAAGAACTTTGAATCATCCAAAGCTAATAATGGTTAGTATACATATAGTATTTTCAGTTCTAAGAAGTTCTTTACATATATTATGCATTTGATCTTCACAAGAACCTTAAAGGTAAATATCATTATCTGCATTTTACATATGTGCAATTTCAAGCATATAGAAATCAAGTGACTTGATCAGATTTTTTTATGAGATAGGAGTAAAATTCTGCATTGCCTCATTCCCAGTTCAGTCCTGGAATCTGTGGTTCTCCACCTGCTGTTCACAACTTGGCAAAGGGTTTATGGGTGAATTTCAGGAGATTCCTAAATTTAGAATTGAAAAGCTGTATCTTTTAATTAAAATATTTACTTTCTTTTGTTATCTGTTTTCATTGTAAATATTGCCCCCCCTTGCAATGAACACTCCAATAAATTTTACCAGACTCCAGAGGAGTTCATTATACAATACACATTAACAACTACTGATTTAATACACCCTCCCCAATCTGAATCCATTGAAAACTAAATGAATTTTGTTATTTGCTACACAAAAAATGCTTGCTTTATTAAAGAAATAATCACTAGATTCCTCCAAAAAGAGAATCTATCAAGTATGTGGAAAAGTTTACTAATTTTACAAAATTTTATTGATCAAGATATTTTCTGAAGTTCAGAAGAGGTATAATACAGGGTCTGTCTTGCATATAGCAGGCATACTATAATCTCAATGACCATTTATGAATGCAAGGAATGCCAGAGATCTCTACCTTCAGATCCAGACACTGCTTCCTTCTTACTTTATCAGAATCATAAATTTACAAAATGGTAGAATCTTAGAACAGAATGTAATGAAGAAAGTTATGCCCAAAGAGGTAAATTGTTTCATTCAAGATCCTGAAATTCATTTATTAGATGCAGAGGAGGATCATGAATACAATTCTCCTGACTCCTTGCAAAAGCTTTTTCTACACTACCATCTATACAGCACATTCCCAGTCTATTTGCCTGGAAGTCATCATTCTTCCATATAGAACCACAATCCCTTACCACCTATAACTCTCTTTCTTGTCCTCCCACCAAACTCTGTAAGCACACTACTGGGGGAAATCCCAGTCTTAGAACGCCCCATCGTCAATCTTCTTTTTCTAGCTGATGCATGGCCAAATGTTGCTCTGAATACATTTCAAGAGTATTATTAATTCCTTTGCATTTGACTTTTGAAGCTGGAGTTCAAAAGTATTTCATGTCTTTAAAGCAATAATTAGGCCTATCATTTTGGACAAATGCCATATAATTTGTCCATTCCCACAGCAAATTTTGATTCTAGAAAGGAGGTAAATATTTAAGCATGAAATGACAAGGATGAACAAATGAATAAGAGAACAACTATTTTAAATCTTTAAAATTATTTTGTTCTGCTTCCTAGATCATTAGTTAAAATTTCAGGGAGTTTTTCTCTGAGATTTGGAACCATCCTTGTTTTTCAAATTACTTTTTTCTCCCTTTCTTTATTATTAATGCTCACTTAGACAGACCTTACAGTAAGTGATTTTTAAGGCTCATTTTGCATTGATTCCAGCCCCAGGAATTGAAAAGCAAGACACATCAAAACCTAATACATACACCAAGACTCTTTTGCCCCTTTTCTTTAAGTAGAGTGACAAGTAAAGTTTTTAGTAGGTCAGGACTGAGAATAGGAACAGTACCCTGGGAAATGGTGAGTAAAACACAAAGGAAAGTTGTCTTTCAGACAAAGTGAGAATTAGATAATTTTAAAATGATTTCTATAAATTAATGTGAGGGACACTATGGAAATGTGGTTCTAGTGCCTAGCCCTGTAGAGTGACTTTGGTGCCAGGAAGATCTGAGTTCAAGCAATAACTGTGATTCTGGTAATGTGCCCCTGAGAAAGTCCATTAACATTTTATTGCTCCCAATTCTTTCTCTAAGAATGAAAGTTCTACTGACAGAAGGAGTTTCCACACCAACATCTCCCTGAACTGATGAAATCATGGGGTGTGACCAGACACCAAGAAACCGAACAAAACAAGGCTGTTATTCATTTCTGAATAGAGAGGCTAGGCTAGAACCCTTAACACTTTGATCTGACAGAAGAATTTTTTTTAAATGTTATCAAAAAACTATCCCTGGCAATGCAAGGGTAGGTCTTTTAAGGTTGTAGTGGGAATAGCATGAACTAGAAATTAGTTATTCATGATTCTGGATAAGAACTGGGAAACTTACTGGTTTAGGCAAAGCACTCAAAATTTTGATTCTTGGTTTCTTCAGCCTTATAAAAGGAATACCTTCACTAATTAAACTGATTGACATGAAGAGCAAGAGTGAGAGCCAGGGGGAGAGAGAGAGAGAGAGAGAGAGAGAGAGAGAGAGAGAGAGAGAGAGATACTTAGAAAATACTATGTTTCTATGTTACAAGATGGTAGAGTAAAGAGAGTTAACTCTATCAAGCCCCCTCCAAATATCTTGAAAGTGGAATACAGCAATACAGTTCAGGGCAAATTGCACCTGTGTAGACCTGGTCCCAGCAAACCAAGATGACTCAGGGTAAATGAATAAGTGGCAGCAGTGGAAAGCTGCAAAACTTTCAGGCCACAGTCTGCAGAGGCAATTTAGGTCAGCAGGAAAAGTGTGTTGTACCAGGGCAATTGAGGAACATAGGTCCAACTCTGGCCCTCCCATGGAAGATATAGCTTCAGCAGAGCAGGATCAGGCTTTGAGAGCCATTAAATCAGTAGCAATAGCAGCAGCTGCTTCTGGTGCTCTCACATCACAGACTGTAAGGTGGTCAAAACCTGATCAGAAGGAGATTGCAGGGGTCTCTTTGCTCTCACTTAGGCAGAATCTTGTTGCTTTCCCCAAACTCAGATCTGGGTTGCAGTCTTAAGTGGTGGTCCCAGGGTGAGAGCAACACTACCACATTAGAGCTTGGGGCCAGAGTCGAACCCTCCTCACATTTCCAGATCAGAAGAGAGTGCTTTTGGTCACATAAAGATCAGAGCAAAGGCCAGATAGTGGTGACCACATTTCTTACTTCATACCACAATGGAAGGCCTGAAAGGTAGAAGGATTACTGAAAACAGCTGCAAAAAACTCCTGAAGTTTGGAACAGTGTACTCTGTGCACTGGAAGCAGAACTTTACATTAATAAAGAGTGAAAATTTAAGCAATAGGTTGGAAAATTGAAAAAATAATCAAAAAAAATTCTGACAATAGAAAGTTATGATAGTGATCAAGAAGAACAATATGCATACTTAGGAGAAAACAGTCAAAGCACCTATATACAAGTCTGTAAGAAAAATATAAATTGGTGTCAGGTCATGAAAGAGATTAAAAAGGATTTTAAAAAGCTAACATTTCTAATAAAATATTGAATAGTAGTAGTGATAATGGGCATCCTTGTTTCACCCATGATCTTATTGGGAATTCCTCTAGCCTATCCCCATTGCACATAATTCTTACTGATAATTTCTGATAGATACTGCTTATTATTCTAAGGAACAATCCATTCATTCCTCACTTTCTAGTGTTTTAGTAGGAATGGTTGCTGTATTTATGTCATCAAAAACTTTTTCAGAAATTATTAATATAATCATATGATTTCTGATAGGTTTGTTTTTGATATAATTAATTATACTAACAGTTTTTCTAATAATGAACCAAACCAGCATTCCTCAGATAAATCCTACTTGGTTATAATATATTATCCTAGTGATGACATGTTGTAGTTGTTTTGCTTAGATTTTATTTAAGATTTTTGCAGCTCTATTTATCAGGAAGATAGGTCTATAATTTTCCTTTTTCTGTTTAAACTCTTCCTGGTTTAGTATCAGCACTATATTGGTGTCATAGACAGAGATAGGCAGATTTTTGTCTTCACCTATTTTTCCAAAAAGTTTATATAGAATTGGAACCAATTGTTCCTTAAATGTTTGATAGAGTTAACTTGTGAATCCATCTGGTCTAAAGAATTTTTCTTAGGGTGTTCAATGATGGCTTGTTGATTTTCGTTTCTGGGATAGGGTTATTTAGGTATTTAATTTCCTCTTCATTTAATCTGGGCAACTTATATTTTTGTAAATATTTCTCCATTTCACTTTGATTGTCAAATTTATTGGAAAAGAGTTAGTGAAATATTTCTATATTACTTTAATTTCCTCCTCATTGGTGGTGAGTTCACATTTTCATTAATGATACTAGGAATTTGGTTTTCTTCTTTCTTTTTTTAAACAAATTGACCAGAGGTTTACTAATTTTATTAGTGTTTTCATAAAAACTAACTCTTGGTTTTATTTATTAATCTGATAGTTTTCTTGCATTTGATTTTTATTAATTTCTCCTTTAGTTTTTGGAGTTTCTAATTTGGTATTTAATTGGGGGGGATTAATTTGTTCTTTCTCTAATATGTTTTAGTTGCCTATTTAGTTCATTGATTTCCTACTTCTCTAATTCATTCATTAAGCATTTAAAGACATATTATATTCCCTGATAGTTCCCTGTGTGCACCACATGGGTTTTGGTATGCTGTTTCATTATTGTCATTATCTAGCATGAAATACTTAAATCTTTGTATAATTTGTTGCTTGATCCACTCATTCTTTATAATAAGAGGCTTAGTTTCCACCTATATTTGGGTCTGTTTCTCCCTGGCCCAATGTTGCAAATGATGTTTATAGTATTATGATATGAGAAAGTTGTATTAAATCTTTCTGCCTTTCTGCAATTGATCCTTAGATTTTTATTGCCTAGTACATGATCAATTTTTGTGCAAGTGCCATGTACTGCAGAATAAAAAGCATATCCTTTTCTATCCCCATTCAATTTCCTCCATACATCTCTCATGTCTAGATTTTCTGACAATCTAGTTACCTCTTTGACTTCTTGTTTATTTTGTATTAGATTTATCTAAATCTGAGAGCAGGAGGTTGAGGTCTCCCACCAGTAGAGTTTTGATTTCTATGTCTTCCTGTTGCTCTTATAACTTCTACTCGAAGAATTTGTGTGCTAACCCATTGGATGCATACATCTTTAGTATTGAAATGTTTTATTGTTTATGGTACATTTTAGGAGGACAGAGTTTCCTTCCTTACCTCTATTATGGACATACATTTTTGTAGCTGCCTTGTCTGAGGTAAGGATTGATGGTTTTCACTTCAGCTGAAAGAAGTATATTTTGCTCCAACCTCTCACCTTTAGTCTATATGTATCTCTCTACTTCAAATGAGTATCTTGTAAGTAGCATGTTGTAGGATTTGGATTTTTAATCCACTCTGTTATTTTGTTATATTTTAGCTGAAAGTTCAACTCATTCACATTCAAATTTATAATTACTCACTCTTTATTACCCTCCATGCTATCTTCCCTCTGTTTCTATTTTCCCCCTTTTCCCCTTTTTCCATATTCCTCAGTATTTTGTTTCTGAATACCACCATCTTCAGTGTGTTTGCCCTCCTATATCAATATCAACCTCCTCCCCATTTCTTTCCCCTTTCACTTTTCCCTTTCTTCCTTCCCTTTCTTCTGTTAGTACCCCTTTTTCTCTCCCTCCCATTTTCTCCCTTTAATACTTGTAAGGTAAGATAATTTCCTTGGCTTAACTGAGTGTGTGTAAGTTAATTTTAATCCAAGTCTGATGAGAGGAAGATTTAGGTGATTCTCAACTCCTCCCTTCTTCACCTCTATTACAATAGGTCCTTTGTACCTCTTGATGTAATAAGATTTGCCCCATTCAATTTCCTCCATCCTCATGTCTCCTTACTGTCCCCCTTTTTAAAGATGCATTGTTTTTAAATCATTCAATCTCAATCACAGAAAAGTCATGAGTGCTCATCACTTCCAGTTAAGTATATTCTCTCTAATAGAGTTACAGTTCTAAAGAGTTATGAGAATCTTTCTCCCAGGTGGGGATATAATCAGTTTCATCTTATTGAATAGCAGTTTTTTTTTTTCATTTATCCTTTATTTTTTTTTATTTTTACCTTTTCATGTGTCTTTTGAGCCTCCTATTTGATGTCCAAATTTTGTATTTAGCTCTGATCTTTTCATCATTTAATGTTGGAAGTCTCCTATTTTGTTAATTGTCCACATTTTCTCCTGGAAGTGAAGGCTCAGCTTTGCCAGATAGTGGATTCTTGGCTGCATTCCAAGCTACGTTGTTCTTTGTAATATCTCCTTCCTGGCCCTTCGATCCCTTAATGTTGATGCAGCCAGGTTCTGTGTAATCCTTACAGTGGCTCCTTTGTATTTTACATCTTTAAATTTAAATTTAATTTTTAAATTTTTTTATCCCTATGGGTATGACTATCACATATTTTAATTTATACTGTAGTTCATCCCTTAACATAGTCTCAAAAATTGTAGGTCTTCTCTATCTCCTGGTGTACCATAGTAGATTGAACACTGAATCTAAAATCAGAAAAACTCATCTTTATGAGTTCAAATCTAACCTCTGACAGTTATTAACTGGTTGACAACGGGAATGTAACATCTCTGTTTGCCTCCATTCCTCATGTGTAAAATGATCTGTAGAAGGAATTGGGAAACCACTCCACTATCTTTGCCAAGAAAATTCCAAATAGGGTTGCTAAGAGTTTCACAGGACAGAACAAAAATAAATAGAGGCAAACTTTCTGACTTCCATGGAAAATGATTCGGTGGAAAAAGAGACAAAATGTAAGAATTTAAGAAGCACAAAGAGAGGCAATTGTCCAGTGGATTTTGAGGTTTGGGAAATTGTGAATAAGAAACTATTTCAATTTAGGTACTGGAATTTTGGAAGTATTCAAGGAATAGTTGAAGGGGTAAAAGTGAGATGAGGACTAAAGCTAATGGGAAAGGAAAAGTTCTAAAAGATGGAGAGAATTCAAAATGAAGAAGGTCTCAAGCTGAAGGATCCGAATAAAAGTAGAGGTAGGAACTGGAAAAGGAGGACATAAGACAAAGTAGGTGAAGTCAAAAAACAAACAGAAGAAAAAGATGGATAGAACACAACGAATGGAATGCTAGTTAGCAAGATGAGGTATGTAAGTCAATTTTTTCCATACATAAGAGGTTATTAAAAAAAAAAGGAACAGGGATTCAACTTGTCAATGAAGCTGCTAATATGATAATGACCTAAAAATGAAAGGGAAAATTCCAATTTGAAGATTTTCATAAAATAGTTTACCTTATAGTTCTGATAGATGGATGCCAAGAAATAAAAACAAAATCCTGAGGCAAATATGGGAATCAGCAAAACTTTCGCAAAATCTTGCCTAGAGCACTGTATATAACAGTCACTTGACTGTGACATAGTCAAATGACTGTTATATACAGTAGTATCAGAATTTACTAGCAAAAGAAAAATGATTAATTTATTGATTTAGATAATAAAATTTACATATTTTGCAACTTTTAAAAATCTTTTAATAGGCAATAAATTCTTCTTTGTTGCAAACACTTCCTCTTTACATGATATAGCATTGAGTCCACACTATTCTAACACATGCTCTTTAATTCATGAAATAATAGCTGATGACACACTGGATAAAGTGATGACCTAAAAGTGAGGAAGACCCAAGTTCAAATGCTGCCTCAGACAGTAGGCAAATGATCCTGGATATGTCACTTAACCTTTCTCAGGTTCAATTTCCTCAATATGAAATAGGGATAATAATAGTGATACCTACCTCCCAAGATTGTTGTGAGGACTAAGTGAGTTAAAATTGGTAAAAGCACTTTGCAATTCTTAACGTGCTACAAAAATATTAGACATTATTGTCACCTTGGATATGAAAAATACTTGATGAAAAGTCTATCTTTCTAAATTTATCTTGTTTTACAGCCTAGCTGTTTTCAATAGGTTTTAAAACAGATGATTTCTTAGGCTACTAAACCATGTTAATCTCTGTCTTTTGGATAATTTTCTTAATCATTCATGATGTGTGAAATCTTCTAAGGTCTTCTTGTAATATTCCATCTCCAACTGGGAATTGCTACAAATCTCTAACAAATCTGCTTTTCAAAGGTTCTTTACTTCCCTGATCTAGTCAAGATTTCTAGACCCACAAAAGTTAAAAAAAAAAAATATATATATATATGTATATATATATATATATATATACATATATATATATATATAAATAAAATAATACTCCCTCATGATAGAGTCTAATGAGAAAGCCCAAACTCATTTGGATTTCTGATCATGTTTTTGGTATAATATTTCATGAAAGATTGCGCTATTTTGTTTATTGTATTACATTATTTTCTTAAAAACAACAACAGAAATTTTCATGAAGAAAATCTATTTCCTAATCTTCAGACCCCAGTCTTTTTTCCTTGAAAATGTAGAGGAGGGAAAGAACTTGTATTCACCAAGCTTTTTTCTAAATGTTAAGCCTACAAATAAAATAGCCAGAGAAACCCTATATGTGAAAGTAATTAGGTCATGAGAAATGAGAGTATTGTCTTTCTCTATGCCAATAGAGGAGGTTTCAGTTGCAAGTCAAGTGGAAAGGTTCAATAGTGGCAAAGCAATTAATAATGCATCTTCTATAATGTTGTTTCAAAAAATTTTTAACAATTTCTAATTTTGAACCTTTTAATAGTACAAGGATTTATGTACTATTTTTCAGTATCTGTGGATAACAAGAAAACCAGGGCTATAACACCTACAGAAGCAATTAGTCAGGTCAGATCATGACCATTTCATATTCACCATTATGAGATTATGGAGTAAATGTTCCATGGAGGAAAAGGAAATAAAACAGGTGTGATGTCAACTACCTCTTATGGTGGAACTGAGGCAAGAATTTATTGAACTAGCAACATTAATTTAAAACCTACTTTCTTTCTGAGGTGTGTATTCAAGATGTTTCAGAACATCTCAAATGTTTACCATCTACTTAAGTACCTGGAAATGGTTGCAAATAATGCAAATATAAAAAACCAAAGTCTAATAATTAAACTAAAAGCATTTCTATAGATTATAAAACATTAGGGCAAGAATATAAAGACTTTAGCACCACAGGTGGTGTTTTGGTAACTGCTACCAATCAAAAACAAGAATTTTCTGAAGAGAAAGACAAATGTTGGGAAATGAACAGCTGATTACAAAGGTGTCTGAAAACTGGATTTGGATATATAATCTATGGCTTAAAATTTAGAAATGAAAGATGTCTGTCCAGTGATGAGATGTGTTTAATGAAGTCTGATAAGAATATGTTTAACTGAAGTCATGCAAATCTATTCCAAGATCCTTTAAATTGAAAGAGAAAGTACAAGGAAAAATTGTTCAATTATTAAACTCTACCAGTCATGATAAAATACATTTACACTGTAGAAGAATATTGTTAGATATATAGATAAACACAGACAAAATCTTGGATAACCACTGATAAAATTCAAAACATCAAAAGGACATATTTAAAGGCACAAAATATATCTATCTCAAAGTCAACATTTTCAAAACTGCCCTCAAATCATCTTTTCTTCCAAGATTTCGTAAATGACCTCAGAAATGGATTTTATTTGTGATCTAGGTAGTAGTCTCAACTTTTCTGTGGTCCTACACTCAGTTAATAGAAAGTTGAACCATTACTGCAATGGTAACTGCTGAGGAAGATGAAGCTGATGAGAAAGATATATGTCCTTCATTCTAGAAGACCAATATATCAGGGAGGTGATGCCCTGATAAGTAGATGAACTGGATTTTAGTGATGGGATGGTGTGCTAAATCCAGATATGAATTAGGATGACTGGAGATGATGCTGAATATGAGGCAGTGTTAAGTGACTTGCCCAAGGTCACACAGCTAGTCATTGCCAAGTGTTTGAGGCTGGATCTGCGCTTCTGTTCTTTTGACCCAAAGGCAAGTTCTCTATCCACTGTACAACCTAATTGCCCTCAATGATAACTCCATTGTTAGTTTCTTGAATTGTCATTAAATACATTGTCAGTCAGTCAATAAGCATTTTTCAGTGCTTTCCAACTACCAAGTACCATGGTTCACATTGATAAGCAATGAGGATCCCCCCTTGTGGCTTGCTTCCTTGGGTCCCACAGTGGTGACCTCCCTCCCGGATGGGAGCTGAGAATAAGGAGTCAAGCCACTACTGCCTTATGCCTCCAGCTCAATTTTATTACTGCCTAGTTATTACATATATAGTGTTAGGTCTTCCGGGGTAGAACAAAGAAAAGGAGGTAATTGGGGGGGGTGCAAGCAGGGTAAGTTCAGCATCTTGCATTACAGGATAAGGGGGTACCTTAGGGAGGAGGTGATAAGAAACAGCTGTGTCTAGTGCCCTTGGTTGGTGAGGCAGAATGTCCAGCTCCCAAGGACTCCAGCTTCCAAGGAATCCGGCACACTTTTATCTCTAAGGGTGGCTTGCCAGCTCCTGAGATTGTCCAGGTGGTGGTTTACTTGGAAATGATTTGTGTTATAGCTGTTAGAATAGTCTGTGTACCCACATATCCCCCTTGTTTTTCATTTATGGCCGGGGGACCTGGATAGACATAATAAACACTGAGAAATAATAATGAACATAATAAACAATGCAAAATGCATAGGGGCTTTTACACTGGGTCCAGGGGATCTGTGGAGACTAGAAGCGGGGGTGGAGGGGGGGGGGAGTGTCCAGTGTCAGGGAGAAAAGGGTAGGGAGGGAAGTGTGGGGTTTGATCCTCATAAAGGAGTCAAAGGCGCAAAGGTCCCCTTGGAATGAACAGGTTAGTGGGACCCAGTACAGATATGCAAAGGACCAACAGAATTGGAAACTTTAAGAGTCCTGGGATACAGTGTGGCTGCTTGTTCTTCCGGTGAGAGTGTGGGGAGACCCACAGTTCCATTACTGGCAAAGAGAGCTGGGAAAAGGGACGCATCATAGAAAATGGGGGGGGATAAGTGCGCACTGAGGGTCAACCCTTTGGGGGTGTTCAGCAGAATAGCATAGTAACAAGGAGTTGGTAAAGAGACAAGTGTCCTCTAGGTTTAAAGTCCATCATTCTTTTTGCCAAGGTAAAGAGCTCATCCTAGAGTGCTGCGGGGAGGTTGGGGGGATTGTCTTTTCGCCCTCAGTCCTCTGTGTATCAGGTTTCATCTACTGTTGTTTAGAGACATTCTTTGCATTCCTTTGGTAAGGGTTGCTACAGAGCCAGGTGATCTGGGGGCTGCTGCTGCTGCTGCTGCTTGTAGGATCAGATGGTCGGGAATCTACAGCAGGGCAGTGCAATCTGTGGGAAAAAACACAAGCAAACCCTCTCCCTTGCACTGGGATGGGGGAGCAAGGGAAGCAGGCAAGGACCAAGGCTAGGGTTTGCATTTCTGCCCGTTGCACAGACTGGGCCTGAGGGCTCCTGTGACTGAATAAAACAGATCCAATTCGGTAGATTACATAGCCCAGGTGCTTTCTGTTTGTATCTGTAAAGGCTCCATAAGCCTGTGGAATGGGCCGGGGGGAGGGAAACAAGAAGAGGAGCGGGCTGACAGGGAGTGATGAAATCCACTTGAGGAGAGGGGAGGGTGAGTCATGGTTATCAATAGACCCAGCAAAAATCTCTCATCTAACAGGCATTGGTGAAGTCATTAGCTGCTGCTGAGGGGGCAGGGGGAGCATCTTGATGTTTATGGGGAGGATGGATCCAGCCATCTTCCAGAGGGAACTCTGGCTAAAGATGAGGAGGCTTTGGGGGAGGGGGTGTCAGGCAGAAGATGCAGGGAAGGCTTTGGAGGAGGGGGGCGAGTGGATTCCTCATCAGTTTGAGTGCCCTCATCACATACCTCAGTGAGGAGGCATGGGCTCTCTGCTGTGGACTTTTCTGAATCAAAAGCTGCCTGTAAAATATCTTGAAGTTTTTCCTCTGTCCCTGAAAGGCAGGCATGTATTGCAGTGACAATAGGATAGAAGGGCAGAGGGGGAGAAAAGTCACAATGGTCTTCAGCTCTGTGGGAAAGTGTCAAAACACGCCCCAAAACATCAGGATGCAAGATGTGACCAGCTTCAATCCAGGGGGCCAAAGCAAAACCCACCTGGAGTATTATCTTACATTCTTTTTCAGAGCATTTCAGGTGACAGAAACCTAGGAATTGTTTAATAACCCATATTTGGGTATCGTGGGAAGAAGGGGGAAGATTCGCCATTAGGATAAGGGACTACAGGGGGCTGTAGAAGCCATGGGGCAGCTGGGGCAGGGGACCTTCAAGAGACCGGTCTGTATGTGGCACTTACCTTGGACAGCAAGGATGAGTGCGAATCCTGAGGCATCCTTCAGAACTGGTGGATCCCGGGTTTCAGCATCATTTGTTGTGACTTGCTTCCTTGGGACCCACATTGGCGACCTCCACCCCACCTTTTTTCTTTAATAATATCTTTTTCATAGCTGGGTGGGGAGCTGCGAATAAGGAGTCAAGCCACTACTGCCTTATGCCTCCAGCTCAATTTTATTACTGCTTAGCTATTACATATATACTGTTAGGTCTTCCGGGATAGAACAAAGAAAATGAGGTAATTGGGGGCATAAGTTCAGCATCTTGCATTACAGGATAAGGGGGTAACTTAGGGAGGAGGTGATATGCCACAGCTGTGTCTAGTGCCCTTGGTCAGTGGGGCAGAATGTCCAGCTCCCAAGGACTCCTTCTCCCAAGGACTCCGGCACACCTTTATCTCTAAGGATGACTTGCCAGCTCCTGAGATTGTCCAGGTGGTGGTTTACTTGGAAATGATTTGTGTCATGGTGGTTAGAATAGCCTGTGTACCCACCCCCCTGCAAAAAAAAAAAAGCTCTCTCGAAGAATCTTTGCTTACAATGAGCTCATAAAAAATAGAAGAAACAACAAATATGTATAAACAAGATACATATATATGTGTACATACACACACTTACACACACACACATATATATGTAGATAGATAGATAGATAGATAGATAGATAGATAGATAGATAGATAGATAGATATACAAATAAGGTACATAAAAAGAATAAGGAAGAAATGGCACCGGAATTAAGAGTTTTGAACCAGGTTTCTTATGCAAGGTGAGATTTTGTTGGAAACTTGGAAGAGGACAGAAAATTTAGGAGGTGGTGATGAGGAGGAAGGAAGGATTCCAGGAATGGGAGTTGCCAGAGTAAATACTCAGCAAAGGGATTGGAGTGTCTTTGAAACATGTCAGAGAGAAGTAGTGTATTTTTTCCCGTTTTTCTATATTGAGAAAAATATTGTAATACCACCAAACCTTTATAAGCAAGGAATGTAGAAAGCAAACAGACACTTAAAATAGTTAATCTTTTGAAAGTTTTAAATCTTCTCCATCCTGACTCTGTACTAGCCTGCAATATAATTCAGTCTATACTAATGTGCCTGAGTTATCTCATCAGGCTTTTCTAGTTTTACCTCATAAATTCCTCGATATTACCTTGCATTAACAAAGGCCTTGAAATGAATGTTTAACAGAAGATGTGGCATTTGATCATGGAGTCAATAACAGGCATCACAGTTTGGCAAAGCCGTTGACTATGTGGTGACATGGATATAGGTGCATTATCTGGAAATCACTTTAGCTTCTGGAGAATGGACTAGTGTGGGAGACATCATGGAAGGTCTGGAAGACATTAGTGTGATTTTAGTGATTGATCATTTTCCATGATTAATAGTTCAAATAAACCACCATCATCCAAGTCACTCAGGTTATAAATCTTTGCCATCTTTCACTCAGTCCTTTATATCATCCATGGTATCCACTTAATTTTCATATGTCATCTAGTACAAGAACAATTCTAGCATACATTGCCTTCATTCTACTCCTCCATCCAATACTCGAGTTTAGAGACTATTCACCTCTCTTCTGGACTATTTAAATACCCTCCTACTTTGATTCTAATTTATTCCCCTTTCTATTGATCTTCCACCTAGGTACGAAAAAGATATTATTAAAGAAAAAATTTGGGCACATCATTCCCTCTGGTGTTCCCTCTTATCTAAAATAAATGCATAATGTCCCATTTGACTTTTAAAGTCCTTTTCAATTTGACACTAGACTACCTTTTCAAACTTAATAAGCATTGCTTTCTTGAACATACTCAATATTCTAGCCTGTCTCTCTTGCTTTTTCTTATTAAGGGACATTATCATTAAGTTATCATATTTTTTCTTTTTTCTTTTTTTATTCTCATTTTGTACAATTTTTTTTACATTAATAAAATATTCTTGTTTAAGAGTAAACAAAATACACCCTCCCCCCATAAATATAGACTTGCTTGAGCGATAAAGTAAAGGGGAGAGAAAAAAATTAAATTAAAAAAATAATAGTAATAATTGTAGGTATGGTCAGGTGGAGCAATGGATGGAGCACCAGCTCTAGAGCCATGAGCACCCCAGCCCATATCCGGCCCATGTACCCAACAATCACTCAGCCATATGACATGGAAGCAATATGATCCCCACTGCCCTGCAAAAACCAAAAAGAAGAAAAAAAAACCAAAATAAAATAAAATAGTAATAATAGTAGGGGTGGCTGGGTGGTGGACAGAGCATTGGCCTTTGAGCCAGGAGCACCCGGGTTCAAATCTGGCCTCAGACAACCAATGATCACCCTGCTATGCATCTCCAGGCTGGCCACCCAGCCCCATTTGCACTGCACCCACCCCCAAATAATAATAATATTAAAAAATGTGCTTCAGTCTTTGTTCCAACACCAACAACTCTGTCATGGGTGGATAACATTCTTTATGGTAAGTCCATCGCAAAAGTTACTTCCATATTTTTCCAACATTGCCATTGCTGATTGCAACTCGCTCCTTACTTATATCTCCACTACGATGTACAATATTTTCTCCCTCCTTTCACCCCGATTCTGCTGTAGGGTAGCTGAGTGGCACAGCAGACAGATCCCTGGTTCTGCGGCCAAGAGGCCTGAGCTCCCATACCACCCCTTAGGCCCAGCATCCACCTGACCCTATGGTCCTGGACAGGCCATCTAATCCTAGCCCCTTGCAAGAAGTAAAAGAGAAAATGTGTTATATCTGACCACTCTCCCCCCATGGTCCATCCTTTCCTCCATCACTCACATCCTCCCTTCCCCCTGTCACCCCCTCTCCTTCTTACTCCAGATATCAATACCCAATTGAGCATATATCCTGTTTCCTCTCCTGGCCACCGCTGATGAGAGCAAAGTTTCCCTCATTCCCCCTTGCCTCTCCCCCTTCCATATCATTTCAATAACTCATTGTAATAAAGAAAAATCTTATTATATGAAATATCTTGGCCTATTTCCGCTCTACTTCTTCTTTCTCCTATTACATTTCCCTTTTTTCTATTGACTCCATTTTTACAGCATATTTTATCTTCGAATTCAGCTTTCCCCTGTGCTTCAACTATAAAAGCTCCCTCTACCTGCTCTATTAATTGAGAAGGTTCATATGAGTATTATCAGTGTCATTTTTCTATACAGCAATATATGCAGTTCATCCTTGTTACTTCCCTCATATTTTCCCCTTCTCCTCCAATCTCTATGCTTCACCTGAGTACTGTATCTGAAGATCAAACCTTCTGTTAAGCTCTGGCCATGCCAAAAGTAACATTTGAAATTCCCCTGGTTCATTGAAAGTCCATCTTTTCCCCTGGAAGAGGACATGCAGCCTTGCTGGGTAATTCACTCTTGGCTGCATTCTAAGCTCTTTTGCCTTCCTATATATTGTATTCCAAGCCCTACAAGCTTCCAATGTAGTTGCTGCTAAGTCCTGTGTGATCCTGACTGCAGCTCCACGATATTTGAACTGTGTCCTTCTGGCTGCTTGTAATATTTTCTCTTTGACTTGTGAGTTCTGGAATTTGGCTATAATATTCCTAGAGGATAGTTTTTTGGGATATCTTTCTCCGGGAGATTGGTGGATTCTCTCTGTTTCTATTTTGCCCTCTGCTTCTAGAATATCAGGGCAATTTTCCTGTAGTAATTCTTTGAAAATGATGTCAAGGTTCTTTTCCTGATCATGACTTTCAGGTATTCCAATAATTTTTAAATTACCTTTCCTAATGCTGTTTTCCATATCAGTTGTTTTTTCAATGAGATATTTCACATTTTCTTCTAATTTTTCATGTTTTTTTTGGTTTTGAGGTACTGATTCCTAATTTCTGGTAAATTCATCAATCTCCCTGAATTCTATTCTTTGTCTGAAGGATTTGTTCTCCTCGGAGAGTTTTCTTATCTCCTTTTCTATCTGGCCAATTTTGCTTTTTAAAGCATTCTTTTCCTCCATAACTTTTTGAACTGTTTTATCCTTTTGACCCAACCTGGTTTTTAGCATGCTATTTTCTTCAGCATTTTTTTGAATTTCTTTGACTAAGATCCTGACTTCATTTTCATGTTTTTCCTGCATCTCTCTCATTTCATTTCCCAGTTTTTCTTCTAACTCCCTCATTTGATTTTCAAAGTCGTTTTTGAGCTCTGTCATAGCCTGAGTCCAATTTCTTTTTTCTTGGAGTCTTTAGATGCAGGAGCTTGTGCTTCCTCATCTTCAGACTGAGTATTTCGATCCTTCTTGGGCTCATTTGCAAAATATTCCTCAATGGTGTTCCTCTTATTTCTCTGCTTGCTCATTTTCCCAGCCTGGGCCTGGTTTGGGGGTGCTTCCTGAGCATTTGGAACACTCCCATGAGGGTCTCAGTGTGTGAGGATCTGTCTTCCCTCCTGGTCTGTGAATGACCATATGCGCCCCCCTCTGCCTTGGGGATGAGGTGAAGGGGGCTACGGCTGTTCTGTGGGGGGGGGGGCTAGACTGGTATCAGGTTCAGAATTTGGTTAGCACCTCAGCGTCCTGTGCCACAGGCAGAGGACAAAGCTCTGCACTCTCTCTCTTCACTCCCCTCCCTCAGCTCAATGGGCTCATGCCTTGGGAGCTCCTGCTTACTGCCTCCACATGCTTCTTTTCCTGGATCTGGGCTGCCGAAAGACAATGCTGCTTGCTGTGTGCTCTGAGGGCTGGGCTCCATTTGCTGCCTGTGACAGAGATCCCCCCTGCTGTTCCCCCACTTTGTTCCAAGTGTTTCCTGGGGCATAGGTCAGGAAACTCCCCCGCTGCTGTGAGCTGCGCTCCTAACACCCTTGCACTTCCTCCCGGAGGCTGAAGTTCTTTCACTCTGACGGGCCACCCCTCTGGCAGCCGCCCCTCCAACCCCTGGGAGCAGAGCCTTTCTGCTCTTTTCCAGGTTACCTTGAGTAGGAGAACTGCCTCGCTGGGTCCCTTTGTGGGTTCTGTCTCTCGAAAGTTTAGTTAGAGTCCTTAGTTTATGAGCTTTATCAGAGAGCACCTAAGACTTGATCCTTTCTTTTTGCCATCTTGGCTCTGCCCCCCAAGTTATCATATTAACAGTTAATTTTTAATTGGAATCCAAGATTATTCTTTTCCTATTTCCTCATTAATATCTACTTCTTGTTAAAGTCAGTCTGAAGGACATGGCTGATAGATTAGAATACTCCTAGCCTTCAAGAAATAATGTATTTTGTATTTGTAGGACCCCACCCAAATGGACTTATGAACAGAATTCAGTCTGGGTGAGCCCTTACCCTGGGGAAAGTACCTGCTCTCCTCATTCCCCTCCTTTAAGAGTTTGGATTGACCTATCTCATCAAGAAGAAAACTAATCAGAGGAATCAGTTTGGAAATGTACCCTTCTTCCCAGATTGCTGAAGGCTGCTGTTTCATGATCAAGTAATATATTCAGCATAAAGAACTTAAGACTTTTAGCCCACCTTATAATTATCACCAAACAAGGTTGATTTCACTTGTCAGGGAATGCTCTTTCAAAAGATATTTAAAATAAATTCTTCCTTTACATCTTTGTTTACTGAGAGAAACCACTGACCATACACTTATTGCTGGCTAGTCTAATTAATAAATTGGTTATTAATTATCCAGAAAATATTTCTTGGGCTTTTTTCATTCATTATATATGACATTCTTCTCTTTCCCATTTTGCATATTTATCTCTCATTTTCTGTATTCACCCCATTTTTACATTTCCCTTTTAGACTACCATTTGTTTCTAGGCTTAGCTAAAATTTCACCTCTCGCATGAAGTCTTTTCTAATTTCCCAGTTATTAGAAATTTGTTCTATGAAATTGCTTCATATTTGTTATGGGTAGCAAGTTATTTTAATAATTTCTCCCTTCATGTAGTTGAGATAAGTGAGCTACCAGAACAAGAGAAAATTATACTAACTTCCAATTTTCCCAACAGTTTTTATCACACAGAGAATATTGATCCCCCAAAACTGGACTATTTGTGTTTATCAAACAGGAGACTATAATCATTTCTGGCTATTGTACCTAATCTATTCCACTGATCTACCACTCTATTTCTTAGCCAATACCAGACAGTTTTGGTGATTGATGTTTTACAATAAAATTTTTGATCTGGTAAGGCTAAGCCACCTTCTTTTTACACATTTTTCACTGAATCCCTGGAAATACTTGACTTTTTATTTCTCCATAATGAATTTACTTACAACTTTTTCTATCTCATTAAAGTATTTTTTTGGAATTTGGATTGGTAAGGCACTAAACAAGTAGTTTAGTTTTGGTAGAATTTTCATTTTTTTTTTTTTATATTAGCTCAGCCTATGCATGAGCAGTTGATGCTTGCCCATTTATTTAAATCTAATTTTATTTTTGTGAGAATTGTTTTGTAACTGTTTGCAAAAAGTTTTTGAGTCTTACATGGCAGATAGTCTCCCAGGTGTTTTTCATTGTCTGAGGTTACTTTGAATGGGATTTCTCTTTCTAGCTCTTTCTGCTGTATCTTACTAGTCATATATAGACATATTGAGGATTTATGAGGATTTATTTTATATCCTACTAATTTGATAAAAGTTGCTAATTATTTCTAGAATTTTTTAAGATGATTTTTGGGATTTTGTAGGTATACCATCATGTCATCTGCAAAGAGTGAAAGTTTTCTCCCTTCCCAATTCTAATTCATTCAATTTGTTTTTCTTCTCTTATTTCTGAGGCTAACATTTCTAATATAACATTGAATAGTAGAGGTGATAATGGGCATCCTTGTTTCACCCCTGATCTTATTAGGAATTCCTCTAGTCTATCCCCATTGCATATAATGCTTGTTGATAGATTCAGATCAATACTGCTTATCATTCTAATGAGAAAACCATTTATTCCTAAACTCTCTAGTATTTTTATTAGGAATGGGTGCTGCCCGAGGACATTTTATATCTTTGAATGATTACAGGAATAATATAGAGAAAGAAGAAATCAATGAAATAAATGTGCAACTAAAAATATTAGAGAAGGAACAAATTAAAACCCCATAATTAAATGCTAAATTAGAAATTTTAAAAATTAAAGTAGAAATTAATAAATCAAAAGCAAGAAAACTATTGAAATATAAATAAAACCAAGATTTTGTTTTATGAAAAAGCCAATAAAATTGATAAAACTCTGGTCAATTTGGATAAAAAAAGAAAGAAGAAAACCAAATTACTAGTATCATAAATGAGAAAGGTGAACTCACTACCAATGAGGAGGAAATTAAAGTAGTAATTTGGAATTATTTTTCCCAACTCTATTCCAATAAATTTGACAATCTAAGTGAAAAGGATGAATATTTACAAAAATACAAATTTCCCAGGTAAAGTGAAGAAGAAATTAAAAATCTAAACAACCCTATGTCAGAAAAATAAATTCAACAAGCCATTATTGAACTCCATAATAAAAAAAATCTCCAGGACCAGATGGATTCTCAAGTGAATTCTATCCAATATTTAAGGAACAATTGGTTCCAATTCTATATAAACTCTTTGGGAAAATAGGTGAAGATGGAACTCTGTCTAACTCTTTCTATGACACCAAAATGGTTCTGATACCTAAACCAGAAAGAGTTAAAATAGAGAAGTAAAATTATAGACCTATCTCCCTGATAAATAGAGATGCCAAAATCATGGTGTGAGGAATATGGGGATATGGCCTTCACAGGGTGTGGAGAGGAGCCCTTAAGAGCCCCACAGGGGGAATGGCCTAGTCAATCACAAGGCTGGAAGAGATTTCCTAATCCCATTCCAGGATAGCAAACCCAAAAATGGTTCTCAACCAGTCAAGAGTGACCTAAAGATCTTGACTTAATTCAACTGAGTTTGCACAATTAGGTAATTGTATATTATCCCAAACACCCCCATGACAATGGGGGTTCATTAACATATAATGCATAGTATAATGTGGGGGATCATATTATGGGCATGTCATAGAATGGGTGGACCTCTTAGATTGTAACTCAAACTCTATTTGCCTATGAAAATCCAAGAGGGAGGGGAAAGAGTTTCTGAGGGCTATAAATTACCTGAATTTCCAAGACCAATTCGCGCCTCAGGTGAGGTACCAGTATCTTGCAACATTCATGGATAAAATGTACAATTTTCTCTCACTCTAGCAGGCTTTTCTTTTCATTGATTTATAACATTTGCAAATAGATCACAACAAGTTATCAGTCGGGTAATACACTATGACCAAGTTGGATTTATTCCAGGGATGCAGGGTTGGTTTAATATAAAGAAAACTGTTAGTATAATTATTTATATCAGTAATGAAACTATCAGAAATCATGATTATATCAATAGATGCTGAAAAAGTTTTTGGGATGATCAATCTTGATGTACATGCTCACTCTGTCAGTTCCATGATCACAATTGTGGGGGATTCATGATAGAGCATACCTCCAGTATCCAGAGAAGGATCTGTGGAAATTAAATGAAGACCAAGGATTATTATCTTCAACTTTTAAAAAATTTTATGTATTACATAATTTTGCTATCTCTAATTCTCTAATATTTTATTTCTTCATTATGCATATGTTTTTTTCTGCCAACACATTCAATTTTGATCTAGGCATAACATGGAAACAAATGTAAAGACTATATCAGATTTCCTGCTGTTGGGGAGAAGGGGAAGGGAAAGAAGGGAAGGTAAAATTGTAAAAATTCAAAATCATGCAAAAAAGATTGATGGAAACTAAAAAAAATTCCAGTTATATATATATATATATATATATATATATATATATATATATATATATATATGTGTGTGTGTGTGTGTGTGTGTGTGTGTATATATACATATTATATATATATATATATATATATATATATATATATATATATATATATATATATATATATAATATGTATATATATATATATATATCGGATTGCCCTTAGTAACTCTTGGAAGCAAACTTCCTTGTAGCTTTAAACAAAAATAGCTTTTTCATAATTTCGTGATGTGTTGTCTTTGTTGTTGTTATTTTGATGGTAGAAAACTACCACATAATTCTGCAGGTTCTGTATTCACCAAAGAGACCAGAGTTTTGGAAAGAAAAAAGTGAAAATAAAGGAACAACTTTATTATACCACTTTCTATCTGGAAATCTTACAATTGAACTCTAAAAAATTTTCCACACTGACCTGGGCCAAAATTTTTAGATGAATAAATGCATGTGAATGTAGATAAATGAATGAACAAATAAGAAAGAAAAAAAAGAAGTCAGACCAGCAATTTACTTAGGGAGATCACATTGATAGTCAGTGAAAACAAAAGACAATTTAGGACCTGTTCTTTGCAGAAACAGTAGTATTTGTCCAGTTACTGTGACTGGGAATAAGGTGGTGAAAAGTCTGAATAAAGGTAAATGACCAGAGCTCAAAGATGATTATATTACAGGGAACGGCCTTGCCAGATACTTTAATCAGTAGCTCAGAAAATCTTGGCAGGCCAAATATGAGGTATAGAGTAGATCAAATGCCCATGTTAGGGAGACGATCAGAGACCTATTCATACTCAAATTATTTTTAGATTTCTAATGTGGTTAACTTAAGAAATACGGGTGGAACTGACTCTGAGAAATATCTTTGTTTACTAGTATATCCCAAAAATGTTGGCTAAAAGTGCTTTCTTTATCCAATAAGTATCTCTTAAAAAAAAAAAAAACTTGATTTCTTTTATGTTTTTTCTTTCATTCTTTCTGGTAGTTTCCCCTCCTTAGTTATAATTCATCTTTCACAACATGACTAATATGGAAAAATATTATCATACATTTACAACTTTAACCAGATAGTTAGCTGCCAGAGGGAGGAAGGAAGGAAGGGAGAATAATAGAAAAATGTGGAATTCATAAACTTGCAAATGGATGAATGTTGAAACCTACCTTTGCTTGTAATTAGAAAAAAAAATTAAAAGTAAAATGAAAAATGAAAAAAACAACACCTTGAATATCAACCTAGAAGGGAGAATCATTTTAGAAGGTGGTGAAAATGAGTCTAACAAATGGAGAGACAATTTTCCTAAGACTGTATATCTGTTAAGTGTTAGATCCATGATTTTTCCTCATATTCCTTGATCCTTAATTCAGTACTCATTTAAAAAAAACTGTTGTATGGAGCAGCTAGATGGCACAGTGGATAACACTGACCTTGGAGTCAGAAGGATTTGAGTTCAAATCCAGTCTCAGGCACTTAATAATTACCTAGCTTTGTGACCTTGGGCAAGTCATTTAACTTCTTTGCCTTAAATAAATAAAAATTTTAAAAATTGAGGTCCAATGATTTCACTCATCTCATGTAGTACTAATCCAAACAATGTTATACCAGTAATAATAACTTCATTTAATTTAATTTATAAATGTGGGTTTTGATCTCTGATATCATTTGATGCTTACATTAAATCTCTGAGATAGGCAGAGAATATTATTTTACTTTTATAATGAGGTGGCTGAGTTTCAGAAATTTGAAACGACTTGCCTAAGATCCCAGGGATAGCCAGTGGCATATCCAAATCTCCTGCTCCCTGTTGTGTTAAAGAAAGTCAAACTTCTGACATTACTTCAATATGTTAATGTTTGCAAGACACTTTATATGCATTATCTTTTTATATGCATTGAACCCTGTGGTATCAACTCTGTGGAGATATACAGTATAGAAAGCTATGGTTTAGAAATGTTAAATAATTTATTCATAGCAACAAATCTAGTAGGTTCTAGATTACTTTAGAATCTAGTTTCAATTCACTCCAAAGTTCTAGTCTATTTGGCGTCTATATTTTTGACTCATTTCCCACAACAAAAACAAGAAAACATTGTTTTATTTTCAATGTCAGTGTCTATCTTGACAGCATATTCCCCTAATATATCAAACCAGTTCATTGACAAATATGATATTTCTACTCTCAATATGTTTATAGGTGAGCAAACAACAGGTTTCCTCAAAAAGTAGGAGGCAGAAATTTTCTATATTGAGAGTATTGATGTTATTTTATGTACAGTAAATGTATGTGTGTATACATATATATTTAAGTTAACTTCAACTTAAAATATATTTTTCATCTAACAATATGATTGGATTTTTTTGTTATAATAAATGAACATGAATTACTCCTTTTTGGACCAGATTAGGTTACAGAATTTTTTTCTTTTCTGTCACCATTGAAACCCTGGTGTCAGAAACCTTTAATATTTAATGCAATCCTAATTAGTCTCAGTTGGGCCCAGGGCACTTAGGAAAACCTGACACTAGTCAAAGAGTCAAGTTCATTTAGAGAGCATAATTATCCCAGTAGTATTTCTCTGCATCAGTTAACATCCCCATTGTAATTGCTCCCCCACTTCCTCCACCTCCCATATTCAAAAATTAATTGTTAAAGCAACAAATAATGCCTTGGATCTTGGTGACAATAGGAAAAGATTATCTCATTTGGTTGGCAGTCTGACATTTCCATGCTGTCTCCAAGTTCTCACAAGTCTATAAATAGGATCAAGAAGGCTTTAAATAATTCCATGGGTGATAGACTCAAAATGGGTTGTTAAGGGAAGTTAGAGTTGACTGAACTACATTTCTAACCTGTGGGGATGATAACAGCTGACCACAACTTCTTGCAGCGCATTTATTTTCATTAACAATGACTGATAAAAATTATATTTAGACATTATACTTATACCAGTAACCACAATGGCTTAATTTTCTAATTGAATTTGAAGACTATATTTAATATGCATAAATATTAGAAATAAACCTTCAAACATATAATATAGAGAAATCTGGATATCAATGGAGAAAGAAATGTCAGAATGCAGATCATTAAAGAGGAGAAGTATCTGGGAGATGATCCAATCAAATTTCATCATTTTAAAAATGAGACCTAGAGAGACATTTCTTCTCTTCCTCAGACCATCATAATTAGTTATTGGAATCACTGGAATTAGACCCACATCTTCTAATTCTTAGCCTAATGGTTTTCTACACTACAATTTACTGTAAGAAATGATCAGTAAAATTATAAGAGTATTTGATTTAAACTCATGAGCCTTAGGTTTAAAAACTTGCCTTTTTAACATAATTATTTGACAATGGGTAAGTACTTTATCTAAATAACTAAATATCTAAATAAATAAAATACATATAGTAATCATTGCACTACATACCTAACAGAATTATTAGGATGAAAGTTAAATTTAAAAATATAAATCACCATAGAAATATGATTTAATTTTATATAATACAATGGATAAATACAGATATTGAACACATTAAGAATTCAGAGAAAGAAGAGATCATTGAAGACATGGATGGCAAGACAAAAGTCATTGGAAATTAACAGCCCTAAAGAAAAATAGTTCTCCATGTTACTTAATTTCCTTAAGGATGAAATCCCTCAAAATTTTGAGGAAATGACTAGGGCCAGTATTTTGGAGGGAAGAGGGGTTTGTAAAGAAATGGGGTTAAGTAACTTGTCCAAGATTGCTCAGATAAGTATGTAGCAAGTGTTTGGGACTGAATTTGAACTGAGGTCCTCCTGACTCCAGGGCTCATTCTCTATTCACCCACCTTGCT
The DNA here is from genome assembly GCF_037893015.1 of Macrotis lagotis. NCBI lineage: Eukaryota > Metazoa > Chordata > Mammalia > Peramelemorphia > Peramelidae > Macrotis > Macrotis lagotis. Next base: position 336,829,014 of record NC_133658.1, read on the forward strand.
GGCCCAGGTCCATTATTTTTTATCAGCATTTTATCAGAATTGGTGTCAGTATTAAAAAACAATCTTTGGCTTGTAAGGCTTGACTCATTACTGGTCTGACAATGGGTGTCTTTAGAAGAATATCTCACTTGAAAGCACTGATACACAATATTCATCCTTTTGTTAATTTAGGAGCATCTTAGTAATAATAGAGGTATCTATATGCATATAGATGTAGTCTTATTAGAGAAGACATTCTGGATAACAATACCCTAATAATCCAATATGGATTAAAATGCTTCAACACCACATCCTAACCTATCCAGTAAGACTAGGTGGTTTGCTTAAGACAGATAGGTATGGTACAAAGCAAAAAGAGAGACAGGCAAATATTTGTGTCTAGGTAAACTGCTATTCGGATCAAGAATTCTTAATGTTAACCCGTGTCATGGATTCCTTTGGCATGTTGGTGAATCTAATGGGTCTTTTCGGAGAATAATGATTTTTTAATTTTATATATATATATATATATATATATATATATATATATATATATATATATATATATATATATATATATATATATATATATATATATATATATATGTTTTCTAATTACTTACAATGGCAGTTTCTACCAATCTTTTTTTTTGCCATGTTTTGAGTATTACAATTTTTCTCCCTTACTCCCTTTCCCCACCCCCCAATAGAAGGCGATCTGATATAGGCTTTACATTTGCATCCATCATAAGCATAGATTGAAACTGAATGTGTTGTGAGAAAAGAATGAGATCCAAAAGGAAGAAAAAAACATTAAAAATAAGAAAATTACATAATACATAAAAAATTGAAGGTAATAAGCATTGGACATCATTAAAACTCCATGCTTCCTTCTCTGGGTACATTTAGTATTCTCCATCACAGATCACCTAAAATTGTCTCTAATTATTGAACTGATGTAATGAGCTAGTCCAGCATGGTTGATCATCACCCCATGATGTTGTTAGAGTGTATAAATTTCTTTTGGTTCTGCACATCTCTGTATCAGTTCATGCAAGTCTTTCTAAGATTTTCTGAAATCTGTCCCTCATGTTTTCTTATAAAGCAATATAACACAATTTGTTCAGCTATTACCCAATTGATGGGCATCCCCTCAATTTCAATCTTTTCCACCACAATCTGAGCTGCTATGAATACCTGTGTACATCTGAGATTTTTACCCTCTTTCCTGATCTCTTCAGGATACAGATCTAGTAGTGGTATTGCTAGATCAAAGGGTATGCACATTTTTATTGCCCTTTGGGAGTCATTCCAAATTCTTTTCCACAAAGAATGGACCAGTTCACAGCTCCACCAACAATGCATTTGTGTCCCATATTTCCCACATCCTTTCCAACATTAATCATTGTCCTTTGTGATCATATTGACCAATCTGAGAGGTGTGAAGTGGTATCCAAGAGATGCTTTAATTTGCATTTCTCCAGTCAATAATGATTTAGAGCAATTTTTCATACAACTTTAGATCGCTTTGATTTGTTCTTCTGAGAATTGCCTTTGCATATCCTTTGCCCATTTCTCAATTGGGTAATGACATGTTTGATTTATTTTTATTAACAAATTTGATTCAATTCTCCATTTATTTGAGTCCTTTGACAGAAACCCTGGTTTTGGCAATGCCACTACTGGGTCTGAGGAGGACATGAAAAAGGGTAAAAACATCACTTGTGCAAAAATATTCATAGCAGCCATGTTTGTGGTGGCATAGAATTGGAAAGCGAGTGAATGTACATCAACTAGGGATATGGTTGAATAAATTGCATATGAATATTTATATGTAATGTATATGTATATCATGGAACACTATTGTTTCATTAGAAACCAGGAGGGGTAGGAATTCAGAGAAGTCTAGAAGGATTTGCAAGAACTGATGCTACATGAGATGAGCAGAACTAGAAGAACATTGTGAACCCTAGCAGCAACATGGGGTTGATAATCAGTATTAATGGACTTGGTCATTTCATCAGTGCAACAATATGGGACAATTTTGGCATATCTGCAATGGAGAATAACAACTGTATACAGAGAAAGAATTGTGGGAGGCCAAGATGGTGGCATGAAGGCAGGATATCCCTGACATTCATTCCCCCTAAATTACAAAACCCATCAAATTATGACTAGCCAAAATTTAGAGGGGCAGAACCCACAGAAAGACTGAGTGATACAATTTCCCAGTCCACGGCAGCTTAGAAGTTCCATGGGAAATGTGTGTTTCACCAGGACTGGGGGGTTGGATAAAAAAGCCATGGCTGCAATGCAGCCCAGGAATGACCAGAAACAACTTGAAGAAGTGGTGAGAGAACTCTGCCTCACCAGAGGAGGGGAGAACTGGCCACAGAACAGCGCTGCAGTGAGAACCTGCCATGGGAATTGAGAAGTCAAACTGCAGCCCACAGACAGTAATAGTGTAGAAGGAGATTGCAGAAAACTCTCTGCTTTCCCCGGGGCAAGACTCTGCTGTTTGCCCACACTTAGATCCAGGTTGTAGTTTGACCTTCCATACTAAAGTAGCTAAGCAGGGTTCCTCCTCACAGCTCCAGGCCAGAGGGGAGCTCGTATGGTCATATACATATCAAAGTACAGGCAAAAGAATATAAGATTTTGATGTAATAAAGGTCTAAGTGGAGTGTATTAAAAACTCTCCAAAGGTTTGGAAGTGCTGTGAATTATTCTTAGGTTGAAGAAATGAGCAAACAAAAGAAAAAAGATGAATAAAACCATATAAAATAGTTTTGGTCCCATGGAAGATTCAGAAGATGACAAACTTGAAGCCTCTGTATGCAAAGCCTCTAAGAGAAATACAAAGTGGGTTCAGGCTATGGATGAGCTCAAAAAAAAGAGACTTCAAAAAGCAATTAAGGGAGGTGGAGGAAAAATTGTGAGGAGAAATGAGAGCAATGCAGATAAATCATGAAAAATAAATCAGTAGATTGGTGAAAGAAAACACCAGTTTAGGTCAAATGCAAAAAATCAAAACCAAAGGAAATGAGGAGAAGAATGCCTTAAAAACAGAATTGGCCATCTGGAAAAGGAGATATAAAAGTTCTCTGAAGAAAATACTCCTTCAAATGAAGAATGAAATGAAAGGAATCTGACAGTTTTGTGAGGAAATCAAGAAGAAATAAAACTCTTAAACAAAAAACAAAAATTAGAATAAAATATGAAATATCTCATTGGAAAAACAACCAACGTCAAAAACAGATCCAGAAGAAATAATTTAAAAATTATTGGGTTACCTGAAAGTCAGGACAAGGAAAAAAATCTATACTTCATTTTTTTTTCAAGAAATAGAACAGTAAAAAAACAAACCAACCACAAAAAAAAAGAAATAAAGGAGCAAAATGTCCCAGAGATCCTAGAAGCAAGAGGTCAAAAATAGAAATTGAGGGAATTTATTGGTCATCTTCTGAAAGAGATCCCCAAAGAAAAACTTCCAGGAATATTATAGCCAAATTCCCAAACTCCCAAGTGAAAGAAACTATACTAAAAGCTGCCAGAAACAAACAATTCAACTACTGTTGCTCTTTAGTTGGGACTACACAGTATCTGGCAATATCTAAATTAAAGATTTCTAGGGATAGAAATATGATTTTCTGGAAGGCAAAGGAACTTGATTTACAACTGAGAATCAACTATCCAGCAAAACTGAACATCCTCTTTCAGAGGAAAAGATGAGCTTTCAATTGAAAAGGAGACTTTCAAACTTTCTTATTGAAACAAACAGAGCTGAAAAGAAAGTTTGATCTTCAATTTCAGGACTCTATTCGTGAACCATAGAGGGGATGGATGAGAAGAACTAACTATGAGAAACTTAATGATGTCGCATTGTTCGTTTTGCTGCATGTGAAGAAGATATTGATAACTCATATGAACATTCTCTTTGATAAGAGCTGTTAGAAGGATTATATATAGACAGGGCACAGGAAGGAGTGGAATATAATGGTATTATATAGCAAAAAGATGGAGTCAATGGATGTTACAGGAAAGAACTGGGAGGAGGAGAAAGGAAAGGAAGAAGGAGCTAAGGTATTTCAGATAAGACAAAGCTTTTTCAAAATAATAGAATGGGGGAAGGTGGGGGGGGGGGGGATGAGTGAGCCTTCATTCTCATCATAATAACATACACACTTACCATAGAGAAAAATTAAAAGAAAGGGATGGGATAAGGGGGAATGGGGGGAAGGAAGGGGGAAAATGTGAAACAAGAGAGGGAAGATTGTGGGAGATGGTACTCAGATACAACAAACTTTTGGACAGGGACAGGATGAAAGGAGAGAGAGAGAGAGAGAGAGAGAGAGAAGAATAAATGAAAGTGGGGAGGAATAGAGTGAATGGAAAGACAGCTAATAATAGCCACTGTGGGAGAAATATTGAAGCAACTTCTCTGATGCACTTATGATAAAGAAGGCAACTCAGCCCAGAGACAGAACCATTGGATTCTGGACACAAGACAGAAGTACATTTTTTTCTATCTGACTATTCTAGAGGTTCCTCATCTCCTTGGGGGGGTGGGGTAGAGCGGGATTTATCTTCACTCTTATAACAAGATTATTGTAATAATATAAAATAAATGTAAACTTAAAATTAGCAAAGAAAGAGAGAAAGAATTGTGCAGTTTGAAGAAAGACCAAAGGCTATTACTTTTAATATATAGAAATAGTTATCTTAATATGTAATCTTGCTATACTTTTATTTTGTTTTTTCCTAAACATATTATTTCTTTCTCAACACATTCCATTTTCATCAATGTACAGCATGGAAATAATGCAAAGACTATCCGTCTCTCCTCTGTGGGGGTTGGGGGGAGGGAAACAAGATTAGGGGGAAAATTGTAACCAAAGAGTGAGAGATTTGGTTTCTTCATTACCAATTCTAATTCTTTCAATTTCTTTATCTTCTCTTTTTGTTAAAAATAAAATTTCCTAATATAATATTGAATAATAATGATGATAATGGGAATCTTTGTTTCACTCCTGATCTTACTGGGAGTGCTTCTAGCTTATTCCCATTGCTTATAATGATTGCTGATGGTTTCAAATGAATACAGCTTATCATTTTAAGGAATAATTCATTTATTTCTACTCTCTAATGTTTTGAGTAGGAATGGATGCGATATTTTGTCAAAAGCTTTTTCAGTAACTCTAGAGATAATTGCATGGGTTCTGTTAGATCTTTGATTGATAGAGGCAATTATACTGACATTTTTCCAAATACTGAAACAATCCTGCAGTCCTGGAATAAATTCTGCTTAATTTTATTGTATTATCCTATAATAATTTGCTATAATTGCTTTGCCAATATTTTGTTTGTTTTTTGCATCAATAGTTATTAAGGAAATTGGTCTATATTTTCTTTCTCTGCTTTGACTCTACCTGGTTTATGTGCTAGCACCATATTGGTGTCATGGAAGGAAGACAGTAGAGTCCCATCTTCAACTATTTTTTTGAAATAGTTTATTTAAAATTGGAATGAATTGTTTCTTTAATATTTGATAGTCACTTGTGAATCCAACTGACCCTGGAGATAATTTCATAGGGAGTTCATTGATGGCCTGTTGAATTTCTTTTTCTGTGATAGTTGCAATTGCATTTAATTTTCTCAACTTTTAAGTTGGGCAATTTATATTTTTGCAAATATTTATTTATTTCACTTAGATTATCAAATATATTGGCATACAATTAGAGAAAAAAGTCCCTGATTATTACTTTAATTTCCTCCTCATTGATGGTGAAATCAAATATTTCATTTTGATACTATTTTTGTTTTTTGTGTTTTGGTTTGAAACTAATTTGATTTTTTCTTTCATTTACCAAATTAACCAAAGGTTTATCCATTTTATTGATTTTTTCACAAAACAAAATCTTGGTTTTATTTATTACTTTAATAGGTCTTTGCTTTCAATTTTATTGATTTCACATTTAATTTTCAGAATTTCTAATGTGATATTTAAATGGTAAATATTTAAATTATATATATATATATATATATATATATATACATATACATATTTACAGAAAGAGAGAGAGAGAGAGAGAGAGAGAGAGAGAGAGAGAGAGAGAGAGAGAGAGAGTAAGGTAAAAGGTTAGAGCAAAATATATTTTGCTTCAGCTGAAGTGAAAAAAAGCAGGGGTAGCAATCCTTACTGAGACAAAGCAGCTACAAAAATAGATAGCATTAAAAGAGAAAAAGAAGGAAACTATATCCTCCTAAAAGGTACCATAGACAATAAAGTAATTTCAATACTTAATACTTAATATGTATGCACCCAATGGGACAGCATCCAAATTCTTAGTGGAGAATTTGGAAGAGCTACAAGAAGGCATAGAAAGCAAAACTCTACTAGTGGGAGACCTCAGCCTCATCTCTCAGAAAAAGTTGTAAGTAAATTTATATGGACAAATAAAAAGTCAAGAATTTCCAGAGATTCGATGAAAAACAATTGCAAAAGAAGGAGGCTTAGCCTTACCATATCTAAAATTATATTATAAAGTATCAGTCATCAAAAAAGACTGGTATTGACTAAGAAATAAATTTGTAGATCTGTGGAATAGATTAGGTGCAATAGCAGGAAATGATTGTAATAATCTCCTGTTTGTTAAATCCAACGAGTTCAGCTATTGGTATTAAAAACTCTCTCTTCTTTAAAAACTGTTGGAAAAATTAGAAGTTAGTATGGCAGAAACTAAGATTAGACAAACACCTCACACCCTATACCAAGATAAGATACAAATGGATGTGGGACTTAAATATAAAAAAACAATATTATAGGCAAAGTAGAAGATCAAGGAGCAGTTTACCAGTCAGATCTATGGAAAGGGAAGCAGTTTATGACCAAGGAAGAGATGGAGAACAACATTAAAAACAAACTAGATAATTTTGATTATATTAAATTAAAAAAGGTTTTGCACAGATGAAACCACTGTAACCAAGATAAATAGAAATGTAGTAAACTGGGAAACAATCTTTACAACTAATGATTCTGACAATGGACTCATTTCTAAAATATACAGAGAACTGAGTCATATTTTAAAAAAGCTATTGCCTTGTTGACAAATGGTCAAAGGATATGTAAAGGCAATTTACAGAAGAGGAGATTAAAGCAATCCATAGTCATATGAAAAATTGCTCAAAATCATTACTTATTAAAGAAGTACAGATTAAAACATCTCTGAGACACCTGTCAGAGATCAGACACATCTCAAAACTGTCAGACTGGCCAATATGACCAGAAAGAGAAATGATCAGTGTTGGTAGGGATACCAGAAATCTGGGACACTAATACGTTGTTGGTAGTGCTGTAAACTCATCCAAACTTTTTGGAGGGTAATTTGGAATTATCCCCAATGGTCAACAAAAATTTGCATACCCTTTGATCCAGCAATACCACTATTTGGTCTATACACTGAAGAGATTATGAAAAAAGAGTAAAAACATCATTTGTACAAAAATATTCATAGAAGCCCTGTTTGTGGTGGCAAAGAATTGGAAATTAAGTGAATATCCTTCATTATGGGAATGGGTTAACCAACTGTGGTATATGTATGTCATGGAACACTATTGCTCTATTAGAAACCAGGAGGGATGGGAATTCAGGAAAGCCTGTTAGGATTTGTATGAACTGATGCTGAGTGGGATGAGCAGAATCAGAAAAACATTGTACACCCAAACAGCTACATGGGGGTGATGATTGACCTTTATGGACTTGCTCATTTTATTAGTGCAGCAAACAGGGACAATTTTGTGCTACTGCAATGGAGAATACCATTTGTATCCAGATAAAGAATTATGGACTTTGGACAATGTCCAAAGGCTATTACCTTTAAATAAGGAAAAAAAAAACATTATCTTATTACATAATTTCACTATCTCATACTTTATTTTTCTTCCTTAAGGATATGATTTCTCTATCATCACATTCTGCTGAATTCAATATATAAGATGGAAATAATGTAAAGACTAACAGAAGGCCTTCTGTCGGCATGGGGAGAAGTAAGTAAGAATGGGGGATAAACTGTAAAACTCAAAATAAATTAAATCTTTCTAAAGCTAATATCATGCATCTTTAGTCTTTAATGATAATGCAGACAGGTCTTGAATAATTCTGTCTTTGACTCTTTGGTATTTGAATTGTTTCTTTCTGGCCACTAGCAGGATATTCTCCTTGATCTGATAGTTCTGGAGTTTGTCCAGAATCTTTCTTGGTGTTTTCACTTTGGCATACCTTGTAAGAGGGCATAGAGGTATTCTTTCTTCTTTTTTGGGGGGGGATGCTTTATTCCCAGTCTTTTGTGCAGAATAGCATCCCAGTATTTGTTTCCTAGAGCCTATGCTGACTCATCTCTTCCTAAAGGTCTTCTTTTCTGCTTGGAATATGGCTAAACCATTGCAGTTAGTGGTCAAGGCCTCAGATTTAGGACAATGGCATGAGAGGGACCAGAGACCTGTTTCTTAAGGGGAGCTGATGTATATGGAGTACAGGAGCAAGGTCACACTAAAGCATGGTGGTTTGATCTTCTATTTCCCTGGGAACCTCAAAGCTCACTGATTTAAACCAAGGTGACTTTATCTGACAGAGATTTCTCAATGGGAACACAAAGCTTCAAACCAGCCCCCTCTGGTGTCCTTGAATATAAATTTTCATCTTAGTGTAACCTGAGTCTCATAAAGTTAATTCTTTTTCTCCCTGCCTCCACATCCTGGCAACCAGCAGGCCTAAGAAAAGGCCAGGAAGATGGGCAAAAGAGTTACAATCAGGGTCTACATACACAAGGGTGAAACATATATCTCAAACATACAAGACCACGATGGGAACTGAAGGAACCCAGAGGATGAGAGACATAAATCTAACACTCACCTAAGTTCTAAGCAGAGAACCCATCTTCCAGACTGGAGCCTGAGCTTTCTGCTCCAGGATTCTGACTGTCTCAGACTGGGAAACATGGTGTTTCTACCCTTTGTTGAAAGAGTGGAGATTTATGGGAGGTTGAATAGGTGACAGACCCCCAAGATACTCTCTCCCCAAGGCCACAGAAGTTTGGGCCTATATATAAGGCCTGGAATTGAAGTTAAAAAGAGGTATAGCAAATAACTGAGTGTCTATTGCCACTCTATTCACCCAAACCCATCCCATCTCAATTAAGGAATTGTCAGTCCCTGTCTGTTTGCCTTTCTCTTCTTTAGCTGTTTTCCTCCTTTCTCAGCAAGAATAAGAGGAAATACATGCATGACCGGTAAAATCTGCGGCTTCTGAAAAGAACTATTCCTCTTCTCCATGTATTGAGAATGGGGTCAGGGTGCATGCACTGTGAGACCAGAAGAGGAAAACAGTTTATTTTTCCTAAATTTTTAATCTAGGGGTTCTATCCTGTCCCCTTGTTCTATTCCCAGTTCTGCTATGCCTGGGCCTTCCAGCTTGAATGATAGGAGAAATGAGAAAGCTGAAAGGACATAACCAAATTTGTGGTTTTCAGGATAATTTTGGGAAAAGCATAAAAAACAGAATAGAAGGTAAAGAAAAGGGAAGAAGAGAAAGTCTGTATCACTCTCCTGAAGTGGCCCTGGGATCATCAGTGGCGTGTGAGAGGGGTGCGGTATCACAGAAGACAAATGGCTTGGGGAAGGACAATGGGGGCAGGGGGATAGAGTCTTCACGAAAGCAAAGACCACAATCTGCTCTATGATGGGGGACCTCTTTGCCGCATAATGTGACTCTGTGTACCACTTGCTGAGGGTCACTCTCTAGAACTGCTGCTTCATCTACAATCACATCTACAGCCAGAAAGAGTCCTTCCATGTTCTCTAGTAAAGCTTACTTCTCAACATTCTTCCTCATTATCTGGCTCAGAGAGTCAAGGAGGCAGCACAGAACAGCCAATAGCATCAACTCATTTTCATAGGAGGTGCCAATCATGGAGAAGTAAAGATCAATGCTCCCTTTGTACACTACAGTCAGTCCTTCCAAGGGAGCAAGCTCACTTCAGTCCAGTAGGTCATGTTGGAAATATTCTTCTTGGGATGGCTAGGTGGTATAGTAGATAGAGCACCGACCCTGAAGTCAGGAGTACCTGAATTCAAATACGGCCACAGACACTTAATAATTACCTAGTTGTGTGGCCTTGCACAAGTCACTTTAAGCCCATTGCCTAGGAAAAAAAATACCTCAAAATAAAAGAATGTATTCTTCTCAAAAGCCTTTGGTTCCTTGATGATGGGGTAGGTGTCATCATAGTACTTGACAAAGAGATGCTCTCCATTGTTGTCCAGGATCAGGATGGCTTTAACTATACAGAGAATGTTTCAGGATCATTGCCTCCATGTTGTCTTTAAGTTGGTGCTGGCATGGGAGGTATTTGCAAGGCAATGGGGTTAAGTGGCTTGCCCAAGCCCACACAGCTAGGTAATTTTTATGTGTCTGACGCCCGGATTTGAACTCAGGTACTCCTGACTCCGGTGCCAGTGCTCTATCCATTATGCCACCTAGCCACCCTATAATTATGCTTTCAATGATTATTTTGTCCTCTGCTTCTAGGATATTAGGGCAGTTCTCCTTTACTATATACTCAAGAATGGACCAGGCTTTTTTTTTTTTTTTTTTGCTTCAAGGTTTTCAAGTAGTCTTAATATTCTTAACTTGTCTCTCCTGAATCTATTTTCAGGTCAGTTGTTTTGCCAGTGAGGTATTTTACATTTTCTTCCTTTTTTTTTTTTTTTTTACTTTTCTGTTTTGCTTTTAGTTTCCACAGATTTCAATCTTTTCATTATTTCCAATTTTTTTTGTTAGAGAAGAATTTTCATCATTTACCTTTTGCATCTCTTTTAATAATTGATCAATTCTATTTTGAAGGCATTGTTATCATTTTCCATTTGCCCAATTGTGCTTTGGAGAGAATTATTTTCTTTTACCACTTATTCAAGTATATTTTCAAAAACTTTGTTTTCTTGTTTTAAGATGTTAATTTTCTCTTTCACAGTGTTAATTTTCTCTTTCATTTCCTGTCCCACTTTTTCTAGTTGATTTTTTTGGGGGGTTTTGCAAGGCATTGCAGTTAAGTGACTTGCCCAAGGTCACACAGCAGGGTAATTATTAAGTGTTTGAGGGGGGATTTGAACTCAGGTCATCCTTATTCCACTTCACCACCTAGCTACCCCTTTAATGATCTTTTCAAAGAAGTCATTCTGTACTGGAGACCAATTCATATTCTCCTCTGAAGCTCCTTTCCTTCTATCTTCCTTTTCTGACTTAGTGTCCTTATCTCTAAGGTAACATTCAAAGGACCCTGCTTTGCACTGGCCTTTCCTCATTTTTAGGCCCTTTAACTAGGATCTTGCATTGGGGAAGGGGCTGGTTTACAGACCTTTGTTGTTGAGACTATTGGGGGCCTTGCTTACTGGTGTTAGGAACTCCATGGTGTTATTCAGTGGGCACACTAGTAAGGAATGCCAGAAGCTTTCCCAGGATTGATTGTGTCAGGGGTATCAAAGAACTAGTCCCTTGGCCCAGGTCTTGATCACACAATCTGGGCTGGGTCCTCAGACAAGAAACCTGAAAGGCTGTCTTCAGATAATCAGAGTAATGAGGACTGGGAAAGATCTGCCACCCATATCCCCTGAGGCTGGGTCTCTGCTCTCTGCCCTGGGCATATCTTCACCCCCCCTTTGACAAACCTCACTGTGAAATGTTCCCCTCTATTCTTCTGTGGGTTTTGTGAATCCAAAATCTATTAAGAGGCTTGATTCCTGTTAGTTCTGACAGAAAACCATGGGATTGTTAAATAGTTCCTGGGTTCTGTCTCCCACCTTGGTCAGATGTCTTTATAATGATTTTTTTAAGGATTTTGCAATGCAAACAGGATTAAGAGGCTTGCCCAAGGTCACACAGATAGGTAATTATTAGTTGTCCAAGGCCTGAATTGAATGCAGGTACTCCTGACTCTAGGGCAGGTGCTCTATCCACTACACCACCTAGTTGTCCCATAATGATTTTAAGTACCTAAAATGAAATATATAGAATTACAAAGAAAAAAGTGATATGGTAATCAAGGTATATATTAAACATTTGTTTTTCATTTGATATTTTATTTTTCTAATCACATGTTATGAATGTTTTGCAACATTCCTCCACATGCATGTGCATATTTTAAAGTTATACAATTTCCTTCCACCCTTCCTTCCCACTCCATTCCCTTCAGAAGCAAACAGTCTAGTGAAACATACACATTTATGCTAACTTGTTTAGAGATTAGTCATTTTGGGAATGAGGAATTAGGAATAAAGGGAAAGAAAGATAACCATGAGATGAGAAGGAAATATATAAGAGATTTTTTTAAAGAGTGAATGTAGTGTTCATTCAGATTCTGAAGGATTTTTGATTTTGTTTTATTTAATTTTTCTTCTTCTGGATAGGGATAGCATCACCCATAGCCAGTCTCCAAGGGTTGTATTAGCTCTCCTTTCAAGATTTTTTAAAGGAAAAAAAAAGATTCAAATGACTTTCTGGCTAGAGTCAAGATGATGCATAAAACTAGGAAGCTCCTGGAGCTTTTCCTCAATGTTAAATAATACCTTTAAAAAGTCACTAAAGCAATGGAACCTACAAAAAATAGTGAAACAACTTGTCAGGTAATATATCATGGAGGAATTTCAGAAAAAAAGATTTGTCTCACCTGGAGAAAAGAGGTGTGCAGCGTAGCATAGGCAGGAGAACTAGAAAGCCATCTGGAGACTCCTAGCCACTTTGCAGATCAGGTTCTGGCTCAAAAACCAGGCAATGAGGGTTCTAACTCCAGATCCAAAAGCATAACATTTTTTACACAAAGTCATATCTAAACAATTGGAAACATGTCAATTGCTCTGGGTAGGCCAAGCTAATATTTAAAATATTTTTATCAATATTAAATTACTTATTCAGTGCCATAAGAAGCAAACTAAAATAATATTTACAGAAAACTAGAGAAAATAGTAACTAAATCCATCTGAAGGAACAAAAAGACAAGAATATCAAGAGAATTAATGAAAATGAAAATGAAAATTGTGGCCTAATCATACCAGCTTAAAACTATATTATAAGGTGGTAGTCATCAAAGCTGTCTGGTACTGGCTAGGAAATGGAGATGTAGATCATTAAAATAGATTAAATACAAAAGAAACTACTTATTGACTACAGTAACCACAGTTTGATAAATCCAAAGATTTCTGGGTTAAGACAAATACTGCTTGAAAAACTGGGAAACAGTATGATCACAAACCCATACCTCATATTCTATACCAAAATAAGGTTGATATGGATACATGATTTGGACTTAAAGGATGATACAATAAGCAAGTTAGGAGAACAAAGAATAAACTCTCTGTCAAATCTATGGAATAGGAAGAAGTTTATGAACAGAGACATAGGGAACTTTATACAATACAAAATGGATAATTTTTATTACATTAAATTAAAAAGATTTTGTACAAATTAAACTGATATAACCAAGATGAGAAAGAATGCAGAAAGCTGGGAAAAAATTTCACAGCTAGTGGTTCTGATAAAGAATTTATTTCTAAAATGGAGAACTGGATCAATTTTTAAGAACACAAGTCATTCTACAATTGATAAATGGTAAAAGTATATGAACAGGTAGTTTTCAGATGACAAAGTTAAAGTTAGTTATAATCATATGAAAAAAAAATGCTCCAAATCTTTATTGGGTAGAGACATGCAAATTGAAACAACTCGGAGGTACAACCTAACCTATCAGACTGGATAAAATGGAAAAAAAGGAAAATGATTAATGTTGGAGAGTATGTGGGAAACCCAGGACACTTACTTAGACTGTTGGCTGAGTTGTGAACTCATCCAACCATTCTGGAGAGCAATTTGCAACTATGGCAAAGGGTATAAAATTGTGGAAATCCTTTGATCCAGTAATATCACAACTAGTTCTATATTCCAAAGAGATAATAAAAAGGGAAAATTAACCACATGTACAAAATAGTTATAGATGCTATTTTTGTACAAGCAAAGAATTGGAAATTGAGGGGATGGTTATAAGTCAAGGAATTGTTAAAAAAAAAGATCATATATAAATATTATGAACATTATTATTATTCTGTAAGAAATCCTACATGGCCAGAATTCAGAAAACCCTGGAAAGTCTTGCATGAACTGATGCTAAATAAAGTGAGCAGCTCTAGAAAAACATTGTACATATTAACAGCAATATTTTTATGAACTACTATGGTGGACTCAGCTCCTTTCAGCAGTACAGAGATCAAGAATAATTCTAAGAGAATTTATGTTATGGAAAATGAAATCCACATCCAAAGAAATAACTATGAAGTCTATAGAACAAAAAAGAACTATATTCAGTTTTTTAAAATCTCTTTTATATTTTTCTTTCTTTTTCATGCTTTTCCCCTTCTAAATATTCTTTTACAACATCATTAATATGGAAATATATTAAACATGATTGCACATGTATAACCTATATCAGATTGCTTGCTGCTGAGGGGAGAGAAGGTAAGGTGGTAGAAAAATGTGAAATTCAAAAGCTTGCAAAAGGAAGAATGTTGAAATCTATCTTTGCATGCAGTTGTAAAAAATAAAAGATCCACAGAGTTTATTTAGAAACCCTGCTTATGCAATACACAGCTAGGTGGAAAAAAGAGACATGGATTTAGGTAAGTAAGTCAGGGTTAGCCTCTGAGGCAACCACAAAGAGATAAGCAAAAAGTAGTTTTCTGTCAGGGAGTTGTAGAGATTTTGCTGATTTTAAGGGACAGTATCCAAACACAAGCAGAGATGAAGAAGTTGACATCATTGGCACAGTTAAGTTAGTTGATTGGCGAAGAAAGATATGCTCTGGTCTTCCTCCTTATTTATCCTACTGAGTATGGGCAGGTGAGTTTTGACAGGTGTGTACTGAGAGGTAGAGAAAAGCAGGACTTCTCTGAGTCAAAGAACTTTGGAATGGAAAGAACCAATGAGACTCTTTAGGTCAAATCCCTCATTGCTATTCCCTCCCTGACTACCCTACCTTATCGTCTCCCATTTGCTAAATATTTTCAGATTGCTCACTGTTTTCTCATATCTTGTTGTGTTTGCCAATGACCATAAAGGGGTTAAATATGGGGACCCCAGGATAACTGGTAGGGGAAACTGTTGATATTTCCCACAGGCCTTAGGGGAGCTTAAATGGCCAACAGTTAATTAAAAATAAACTGACACTTTACTTTAAAGATAGTTTTAATAACCATTTATAAATGTTTCATTAAAAATTCATACACTGTTATCAACTCCTGCTAAGGATTTACAGCACAATGAAGGTGTTATGAATGTTTTATAGGTAGTGGGGAGAAATCTTTTCCTGAAGAGATATTTTCAGCGAACTATTTGTCTCCCCCCCCCCCACACACTGGTATCATAAGTATTTAAGACAACAGCATCTTGTGAAACAAACTACTTTTAACGTTCAGAGTAGGATAGTTGCTTCCTTTATTCAGTAGTAGGTTCTAATCAGCCCAGGTTATGTTGGGGTTTCCTAATGGGTCTTCTGCTGTGTTTGCACAAACTGTCTTCCAGGAGAAACATAAGAATTCTTGGAATGATTGTATTTGGCATGACTGCCCAATCAGTAGTAAACCAATGGAGATGCAACTAGAAAATGAAATATGGTGAATATTAATGCAGAAATCACAGTTATGGTCTTGACCAATTCCCAATTGACCCTAATGGTCAATGAAATAATGTGTTAGACAGAGGAGGAAAGAAATAAGGAAGGTTAAAAGCACGGCATTGATAAGAGGTACCTATAGAAATTTTAGGATCATAGATTTAGAGCTAGAAAGTACATTAGAAAGCATTAAATACAATCCTTCATTTCGTAATTCAGGAATCTGACTTAGGAGGTTTAGCCATGTTAAGTGACCTGCCCATGGTTATCCAAGAAGTCATTTCTGAAACAGGATTTTTTAGGTCTTTCTGATTCTTTAACATTTTATCTACTCTGCTACTTACTTCCCTCTTGAGAGGGCATAAAGAGTGAAAGAATGAGAAAGAATTAGGGAAAAAAGCAAATGGAAGAAAGAGAAAAGACAGGGAGAAGAGAAGAGAGAACAAAAGGAAGAGGGAGAGAGGAGAGAGAGAGAGAGAGAGAGAGAGAGAGAGAGAGAGAGAGAGAGAGAGAGAGAGAGACAAGAGAGTTAAAATTCACTTTGTATAATTTTTGGCATTGGTGGATGATCTGTGATTCACTTCAGGGGAGGACATACCTATACCACAAAATGCATAATTTGAAATAAAAGGATATCGAAAACTAGGACTAGAGATCAGTGGGCTAGAAGTTTTTTGCTGTTCCCATCCTTTTTTTTTTTCACATGTTGAGCCCTCCCTTTCAGAACAAATACAAATCAATGAGCAATTCTCAGGTCAGTCAGAACTCTCTACCTTTCCTCCATTCATCCCAAGATACAGAGCTCTAGGTTATCTGATCTGGGAATACAGGCTTGCATGGGGTCATGGGATTATAAATGTACAGTTAAAAGGGATTTCAAATCCCATTTATTTCATGACTCTCATTTTATGCTTAATCAAACTGAGGCCAAAGGAGGTTAAGTGTCTTAAACAAGGTGGCCTAGCAATAAATTGGCAGAGGTGAGCTTGGAATTCAAGCCTTCTGACTCCAGAGCCAAGTCTCTTTCCACTGCTCTGAGCTTCTCTAGGAGGCCTATTGTCCCAATCTCTTCTTTGCACATCTCTGTCTGGGTGACCAGACTCACTGACATGAGTTTGAGAGGGATTATTTCAGTTCACACTTCAAAAAAGTTGATTTCATTTGTTTTCTTTCTTTCATTCCTTCATGGATCCTGGTTCTGTTGGACTCCAGCTGCTTCCCATTCTTATCAGCTCCAATTTTTTTTGAGATAGAAATGCAGCCATCACAGATTGAGTGTTCTTAGAGCTGGCCCTAAATTAAAATGCACTGTCTAAGGGGCATGCAGGGTAATCTATCCTAAAAGCTCTTTAAATACCCTTGTTTATGCACAGACCACAGACATTCTTACTTCTTCAAAGATTTGTTATATCTTCTTCCATCTACTAACAGAGATTATAACCCCTGGGTGCCTGAGTAGATAGTATTTATGAGTTGCTGTTCCTCTCCCCCTTTCCCCCTCAAAATATATTCCTTTATGACTGACATAGTGATGAACTTCTCCAAATTTTGCTTATCTCAGCCTCAGATGAAAGACTAGGCCTTTTTCAACTCTGTAAGGTCCTACAGATCTTGGTCTCTTTCATATATTTTTAGCAACGTGGGAGAAGGTGTCAAAAGTGTTCAGATATTATAACATTTAGAAATATACCATATGAAAAGCAATTTTTAAATTCTACTTATTTATTAAATTAAATTTGATGTATGGTTTGATCCAGAAAAGCCATAACTGCATACATCTCCAAAAGTTCCTACAAATCCAGTCTAATAGAGAGTCAAGTGGTATTGTGATAAGGCCTATGGCAGCTAAATAGCCAAAGAATATTTGGAGTCTGTTTTTAACTGAATAATATCAAACAGAGACCTGTAGGGAGCAGTGTGGCCATTGCCCCAGAAGACATTAGTACCTTGCACCATTAATGTGTGAATTGCCCTCCACTGAAATACCTTGCTACATATTTGCTACCTTTATGCCTCTCCACACATGGCCCTCAGTCAAAGTTATTTCCTATTTGTGTTTCACCATGCGTTTTCTCTACAAAAGTACATTCTTCTCACTGATGTTGCATATTTGTGAGAGAGTTTGCCCTGAGTTTATGAGCAAAATATTTTACTGCTTCTTTTCTTCCTAAATCATTTCACTAAGTAAATTATTTTGGATTGAGCTACTTTTTGTCTTCTAGTTAATTGTTAAATGTAAATATACTCACTGAAAGCTTGTAAACTGGGAATTTAGGAAATACAGAAGAGATTTTGGAGAGTTTTGGAGAGCGGAACTCTATGTTTTCCATTCTCATCAAGACTCACTCTAATGAGGGGTGGGGAGCCAAGATGTCTGCCTAAAGGTAGCATTTTCCAGAAACCACTTCCCCCTAAAAACTCCAAAAGCAACAGATTATCATTTTAGCCAAAATTTAGAGGGGCAGAACACAAACAAAGATTAAGGATACATTTTCCCAGTCCAAGATATCTTATAAGATCCACAGCAAAGGTGTGTTTCACCAGGACCAGGGTTGGAAAAAAAAACCATGGCCAAAGAACAGCTAAGTCCAGCCCAGTCCAGGGATCACTGGGAACAGCTTGAAGGGGAGGTGAGAGAATTCTGCTGTACCAGAATAACTAGAGTGAGGAGCACAAGCTGCAGAACCTGTAGCAGGAATCTAGGAAACCAGCCTGTACCTCCAGACCACAGTCCACAGACAGTAAAGGGGTTGGGGGAGGCTGCAGAAATCTCTCTGCTCTCCCTGGGGCAGGACTCTGTTGTTTGCCCATACTCAGATCCAGGTTGCAGTTTGGCCTTCCATACTAAGATAGCAGGGACACTCCTCATAGCTCCAGGGCAGTGGGAAGTGCCTGTAGTCATTTACATATCAAGGCACAGGCAAGAAAGCATAAGACCTTGGAGGAATAAAGGTCTCAGTGGGGTATCCCAACAAAACCTCAAAGCCTTGGAAGTACTGTGAATTAGTCTTGGGTTGAGGAAATGAGCAAACAACAACAATAAAAAAAGAAGAATCTGAACACTGAAAATTACTTTTGTCCCATGGAAGTTCAAAACACATACTCAGATGGTGTCAAAATTGATGTTTCCATATCCAAAATCTCCAAGAGAAATAGAAAATAGGCTCACACTATGGATGAGCTCAAAAAAGATGTTGAAATACAATTAAGGGAGTTAGAGGAAAAATTGAGAGGAGAAAAGAGAGCACTGCAGATAAATCATGAAAACCAAATTAGCTGCTGGGTGAAAGAAATACAAAAAAATTACTGAACAAAATAATATGTTAAAAAAACAGTTTAGGCCAAATGAAAAACTGCAAAACAAAAGGCAAATGAGGAGAAGAATGACTTAAGAAGCAGAATTGGCTAGTTGGAAAAGCAGATAAAAAAGCTCTCTAAAGAAAATAACTACTTCAAATGCAGAATGGTACTAAAAGAAGCTGATGACTTTGCAAGAAATCAGGAAGAAATAAAACTCTTCCAAAAAGGCCAAAAATTAGAATAAAATATGAAGTATCCCATTGAAAAAACAACCACCCTCAAAAACAGATCCAGAAGAAATAATTTAAAAATTATTGGGCTACTTGAAAGTCATGACCAGGAAAAGAGCCTAGACTTCATTTTAAAAGAAATAATCCAGCAAAATTTCCTTGAGATCCTAGAAGCAGAGGCTAAAATAGAAATTGAGGGAATTCACTGGTCACGCCCCAAAAAACCTTCCAGGAATATTATAGACAAATTTCAAAAATCCCAAGTCAAAGGGAAAATACCAAAAGCTGCCAGAAACAAACAATTCAGCTACCATGGCTCCATAGTCAGTATTACACAGGATTTGGCATTATCTACATTAAGGACTCATAGGGATTGGAATATGACATTCTGGAAGGCAAAATATACTGATTTTCAACTGAGAATCAACTAGCCAGCAAAACTGAACATCCACTTTCAGGGGAAAAGTTGAACTTTCAATGAAACAGAGGACTTTCAAACTTTCCTAGTGAAACAACCAAAGATAAACAGAAAGTTTGATCTTCAAGTACAGGACACAGGGGGAACCATTGTGGTCAAGAAGGACTAATTATGAGGCAATTAATGATGTTGAACTGCTTGTATTCCTGCATGGGAAGAAGATTCTGAAAACTCATATGAACTTTCTCATTTATAAAAGCTGTTAGAAGGACAATATATAGACAGGGCACAGGAAGGAGCAGAACATAATGCCATAATATAGTAAAAACATGGAGTCAATAGGTGATATAGGGAAGCACTGGGTGGAAGAGAAAGGAGAGGAAGAAGGAGCTAGGATATTTCACATAAGAGATAAGGAAAAGCTTTTTCAATGGAATGAAACTGGGAAAGGCGAAGGGGGGAATGAGTGAGCCTTCATTATCATAAGAAATGGCTCAGAGGGGAAAACCACACACTTAATAGGGTATAGAAATCAATATTACCCTAGAAAAAATGAGAAGAAAGGAATGGGATAAGAGAGAATGGGGGGAGGAAGAGGGGAATAGGTGATAGAAGAAAGGGAAGATTGTGGAAGAGAGTCCTCAGATTCAACACACTTTTGTACAGGGACAAGATGAAAGGCGAGAGAGAATAGAATAAATGAGAGTGGGGAGGAATAGAGTAGAAGGAAATACAGCTAGTAATAGCACCTGTGGGAAAAATACTGAAGCAACTTCTCTGGTGGACTTATGATAAAGAAGGCAACTCACCCCAGAGACAGAGCCAGTGGAATCTGAACATAGACTGAAATACATTTTTTTTCCTCTCTCTCACTATTCTTGAGGTTTTTCATCTTCTTGGGAGGGGAGGTATAGGATTACTCTTATAAAAAATTTATTGTAATAATATAAAATAAATAAACCATGGGCAGCTAGGTGGCACAGTGGATAGAGAAGTGGTCCTGGAGTCAGGAGTACCTGAATTCAAATACGGCCTCAGACACTTAGTCATTACTGATCTGTGTGGCCTTGGGCAAGCCATTTAACCCCATTGCCTTGCAAAAAAAAAACAACCCTGAAAAAAAATAAAACAAAATAAACAAAGACTCACTTGATGAAATGTCAGGGGTTTCTAAGAACTACAAATGTACCTTGAGAAATGATGAATATAAAGGTTTCAGAGAATACTGGGAAGACTTGTATGCAAAGGAAGCAGAATCAGGAGACTAATAAAGTAAAAGAAAATAATATCAAAAGATTTCAACATTCTATAGAAAGGAATGAGTGACGCAGCAAAAGCTTGACCTTTAAAAACTGCTAACCTTCAAGTCTTACCTTGGGTCCTTCCGAGCTATTTGAATCTAGGTAAGTAAATTTAATTTTTTTCTTAGAATCTCAGGTTCATTATATGTAATGAATCTGATTTTTATGTTTTAGTGTTTGACTCAACTCTAAATCTAGTATCCAATAAGTCCTATGAAATCAAAATGCTGATGATAAAATCTCCCTCCTACCTTGTGGAAGAGTGGTGATGGATTTTTGGTGTTCAATGACGCATACATTTTCAAACATGGGTAATATGTTACTTTTTGTTGCTTAATTTTATTAGGAGGGAAGGTTTTATGGGGAAAGGAAGTAGTCTTTGAGAGGAGAGTGATGCAAAAATATTCATAGAGTATAATAAAGCATAAAGTAAATGAATATTTTACAAATAAGGTCAAGGAAATAAGTTGATAAAATACAATTTATTATCTTTTAGATGAATGAAAATATTAGTAGGACAGGTTAGGCCAGTTAGATTCAATTTCTTGCTCAGTCTCTTAACTTTGTGATTTTCAATATGTATCTAAACACATTTTTTTCTTCATCTGTAAAATAAATAAAAGAAAGTATGCCTTTTTAATTACTCAATTTCTACATCTCAAAGGTTTCTTTGAACTCTGCCATTATATGCTATAAACTCTTTCAGCTCTATCATTCAATGATATTAAAATATCTATCTACATATAATTCCTCTGTTACCACTTTCTCTGAAATTTTAACAGAATTTGACTACCTATGGAAGAGTTTGGAAGCACAATTATGATTTCCTTGGTGACAATCACTTTTGAATAAGGAAGTACCACTGAAATCAGAGCTATGTACAAACTCTACATTACTGAGTAAGGGGGAATTTGGAGAGAGTGAATAGTTCTCCTTCCTCTCCTCCCTTCAGCAATGCACACAGAATCAAAGACAAAGAGAACCTAAGGGGCAAAGGAAAGTGATTTGTCATCTTAGAATGACATAACCCTGTCAAAATATATATATATATATATATATATATATATATATAATATATATATATATATATATATATATTATATATATTATATATATATATTATATATATATATATATATATATATATATATATATATATTATATATACTTTTTCTCTCTCTGGCTTAACATTTTCAGACAATAAAGTGTGTTATTGGAATGCATCCTCCTTGTTAACTAAGATGTTAACTAAGGTGTTCAAGGAATAAAATAGAGGCCAAGATACGGAGGAATGAAACCATCATTAAGAGTTAAAACCTGGGTACAAGCTCTAAAATTTACTGACTGTGTAACCATGGACAAGTATCTTAACTTTTGTGAGCCACAATCTCAGCTCCTCATGTAAAATCCTGACTGCATTTCCTATCTTCAAAGATTGTTATAATAAAAACAACAAGAAAACACACTAATATAATGTTTAAGGTCTACATAGTGCTTTCCTTAGAACAACAGGGACATTCATGATAAGACAGAAATTTCAGTAAATAAAAAGCACAATATAAATGTGAATTATCATTATTACTGATGTTTTATTCTTTTTTATCTTTTAGATGGAGTTCTGATCAAGATGGTCAAAGGGCAAGCTATGATTCAAATTAATATTTCCTTTCAGTATTCTGCAGATTAGTTTTCAGTTTGATAAAATGATTGATGTCTGTAATTAAATTGATCAGTAAGTTCAATTTCTGTAAATAAAATGAAAATATATTCATAATAACTATAATAACAAATAAAAAGATGTGGATGATGTGAATCTCCAAACCACTTTACAGTAACTCCTCAAATCAGATTTGGTCAGAGTCACCTAACAATAAGAATTGGACATTTTTCAAACTTAAGAAAATTTGGGAGTTTGATAGAAAGAACCTGTATCATCATTATGGAAGCCAGGTTGGAGTATGGTAGAAACAGCTATGGTGGACTTTGGAGGTGCCCACAATAGTGGCTGTGGCAGAAGCTTTAGGAATTTTGAGTACAGAAATGATAAGGGGGCTGGACAATCTGTCAGAAAATAATTTCAGGGGATCCTGTTTGGCATAGGGTATAACTGGTACTAATTGGCAACTATAAAGCTCTTTAGAAACTCTGGATCACAGTACCAAATAGGAATTTGGAAATGATAAAATGGAAGCCTGATACAAGGAGACTGGACTGGACACAAGCGAAACAAACATTTTTGAACAGACAGGAAAAAAGAGATGAAGGATAAAGAGAAGAAAATGTAGGGAAATACATAATAATTATGACTGTGACTATGAATGAATGAATTGACACATAAAATGGAAGTGGTTAGCAGAATGGATCTGAAATCAGAATACAATATTTTGTAAACAAGAGATATACTTGAAACAGAAAGACCTATATGCAGGAAAAAAAAAAAACACAGGACTAGAGCAGAATCTATTTATGTTTCCTCTGAAGTGAAAAGAAGACAAGGCTAGCTATTTTGATGTCAGACAAAGCAAAAACAAAAACTAACCCTAATTTTAGAAGATAATCAGGAAACCACATTTTGATAAAAGCTTAAATAATGAAATGATATAAAAAATGTTGATAGTAAGTTCTGAAATATATAGGGAATTGAATAATTTTATAGAAATTAGAGTCATTCTCCAATTGATAATTGATTGAAGGATATGAACAGAAAATTTTCAGAAGATATCAAATCCATTCATAGTTATATGGGAAAAATTCTCTAAATCTCTCTTTAGTAAAAGAATGTAAATTAAAGTAAATCTAAGGTACCTTTTCACACCTATCAGAAATGACAGATGCTTGTGGGATTGAGGAAATAATAGGCCTACTAACAATCTGTTAGTGGGGTTTTGAAATGGTCTACCACTTCTGGGGAACAATTTGGACCTATACTGAAAATGACTTTTAAACTACTGCACATACTCTTTAACTCACCATTACATTACTAAGGCTGTACCTCAAGGAGATCAAAAAAGAAAAAAATAGAAAAAAGTATATACACAAAATTATTTATATTGGCACTTTGCAGGATTGCAAAAATTGGAACGTGAAGTAATATTATCAATTGAGGAATGTCATGTGATTTTAATAGAGTACTATTGCATTATAAAAATAATAAAGTGAGTAGTCTCAGGACAAAAAAGAGAAAAATTAATATGAACTGAAAGTCAATTGAGATGAACCAGGAGATTGTTGTATACAGTAACATCAAAGTTGTAATGATGAACAAATGTGAAAAGGTTCACTCTGATCAATACAATGATCTGGAACATTTTCAAAGGAATCATGATGAAATATTGCTCAGCATCTTCAGAAAGAGAACTGATGGATTATGACTACAAATTGAAACAATTTTCATTATTTTGAGGGGTTTAGTGATATAGTTAATATGGAAATATATCAAGTATGTTCCTACATGTAAAACTAATTGATACAATTTTGTTTATCTTCCCATGAAGAGAAGGAGTTGGAAGGAAGGAGATGATTTGGAACTCAAATTTTAAAAAGATAAAAATTTTAATTTTTAATATCCCATATGGGAATAAGAAGTTTTATTGTGGAATCCAGGATAACTTTGAGATTGTGAGTCTGAAGTACTAAGAAAATAATATTGTTCTCTGACTTAATAGAGAAGGAAGGATAGGGACAGAGTTTAGGGAATAAGATAATGAATTCATTTTTTTTATTTATTGAATTTAAAATGTCTCCTGGACATTTAATTTGAGATGTATGAAAGGCAGTAGGAAATGAAAGATTGTAGATCAGCAGAGAAATTGAGACAGTCAAGTATATGTGAGGATTATTAGTGTAAATATGGTAATACATCCATAGGAAATAAGGTCATCAAGTTAAGTAGTACAGAGGCAGAAAAGAAGAAGGCTCAGAGCAGAACAGAACCTTGAGGGAAACCTATGATTAATGAATAGGATCTGGAGAAAAATCCAACAAAGAAGACAGGGAAGAAGTTATTAGTTAGATTTCAGCTCCATAAGAATAATTTTTTTTCCTGTGATTCTTATGATCACGAACTTATCCTGACTCACTACAATCAACTCCTCAATTTCCACTAAAAATATCAAAGTCAAAATCACAATGATTTGTTCAATACTTCTTTACTTATTTCATGTGAATAATCAACCTTGGAATACCTTTGGATTCTTCATTTAAATCTTGGGTGTTTCATAGGCTCTGTTGAGTATAAAACAGCTTTCAGTACTTTTGACAAATTCAGTGGATCAAAATAAAATAAAAATTCTAAAGGGTTTGCAAGACTTAGGATATATTTAAATGCTGGTTATGAAGATGAGGATGAGGATGCTGCTGCTGCTGCTGAAGACATTATACCCATACATTGCTTTGTATTTTAAAACTTATATTTTTTCAGTGTGAAAAACCAGCTCTCTGTGAATAGCTAATAAGCCCTTTTCTATTAATCTTAGGAGGAAATGTGAATCTTTATGTAGTTGTCCTAGTGTGATATGCCTTACGTTTCTTTCACATAATTTGATTTTTTATTTGGACATGTTCCAGATCAGTTGTCACCCATTTTATCCTCACAAAAGCGTATGTTAAGACTAGGATTGTGTCAGTGTTAATTGGTCTAATTGTTTTCTTTCCATTAAGCTTTGACTTCTAGATGACATTAAGTTTCTTGACATACACTTTGCTTTCTCCTTGATATCCTCCTGTACAATGTGTCTTGCCTATAAAGAAGCATTTTAAAGTAGCAAATTAATTCACTGGTTCAATTTGAACTCCAGTTTCAAATTCCTTCATTTCTTATTACTCTTTGGTATATATATTAAGAACTTTATATCTATAGAGTTCAAATCATAAGTTGTCATAATTGGAAGAAGTTTCCATGAGATGCTTGAATGTTGAATGTGTTTTTTTCAGTGGAGTCATATAATTTCAAATTATTTAAACATATCAAGTGATTAATAAAATTCATTGACAGGATTGCATCTTAGCTTGAAATCTATACTTCCTTTAGTTCATAAAATAATAATAGGCTCTAAGACAGTAAGGATAACAAACACCAGAGATTATTCTAATTAATTAATTTCCCTGAAAATATCCACACTTTATGTCAATTCTTCTGAAATTATTGTGGTGGCATGTTTCAACTTAGGAAACAATTATCTCTATAAACACAAAACTCTCTAGAATTAGGCCTCCTTGAAGTTATTTGACATACTTGCTGTAAACGAATCTAAGCCATGAGTATGGAACCGAGTTGAAGGTTTTTGCATATCATTAATAAAAGTAAAATTTGGTAATTTATAGTATTCTGATAAATGATTGACAAATTATAATAAACTTTTCTTCACTATTGGGCCTTTTTGACATGCCCCCTTTGCTCCTCAATCAAGAAATTATTTGTTTGTAGTTGTTTTTGGACTTTTGTTAGCAAGTCAATGGAGTTAAGTAATTTGCCCAAGGTCACACAACTAAGTGAATATTAAATGCCTGAGGCCAAATTTGAATTCAAGTCCTCCTAGCTCCAGGGTCCGTGCTCTATTCTTTGCACCACCTATAATTTTAGAATTTTAAAATGCTACAAAGTACAAATGTTTCATGTGAAGTACATATATATGTAATGTGTCTACATTTAGATAGATCACTGCTGTTTTTATTTTTAAGTAATAAATATATGATGTGTCCTGGTACAAAAGATTAGATTAGGCTCACATCGGAGAAGAAAATGATAAAATTTTTTGCAAATAATTCATGACCATTGCTTGGTGTTTGAGCTAAATATAATGGATTTTTTCTAATACAGTTATACCCTAGTCTTTTAAAGGTGATAGAATTTTAGCCATGCCCCCTGAAATAATCATTATTTTGTTCATTATATTAATCGTACACAACTTTGTGCTTCATTGTGTTGCATTGTATTCATCACTATAGATGAACCAGAAAATGTTCAAATCCTTCCACATTTCAGGTTCTCTCATAATCCTCAAATTTCTTTACTTCTCGGGATGGCTAGGTGGCATAGTAGATAAAGCACAGGCTTTGGAGTCAGGAGTACATGAGTTCAAATCTGGTCTCAGACACTTAATAATTACCTAGCTGTGTGGCCTTGGGCAAGCCACTTAACCCCATTTGCCTTCCAAAAAAATATGTCTTTACTTCTCAAATCACTTGAACTTTGTTTTTAAGGACTATTTTTTTAACTAGTATTTTGTTTTTGAATAATGCTTAGTAGGACCTGTCACATAATTGGAGCTTAATATATATTTGTGACCCTTCCATACTATTTGAATTGCTTTCAACTTTTCATTTTAGATTTCACTTGTTGTTTAAGAGTATGAGGAGTTTCTCATATATGATTAATTTGCAGATTTCCTTTTATGTTTCTTTTTTGCTGACTTTTATGAGATGAGATAGGTTATATTTTAGAACATATTCAAAAAGTCTTGTAGTGTCTTTCTACAAGTTTCAGTCCATTTCTGTCATGATATTATTTGAATGTTCTGCTTATGAGTATCAAAAATAGTTCTCCCTTTCCACCCATAATTCTTACCATGGCAACAAATTCAGCACATACTATTTTAATTCTCTCAAATAAAATGAGGAAATGCTTCTGTTGGTGATGTTTATAACCAATAATTTTTTTCCTTTTGAATTATTCTGAATATAATTAACCTGTTGGTTGGATTCATGTTGTCAAATTGATTTTTTAAAAAATATTCAAATTTCTATCCTAAGTATGGCCATCTCTTTCAAATTATGAAAGATATTATCTTTATTTTTGTCATTTATTTCATTTTGATGCAGCAATTATAGGCTTTGTATTTTGTTGATTTTAGTATCTTTGAAGTCTTCAGATATTCCTTTTATAGATATTATATAACAACTCCAAAAATTCTATTTTTTCTTCTAATATGGGCTTTAGAATGAAGTTATTTGTATTATCATCATACTGTATTTATGTGCAATATACTGCTATGTAACTTGCAGTTAAGGTTTTTAATGACGAAAATCAACATGTAACCCTTATCTGTAACTAGTGAGATCTAATTCCAATTTTACTATTATATAGTGCTGATATATAAATTTTAAATTTTCTTTATTTATTTTGAATTTTACAATTTTTCCCCTAATCTCATTTCCCTCCCCCCACACCCACAGAAGGCAGTCTATTTGTCTTTACATTGTTCCCATGGTATACATTGATCTAAGTTGAATGTGATGAAAGAGAAATCATATCCTTAAGGGAAAAAATTAGATTATAAGAGATAGCAAAATTACATAATAAGATAATTTTTTAAAATTAAAATAATATGTCTTTGATCTTTGTTCAAACTCCACAATTCGTTCTCTGGAAACAGATAGTATTCTCCATCACAGATATCACAAAATTTTACCTGACTGTTGCACTGATGGAATGAGCTAGTGCATTAAGTTTGATCATCACCCCCATATTGCTGTTAGGGTGTACAATGTTCTTCTGATTCTGTTTATCTCACTCAGCATCAGTTCATGCAAATCCTTCCAGGCTTCTCTGAATTCCCATCCCTCCTGGTTTCTAACAGAATAATTGTGTTTCATCATATATACCACAGTTTATTAAGCCATTCCCCAATTGATAGGCATTCACTCGATTTCCAGTTCTTTGCCACCACAAACAGGGCTGCTATGCATATCTTTGGACAAGTGCTGCTTTTTACAATTTTTCATAATCTCTTCAGGGTATAGACCCAGGAGTGGTATTGCTAAATCAAAGGGTATGCACATTTTTGTTGCCCTTTGGGTAGAATTCCAAATTGCTCTCCAGGAAGGTTGAATAAGTTCATAGCTCCAACAATAATGTACTGGTGTCTCAGATGTCTACATCCCTTCCAACACTGATCATTACCTTTTCTGGTTATATTGGCCAGTCTGAGAGGTATGAGGTGGTACCTCAGAGATACTTTAATTTGCATTTCTCTAATAATTAGTGATTTAGAAAAGTTTTTCATATGACTATGGATTGCTTTGATTTCCTCATCTGTAAGTTGCCTTTGCATATCCTTTGACCATTTGTCAATTGAGGAATGGCTTGGTGCTGATATATAATTAAAAGAAACATATCCACTTCATGACTTCAATCATGTTTTATGAACATTATCATTCATATGACCAGCCCAATAGCATATTCTTCTTCTCTTTTTTGGAGATTTCTTGCCTTCTAGTTGTATAAGAATATGAAGTACAACCACACACTTTGTTGTCCTCTGGGTCAAACTAATCAACATTATGGTTTCATGTAAAGCTAGCGTTCAAAGGATCATTTGCCTAAGACTAACTTCAATGTTAACCCCATCAGTGGTGGTTTCAGAGATTCTTGGTTGGTGATGCAGGTAATGCCAAAAATAATGTAGTGATGTACAAAAATATTCATTGGCAGCCCTGCTTGTGGTGGCAAAGAATCGGAAATCGAGTAAATGTCCTTCAGTTGGGGAAATGACTTAGCAAACTGTGGTATATGTATGTCATGGAACACTATTGTTCTATTAGAAACCAGTAGGGATGGGAATTCAGGGAAGCCTGGAGGGATTTGAATGAACTGATGCTGAGTGAGATTAGCAGAACCAGAAAAAACACTGTACACCCTAACAGCAACATGCAGGCGATGATCAACCTTGATGGACTTGCTCATTCCATCAGTGTAACAATCAGGGACAATTTGGGGCTGTCTGCAATGAAAAATAACATCTGCATCCAGAGCAAAAGCTGTGGAGTTTGAACAAAGACTAAGGTCTATTCCCTTTAATCTATAAAGAAACCTGCTATCTTATTATCTGATCTTGCTATCTCTTATACTTTATGTTTTTTCCTTAAAGATATGATTTCTCCAGGCAGCTAGGTGATGCACTGAATAGAGCTCCAGCCCTGGTGTCAGGAGTACCTGAGTTCATATCCTACCTCAGATACTTAATAATTACCTAGCTGTGTGGCCTTGGGCAAGCCACTTAACCCCACAGCTATGCTAAAAACTAAAAAAAAAAAAAAACCCAAAAGGTTATGATTTCTCTCTCAGCACATTCAATTTGGATCAATGTATACCATGGAAACAATGTAAAGACTGGCAAATTGCCTTTTGTGGGGGTGGGAGGAGAGAAGTAATATTGGGGAAAAATTGTAAAACTCAAAATAAATAAAATCTTTAAGTACAAAAAGAGAGTGAATAGGGATTGAGCGATGGGCTGTATATCCAATAAATATCAATAACAGCTAAAAAATAATATAGTGATGTCAAAGTTTATCACATTCCTTCATGCATTTTCATGGCTTGTATTAGTATTCTTTGTCATTAGATGTTTTGCCATTATAAATTAGACTTTGAAGGGGTAGTAATTATTATTCATTATTTTTATTATTACTCTTTTTCTTGTGCTGCTTTTATTTCAGATGTACCTTTTCAATTTGATGATAGAAATCAAACTTATTTGATCTCCAAAACAATGAGAAAAAATAAGGAATAGCTATCATTATCTGGATCTTGGAGATGGAGAAATAAAAAGTTTACTGACTTTTTAAAGATGACAAAATAATTTGATAACTTTTTCCCTTGGCAGTACTACAGTTTGGCAGTTGGTAGTATTACAATTTGACAATTTCTTTTTACAAAGTGTCATACAAAACAGAACATCATGCTCAAAATATAATGTGACCAGGACAGAGTACAACAGGAAACTCACCTGCTTTAATTGGACACTAACCTATTAATTTAGAAAAAGATTAATTTATTTTTATTGATTTGTGTGTGAATCATGAGAGTAGTTTTGTTGCTTCTGATAAAACAATCTCTGGCAATTCCAACCTACCTAGAAAGATCTTTAAAAAAGTTTTGTGTATGGACCTGCTGTCAATAGATTATGTCAAATTAAAGCTAATCAAGCTAAGTGGAGAAAGCCTCACTGCCAGTGGGTAGAGCATGCTCAAGGTATTTGCTGATCTTAGAGTCAATTAATGCCTTATATTTTTACTGTATTATTTGGATACGTTGTTGTTATTTTTTGAAATAGGGAATTCAATTGCAAGACATTGTTCCCTGTTTCAAGATCAAGTTTAATTATAAAACAAATAATCCCTCTGCACTTTCATTGAGAGTGGATGCAAAATGGAAAAATGAATCTAAACAAAATCTAAAACACAGAATTCATGATATTTGCTTTCATCTTCAGAAATTTTGAGAGAAATTCTAGGGGAAGTCATCAAATCATTATTAAATTCTTAAATGTAAAGAAAAATATGATAGACATGTAGGCTTTAGACATTGGGAAGGTATAGTTCAAAGAAGTAACATAAAGATAGTTGTGATATCTTGGTCTAACAAGGACTGAACAGGTGTCAGAAGCAAAATTCAAAGTCTATAGTTGTCAATGAATAAACAAACTTTTATTAAGAATCTACCATATGCAGGCCATTTCACTGGGCATTAGGTATAAAAAGACAAAGATCAAAAACAGATCAATGTTCAGTGTCAAAGGGCTTACATTCTCAATTGGGGAACATCAAGTGCAAGGGGATAGAAAATATATACTTAGTAAATACAAGGTAGCTGGGAAGAAGAATAAACACCAAGCAATAGAAGTAGTCAGGAAAAGACCTCAGGTGGCATTTGAACTGAACTTCAAGGAAATTATTGTTTCAAAGAAGTTGAAATAAGAAAGGATTGCATTTATTATACACAGACTCAGTCTCTGTAAAAGTTATAAAGATAGGAGACATAGTCTAAGATAGCAAAAAATATGTTGTCAGAATGTGTACATACATTATTTTGCAAAATAAAAAAAATACACAATACAACTGGAAAGGTAGATATGAGTCAGATTAAGGTCAAAACAGGGGGTTTGTGTTTGATCAAGTTGTCAATTGGGGTCTAGTGCAGTTTCTAGAAGAGAGAACTAGAGCATGGCATAGTATGGCAAAGCAAGATATGCTTTAGAAAAAAAAATCCCTTTGCAATGAGTAGGGAGATTTCAGAAAAACCATGAAAGACTTACATAAATCGATGCTGAGTGAAATGAGCAGAACCAGGAGCACATTGCACATTTTAATATCAACAATGTCCAATGTTATCAACTATGACAGACTCAGTTCCTATCAATAATACAGCAATCAAGGACAATTCAGAAAAGTCTGAGGTGGAAAATATCATCCACATTCAAGAAAAGAATTATGGAATCTGAATGCAGATCAAAACATACTATTTTCACCTTTTAAAACTTGTTTTTATATTTCCTTCTCTTAGCATCCCCCCTTTATTCTTTCACAGCATAAAGTGGATGTAAATATCTGTAACATGATTATCATGTATAAACTATTTCAGATTAATTACTATCCTAGGGTGGGGAGGAGGAAAGGGAGGGAAGGAGAAAATTACAGGATAGATTGTTAGGCATAAATAAACAAGCAAACAAATAAAATGGAAGTTAAATGAAAAAAATAAAATCAAACAATAATTCTTTTGCAAACTCTATGGAGTACATATTAAAACAGTTGGAGAGTTCAATTAATCTACTCTTTTAATAGTTCAAGCAAATCAATTTTAGGACCTGTACTAGGACTGGAGGGATGGAGGCTTGGAATCTCTGTGTAAAGAATGAGAACGATATGAAAGTTACAGTATAGCTAGAATCCATCAGACTTGAAAAGGTGTTAAAAACTAGGTATTGAAGACTAAGATCTCCTTCAGAAACTTTCAGTATCAATTTTTAAAATGTTCTCTAATTAACTTTTCTCATCTTTAGTCCTTCTGTCTCACATTGTGAACATTTGGTTCAGTCCAGCTCTTTTGATTTCAGTTTTCTTAAGTACCATGTTTATCTCTTCCAATTTTGATGCTAAAGTCCAAATATAGTGATTTTTACTAGCCTTACTATTTTTATCAAGCCTCAAGAGCAACATTAACATCTTTGCTGACGTTGCTCATTAATATATATGTAGTCTACATTCTGTTTTTATCTGTAAATATATTTTGGGATGACTTTGCTTAGTGATACATGCTCATTAATGTTTCATTTACCTTTCTAAAATGGAGTGTCTGGACTTGAACTTCAGATATGATCTGATAAAAGCAGAGTATTAACTGATAGGTCCTAAATACTATACTTTTCTATGTTTTGCTATACTTTCTCAAGATTATTTTAGCTGCTTTGGCTATAGTATAACACTGTTGCATTACACTGAATATGCAGATCCCAAAATTCCCAGATAATTTCAGATAAATTATCCTCTACTTATGCTTCCCAATTTTGCTGCTGAATATTTAAACCCTAGTATGGAATTAAACATTTACTTCTATAAAATTTATATTATTAATTTGGTTTGGTACTCTATCTGCCAGGATCTTTGGGGAATCCTACTTTGGTCATCTAGTGTATAGCTATCCCTCATAGCTTTTGAAAAAGATTTCATTTATAATTCTGTCTTTCTGAATGTTAAATTTTAGAAAGTCAAAGATTCCTGCAGATCATTCACCATCTCTATTGACATTGTCAATTGTCAAGTAATTCCTAATCACATTATTTGCCTTTCAATCAATCCCAAAGTTAGATAAATGTTGATATATTTTCCTTTTTTTCCATAAGAATGACATGAAAGAAGCTGTCAAATGCTTTACTATAATCTAGGAAGAGTTCTTCTGCATTATTCTATTAGTCTACCAATCTTGAATAACTTCATGAAGGGAAATGGAATCTGGCATGACCAGTTCCATTTGGAACTATGCCCTTTACTCTTAAATCATTGTCAGTTGTTTATCATTTATTTCATTCACTCCAATTTGCAAATTATGAAATAGTCACTGAAACATGAGTCTATAAAATAAAGGTGGATTTACAGTAAGTTCAAATTTTGAAAGATAGAAGAAATGAAGACTACAGAATGAGGTGCATAGAATGTATAGAAAAGGATATCAAAAGTCTGAAAAAATAAGTGATGGAAAGACTTATGTCCCAGATGAGCTTATGAATGAACCACATACATCATTCAATGGCATTGTATCATGTTTTGTTTTTGTTATGAAACTATATGTAAGGCAAAATAATGAACAAAGAAAAGATAGAATTGTAGCATAAGGTACATGATGAAATGACAACATGTGAAAGAGGGAAGTCAGAACTACTCAAATCGTATTTTCCTTCCATCAAGGTGAATTATCTTCAAACTGGAAAGGTTAGAATGAACATCATTACAGGAAATTGAAGCTTACCCAAATAGGTGGAGAGATAGCAAGAAAATGCTCAGCTGCTTTAAATGAGTTCATGTGTTCCAGCCCAGACAAATTGCATCCAAGGATATTGAGAGGACTTGCAGGTGTGATCAAGGAAACACCATCAGCAGTCCTTAAAGCATCATGGAGAATGCAAGAGGTACTGTAAATCTAGGGGTTTGCAAATATTTCAGATTTTTTTCCCAAAAAAAAGGAAAAGAAAAAAATGGCTGCTGCTGATTATGGATCAGTGAACACTTATCAGCAAGATTCAAGAACAGATTATGAAGCAGATGGTTTCCAAGCATGTGGGAATGGAAATGAAATATTCACCTTTTCTTGTCAACCTGGTTTTACTAAGAATGAATTATGGTAAACAAAAATCATTTCCTTCATTATGGGATTACTAGTTATATTGACCAGGAGAAGGTAGTAGGTGTACTTTTTCTGGTGGATATATCTACCTACCTATCGATCTATTGATCTATCGATCAATATATCAATATAAATTACAGGTAGATATAGAGATAGAGGTAGAGATAGAGATAGAGATAGAGATGGAGATGGAGATGGTGATGGAGATGGAGATGGAAATGGAGATGGAGATGGAGATAGGGATAGGGATAGGGATAGGGACAGGTACAGGTACAGGTACAGGTATAGGTACAGAGATAGATAGAGATAGAGATAAGGATAGGGATAGGGATAGAGATAGGGATAGGGATAAGGATAGGTACAGGTACAGGTACAGGTACAGAGATAGAGATAGAGATAGAGATAGAGATAGAGATAGAGATAGAGATAGAGATAGAGATAGAGATAGAGATGATAGAGATAGAGATAGAGAGACATAAATTAGATATAGATTAGAGACAGATATTGAGACAGAGATAGAGACACATAGAGATAGAGATAGAGACAGAGATAGAGAGACAGAGACAGAGAAAGAGGTAGAGATAGAGATAGAGACAGAGAAAGAGACAGACAGAGACAGAGGCAGAGGCAGAGACAGATAGAGATATAAATAGAGATGTAGATAGAGATAGAGATAAAGATGTAGATAGAGATGGAGATGGAGATAGAGATGGAGATAGAGATAGAGATAGAGATAGAGATAGAGATAGAGATGTAGATAGAGATGTAGATAGAGATAGAGATACAGATGGAGATAGAGATAGAGATAGAGATAGAGACAGAGATAGAGATAGAGATAGAGATAGAGATAGAGATAGAGATAGAGATAGAGATAGAGATAGAGATGATAGAGATAGATTAGATATATAATCAGAGCTAGAGGAATAACCATTGTTCTGATCAGTGTTACAACAATCACAACATAGACATCTGTAATAGAAGTTGTTTTGCTGCTATTGTTGCTAAATTATTTCTTTCAAAATAAAGAAGTCACACATATCAAAGCTAAGTATGACTTAAAACTGAATATTATTGAAAAATACTGATTTTGATCACAATATATAAAACATACTTTGGTAATTACAATTCATCAATGCTCTCAACAATGTTAATACACCCTCCAATAATTCTAATCTCAATTCATCTCTGCTTTCTCATCATGTTGATCTGGAGGGGAGGGGAAGGGGACATATCAATGTATTAGATATGCTTCTGTGTGAAAAGCTATGGAGTATACTGCCTGTCCAGAGATTTTTCCGCTAGTATAATTATATGGAAAGCTGACCTTTTTTGTCACTCATTACAAACATCTCTTTGATAACATTTTTTCATGCTACTTTTCATGGATATTTTTGCTTTGGTAGTATATTACAGTTGATTTTTGCCTTTCCACTGACCTTTGTGTGGTAATGAACTCTAACTCTTAACAAGGACTAGTAACTAAATAGAATCATTGAAAGAATGTGTACAAGTATGTATACACACATATAATACATATGAGTGTGTGTAGTTATGTATATGTGCATGTATGAATCTACAAAAAGACTATAAAGCATTCCAAAAACCTTAGTGTTGTTGTGAGTTTTGATAACTTTGAATTTCCTATGATTTTAGGGAAATAGTGCATCTGATAGCTAAATAGATATTTGTTTCAGAAAATTTAAGGATTGATAAAGTACTTTTCATACAATGATTGAGGATATCTTCTTTCTCCTGTACAATCTTGGACTTAGTGTTCATCTGTCATATTTATTCAAAATACACATGGTTAGGTGAACCTAAAGTATTATTTGTTCATCCAACTTTTTCATGAATGTTATCAGTGGATAAACATTTTTCATTTACTTTCTACTATTCGTATCCAGACCTTCAACCCAAGAGTGGTTAAGATTTATTATTATTATAATTATTATTATTATTATCATTATTATTATTATATAAACTCTTCCCAAACCTGTAAGTACTATATAAACTTTATTTTATATGTCATTATATTATTATTAGCTATTAAAATGTTTTTGAAAACAAAGTCCATTACAAGTTTGATTCCTTGTTAAACTTTAATAGACTTCTCAAATTCCCTAAAATTGATGTCTCCTTTTTAAACTAATTTCTTTTTAAAGTTTCCTCCAGTTTTCTTCCTTATTACATTTCTTTCAATTCTTTACTTGAGCTTCACCTTAGTACTTTCTATTGCTTGGCTTCATAGTTCTATATACCCATTCCTCCACTTGTTCTATAATAATGACCTTGAAATTTTTTAGTTTTTTTTTCAGATTTGTGAAGCACTTTCTTAAGAACAGAATTCTGAGATAAGTCATGGAAATTTTATGATTGCTATTTGGCAAATGAGGAACAGAGGTCCAGAGATAGTAAGAGATTTGTCTAAAGCCACACAACTAGGGAGTTGCTTTTTTTAATTAAAGATTTTATTTATTATGAGTTTTAGAATTGTTCCCCCAATCTTACTTCCCTCTCCTCACATCCCCATAGAAGCAATTTGTCAGTCTTTACATTGTTTCCATGTCATACATTGATCCAAATTGAGTGTGATGAGAGAGAAATCATATCCTTAAGTAAGAAACAAAAAGTATAATAGATAACAAGATCAGACAATAAGATATCAGTTTTTTTTCTAAATTAGAGGGAATAGTCCTTAAACTTTGGTCAAACTCCATGGCTCTTTATCTGGATACAGATGCTACTCTCCATTGTAGACAGCCCAAAATGTCCCTGATTGTTGCACTGATGGAATGCGCAAGTTCATCAAGTGTGATCATCACTCCCATGTGGCTTTTAGGGTGTACATTGTTTTTCTGGTTCTGCTCATCTCATCCAGCATCAGTTCATGCAAATCCCTCCAGGCTTCCTTGAATTCCTGTCCTTCCCACTTTCTAATAGAACAATAGTGTCCCATGACATAGAGATACCACATTTTGCTAAGCCATTCCCCAACTGAAGGCTATTTATTTGATTTCCAATTCTTTGTCAACACAAATAGGGCTGCTACGAATATTTTTGTACAAGTGATGTTTTTGCCCTTTTTCATCATCTCTTCAGGGTATAGAACCAGTAGTGATAATGCTGGATCAAAGGGTATACACATTTTTGTTGCCCTTTGAGCATAGTTCCAAATTTCTCTCCAGAAGTTTGGATGAATTCACAGCTCCACCAAAAGTGTAATAGTGTCCCAGATTTCCCACAACCTTTCGAACAATGATCATTACCCTTTCTGGTCATATTGGGCAGTCGGAGAGGTGTGAGTTGGTACCTAAGAGAAGCTTTAATTTTCATTTCTCTAATAATTAATGATTTAGAGCAATTTTTCATAAGACTATGGGTTGCTTTGATTTCCTCATCTGAAAATTGCCTTTACATATCACTTGGCCATTTATCAACTGGGGAATGGATTTTTTTAAAATATGATACAGTTTTCTGTATATTTCAGAAATGAGTCCTTTGTCAGAAACATTAGTCATAAAGATTGTTTCCCAGTTTACTACATTTCTTTGGAACTTGGTTACAGTTGTTTAATCTGTGCAAAAGCTTTTTAATTTAATGTAGTAGCAATCATCTAGTTTGCTTTTGATGATGTTCTCCATCTCTTCCTTCATCATAAACTCCCCTTTCCATAAATCTAACAGAAAAATAAGTCCTTGATTTTTTAATTTGCTTATTTTTTTATGTCTAAATACTGTATCCATTTGGATTTTATCTTGGTAAAGTGTGTGAGGTGTTGGTCTAATCTAAGTTTCTTCCATACCAACTTCCAATTTTCCAAACAGTTTTTTATCAAAGAGAGAGTTTTTATCCCAGTAGTTGGACTTTTTGGCTTCATCAAAAAACAGATTACTATAATCCTTTCTGGCTATTGCACTAAGTCTATTACCCTGGTCCACCATTCTATTTCTTAGCCAATATCAGACAGTTTTGATGAATGATGCTTTATAATATAATTTTAGATTGGGTAGCATTAATCCCTCTTCTTTTGCACTTTTTCATTAGATCCCTGGAAATTCTTGACTTTTTATTTCTCCATATGAATTTACTTACAACTTTTTCTAGCACATTAAAGTAATTTTTTTGGAATTTTGATTGATAGGGCACTAAACAGATAGTTTAGGATTGGTAGAATTTTCATTTTTATTATATTAGTTCTGCATATCCATGAACAGTTGATAATTGCCCAGTTATTTAAATCTGATTTGATTTCTGTGAGAATTGTTTTATAATTGTTTTCAAAAAGTTTCTGAATCTGCCTTGGCAAATAGACTACCAGGCCTTTTATATTGTCTGAGGTTACTTTGAATGGGATTTCTCTTTCTAGTTCTTTCTGCTAGAGCTAGCTAGTTATATATAGAAAAGTTGAGGATTTATGAGGGTTTATTTTATATCCTGCAACTTTGCTAAAATTGCTAATTCTTTCCAGTAGTTTTTCATTGATTTATTGGGATTCACTAGGTAAGCCATCATGTCATCTGCAAAGAGTGAGAGTTTTGTGTCTTCCTTCCCAATTCTAATTCTTTCAATTTCTTTTTCTTGTCTAATTGCTGAAGCTAAAATTTCTAATATGATATTGAAGAGTAATGGTGATAATAGGCATACTTGTTTCACCCCTGATCTTATTGGGAATGCCGCTAGGCTCTCCCCATTGAATATATGCTTGTTGATGGTTTCAGATAGATACTGTTAATTATTCTAAGGAACAGTACATTTATTCCTAAACTTTCTAATGTTTTTAGTAGGAATGGGTGCTGTATTTTGTCAAAAGCTTTTTCAACATCTATTGATATGATCATATATTAATTTCTGATAGGTTTGTTGTTGATATAATTGATTAAATTAACAGTTTCCTAATATTGATCCAATCCTACATCCCTGGGATAAATCCTATTGATCAAATGTATTATCCCAGTGATGACATGTTCTAATCATTTGCTAATATTTTATTTAAGATCTTTGCATCTATATTCATCAGAGAGATAGGTCTATAAATTTTTCTCTGCTTTAACTCTTCCTGGTTTAGGTATCAGGAGCATATTGGTTTCATAGAAATAGTTAGGCAGAGTTCAATCTTCCCCTATTTTTCCAAAGAGCTTATATAGAATTGTAACCAATTGTTCCTTAAATGTTTGGTAGAATACACTAGTGAATCCATCAGGTCCTTGAGATTTTTTCTTAGGGAGTTCAATGATAGTTTGGTGAATTTCTTTTTCTTTATTTTTAAAAATGTTTTTGAATTTTTTTGAATTTTTGAATTTTTCTGAGATAAGGTTGGTTAGGTATTTATTCTCCTCCTCATTTAACCTGAGCAACTTATATTTTTGTAAATATTCATGTATTTCACTTAGATTTTCAAATTTATTGGCATAGAGTTAGAAAAAATAATTTCAAATTATTACTTTAATTTCCTCCTCATTGGTATTGAGTTCACCTTTTTTATTTAAGATAATAGTAATTTGGTTTTCTTACTTCTTTTTTTTTAATCAAATTGACCGGAGTTTTATCCATTTTATTGGTTTTTCATAAAAACAAATTTTGGTTTTAATTATTAATTCAATAGTTCTTTTGCTTTATATTTTATTAATTTCTCCTTTAATTTTTAGTATTTCTAATTTGGTATTTAATTGTGTATTTGTAATTTGTTCTTTCTCTAATTTTTTAGTTGCATATTTAGTTCATTGATGTTTTCTTTCTATAATTTATTCATGTAAGCATTTAAAACTATAATATATCCCCTGACAGCCACTTTTAGTGAATCCCATAGGTTTTGGTATGTTGTTTCATTATTGTCATTATTTAGGGCAAAACGGTTACATCTTTATATAATTTGCTTATTGGTCCACTTATTTTTAAAATGAGGCTATTCAGTTTCCAATTGGTTCTGGGTCCATATATCCTTGGCCCAATATTGCATATGAGTTTTATTGCATTGTGATCTGAGAAAGATGTATTCACTATTTCTACCTTTCTACAGCTGTTCATGAGGTTTTTATGTCCTAGTACATGGTCAATTTTTTCTATAAGTGTCATGTACTGCAGAGAACAAGGAACATTCCTTTCTAACCCCATTCAATTTCTTCCATAAGTCTCATATATTTAGTTTTTCTAAGAATCTATTTATCTCCTTAACTTCTTGTTTGATCATTATGTCATTTGATTTATCTAGATCTGAGAGTGGGAGGTTGAGGTCTCCCAGTAGTAGAGTTTTGCTATCTATGTTTTCCTGTAGTTCTTTCAGCTTCTTCTCTAAGAATTTGGATGCTATAGCACTGGGTGCCTATATATTCAGTACTGAAATAGCTTTATTGTTTATGGTACCTTTTAGGAAGGTATAATTTCCTTCCTTATCTCTTTAAATGCTATCTACCTTTGCAGCTGTTTTGTCTGAGACAAGGATTGCTATCCCCTGCTTTTTTCACTTCTGCTGAAGCAAAATATATTTTGCTCCAACCTTTTACCTTTCTATATGTATGTATCTCTCTGCTTCATATGAGTTTCTTGTAAGCAGCATATTGTAGGATTCTGGTTTTTAATCCACTCTGATATCTACTTATGTTTTAAGGTAGAGTTCATCCCATTCACATTCAAAATTATGATTACTGATTCTTTACTACCCTCCATACTATCTTCCCTCTGTTTGTATTTTCCCCTTTCCCCCATTTATCCATATTCCACAATATTTTGTTTCTGAATACCAGCCTGTTCAGTGTGTTTGTCCTCCTACATCCACCCCTCCCCTTTCTTTCCCCTTTCCCTTTTTCCCTTTTCCCTTCCTTTCTTTTTGTTAGTTCCCCCTTTCCCCTCCCCCTCTCTTTCTCCATCCCCCCTTCTCCTTTTCCCCCTTTTAATACTTGAAAGGTTAGATGTTTTTTTTTTTTAAGCTGAGTATATGTGTAAGTTGACTTTAAGCTAAATCGGATGAGAAGAAGATTCAGGTGTTTCTCATCTCCTCCCTTCTTCTCCTCTATTACCATAGGTATTTTGTACCTCTTAGTGTAATGAGCTTTACCAGATTCAATCCCCTCCCTCATCCTGTCTCCTTCTATTCCCACTTTTAAGGAGGGAGTGTTTTTAAAATCATTCTATCTGAGATATAGAAAATTCTGAGTATCTGTCACTTCTTGCTAAGTACATTCTATCTAATAGAGTGACAATTCTTTAGAGTTATTAGAGTCTTTCTTCCAAGTATAGTTATAGCCAGTTTCATCCCATTGCATAGCAGTCTCATGGATAAGTCATGAAAATCCATCACTTCTGGCTAGGTATATTCTCTCTGTTAGTTAGAGTTGTGAGAATCATTTCCCCCATGCTGGGATATAGCCAGTTTCACCTTATTGGATAGCAGGTTTTTTTTTTTTTTTCTTTACCACACTTTTGTACCTTTTGATGTGTCTCTTGAAACTCCTGTTAGATGTCCAAATTTTATATTTAGCTCTGATCTTTTCATCAATAATTTTTGTAATTCTTCCATTTCATTAAATTTCCATCTTTTCCCCTGAAAATGAATGCACGGCTTTGGGGGATTTTGGATTCTTGGCTGTATTTCAAACTCCCTTGTTCTTTGGAAAATCTCATTCAAGGCCCTTTGATCCCTTAATGTTGATGTGGTCAGGTCCTGTGTATTACTTACTGTGACTCCTTTGTATTTAAATTGTTTCTTCTTGCTTGCTTGCAGGATTTTCTCTTTTATCTGATAGTTCTAAAATTTGG
Source organism: Macrotis lagotis (assembly GCF_037893015.1). NCBI lineage: Eukaryota > Metazoa > Chordata > Mammalia > Peramelemorphia > Peramelidae > Macrotis > Macrotis lagotis. Next base: position 336,871,322 of record NC_133658.1, read on the forward strand.
CCTGAGTATTCCTTGGTGTTTTCATTTTAGGATCTCTTTTTGGAGGGTATCAATGTATTCTTTCAATAACTACTGTACCCTCTGGGTCTGTGATATCACGGAAATTTTCCATCGCTAGATCCTGTAATATTAATCCAGACTTTTTTTCTCTTCAATGTTTTCAGGAAGTCCAATAATTCTCAGGTTGGCCCTCCTCAACCTATTCTCAAGCTCAGTGGTTTTGCTGATGAGGTATTTTACATTTTCTTCTATTTTTTATTTTTTTAAATTTGTTTTACATGCTCTTGCTGTCTCATTAAGTTATTAGTTTCCACAGACTCCATTTTGGGGGGGGGAGTAGTTTTCTTCATTTACTTTTTGCAACTCCTTTTCCAACTGGTCAATTCTATTTTTGAAAGAGCTTTCCATTAGACCATTTGAGGTTTTGCAAGAATTATTTTCCATTTGCATTTGCCTAGTTGAGGATCTGAGAGAATTATTCTCATTTTGTAGTTGTACAATTGATGATCTGAGAGATTTATTCTCATTTTGTATTTGACCAATTGCATTTACTAATAATAATAATTTGTTTTCTTGTTGCAAGGTGTTAAATGTCTGTCCTAAATTTTCCAGTTGATTTTTAAACTCCTTCCTTATTTCTTCAAGGAACTTTGTCTGTGGTAGAGACAAGATCATATTCTCCTCAGAGGTTCTAGGTCTCTCTGAATTAGGGTCTTTTCCTTCCAAGAATTTTTCTATGGATCCACCTTTTCCATCGACCTTTCTTCATTTTGCTAAGACCTTGCGTTGCTGAAGGACTGGTTCACAAAGGTTTGGTATTGTGATCCCTAGAGGTTTTACTCACTGAGTGCAATTTCTCCAGTTGCATAGTAGGAGGTGCTGGTTTCTTTCTCTAGAGTGTCTGTGACCTTGATTGAGGCCCTCTCCCTTAGCCTGAAGGAAGTGATTGAAGCTGTTACATATTTTTGTCTTCAGTCAATGGTGGGCTTTACCATGGGGTGAGGTTATTCCTCTCCCTATTGTCAGCTGAGTTGGTTCTGCTCACATACCTGTGCCTGGGGCAGAAATAATCTGTAATTGTGTTTGTTCTGGGAAGAGGACTCAGCTGCAATGGAAGCCTGGACTCAGAGTTTCACATACCCAAGGATTCCAGGGATGGTGTCCACAGCTCTCCTGGAGCAGAATTCTCCCCCAGTCCTGTTGGCAAGCTCCAGAGGGTCAGCACCAACACCAAAGCTTCTGCTCCCTAGTAGACCCAAGCCCCTGCTGTCTAGCCTCACCGCTGATCAAGCAGGTACAACACTCGGACCCTCAGGCTTCTGGGGCTCCAATCCAGCCCCTAATGAGGTTGATCCATGGCTGAACCATCCTCTGTGCCTGGACTCACCCATGGCTGCAGAAGATGAGTCCTCAGGTAGATGTTCTTTCTCCTGGCTTTTCTTTCTGAGTTTTGTGGATTGGATTTCTGTTAAGAGGTTTGCTTCATATCATAGATGGGGAAAGATCAGGAGACATTAGAACTGTGCCTGTCTTCTCTCCACCATCTTGGCTGGAAGAACTAGTGACTTTATGGACTAGGCTTTAAATATTTGTCTGCTTTTCCAATCACAGTGCCCTTCCCATAATATCAAAGTACTTAAGTTTAGACAGTAAGCACTTTGCAAGTAGGGATCATTTCATGTTTTGTATTTGTTACTCCAGAGGCTAGCCCTGTGTCTGGCACATAGTAGATGGGAAAATAAATATTTGTTTATATTGTATGCATTATAACCTCTGTACCATAATTAGAATTTAGATTTCTTTAATCAGAGTTTTTATTGCACATATATCTGTATGCCTCTTACCTATTATAAGACCTTGCACAATGTAAATGATATTAAATGAGTGATTCCCAACTAGCCTTGGTAACATAAATTGATACTCTTTGTAAACTGCAGCAATATTTTGTTTTTCCTTGTAGGGCTAAAATAATTTAGGAAAGAAGCTCTTAATGATGTGGACATGCTTAATATGGGCCAAATGTGAAGCTCCAGGACTTTGTAGACTGTTAAGCTATTGGAAAGATCTCACTACCCATTTCACAGAGATTTTAGGAAAGTCCTTTGCAACTCTTAAAGTATTACATAAATGTGAGCTCCCTATGCTTTACTGGTGCTGGGAATTTGTCTTGCATAATTCCTTCTAGCTCAAAAAAATCATAATTTCATGTTATACCCTAAATTTAAAAAAAGGAATATGGAGCAGATGATGTCTAAAGTCCTTTTAGCTCTAAATATCTGATTCTATGATCCAGCAAATTTTTGCAATGGAGCTTTTTGAAAATACTCATGTGCCCTTGACTTGAACTAATAAGTAGACCCCCCAAAAGCCAATACAATGGTACTTATAATATAGTGAGGTCTTGTGAATACTATTTTGATTATTTTGCAATATAGAGGGAAAGGGGAAGAAATTATTAATTTCCTTCCTTGCCAATGTACTTTTATAATCATCTTGTTAGAAAAGTAACCATAAGAATGTTGAATGACCTCACATAGTATTTTCTTTCAAAAAAAATATTTATTCAGTTTTTTTTCAAGGCAGGGTCATACAGTTAGTTAATATTAAGTTTCTGAGGTCACATTTGAACTCAGGTCCTCCTCACTCCAGGGCCAGTGCTTTATTCTCTGTGTCACCCAGCTGCCCCTCACATAGTATTTTCAACAGAACAGAGTTCATGTCATGAATCTACAAAGGACTTTAGAAATCATCTTGTCCATTTCCTTCATTCTAGAGAATACGAAACAGAGGTCAAGGGAAGTTAAGTGACTTGCCAAATGTCATGCTGGTATTACCAATTAGAAGTGAAATTTCATTCTTGATCTTTTGGTTTCAAAGTTAGTACTCTTGCCAATAGAACTACATTAGGAATAGATATTCTAAGTATCATGTCTCTTTTTTACTATTCGTCTTTCCCATCTCTTGCACAAACATGTATGTCTCCCTCATAAATTGACCCAGATATACACACAGATTATTTACCTCCTCCCATTGATCCCATCTCTCCCTCTTTTTTTTCTCTTTTTCTTCTCCATGAAGTTGCTGTACATTCACTCTACCAAATCTCCCTGCAGCTCTTTTAATACAATCTTCTCTGTAACTTGGAGGTGAGGGTCATTTATAGAAATTTTTCATAAAAATGCATGATTTAAAAAAATATAAAAGTCAGAACTTCATGGCAGAAAAACAATGAATGGATAAACTCAGACATTTGTCTCCCTCTTCTGACTGGTTAGGAGACTAACAAGACATTTTTCTAAATTAGTCTCTATTGAAAGGATCATAGATGGAATCATTGAGTCTCTGTTCTAATAGACTTTTGGTCATAAAATATTAGTTTGAGAAGCCTTTGTCTAAGTATCTCACTTTAGAAAGAAATGAACACAGACCTGGGAAGAAAACAATTGCCTAAAGTGGCAACATAAATAAATATCAAAATTAAATAAGAACTCCGTTCTTCTGAATTTCCTTCCAAGGTTTATTCTTCAGCACACCACTTAATGCTGCAGTATCTTCTACCTCATTTTTCCTTCTGCAATAGGGGAAAATGATATTGAAGAGAGAGGATGAGAAAGCAATATGGAGCCTAAATGACCTCTATGTTGACTATTCAGAATTTACCACCAGAAAGAAGAGGAATAGAACTACAGAACTACACAGTTGATAGACCACTATGCCTCAAGTAAGGAAGATTCATCTTCCTGGGTTCAAATTCAGATTCTTACTAGTTGTGTTATCCTGGGCAAGGCACTTAACCTTGTTTAGCTTAGTTTCCTCATCTGTAAAAGAAGATGGAGAAGGAAATGGTAGACTACTCCAGTGTCTCTGTCAAGAAAACCCCAATAGAGGTCATGAAGAGTCAGACATAACCAAAAAATGAAACCCTCAGGAGCACTAGGTTTTGGTTCTATTTTCAAATGTTTAAAGACCCTGTCTAGGTTTTATTAATATTGTTGTTGCTGCTGCTACTGGTGTTGCTGTTGTTTCTTTGTTTACTTTTTACTTTGTTTACAGATAAGAATTACTGTAGGAGATGGGCCTTACCCTTTCTATTTACAGGTCTATGCTTCTTTTTTATTATGATCCTACCTTGCAAGTGATGCTACCTTTCATAATATCTGGTTCTTAATCAATAAAATAGGGAGTTAGATTAAATGACCTATGTGAACAATTGATCAATCAATCAACAAGCATTAATTAAAAAGCAATTACATTTGAGGAGCTGTGTGAGGTATTGATATACTGACAGAGGAGAAATAGTTTCCTGCTTTTTGCAGTGTAAATACAGGAAGCTGACATTCTATCATTAGAGACAGCTGTGTGATACAAATATGTACATATAAAACAGAGGGAAGAGGAATAGAAAAATACTAGAAGCTAGAGAGATTAGGAACTCAGACACCATAATTGCAGAGAAAAAGCCTGGGACTTCAGATAAAGGCCAGTTCTTTCCCACAATGAAATCAAAGGCACACCTTGAATGTCAAAGGGTCTTGCATCTCAGATACCAGACATAACACAGAACAGAGTATATATGTTACATGCAAAATTTTCTGAATGCATTTCATCCCTCCCTCTCTCTTGTTATATTAACTACTGCTCTGGTACCATGCTTGATTTCAGTTCAGCCCCTGGTGACCTAGGTCTTTGACTTTCCATCTCTATACTCCATTTCCCTGAGGTTTGAAGAGAGAATACTAAGACATCATGATTCTTGTTCCTCAATGTAGGCCCAAGATGGTACATATGACTAACAAAAGTGTACCTCCTTCCACTTATCTCAGTGATTCAGACTTGGAGACTCCCAGGATGAATGTCATTTCTTTGACTCTTGCTCCTCCTAAATCTTTCCTCATCTACCTCAGTTTTAATGCTCTCTATTCCCTTTTCTCCTTTGACTTTCTTTTCTAGTGGGTCTTTTATAAGTCTTCTTGAATCAACAACATATTTCCCTTCATACTCGACCTATTCTTTTCATATTTGTGATAGAAATAATATATTGCAACTTTCCCTAATGAGGTTTCTTTCTATTATACACAAGAGGAAACCCAGCTGCCATCCCTTCCCCCTAATTTTTAGAGATTAGCCTTCCTTAAATGGATACAGTGTTGTCTCCAGTCAGATACTGGTTCCATTAGCATACTGCTAGTTCTCCATTTTTACTAATAGACCCTCCTTCTGTTATCCTCATTTAAGAATTTCTCCTTTCAGGCTTATTCCTGACTTCTTTATCATTCAATCTGCATTCTTTTGAGAACATATGAAATGTCCTAGATTGTCAGAATTGGAAGGGATTTAAGAGTTCAACTTGTCCCTTTTCTACTTCCCAACAAATTCTACACCAAACTGCCTCTAATCAGGCCAACATTTCCAATTTCTCTTCACCATAATCTTGGAAGAAGCTCTAAGTAATTGGTTCTGAGCCACATTTGATCTTATCTAGTCTGTTTACAAGTCTCCTAAGAACTCTTTGTCCATTTTTTCTCTAATCAGGTCATCATCTCTCCATTTACAACTCTTTCTCATCAGAATACTGCATTCTAGCTACCCTGGGTTCTGACAAGTTGAGTTTAACCGTAACTTTCCTGGATTTAGGTTCCCATTCCAATATATTTCCCCATTTCCTTGCTAGTTCCACTTTAAGTCTTTTTTTCCTTCCCATTCATTTCATCTCTATTCCCTTGTTCACTTTCTTGGAAAGGAATTGTCCTGTGTGCGCCCTTGGCTAAGCTATTCCTTTTCTACTTTGAGAGGTCGTATGACTTACAGGAAAGATCACTTTACTGGGAGTCAGGAATCTTGGATCTTAGTTCTAGCTCATCTACTTAAGCTATATTTGTTAATTTGCTTGATCTTTTTGTGTTTCAAGATTCTCATCTTTGAAATGAGAAGGTGACTTTTGGGGTACAGTGACATTCGGAATAACTAATCTCTAAATTTTTTTCGATCTCAGACTACAATTCTATATACTGAAATCATGTTCAGCTCTCATAGTTTATAGCAACATACTCTTAGATCACTTCCAAATGTCACTAATTGTGTGATTTTGGTGAAGATACTCTCTGATTCTGGAACCTTTCCAGGGAAAATAAGGAGTTAATCTAACCAGGTTAACTATTGACCTAACTAATAATAACTAATAATAATTCCAAACTCAACTTGGAATTGGCAATACCTGAGTTCAATTCTACCCTCAGAAATATCCCAACTCTCTTACTCTATGCAAGAAACTTAAAATCTATCAGTTTCATTTTCCTCCACTGTAAAATGAGGCTAATAGTTGTATTTGCCTTCCAGAGTTGTAAGGATCAAATGAGATAAAATTTGTGAAGTGTTTAGCCCTATTACTGACAAATAGCAAGTATTTAATAAATACCCATTTCATTCCTTTGTTTCTTACATCCAATTTTTAAGATCCTTTCCAGGTATGTCAGTTTATGTTTAAATGTTTTATATTTCTTTTATCTTATTTTTGATTAACATTTTATTTTATTTGTTATGAAAATTTTTCAACATGCAACATTCATCTACTTGCATATTTATGTTACACATGCTTCTACCATAACTTCTTCTCACCTTCCTCCCCTCAGCAGTGAACAATCTTGTAAAAGTGGTGCATGTTCATTTATGTTTAACATAAATTAATCATTTTGTATATCAGGACTTAAGCTGAAGGGGAAAAATGAGAAAAATCTTTAAAAAGTGAACAAAGTATACATTTAGATTCTATGAGATTTTTGCTTGTTTATCCTCTGGATGTGTATAGTGCTATCCCTAACAGGTCTCCCATGGTTGTCCTATATCCCAGAACTGCTGAAAGGGTCTTCATCCATCATAATTGGTCAACTCATATTGTTGTTACTGTGTACACTCTTCTCATGGTTCTGTTCCCTTCATTAAGCATCAATTTGGGTAATTCAAAGTTTTCTGAAGTTCAGTCTTTCATGATTTCTTATAGAGCAATAATACTCCATAATATTAATTTATTATAACTTCTTCAGTTATTTCTCAGTTGAGAGACATTCCTTCAATTTCCAATTTTTTGTCATTGTACAACAGAGAACTGCTATAAATATTTTTGAATATGTGGGACTTTTACCATTTTTATGATTTATTTTGAGCATATGTCTCGTATTGGTATTGCTGGGTCAAATTATTCTTTGGGCATAGTTCCATATTGCTCTCCAGCATGGTTGGAATGGTTCACAACTCTGCCAACAGTACATTAATGCCCCCAAATTGATCGCTTTCCCTTTTAGTCATCTTATCCAATCTAATAGATTTAATTTTTATATCCTAAGGAGTCTTTTAGCTCTTACATTCTATGAGTTCCTTAGACTTTCTGCTTTGTCCTATTACTGCATAGTGAGAATCTTAAGAATATTTCCAAAATTATACATTGAACTGAGGAAGGTATAGAAATAGAAGTTAGTGTGCATCATGAAATTCAACTTCTTTTATTTTAGTGGCAGAAACTATACTTTACTACTATATTTGTGCTACTCTTTCTGCTCTTTCCATAACAAAAGCATTAACCATCTCCAATGTCTGAATAGCTTAGTTATCTATTATGTTCAATAGATGTACGTATTCTTTTGTCTTCTCAAGAAATGAAAATGGAGTTCTCCTACTCAAGGTAACCTGGAAAAGAGCAGAAAGGCTCTGCTCCCCGGGGTTAGAAGGGTGGCCCACCAGAAGGGTGGCCTGCCAGAGCAAACGAACTTCAGCCTCCCGGAGACAGCCCCAAGGGCGTTGTGAGCCACAGCTCACAGCAACAGGGGAGTTTCCTGAGCTACGCCCCGGGGAGCAATGGGCACAAATTGGGGGAACAGCAGGGAGACCTGTGCCAGAGCAAGCACATGAAGCCCAGCCCTCAGGGCACACAGAGAGCAGCTTGGCCAGCTGAGTTCCAGGAAACAGAAGAAGGCAGAGCCAGTAAGCAGGAGCCTCCAAGGCATGAGCCCACTGAACCTAGGGAGGGGAGTGAAGAGAGATAAACAGCCAAGCTATGTCCCTGAAGCAGGACTTTGGTGCTCTAACCACATTCAGATACTGAACTCAGTCTAGGCCCCCCCAGAGAACAGCAGGGCCCCCTCTACCTCAGCCCTGTAGCAGAGGGGGGAGCATATGGTCATTCACAGACCAGGAGGGAGGAAAGAGCCTCACACACTGAGACCCTTGTGGGAGTGTCCCCAAAATCTCAGGAAGCACCCCCAAAACAGGCTTAGGCTGGGAAAATGAGCAAGCAGAGAAAAAAGAGAAACATCACTGAGAAATATTTTGCATATGAGCCCAAGAGGGATCAAAATACTCAGTCTGAAGATGAGGAAACACAATTTCCTGCATCTAAAGACTCCAAGAAAAACAGAAATTGGACTCAGGCTATGACAGAGCCCAAAAATGATGTTGAAAATCAAATGAGGGAGTTAGAAGAAAAACTGGGAAAAGAAATGAGAGAGATTCAAGAAAAACTTGAAAATGAAGTCAGCAGCCTAGTCAAGAAAATCCAAAAAAATACTGAAGAAAATAGCATGCTAAAAACCAGCTTAGGTCAAATGGATAAAACAGTTCAAAAAGTTATGGAGGAGAAGAATGCTTTAAAAAGCAAAATTGGCCACATGGAAAAAGAGATAAGAAAACTTTATGAGGAGAACAAATCCTTCAGACTAAGAATAGAATTCAGGGAGACTTATGAATTTACCAGAAATCAGGAATCAATACTTCAAAACCAAAAAAATGAAAAATTAGAAGAAAATGTGAAATATCTCATTGAAAAAACAACTGATATGGAAAACAGACTTAGGAAAGATAATTTAAAAATTATTGGAATACCTGAAAGTCATGATCAGGAAAAGAGCCTTGACATCATTTTCAAAGAATTACTACAGGAAAATTTCCCTGATATACTAGAAGCAGAGGGCAAAATAGAAACAGAGAGAATCCACCAATCCCCCCGAGAAAGAGATCCCAAAAAAACAACCCCTAGGAATATTATAGCCAAATTCCAGAACTCCCAAGTCAAAGAGAAAATATTACAAGCAGCCAGAAGGACACAAGTCAAATATCATAGAGCTGCAGTCAAGATCACACAGGACTTAGCAGCAACTAAATTAGAAGCTTGTAGGGCTTGGAATATAATGTACCAGAAGGCAAAAAGCTTGGAATGCAACCGAGAATCAACTACCCAGCAAAAATGAATGTCCTCTTCCAGGGGAAAAAGATGGACTTTCAATGAACCAGGGGAATTTCAAATGTTCCTGTTGGAATGACCAGAGCTGAACAGAAGGTTTGTTCTTCAGATACAGGACTCAGGTGAAGCATAGAGATTGGAGGAGAAGGGGAAAATATGACGGACTTAATGATGATGAACTGCATGTATTCTTGTATAGAAAAATGACACTGATAATACTCATATGAACATTCTCAGTTAACAGAACAGGTAGAAGGAGCTTTTATAGTTGAAGCAAAGGAGAAAGCTGAATTTTAAGATAAAATATGGTGTAAAAATGGAGTGAATAGGAAAAAGGGAAATGTAATGGGAAAAATAAAAAGGAGAGGGGGATATAAGCCAAAGTATTTCAAATAATAAGATTTTTCTTTATTACAATGAGCCATTGAAATGATATGGAATGGAAGAAGGCAAGGGGGAATGAGGGAATCTTCACTCTCATCAGAGGTGTCTAGGAGAGGAAACAGCACATATACTCAGTATGGTATAGGCATCTGGAGTAAGAAGGAGAGTGGGAGAGAAGGGTGAAGCAGGGTATGTGAGTGATGGAGGAGAGGATGGACCATGGTTGGAGAGTGGTCAGTTATAACACATTTTCTTTTTCACTTCTTCCAAGGGGCTGGGATTGGATGGCCTGTCTGGCACCATAGGGCCAGGTGGATGCTGGGCCTAAGGGGTGGTATGGGGGCTCGGGGCCTCTTGGCCCCAGGAGCAGGAATCTGTCTGTTGTGCCACTCAGCTACCCTACAGCAGAGTCATAGTGAAAGGAGAGAGAAAACATAGTGCATGGTAGTGGAGAAATATGAAAGGAGGGAGTTGTGATCAGCAAGGGCAACAGTGGAAAAATATGGAAGTAACTTTTTTCCATGGATTTATCATAAAGAATGTGATCCACCAGTGACAGATTTGTTGGTGTTGGAACAACGACTCAAGCATATTTTTTACTATTATTATTTTTTGAGGGGGGTGCAGGGCAAATGGGACTGGGTGGCCTGCCTGGGGCCACATAGCAGGGTGATCATTGTGTATCTGAGGCTGGGTTTCAATGGACCCGGGTGGTCCTGGCTCAAGGGCCAATGCTCTGTCCGCCACTCAGCCACCCCTACTATTATTATTATTTTATTTTATTTTGGGTCTTTTTTTTTCTTTTTTCGTTTGGGTTTTGGCAGGGCAGTAGGGTTCAGGTGGCCTGCATGTCACAGGGCTGGGTGATTATTGAGTGTACTGGGCCAGATGTGGCCTCAGGTGCTCATGGCTCCAGGGCTGGTTCTCTGTCCATTGCTCTACCTGAGCATACCTACAATTATTACTGTTTTTTTTATTTTAATTTTTTTCTCTCCCCTTTACTTTATCGCTCAAGCAAGTCTATGTTTATGGGGGGAGGGGTTATTTCATTTACTCTTAAACAAGAATATTTTATTAATGTAAAAAACATTATTTTTACAAAATGAGAATAAATATTAAATTAAAAAAACCTGACTCCTGGGGCAGCTAGGTGGCTGATGGCTAATGGATAGAGTACTGTCTCTGGAGTCAGGAGGACCTGAGTTTAAAAGTGAGCTCAGACACTTAATAAATGCCTAGCTATGTGACCTTGGGCAAGTCACTTAACCCATTGCCTTAAACAAATAAAATTTAAAAAAAAACTGAAAAAAAAAGAAATGAAAATGGAAGCTGATACTGAATTTGGTGTGGGAGAGGGGCAGCTAGGTTGCACAATGAAAAGAGTTTGTGTCTAGAGTCAAGAATACTCATTTTCTTATGTTCAAATCTAGCTTTAGATACTAATTGTGCGACCCTGAGCAAGTCATCTAACCCTACTTGCCTTAGTTTCTAAATCTGTAAAACAAGATGAAGAAATGAATGAGAAACCATACCCTTCTCCTATGAAAAAAGCCCCAAAAGGGAGAGGGCAGAAAGAGTCTGATAGCAATTGAAAAAACTGAATATTACAGTGAATTATCATTGTCAGTGGTGAATATTTTCTGTCCATTGTTTGCAATGCTTGTGCCTCATTGTGTTCTTTGAGATGTCTCATCTAATCAGTCACAAAATGTGTGAAGTGGAGGGGAGTATAGAAATCATTTAATTTTTCTGATTCCTTTTATTGTAGGTCTTGTGTTACACACATTTCTGCCATATGTGTAGGCACAGACTGAAGTACCAGCATGATGAGGTCTAGAATCCCTGGTTCACTAACACTAAGTAAAGTCTTACTGAAATAGAATGTTTATTTAACTTCAGATGGAGTCATAGCATTTAAGAACTGAAAGGGAACTTGGAATGGAACTTGTTATTGCTTAAAGAAAGTACTTTATTTGAGTCAGAGGATTTGGATTAAAATCTAGCCTCTTTCATTTGTGTGACATTGAACTATTAACATCACTGCTTTTATGTTGCAGTTTTTACATCTGAAAAATGAAGGTGTTTTACTAAATGAGTGCTAAGGTCACTGATGACTTTAAAATCTATTGTTGTATGATATGGGCAATATAGAATAAAAAATAGAATGTAAACTTTAATATATTTATATTATATGAAATTATATATTTAAGTGTTTAAAACAATAAATAGTATAGTCATATATTATTATTATTATTATTATTATTATTATTATTATTATTATTATTATTATTATTAAAAGGGTCAATGATATGATACCCTGGATAGGGAGAGAGTAAATAAGACCTTAGTTTAATTCTGCCTTGGATACTTGTATGGATGTGTGAACCAAGTCAAGTCACTAAATTTATCTCAAGTTCAATTTCATTAGCTGTAAAAATGGAGATAATAATCTTGACTCTACAAATTATTGTGAGAATAAAATGCAAAAAAATATTTGTAATAGTATCTAACAGATATATACCATTTTAAGATTTGTAAATACTTTACAAATATTTTTCCACTTGAGTCTCTCAACTCTAGGAAGTAGGTGTTACGAGTACCCTCATTTTTGCAGATGAGGAAGCTGAGGAAGACAGGGGTTAAATGACTTGTCTAAAATCATACAGCTAGTATATGTCAGAAGCTAGATTTAAACTCAGATCTTTGTGTTCGCACATCTGATGTTCTTTCAAATGTGCCACCAAGATACTCAATATTTCTAAACCATTTTCTAAATCTAATATTCCATATAAATACTAGGTCTTATTATTATTAATAGAAGCAATAAGACTAGTGTTATCTTATCAGAGGGTCTTGTTCAATTATCTTCTTTTCTATAGGAGGGGAAACAACTTGTCTGTAGTCAAACAAGTTACTTGCAAAAAAAAGACATCATCTCAAATGTCATAACATGCTTTCTAGTGCTCTTGATACTGTATTACCATTTACCTTTCCATTTGTGGTTTTGTATCTATATGGAAAGTAGAGCAGAGATTAATATCCCATGTCTACCCCAAGATATTGAAATAAGGAAATCTCTCCAACATAAAGTGCTCTGGAAAAGAAATGCTGTTAAAGTAAGTACTGAGTGGTGTTTTAAAATGACCAGCTTGAGACCAAGGCAATCAAATATGCAAGTGTTGACCTTCAGGTTCAGTTGGATTTTTATGCATTTAGGAGCTAATATTTCCACCTACAAATTAGAAACTATTATATATAATAATGATTTAATGTCCTCCACTTAACAAGATGGACAAGAAGAAACCCACTGACATTTTCCCACATGCAAAGACTAATTTGGAGATGTATATTAATTAACTTTATTGATGTAAAACCTACCATTTGGAAACAAGAGTTTGAACTTATACTGAGTTCTTCATCTTATTGATAGTTGTAAATTCACTTATCCTCCAAAATAATAAGAGAACATCAGGGACTCCAAATTTTATAGAAAAAAAATTTTTGGAGATGTTCTTAAAATTAGTTTTCTCTTTTCCAATGATAATTAAGGGTATTGAACTAAAAGGTTTGAGTGTACATTCCAGCTCTTTATATTTGATTATTAAAGGACCCTATAAGATTTTATATTAGGTCATTTAATTTAAGATACTAGGCTTACTAAGTTGTTATATGATGCTCTGACACATAAACACTTAGCCTCCCTAGGCCTCAATTTCTCCTTTTGAGGAAACATGGGGCTGAAGTAGATGATAACCAAAATTATTTTCAGCTCGAATAATTCGCATGTGAGTATATATTCTGCACTTAGGAATCTTTTAGATAGATGAAGTATATTTTCAGAAGTAAATATGGGTGTGAACCAAATCAAGAATCATTACTGCAAATATAACTAACATTCAAGGAATCATTTCTTGCAATTTCACCAAAAAAGTAAATTTGTTGCCTGAGTTTTCAGGATTATGGAAATAATGTCAAACCTGACCCCAGTGTTATATTTGGACACAGCTTCTTCGTGATATTAAACCATCTAACAAAATAATATCTAAAATTTATATATCTAAGTATAATATGTTATCCACTGTGCTACCTAGCAGTCTAATAAAATAATGCCTCCATCATTCAGTATTAATTGTTACTGAAACTGTTTGAAGTCTCAACAACAAAATTTTTACCCCCAAATCTATCTATCTACTCCCTTTGACACCCATGAAACAGGTCATTGAGATACCATCTCTGACCAAGATTTTAGGGTCTTTTCATGCTGGAACCCACTGCCCCATATGGCAGGAAAAAGACCCCTCATGTGCTATGCTTTTAGGTAAAAATAGGTTGCCATGTACGAATATTGAACCTACTACTGCTTAGTAATTCATTGTTATGAGTAATCAACAATGATTCAGACCTCCTGTATGTTCTATGACATTGAGTCCTTCCTTCACTATCACTAGACTTACAGGAGTGGATATTTGAGTTTCACTCAACTATATCCTATATGATTTTGGACAACTCATTTAATTTCTCTAAATCTCAATTTCTATCCTTTGTAAAATGAAAAGATTCTTAGTTCCCTTTTTGGTGCAGAGTCAAGATCCTATGATTTCAGTCCCAGTCACTCTCCAATTATGTATTTGGAAGCTTCTTTGCCTTTGTTCTTGTTATATGTACACTTAACTCCTTTGAGCTGTGTCATACATTCTTCTGAAAACACACAACTGCCTGTGGTTTCTATAACCTATCTCTGACAACATAGTTCTTAATGTTTTCAGGACCATGGTCTCCTATAACAGGCCTACTAGAAAACTAAGTACAATATGTCTTTCATTGATCAACTTCCCTGTACTTACAATAGCTTGGAAATTGGGCAAACTCTACAAATCAGGGATTGACCTATTATATTGTTGATTATTTATATTTAAGATAGGGATTGTTAGTAGTGAAGATTGAGCTAAAAATGTCATGAAAACATTTTTAGAGAACTGTGTTAAGTATTTCCTATCCCAAGCATATTCCCTTGATTTAAAAGTAAAAAAAGCAAAAAATCATTGAATGTCTTTTGCTTCTACAACAAAATACAATTTCCATAGCTTGACATCTAAAGTTTACAATTTGTCTTGCTTCATTTTTCAGATGTATTTAATTCCCTTACACCTACCTTATAGTTCAGTTAAATATAGTCCCAAACTGAGCATTCCATTTTTCCATTTCTATGTTTTCTTATAGAGGTTTTCCTCCCCTAACACTAATAACTTTTTTTGACTTCAATATGCTTGTACTCAAATTGAACATGCCATCTACAGAAGTTTTTAGTTGTTTTTTGCTTTTGTTTTTGTTTTGCTTTTTTCTAGCAAAGATACAACTTTTATTCACCTTTCTTTCATACAATTTTTAATTGGTTCCATTATTCAGGAAAAGTTTCATCTTCATTGAGACATGTTCCCGCCTTGGTCTTCCTATTCCAAATCTCAACCTCATCTAATTATAAGTTTTATTTTTTTCTCAAATTCCTAGATCTTCCCTCCCTCAAATGAGCTTCACTTAGATCAAAAACCAATTGGTTGATACTTGTGTCTACCAATCTATCATGTGTCTGATAGACCATAAATTATGCCATTTCTATCTTTGTCATTGTGTCCCAGGAAGCAAAGAAAGTTCCTTATAAATGGCAGGTAACTGATAAATGTTTATTGAATTGAATTAAAGTGATATTCATTGATACAAAGAATTGGCCTCTTTGAGTTCTTAGGATCATAAAATTTAGAATTAGAAGGAGCTATATGGGATCATCTACCTCAAGACTAAACCTAATGCAAGAGAAGGAGAGCAAGTGATTTGATGACAAAAAAAATCCTGAAATCAAATCCTATTTGTGATTTGTAAACTTTTCTCTGAGCCTCAATTTCCTCATCTTTAAAATTATATCATTAAATATGATGTCATTTAATCTCTAAATGTAAGAATTCTTCATAAAAGAAAGGTTAAAAAAATGAAACTCTGAAATATTACATGCCATGTTCAAGATCATCGAATATTGACTCCATATTCTAACATGAAGCAAAAAAATCTATATTCTAACATGAAGCAAAAAATCTAATCACAGGTTCACATTTTCAGGAAATTCTGTCCTATGATGGGTAAAGAAATGCAGTCTATTCAAGTATTCATAGCACTTGTAGAAGTAGGAGAACAAAATAGATTCACCATTTTCAAGGAGTTCTAATATACCTCAAACAAAGACTAGAAAGTTTGAGCTAAAATGGAACTTAAAACATAGCCAAGATAAAAGAGAGTTTTAAGTGTAAAATATCAAAGTTTAAAGTGATGTTAGAAAATAGAATTTTAGAATGTCTGGACTAGAAGAAACTTTCAAAAATAGACTGTCATCATTGACAGTAATCTTTAGATTATAGAATTTTAGAACTAGAATAGACATTAAGAGACAAATTAGAAACATCTACCCCCATCTCCACAATTTATAAAGGATGAAATTGATGACCAGAGGAGGAAAATGCTGTTATCATCACAGAGTGAATCAACTATGGAGCTAGAAATATACTGTAGATGTCCTCCCTCCTAATCTAGTATTAAATCTTTAATACAAAGTGACCACTCACAATGTAAATATGACTTTTTTTTTAGCCTGGGATTGCTGAAGGCCATTGGTAGACCACTGACAGACTCATGCTTGGAGGAGATAATATATTCCCTTAAGAAATTATGACTTCTGTTTATCATTGTGCCTCAAATAGATCTCAGTATGAATCAAGAATGGAATCATGTTTCTGCATACTTAAAATGACGTTAAGGGCAAAAAAAGGAATTTGAAACCTTGTCTTTTGAATAAGGAAAATCTGAGTGAATTAGTTGAGGATCACATTCAAAGAGACCATGAGAATTCCCCAAAGAGCTCCCACTCCTCTCCCTATCCCTAGAAAACAAAGAATTGCATTAAATTTAAAAGTCTGATTCAGATGCCTGAGTGACTCCAGAGGAAAAATTCCATGACCCTGGAAAGGAAATTGAGCACAAAATATTTTGTAAACTACTGGGTAATTTTAATGACTGGGTGAGAAAATGGTCTATTTTGAACTGTTCTACCTCCTACAGGAACTGGGGATGATCTCAATTATGACTTTGAGGGGATTGGAGAAAGGAAGAGATGACTGGCTCTAGTATATATTTATTTTGGGTTTTGTGGGTGGGGAAGGGAAAAAGAATAAGGAATGAAAGATAACAACAGAGATCAAAGGGTTATCTCAACAATTCATTTGGCAGAAGTCTTTTCAAAGTAGTTTTCTGTTTGTCAATCAATCCACCCATAATCATACAAAATCTATATATGTATTTATCAAACTCTCTAGAATCATTACATCTAGACAGACTTTTGGGGCAAGGAGAAAGAGAAGATCTCCTTGATTAAATCTGCATGAATTGTCAGTTAATTTTCAAGATGGGTTGAGGAGGGCATTTGATATATCTCTAAACTCAGGACAGTTATAGTTGGTTTCCCTGAGGTTGAGAAAGTGAGTTTGTCTTGATTATAATACCACATTTGGAAACTATAATGTGTATGGGCATCATTTACATTATTGAACAGCTGTGCAGCTCTCTAAATTTGCTTGTCTGTCATAATGTATGGATAATAATATCTAATCTATATTACTTAGAAATACAAAACACTGCATTTTAAATACAGGGAAATCTACAAGTTGAACTGAGGAACAAGTTTAAGAAATGGTGAAGGTTAAAACTCCTGGTATTGTCTCTAATATCAACTGAGGTCTAGAGTTAATCATAAGTTAGCTATATAGGATGTTAAAATTAATATGGCCCTTAGAGATAAAATTTACAGTTGAGTAAACTAAGGCTCAAAAAGGAGAATCAAATCATCCTTAAGATTACTGAGTTATTACTGAGATTAGATATCAAGTTTTTTTCAGTTCATTGTTCTTTCCACCATACACAATTCCT
Organism: Macrotis lagotis; assembly: GCF_037893015.1. Classification (NCBI taxonomy): domain Eukaryota; kingdom Metazoa; phylum Chordata; class Mammalia; order Peramelemorphia; family Peramelidae; genus Macrotis; species Macrotis lagotis. The sequence continues at coordinate 336,888,903 of NC_133658.1, forward strand.
TCATTACCATAAAAATTTTTAAGTCTTAAAAAGAATATTTCTTTGATTTTATATTAATAGAATAGAAAGAACATTGGACTAGAAATTAGGAGTCAAAGGTTTAGAGTAAAAGGATCTTAGAGAGCATCCAATTAAACCACTCCCTAATTTCAAAATCAGGAAACTACATACTATAAAAGGAAAGTGTTTTATCCAAGGTCATACATTGGGTGGGTAGGAGAATTGAAACTTGAATCCAGATTTCCTGAATCCTAATTAAGTACTCTTTCCACCATACTAATCTGTTTTTCATTATTCTATTACATACCACCTCCAATCTCTCACAGAATGAAATTATTTCTCATACTCAGAGGATAGAATAGGTGATCACAATTGTAAAGGATAGTGGTCTCAGCTCCAGTGTTAATAATGTCTATGATCTTGGGGAAATCATCAACCTTTCTAAGTTTTAAATTTTCTTCCATGAAATAATGTTCAAATTAGATGCTCTATAAAGTCCTTTCACTCTCCAAAGTCCTCTGATCTAAAAGCTTCATTAATTATTCTCTGAATAATCACCACTATAGTAGGTACTATGAAAGGATACAAGAGACAAAGAGAATATGATTTCTACTTTTTAATAGGTTTGGTCTTGTTTAAGAGACAAGACTCTGAGCCAGAAAGAAATGCAAGGACAAAATAATACGTGCTAGGTCCAGTAGTGTCAAGCAAAATGTCTATAGGATTTTAGATAGGAGAGATGAAATTGAGCAAAAATAATCAAGGAATACTTTATTAAAAAACATAATTTACTTTGGACCTTAAATCACAAAATATGTAACCTCTAAGTTTGTTTCTAATTCAAGTAGTACTGATCCATAGAATATCTTACAGACCTGAAAGCCTGCTGCAGTGATAGAGAATTCATTATTGCCATAGGCAGCCCATTCCCCTTTTGGTAACTGCAATTGTTAGGATGCTTGCCTTTTCATTGATCTTTGCCTCTTCAATTTCTGAGCCACTGACCTTAGTTCAAAAAATTCTAATCCCTCTCATGTTTATCAGAAATTAGAATACTGAAGATGCCATTCAAATCTTCCAGATGAAATGAATGATATAATCTCTTGTTAGAGCATTATGGTATACAGCAGGAGGATGGTACAGGCATGCATAAAATATAGAACAAATAACTGACTAGAGTACTTATAAGGGATATTTATATTGTGAGGAAATGGAGAAAGAATAAGAATTATGTTGTATATGACCCAAGGGTGCTTTAGTTAGACTTTTGGAGAAAAAAGTCTATGGGATGTGATCTTCCTATCACTAAGAATATAATAAGAGAGTGAGTATATCTTGGTCCCAGATTAACTACTAGCTGCTAATTGTATAGGGTACTGTAATAAACCATTGTGTAGCACAGTAGAAATGCTAAGTTTTGATAGGAGAGAAACAGAGAACTTAGTCAGAAAAATGAAACCAGAGTGAGATTAGTTTCACAATCAGAATGAACAGGAAAAAGCTGCTGATTTTTGGTTATTCTAAAGAAGAGAGGACTGAGGGAAGCATTAAATAATGGCGCTAATTTACTTGGAGTGATATTAGGGGAAAGATCACTGACCTCATCTTTTTGTTTGCTTGCTTTTATAGAGAACTGATTGACAAGAAATTAGTTGATGCTATAGACTGAGATATTTGGGGAAGACAAAAAGAAAATTTTTTGACTATAAGAGCTTATTCATTTTTTCTTGCTCTATGAAATGAAGGTGTTGGACCAGATGATATCTTGGAAAACTTCTAGTTCTGAAATGACATAGTTCAACAGTGGAATAGGTAAATAAAGAATATTATGAACCCTACTTCTCTGATATTGTGGGGAAAGGTGTTCAAGAGGATTCATTGTGTTTTTATTTGTGTTTTAGACTAACTAGGAAAAGAAAGAACTAGGTCAATCAACAAGCATTTAACACTGATAGATGCTAGATCTAATAATAAGCATAGGGAATAAAAAAAGGAAAGCATCCCCATTGTCAATTGCTTTGAATACTAATAGAAGAGAAAACATATACATGAATAGATGGAAACCAAATACAGAGATTATATTTCCACAGCTAGATAGAAAGCCAGGTCTGGAGTCAGGAAGTACTGAATTCAAATATGGCTTCAGACAATTGGTATCTGTGTGACTCTGGGAAAGTTACTTAGCCCTGTTTCCTCTGTTTTCTTATCTCTAAAACAATCTGGAGAAGGAAATGTAAAATCACACCAATATCTTTGCCAAGAAAACTGTTAAATTTTAAATTTCAAGCAAAAGTCTATTTTTTAATCTTATTGGTAATAAGGAGCCATTCTAGTTTATTTATTAAGGGATGAACCCTTTGAAAAGAGAGCATTTATGGTCTCTTCCCTTGGGTATATACAGTTTAACTGGGCCTACTATCTGAGATCCATTTAATGTTGTGCCCACCATATATTTTATTCTGAGAGTCTAATAGCTTATATCTCTATAGCATTTTACAGTTTGCACAGATTAGAATTCATAAATGACATGGTCTTTGGAGACAATTGGGCTTAAGTGCTGAATTTGAACTCATATAATTTTGATGTTGGGACTGGTGTTCTGTCCACTACCACCTTGCTTGCCTAATAAATGTTAATTAATTAGATACTTATATATTTATATAAATAAATACACATGTTTGTATACATATTTATGTACTGTTTGAAAAATTATTAAATTGTGATGGAATACAATTCTATTAAAATAATGATGAGATATCTTCAGAAAAATCTGGGATGATATAATCAAAATATTTTAATGATTATCAACTGTGAAAGATTTAACTACTTTGATAAATACAGTGATCCATGACAATTCCCAAAAAGACTATGATGAAAAACACTATCTACCTCCAGAGAGAGAAAACTAATGAACACTGAGTGCAGATTAAATCATATATTTTCATTGTCCTGATTTTTTGTGTTTTATTTTCCAATATGATTAATATGGTATTTTTTTTCATTAAAAAAGTCTCACAAAGACAAAGAAATTTTAGGAAATCTTGTAAGCTTGTCATAAATTTAGGGTTTTGGAAGTGATCCAATCCAGCCTCCTAGTGGTAAATGAGGAAACTGAGGGTCAAAGATTAATGTCAGACATTAAAATATAGCACAGCAAAGATTCAAATACAGGTACTCTGATTTCAAATGTAGTTTTCATCCAGCATCAAACTGACATTCTACACAGAACAAATATGTTTAGTATATTTTGGGGGGAGATTACATTTATAGACATTTTTTAAAGAATAAAACAAAAATAGAATCAATTTCCTAAAGTACATGATAGAATGTCTTGGGGTTTTTCCCTTTTTTGAATGATTACTTTTTTAATTACTAAATTCATAATTTAAAAATTGAATTGAATTAACTGAATTGAATTTACAAAGCTCATTCCTCCAGATTAATTTATGAGTTATGTAATTCTAATTTACTAATAAGAAAACCAAGATATATAAAAGTCACATAAGAAGTCCAAGGTAAAGTATAGCAAGGGTCTTAAACTAGGACGTGTGATGCCAAGTTCAATATTTATTTCATTATCTTAGATTATCTCTTATCACAAAAATTCAGGCTTATATGATCTAACAATCTATAGTTCTGGATAGATGCACCTGTGATATACATTTGGGGTGTGAATTAACTTTGATGTGGCATTCCATTCCCTACCATGCAATTGCAATTTCATTTCCTGTCAATTATCCATAATAGACCAACCAAAATCCCTTAATATAGCCTTTTTAAACTTTTGGAGCTAGCATACTAATATCTCTTCACATCAATATTATCTGGGTTGGTGTTGTATCCCTTTTCTAGACTATAAGTTCCATGAGAACAGAGCATCCATATCTTTTTTAATATTTGGATTTCCTTCAATATCTACCACAGTTCACATCACACAATAGATGATTAATATTTTGTATTTCTATTGATGTTGCTGAATACACAGTTATCATGCAATAAATAATTCCTAAGTTGAACTGAACTGAAGTCTGGCAGAAAGAAGTTTTCCACACTTTTGCATATGCAAGAGATGTATAACTCCTCATCCAGAAAGAAGCTTTCAGACAGTTTGTCCCCAGCATCCTGGACTGGTTCCAGGGCACAATCTAACTCCATCATTTCCAGCAAGGACTTAGCCCATTAAAAGCAAAGCCTTCACCTGGAGCACCTGAGACATCGATTCCTTGGGCCCATCTGCCTTGTTTATTGGAGTGGTAAAAGCTTAATCATTTGGGAACTATGATTTCTCCATGCTGTGCTTCTCCAAACCATAGGACTTTAGAGTCATGAGGGGGGCAACCTCTGACTAGTCTTTCTTCCAGCTCATTTTAGATTCAAGAATTCCTTCTATCTCTTTCCTATAATTCTGCATCATATGGCATTAGAGAGGACAGTAGAAAGCATGTGGCTTTTCACCAGCTCAAATGCACATTGTAAATAAGTCTGCTCTTCCTAACTGAGTAGAATGAGACTGACGATTACAATATTTTATCTGCTGGGTGGGCAATTCATTAAAACAGATATCCAGTGTTTTAATCACTCTGCCAAACCACCATCTGTTTCCACCTCTCTTTCCCCTGCTACCCCAAACATGTCCCCCGCCTACCTCTATAGAATCAGCCAGGTCTCAATATAGGAAGGGACAGCTTGCAAGGGGAGTTTTTTGTGACTGTGTAATAATTCATCTTCTGAGCCCGACAGAGCAAGCTGTTAGATGCTGTGAATCTACACAACAGGCCCTACTCTGCAAAACCCTGGCTCTTAGTAAAAGATGGGACCTGCCCAGTGAAGCAATACTCCTTCAGAACCAAGTTTCCAAGCCAAATCTTTCTGCAGGGGCTTAGGCATTTCCTCTCTAGTTCATTCAAAAGGATTCTCTTGGAAAAAGAACTCAAGATGATACTGATATCAATTTATAATATGCAAAAATAGTAAACATTTCTTTAATGCTTTACAGTTTGTAAGGCAAAATTTTCACAATTGTACAATGAGTCCAAGAAGTTAGTATAAATAGGATCAGAGGATAATAAGGTCAGAGATTTAGAACTGCAATGAACTTTAGAAGTCATCTAGTCCAATCTTTTCATTTTACATTTATGGATTTGGAAAGTTAAACAACTTGCCCAAGATAACATAAAATTAAAATTTAAACTCAGGATCTCTTATTGAAGAGTCAACATTCTTCTATTGCATGATATACCTCAGTATTACTGAATACTTGAGGAATCAGACTTGAGGATGTGACGTGACTTATCCTTGGTGACAGAATTAGAAGATGTCAGAATAAGGGAGCATATGTGTTCTTGGTTATATTTAGATTAATGGAAAGTTCATTTCCTAATTCTTGTTAAAGGAGCCATGTTGAATTGTGACACACTTGAAGCCAGAATACCAAGAATTCATTGCAATTGGCTTTCCATATTTATGAACATGACTTCAGACTTTGACACTTTCTTCAGTGTTCTATAATTTTATCTGTCTATGTATGTATCTATATAAATATATATATTATATATATATACATATATACGTAGGTTCTCTATAATTTATTTTGTCCTAAATAGAATCATGACTTTACTAATGTGTGAAAACTTTTAGTACAGCAAATAAATCCCTTATCCACACAAGTCAGCAAATTTTTCATTATTTATCTGTGTGTATTCTGTGCCTTGATCAATCAAATGGGTTATAATAGAGGAAGAATCAATATTTGTTTCTTAATTGTTCTGAGATCAGCCTTTTTTTCACTGTTCACTTCTCCCTCATATCTATGATTATGTGGATGATGACAAACAATGATATTCATATTTTATAATAGTTTATGCCTTGGAATTGATGGTTTCTAGGATCCCTTTTTGACACTTAAATTCATATGGTATTGGTTAGTTTTGTCTCCCTTCTTTGTGTGACCTCCAGTCTCCTGATATTTCTGTGTTGATCATCCATACTCCATGGCTTCTCCTAGCCATTCCTTCCTCCACCTTCCCCCCCAACCCCCATGGAAGTAATCCCTCAGCTCACAGATATCAGGCTATTATCATTTATGCTCAGTCCCTTCAATGACTATGATGAAATATAGCCTACTAAAAAAAGGTCTTTTGAAGCTTGTTAAGGACAGAAAAGCTATAGGATTTAGCTTTCCTTTATACTAAGTGATCATAAAGAAATTGCTAGAATATTTTCCCCCAAAGTGACATATTTGTTAGCAGAATTTATTAGTATAGAGCAAGGATTTCTATAGCATCAAGACAATCAAATAATTTCAAAACAAAAGTACGTCCTTCAAGTTTACTCCAATATAAAAGTCCCATTACAAATCAGGAAAACAAAAAGCAAAAATAATGATTTATCCCACTCCCTGTTCCCTAAATATACTTTCTATATTGAATTCTGGAATTCCAGTTCTTAGACAGTAGATATTGTTTTGTAATATCCAGTTTCACTCCTTTTAGAAAACAAAACAAAACAAAATAAAATATCCCTTTATTCCTTCTAAAGTTTTCCATATATCTACCACAGGAAGTTTTTCCCTGAGTCAACCTAGGAACTATAATTATGTAAGCATTAAGTAACTACAATTCTGTAAGAACACTCCCCTTTCCCTTTTCTTCACCACTTGTTTCAGCTTCCTGCACATATTACATGCATAGGAAGCTTTCTGTGGTCTTATACTTCCTTCAGGGCACAAATTCAAATAGAACCTTCTCCATAAAGTTCTCTCTAGTGCCCCTGATGTGAGCCTAACCACTTCCTTTCTATTTTCAATAATGCCACCTGGTATGGTAAAGAATTCTTCATTCCACTAAATTGTGAGCTATACAATGCTGAAATTATACCTATTTTCATATCCTTAGTGACTAGCACTAATACTTTGATGAATCTGTGAACTAATCAAAGTGAGTCAGTTCAACTGATAACCCATTTAGCATTTTTATCTAATGATTTATATTCTTGCCCACATTTTCCAGTAAATTCTCTTTAGGTTTTCTATCTAATTTTATTTCCTTGAGCATAGGGACTGCTTTTGTCTTTCTTCCTTTTTTTCAGTACTTAGTAGAATTACTGGAGTATAGTAAGAGCTTAAATAGTATTTATTAACTACTTGTGCATTACATGCATTACCTATTCTTTACCTTCTTTACAAGGGCAACGTGCCTGTATTTCTTGTCATGCACAACAGAGGAATATTCCTTAAAACACTTCTAGATTAGGTCACTGGTGAAACTGTACTCAAAAATTCAACTGTACTTAGGATAGCCTCTCCATTTTTCTTTGGATGGACCACATGAAATTTTGATATTTTTAGAGATCATGATGCTTCAAGATCTACAGACATGGATAATCACTATTAACTTATTTGTTTAAAAGATATGGTGGAAATGATAGAAGGGGGAAACAGAAGATATTGGAGCAACTTGAGACAGTTAATAATAATTTCAAAAAAGCAATATAGTCTATTCTCTTCCTCCTATTTAATTATAGGCATAATTATTTTCCATCTGGAATGTCTGTCTTAGATATATTTATTGATATACTAATTGAGTAGCCTGGATATATCCATTTGCATATCAGAGCCCAGAAAATAGGTATTTTTCATTCAATTAGTTGTGTATTTTTTGGTTGTTTTTTTTTTTTCTTTAGGGATTATGAGATCAATCTCTTTTAGGAAATCATGACTTTCACTGGAGATGACCTATTATTTATGACCAAGGGTTTGATGTAATCAGTATTTATCATCCATAAAGAAGACTGTTGGAGATTTCAGCATCTATAAGGAATCCTTCTTCAATATGAATTGCCCAAAATATTCTCAATAAACATGATATTCACATTCAGAGAGTGTTTTTATTCTTGCTTGATCTCAATAGTCAAAGAGTTTTTAAATAACATGATAGCAACTATCAAGGAATCTCATTTACATGATCTAAATCTCTATCTGAATATATATGTGAATATACTTTACTCCATTTGAGCTACATAATAATCAAATGAAGTTAGGGTTTGATTATTCTCAAGAGGAAGCTGGTGATACAGTAGATTGCATGCTATGTCTGAAGTCATAAAAACATGCCTGAGTTCAAATATGGATTTTGACATGTCCTAGCTGAGTAACTCTGATCAATTCATTTAAGCTCTATTTGCCTTACCTTCTTCATCTGTGAAATGGGGACTAAAATCATCAACTTATTAGGATTGTTGTAAGAATAAAAGAAGATATTATTTAAAAAAAACAAATAAAATAGGGTCAGATGAATAATAAGCACCATTATAAATGCTCATTCTCTTTTTCTTTTTCTATTATCATTACTGTATGAAAGATGAGGAAACTGGGTTAGATAATTCTAATATTATTTATGTTTAATCGAGATAAAAAAGTACACACATGGATCAGTGGATACTGAAAATCCATTATAGTGACACTGATTTTTTAATACATTATTTTAGTATATTTTATGATGACACAGCTTGCAAAATGAACCATTAATGTTTTTAAGATTTCTTCAATACGTATATACTTGAACTCATCCAATCCTCCTTTCACATATTTACTAACATTTCTACTTCTTGGTATTACATGTTCATTTTCTATCTGTCCTAAAGTTACTTCTAATTATAAATGCTGTTGGAATGGTGCACTAAAAATGGGATCCATGCCAAGATATGTATATACTTATTTTTGATCTTCACTATCTGGATTATTTTATGAGATATTCATAATATTTTGCCTCTTACTACTCTACTTAATTGAGTTTGTTTTTCACATTGGTGTTTCTTTTGGTTTTATTCTCTCTCTCCCAGCAAGAATATCAAGACATTTTTACTGACTAAGGCAGTTTATAGACTCATTTGCTCTTATTCTAATTATATTGTTTTTAAGTTTAATTTTACATCAGAATTTATTTTCTTTTATTTTACTATTTTTTCTTTAAGACAATGTCATTAATTTTACCACCAATGTTTCCCTACCCCCTCATTTTTTTTGATTTCTCATTAGATCAGTCCAAAGTTGGTGGACTTAAACTTGATCATTTCTTAGGCTTGCCCAACTTCATTTTTTTTTCCTAAAGAAAGATTTAATTTATTTTGAATTTTACAATTTCCCACCAATCTTGCCTATCTCTACCCACACCCCATGGAAGGCAGTCTGTTAGTTTTTACATTGTTTCCACAGTATGCATGATCTAAGTTGAATATGAGTGAATGAGTTGAATGAGAGAGAAATCATACCCTTAAGGAAGAAAAATAAATTATAAGAGATAGCAAAATTACATAGCAAGATAACTTTTTTTAATTAAAGGTAATAGTCTTTGATGTTTGTTCAAACTCCACAATTTTTCTCTGGATACAGATGGTATTCTCCATCACAGATACCCCAAAATTGTGCCTGATTGTTGCACTGATGGAATGAGCAAATCCATTAAGGTTGACCATCATTCCCATATTGCTGTTAGGGTGTTCAGTGTTTTTCTGGTTCTGCTCATCTCACTCAACATCAGTTTGTGCAAATCCTTCCAGGCTTCCTGAATTCCCATCCCTCCTGGTTTCTAATAGAACAATAGTGTTCTATGACATACATATGCCACAGTTTATTAAGCCATTCCCCAATTGATGGACATTCACTTAATTTCCAATTCTTTGCCACCACAAACAGGGTTGCTATGAATATTTTTGTACAAGTAGTGTTTTTACCCTTTTTCATAATCTCTTCAGGGTATAGACCCAGGAGTGGTATTGCTAGATAAGAGAGTATACACATGTTTATTGCCCTTTGTGTGAAATTCTAAATTTTTCTCCAGAAAGCTTGGATAAGTTCACAACTCCACCAGCAATGTATTAATGTCCCAGGTCTCCCAAATCCCTTCTAACATTGATCATTGGCATTTCTGGTCATATTGGGATTTCCCTTTTTCCTAAATGATTATTATTATTTTAGCTTACTTTATCATGTCAATTGTCTTATATGTTTATTCCTATATCAATACCTAGTTATTTCATGATAATTACAATATAAATGGCTTACTTTTCTGACATTGTTTGGTAATTCATATTCTCTTCTTTTTTGCATTAAATATACAAGATATTTGAAATATATGCCATACTTGAAATATTCACTGTACATGAAATTCACAGGATACATAAAACATAAGAGATACTTTGAACATATAAGATATGAGAACTATACATGATATACAATATCTACATGATACATGAAGTTCATAAGATACATGAAATAGACCAGAACAATGTCTTCTCCTTGCATCCACCATGTAATTTCAGCCTAAATCCCAAACCTCTTTTCATTCCTTTTCCCTCAGCCCCTAGGACCAGCCTAATCAGCTTCTGCCCACTTCTGAGAGAATCATCATCTGTGAGACTTGATCCCTGCTGGGTGGCTCCTGAGATGGTTACAGGTTCACATTATGACCGTGAGTAACCTGAGATAACTGCTTTAGTTAAGACATCCTGCTTCTTCTGGCTCTTCTGGCTTAAGGGATTATAGAGAAGGATACGGAGATTTAGGAGCCTAACCCCCCCCCCCTTTTCTGGTATTTTCTCTATGATTTAAGGACTGAAGACTTAAAAGATTCAATGCCTAGGGGCAAATAGGAGGTGCAGTGGATAGGGCATTGGCCCTGGAGTCAGGAGCACCCAAGTTCAAATCTGGCCTCAGACACCCAATAACCACCCAGCTGCATGGCCTTGGGCAAGTCACCCATCCCCATTGCCTTACAAAAAACTAAAAAAAAAAGATTTAATGCCTCCTTCAATTCCTCTGCTAGATAAGTGTTTATGTGATTGTGATAGAATACTATTGTGCTATAAAAAATGATGACATGGAATGTTTCAGAAAAACCTGGTAAGACTTAAATGAACTGATGCAGAGTAAAAATGAGTAGAACCAGGATATTATGTACATAGTAACAACAAGATGTTCAATTGCAAAAAACATAGTAAGCTACTCTTATCAATATAATGACCTCATATAATTCCAAAGATTCAAAGGTTCTGATTCTCTTCTTGAAGAAAATATTCATGATGAATTAGAAGATGGTTTCATTAATAGGGATACCTATCCCCCATCTTCTTATTTGTCTTAAACTTAAACCCATTTCTCCTATTCTATATTTTTATTATTATTACTATTACTACTACTATTATTATTATTACTCTTTGAGTTCACTAAATTCCAAAACATCTTTTGACTTGGTAAAGAGGTTTCTCATGAAATTTATAGCCTAATTGTTCTACTTCTGTAGAATTTGTTATATAAGCTGCTGTGATCTTTATGGTGGTTTTGTAGTCTATGTACATCATGATCATTGTAAGGTAATAACAATAGCACATCCCATGAAAGGATGATTTGCATGAAAGATGTAACCAATTACTATCCAGTCTTTTGTTTACCTCTCCAAGGAGAAACTGGAAAACATGTTTCCAATTAGAAGAAATTCCTTTTTGTTTTCTAGGTTTATTTAGAGAGATAAAGCATGTATTAAACATTTTTTCTCTATCTCAACATAAACACTATTGTATACAAATACAAGGGAATGAGGTGATAGCTACCACAAGCAACTTACATGATAATAGGAGGTGATAACTTACACCTTTAAATGTTTAAGCTGGGGAAGATGAGAATTAGGTCTGACTGGTCTTGGAGATGACCAGGAAATGAGTCCCAGTTCCAGATCTCAATGAGAAACACAAAAACAAACAAACAAACAAAAACACCAAGCCTTGCCTATTTAGAGCCCCAGGTGGTATCAAGTAATCCAAAGACCTGATGAAAAGAAGGGGGTGTTGACAGTCTTAGTGGAAATGCTGTGTGATATAAACACCATGACATGGAAAAGTGTAGAAAATTGACAGTATTTGTGTACCTCAATTCTTTTCCTATGATCGTACTGGAAAATAGAACTAGAAAATTAATGGTTATATATCTAAAATGGTCCTTCTTTAACATCTTATAGACCATTGTCAAATAGTTCATCACCATCTCATAAAGATTTTAAGGGTTGACACAGGACTTATTATTATCATCATCATTATTGTTATCATCATCATCATTATCATCATTATAATTAGTTTCATAGGATTCCAAGACCAAGAATTTTACTATCTAGTATCCAATATTCTATAGTTGGTTCTCTATATTAGAACAGGCTAGTTATTGAACAACAAATTCAGGTTATAATCAAAACTTTTATAGATCACACAGTCTATCAGACTTTGCATTGCTCTGTCAGAATTATTAAAAACTTGATTACCTCAATTCCACTACAAAGTATACTGTAGGATTGTGTGAAGGTTGAACATAATAATGTATGAGATTAATAAATATTTGTTGAATTATTTAATTCAATTAAGGCTGTGCATACATGTATATGTTTGTGCTATTCATGGTTGTATATATACATGTATATGTGTGTGCTATTCAACCATACTAATCTATCATCTTCATTCCTTTAACTGAACTTTTAATAATAATAAAATATTATTTCATATAGTGTTTCAAAATCCTTTCCAAAATCATGTAATATAGAACAAGTGTTTGTCTACCCATTTCAGTGAAAAATAATCTACCATATTCAAAGAAGTTCTTATATTCTTGATGTCATATAGATAATAAGTAGCAGAATTAGGACTCTCCAATTTCCCAACTGCAATATTGCTATTTAATATTTTTGATGTCACTTATTGGTATTCTCTTTTTTATATTATTGTTTAACTTTATGTGGACTTACATATTTTTCCCAGTTATACTATAAATTAATAGAAGATATTTTGTATCCTGAATGTACCAAGAATTCCGGTCTCCGTGTCACAGGTACTTCATGGAATGTTTGAATTAGAAAGGATCACAAGGGATTGGTTGTTTTAACTCCATCATTTTAGAGATGACCAAACTAAACCCCCAAGAGCTTAAGAGATTTTGACTAGTTCACATAGGCAATATATTAAAAAAAATATGAGACTTTAAGTTTGATAGTTATTTCCCTATCACATTCTATCTTCTCAGTAGTTGAAGATTGATTTTTCTTATCTTCCTTATCTAGAGATCCAGTCATTCAATGGCTATGCTACATCTTTTCTGCTTGCTTATGCTTTATGGCAACAATTAGAGAAAGCTAAGCAGTCAGCTTCAGCTGTAGGCATGATAGATATTCACCATCAAGTTATTATTTGAATTATATTACTAAGTTAGATAGCTAAGTAGGTAGACAGATAGATGGAACTTACATTCTGAAGAAGAAATACAGCACATTAAAAGGAGTAAAAAAAGTGGATTAAGGGGGGATTTCTGCTCACTCAGTGACTTCATGAGATGGTTGGATAAAAGTTTGGGGTAATTTGTAGAAAGGATAATTTTTTTAATTGTTCAGATTTGATTAATAGGCTTCTGAATTGGTTTTGTGATCATTTAGGAGATATGTACATGTACAGGTAGATGATGCTAAGGGCCAATACTTTAGATTTAGCAGTTGAGAAAGAAGGGAAAGGTGAGACTGAGAACATTCAATTTGGCAGGAGATCAGGATTTGCATCCCCTTTTTGTTATTTGCTATCTAGTTGACTTTAGTTCTCTAGAAGGTCACTGATTCTCTTACCTGTAAATTAAATCCACTAGATTAGAGTATTTCTAAGTTACCCTCCCCTATAACCCCTATCCTCAACTTTAAATCTTATGTCTTATGAGATTTGAAAGATATTAAAGTTGAATTGTTTGGACAGTGTCAAACTTGATGCATTTCTAAAAAAACTAATGTAACTTCAGAAATCACATCAAAGTACCTGAATCTGTATTTCCTTTCTATTAACACATCATTCACCTAGAGGTCTATGCAATATATACATTTCAGGCTCCATGGCAGGTTAGTAGTGGCACTGGTAGTAATGATGTCTGTGGTGGTGATGGTTGTTGTGGTGGTGGTGTGTGTGTTTGTGTAGCAGAGGGATGATATATTTTAGAAAAGGAAAGATTTCTGGTATCCTCTTCTCACAGATACACACAAAGATCATACTGCACACTGTAAGCTCATTCTTTGACCCCAGGAAGAAAAATACTTCAGAAAGAGATATACCATGTTCCATCTGGCCCTTGCAAAAATCTATGTGGGGAAGGAAGTCTCTCTAATTCTTCCTGTTATCAAGAGTGGGATTTTTCACATCAGCCATCATGCCTGACTCTTTCAAAGACAGATGTTCCAGAGGCTCAGACAAAGCCATCAATGTGTCCAGAGCCAGGACACAGTCAACAGGATTGATGTTGTCTTTTACTGTGTTCCCAGCTCAAAGCAAACAGTTAGACTTTTAATGAACCTAAAAGCTTAGCTCCAATAAAGCACCACTTAGCACAAATTAACAGGATAGGTGGATGATCAGCAAAGAAGCAACCTCTTCACTTGTCTTTTAAAGCACTCAGAAGTTGGGAACATGAACAGGCAAATGAGGGCAAAGGTCAACGCAGAGAAGTCTGTAATCTGGTGCTCTCTGGTTGTAGCCTATCTGTCTAGGGGTGGCATTCTTCCAATAACCACTCTGAATCAAGGTGTTCTTTAATACCTGTCATCACAAGATCCATGACCCCATGCTCTCCCTTTATGCGGTCCCACCTAATTTTTCAGTACACCAAAATAACATCAAAACATAGAGAAATGAATTTAGAGGTCATCTAATACAATCTCCTCATCATATTTTAAATTTAATTTATGCTGTTTTGAAAACTACCACAGATATTTCACAGTCTTCCTCCCCAAAGGACTTTCCATTATTGAAAAAAGAAAAGAAAATGAATTGACAATGTCTATGTAGTATAAGTAATGATTAAAATATGCAGTTCAAAAATTTTTTTATTGAGAGAAGAGAAGTGGTTCATGATTTCCAGAACCAAGATTGCTCAATTCATTTTATCTGAATCCTGGTGACTTTTAATGTTGCTTTATTTATTTCATTGTGACCATTGCATATGTTGTTCTCACAATTTCGATTTCCCCCTTCCATTTTTTCCTCCTGATTTCCTGAATTCTTCATTTCCTATGAAGGGGTAACCTTGATTTTAAGGGTTTATTGTTTATTTTTTTTGTATTAATGTTTTTTTGCTTTAAATATTTTGGTATATATGGGACCTCTCTTACTGCTCATGATTTTTTTGTAACAAGTGACCTTTAATGCAATCTTTACATTATACAGTAGAGGAAATTGAGTATAGGATTGTAAAGTTTTTATTCAAGGCCACAGAAATTGGTACTAAACTGGCAGTTAATCTCAAACTATCTGACTCTAGATTCTTCCCAAGAAACCACCCTGTTTTATATTTTATTATTTTTTTGTTTGAATTGTTTTGCTTTTTTGCTCAAAAATACACAATAATCATATTTTGAAGTCTATTCTTGAAAATCATCCAGTGGCAAGATGCCCCAATCTGCCTTTTCTTTACAAAAACAACACTGTAACCCCTGATTATTTTCTTTCCCCATTTAACCTGAGGGGTTGATTCCTAATGATCACACTACTCTAATCCATTTTTTTTTCAAGGCAATGGGGTAAAGTGTCTTGTCCTAGCCACACAGATATGTAATTATTAATTGTCTGAAGTTGGATTTGAATTCAGGTACTCCTGACTCCAGGGCCGGTGCTCTATCTACTTTGACACCTAGCCACCCCCCTCCATCTAGGTATTCTAACAATCTATTGACTTTCTTAACTTCTTTCTTGTTTATTTTTATGATTCAATTTATCTAAATCTGAGAACATGAGATTGAGGTATCCCACTAGTAAAATTTTTCTCTCTATGTCTTCCTGTAGCTCTTTCAACTTCTCCTCTAAGAATGTGGATGCTATACAATTGTGTGCATACATATTTAGTATTGAAATTACTTGATTGTCTAAGGTAAGCTTTAGGAGGATATAGTTTCCTTCCTTAAGTCTTTAAATGCTATATATTTGGCAGCTGCTTTGAGATAAGGATTGCTACCCCTCCTTTTCTCACTTCGGCTGAAGCAAAATATATATTGCTCCAACCTTTTTACCTTTAATCTCTATGTATCTCTCTGCTTCAAATGAATTTCTTGTAAGCAGCATATTGTAGGATTCTGGTTTTTAATCCACTCTGGTATCTACTTACGTTTTAAGGGAGAGTTCATCCAATTCACATACAAAGTTATAATTACTAACTCTTTATTGCCCTCCATGCTATCTTCCTTCTGTTTGTATTTCCCCCTTTTTTCCTCCTTATCCGTATTCCCCAGGGTTTTGTTTCTGAGTACCACCATGTTCAGTGTGTTTGCCCTCCTATATGAAAATACCTCCCTTTGCTTTCCAATTTCCCTTTTCCCTTTCTTCCTTCCCTTCCTTTGGTTAGTTCCCCTTTTTCTCCTCCTCCCTCTCCCCCATCCACTTTTCCCCCTTTTAATACTTGAAAGGTAAGATAAGTTTCTTAACTTAACTGAGTGTGTGTAAGTTAACTTTAAGCCAAGTCTGATGAGATGAAGAGGCTCATGGTTCTTACCTCCTCCCTTCTTCCCCTCTAATATGATAGGTCTTTTGTACCTCTTGATGTAATGAGATTTACCCCATTCATATTCCCCCATCCTCCCATCTCCTTACTGTCCCCCTTTTTAAGGAGGTACTGTTTTTAAATCATTCTATCTTAGTAACTGAAAAGTTATGATTGTCCATCACTTCTGGCTA
Organism: Macrotis lagotis; assembly: GCF_037893015.1. NCBI lineage: Eukaryota > Metazoa > Chordata > Mammalia > Peramelemorphia > Peramelidae > Macrotis > Macrotis lagotis. The sequence continues at coordinate 336,905,631 of NC_133658.1, forward strand.
CATATATTCTTTCTAATAGAGTTACAATTCTTGGGATTTGTTACAGTCTTTCTCCCAGGTAGGGATTTAGCCATGGTCATCTTATTGGATAACAGGGTCATGGATAAGTCATGAGTCACCATCACTTCTGGCTAAGTATATTCTCTCTAATAGAGTTACAATTGTCAAGAATTATGATAATCTTTTCCCAAGTGGGGATATATACAATTTCATCTTATTGAGTAGCAGATTTTTATTCTTTGTTCCCTCCCTTTTTTACCTTTTCATGTATTACTTTAGCCTCCTGTTTGCTGTCTAAATTTTCTGTTTAGCTCTGGCCTTTACATCAGGAAATGTTAGAAGTCTCCTACTTCATTAAATGCCCATCTTTTCCTCCTGGAAGAGATAGCTCAGCTTTGCTGGGTAGTGGATTCTTGGCTGCATTCCAAGCTCCCTAGCTCTTTGTAACATCTCATTCCAGGTCCTTCAATCCCTTAATCTTAACTATTACAATTCTGCTTTAGATATGGAGCACACCATCTTCCTTGATGAGGGCACACCATGCTGGGTGGTCCTGTGTCAGTTTCTCCTTTGTCATGTAATAAATTTCAAAGATCTTAAGAGAGTTCTTGAAAGATTCCTTTTATTGTTTTCTTCTGTCTTCCATGTGAGTACTTGTCTTGAATGATTTCTTTTTAACATAGTATTTTAGGGAAACTTATATTTGTCTTTGAAAAATGTGGCCAGCCCATTAAAGTTCTGCACTCTGTAGTAGAATTTTAATGCTTGACAGTTTAGCTTGAGAAAGGACCTAAGTGTCAGGTAAGCTTCAGAATTTTCCTAAGAAAATTCAAGTGGAAAATATTCAGATTCTGGCATGAGAACATAAACCATCAAGGTTTCACTGTCCAGGCTTACATAATGAAGATGGCATAAATGTTAAGTTAACATTCAGTATGGTAGGCAGCCTCATAACTCTTCTCTTCCACACATTTCTTTGTAGTCTGCAAACATTGAGCTAGCTCTAGCAATGTGTGCATCCACATAATCATCTATATGGATATACTTGGGAAATGACTAATTGTTGAGTTCAAATTTAAAGACTTGCTGATTGGCTGGAAGCTTGCACTGCACCACTGCACAACCTGCTTCTGTGTTTAGATGAAGCATCAACATAATGGACAGAATTACAATTAATAGTATTAACTACAATTCCTTAATTCTTTCATTAGATATTTATAAGAGTGTCATGTGGACACAAGCCTCTACTAAGGAGACACAACAGAAGAAAAAAGAGCATTATTATCTTCAAATAACTGTTTAAACATTTTTGGGGAGAAAAGACATATACACATGAGATATGTAAGAGGATAATACATTATTCTACATTTGTTTTTAAAGTTATAATTTGGGGACTTTGCCACAGAGATAAAGGCACAAATTCCTGCAAGTATGATTCAGGTCACCAAGGGAAGGAAGTAGAATATGATTTAGTTTTGTAGTCTTGTCTCATTTGATTTTTTTTTAATCTCTCAAGGTCTTGTCTATTGTAGATTGGACACAGTATTCTAGGTTTTGCTGTTGCTGTTTTTTTGTTTTGTTTTGTTTTGGGGATATTATGAAGAGAAGAATCAGACTCAAAAGATTAGATTTAAAATACACCTTTAAGAAAGCTATAACTTATAACCATGATGTGTCTCTGAATACAATGAACAAGCACTTGTTAATTGCTTACTTTTTGCAAGACTTGTTGTGGAAGTTGAGAGAAATTAAAGGTTTAGAAAAGATGTAGACCTATAGATATTCATAACATCTCAACCAAGACATCACTCCCTGACCAACACTGATCTACATATGTCTTCTCCCCTATTACCATGTAAGTCTATGGAGTTCAAAGGTTGTCTCATTTTGGTGTTTATGCTTAGATTAGAGCAATCCTTAAGTATATGTTTTATGCATTGAATTATTCATTCCTTTGTATATTCAATTGTGGCCAAGATAGGGGCAAAAGAGAGAACCAGATAAGTGCATTGAAGAAATTTTCTGAATAAGAGAAGACTTTCTTAATTTTATGAGAGTTAAAAAACAAAACACTCTGTGAAAGCCATGTTAAAATTTGCCCAAGGTCACCAAGTGTGAAGTCAAGTCTCCTGACTCTCAATCAGTTTGCATTTTCTATGACACCAGTCAACCAACTCTACTTCCTTAGAGTAAGCCCTGAAGCAACCATCAGAAAAGCTTTGCCATAAACTTTGAACAGATTTAGGGATCATGACTGATGGAATCTCCTTCATCTGCAGGGTCAGGTCTGCATTGGATCAGGTGGGAAGAAGAAAGGAAACATTGAGAACTGATTTTCTTTTCAGCTGATAATCACTCCAAAAGAAAAACAGAGTCTGTTAGGAAATATGTTAATGAAGCATATGCAAATGAAGGTTCACTGTATTAAATACTGAGATCAAGGGATAACTGCAAGTAATTTGGTAATGGGCTGTAATTATCTTTCTCTCTATGGCATTTGGCAGTGAGAGCATGAATCAAACAGTGTTACTAATAACGATCTCATCACTACAGTGCAGTTTATTTACCATTATACTAGAGCATACCTGAAAACAGCCCTTCTCCCCTAAAAACAAACAAGAGGTAATAAATTATGCGTTAAAGCCATCAGGTGTCTTTAACACAGTTAAATACTGAGTTACATTAGAAAGTATTGTAGCCTAAGATTTCTCTAATTCAGCAATTTTCCCTGGTTTTTCATAGTCACTGGAAATGAATATGACATGCACTGAACTATGACAGAAAGAACATGGACTTGAAATCAGATGACCTGTGTTTGAATTTTTTCTCCATTTTTTGTTTGTGTGAGCAATAGCTAAATGATTAAAATTCTGGGTTACTCAGTTCCTTATGTAATAAGAACATTAAAAAATAGTTATACTAGTCACTTTTATAACACTATTTTGAAGAAAATTATAATAATAAAATCAAGTGATACAGAATTATGTTGTCATTGTCGTAATAATAATAATAATAATGATAATAATATTAATTCAAAACTTATTCCCTGATTATCAAACAGTTAGTCAATGTTTTTTGCATCCAAATTTTGATTCTTTGGGAAGTGGAAATATTATTCTGGGAAGGAATTAAAGGCAAAGCCGTAACTAGTAGTACTGACAATTGAAGAATAATTATTTTTGGTAGACTATATTCTGTGAGTATATTTCTGGGGAAGACAAAGCATTCCCAACTTCCCTGATAGGCAATGGAATGCAAAGAAGTATGAGAGAACTGATTTAATTGTGCAGTGACTCAGAGCCAATGAAAAATATTAAAAGAAGAAAGCACCATCCACAATGTCAGCACTCTTGGGCAAAGTATTATTATCCCCATGCTTGTTGCCTCTCTGATTCAGGACAATGAATGTCCTGCTGCCCAATCCTTTCCTTAGAAAAAGTTCTGTATACTTGTGAGCCCCAGGGTGACTGGTTCCCTCAGAAAAGTAAAAAAAAAGTTTCATTGCTACTTTAAAAAAAACAAAAGAAGTAAAACTTTTATCTTTACATTAAATTACTTCTCATCTTTTAACGTAAATGCCAAATACTCCATGGAACTTTTACTGCTGGCTCTTAGTAGGGAGTGACCTTTTTTCCTTTAGCACCTTACATAGGACTTTATTTTGCATCTCTCCAATGCATCATTCATTTAAATTTCTTCAATTTATTTATCTCTAAAACTGTAATTTAAGAACAATGAAATATGGATGAAAATATTCTGTATTTCATGGAAAATGGCCTTGAGTCAAGCTTGTCTTTTTCCACCAGCTAGGTACTTGAGAGTATCGCTATACCCCTTAGATACTCATTTTCTTTAGTAAAAGGACAAGTGAAGTTGATAACATGTAAACTGCATCAACATCTACATCACAGAGTTTTAGTAAATGAAGTACTTTTTAAATTGAAGTGTTACAGAAGAATAAGTAATTGATATTTTTGATATCAATATATATATATATATATATATATATATATATATATAGACTGTTCTAAAATATTCTTCTGGGAAGGCATCAAAGCATAAAGATAGCTTGAAGTTTGCAAAAACTATCTATGTTAATCACATAAAATATTACCACTCTGATTACTAAGATCTTAAGAATTTATCTGCTCAGTCATGATATGATGGCCACAGGGAATATTGATTATTTCAAAGATTCTCCAGGTGGTAGTAATTGGTCCTTGTGTGTTTAGTTAGTATCCAGTCATCTACTAGGATACCAGGACTCATCTAATAGGATACCAGGACCCATCAGGAGCAGACAACTTGACATTTACCATTCGATTATATGTACTTCTCCAAATCAAGGAGAGTAATTCCATGAAAACTAACTTCCTATCCCTATCCCTTGAAAATTTATCTACTTAGATATAAGGGAGAACTATCTGCTATATTGAAGAGTGACAGTGAAAACCAATCTAAATCTCTCTATCCAGCCATCCCTTAACCACATTTCATGTCATCTAATCAGTTAATATACCTGGACCTAACTAAGCTACTACTGCTGTTATGACATATAGATTCCTACCCTTCTTCTACCTCTAATTCTCTACTTACTCAGAGAATAATAATCAAATCAATATTTTCTTTTCTACCAGAAATGGCAGGGCAAATGGCTATCCTATGCTTCCCTTATAATCCCTTTAACTGTCAGGATCAGAGGTCCCTTCCATTGAGCAGCATTTACTAAAATATACTGCACCTCCATCCTAGAACATCACTTCTTTGAAGTAAGAACTGTTGCCTTTTGCATTTGAATTTCCAGTACCTACCACTACAAAAAGAGGTTTGAATTATTATTATTATTTTATAATTTTTATTATGATGACAATGACAATATATTCTGTATCATTTGATTTTATTATTATAGATATAGTAGGTACTGGAGATTCAAATGCAAAAGGATAAAAATTCTTATAGATGGTTAGTAAAATTTTAGTGATTGAATGAGCTAAATTTTGAGTGACATTGTATGGTATAAAATAGCCCTCTCTGACTTCAGTTGATTCTTGCCCTTCAGGAGTTATTTTAAATAGATCACCTATTGAGGTTCAAGTTTCCTATTCTTTGAAAAGGTAAGAACTTCTCAGTTAAAATTTCTAGAGTCCAAGCATTTAGGGTTTCTTATATAACCATCATCTTCCATAACATTCATATACCAAAAATTGTTCAATCATTCAACAACTGATGGGCAAATGTAATGAGAGAGAAATCATACCTTAAGGAAGAAACATGTATATGTGATACAGAAAATTAAAAAATAACATTTTTTTAAAATTAAAGGTAATAGTTTTTTGTTTTGTTCAAACTCCACAATTTTTCTCAGGATACAGATGGATTCTCCATCACAGATACCCCAAGATTGTGCCTGAATGTTGCTCTATGGATAAGCAATCCATTAATGTTGATCATCACTCCCATGTTGCTGTTAGGGTACACAATTTTTCTGGTTCTGCTCATCTCACGCAGCATCAGTTCTGTCAAATCCTTCCAGCTTCCTAATTCCATTCCTCCTGGTTCCTAATAGAACAATAGTGTTCCATCACATACATATCCACAGTTTGTTAAGGCAAACTCCCCATATGGCTTCACATTTCCTCTTGCCACCACAAAGAAAGTGTTATGAAATTTTTGTACAGAGTGATGTTTTTACCCTTTTTCGTAATCTCTTCAGGATATAGACCATTGTTGGATTGCTGGATCAAAAGGTATGCAAGATTTTGCTGCCTTTTGGTCATAATTCCAAATTGCTCTCCAGAAAGTTTGGATGAGTTCACAGCTCCACCACCAATGCATTAGTGTCCCACATCCCTTCCAACATTGATTATTATCTTTTCTGTTCATATTGGCCAGTCTGCAAGGTGTCAGATGGTACCTTGGAGATATTTTAATTTGCATTTTCTAATAATTAGTGATTTAGAATAATTTTTTCAAATGACACTGGATTGTTTTGATTTCCTCATATGTAAATTGCCTTTGCAATTCTTTGACCATTTGTCAGTTGGGGAATGGATTGTCTTTTTAAAAAAAAATAACTCAGTTCTCTGTATATTTTAAAGATGAGTACTTTGTCAGAAATGCTAGTTGTAAAAAATTGTTTCCCAATCTATTATATTTTCTTTTGATCTTGATTAAATGGTTTGTATGTACAAAAACTTTTTAATTTAATCAAAATTATCTAGTTTATTTTTAATGATGTTCTCCATCTCTTCCTTGGTAATAAATTACTTCCCTTTCCAAAGATCCGACAGGTAAACTACTCTTGATCATCTAGTTTGTCTATAATATTATGTTTTACATCTAGATCCTATATCCATTTGCATCTTATCTTGGTATAGGTTGTGAGGTGTTGGTATAAATCCAAGTTTCTTCCATACTAACTTCTAATTTTCCAACAGCCTATATCAAAGAGAGAGTTTTTATCTGAAAAACTGGACATTTTGGGTTTATCAAAAAGTAGATTACTATAATAATTTCCTGCTATTGCACCTGGTCTATTCCACTGATCCACCACTCTGTTTCTTAGCCAATACCAGACAGTTTTGATGAATGATGCTTTATAATATAAATTTATATCTTGTAAAGCTAAACCTAATTCTTCTGCACTTTTTTTTCATTAAATTCTGGAGATTCTCAACATTTTATTTCTCCATATGAATTTACTGCCATTTTTTCTAACTCATTAATGAATTTTGGGGGGAATTTTGATCGGCACTAAACAATGAGTTTAATTTTATTAGAATAGTTATTTTTATTATATTTGCTCAGCCTAACCATGAGCAGTTGATATTTTCCCATTTATTTAAGTCTGATTTTATTTGTGTGAGAAGTGTTTTGTAATTGTTTTTAAAAAGTTTCTGAGTCTGCCTTGATAGGTAGAATCCCAGGTATTTCATATTGGTTGAAGTTATTTTGAATGGGATTTCTCTTTCTGGCTCTTTCTGCTGCATCTTCCTAGTTATATATCAAATCTGCTGAGGATTTATGAGAGTTTACGTTATCCTTTGACTTTGCTAAAGTTGTTAATTATTTCTAGTAGGTTTTTTTGATGATTTTTTGGATTCTCTAGGTATACCATTATGTCATCATCTGCAAAGACTAAAAAATTTTGTCTCCTCCCTCCCCATTCTAATCCCTTCAATTTCTTTTCCTTCTCTTATTGATGAAGCTAATACTTTAATAAAATATTGAATAGTAGTGGTGATAGTGGGCATTCTTGTTTCACCCCTGATCTTATTCAGAATACCTCTAACCTATCCCATTGCATATAATGCCTGCTGATGGTTTCAGATAGATTGTTTGTTATTCTAAGAAACACTCCATTTATTCTATACTCTCTAGTGTTTTTGGTAGGAATGGGTGCTGTATTTTATCAAAAGTTTTTTCAGGGGGTGGCTAGGTGGCACAGTGGATAGAGCATTGACCCTGGAATCAGGAGTACTTGAGTTCAAATCTGGCCTCAGACACTTAAAAATTACTTAGCTGTATGGCCTTGGCCAAGCCACTTAACCCCATTTGCCTTGCAAAAATGTTTTTTAAAAAAAGCTTTTCAGCATCTATTGATATAATCATATGATTTCTGATAGGTTTCTTATTAATATAATTAATTATACTGACAGGTTTCCTAATATTGAACCAAACCTGCATTCCTGGGATAAATCCTATTTGATCATAATGTATTATCCTAGTGATAACATTTTATAGTCTTTTTGAAAAGATTTTAATATTTTTGCATCTATATTCACCAGGGAGATAGGTTTATAATTTTCTTCTTCAATTTTATCTCTTTCTGGTTTAAGTATCAGACCATATTGGTGTCATAGAAAGGGTTAGACCAGAGTTCCATCTTCACCTACTTTTCCAAATAGTTTATATTGAATTGGAACCAGTTGTTTCATAAATGTTTGATAGAATTCACTTGTGAATCCATCTTGGCCTGGAGAGTTTTTTTCAGGGCTTAATGAATTTCTTTTTTTCCGAGATAGGGTTATTTAGGTATTTAATTTCATCTTCATTTAACTTAGGCACCTATTATTTTTTGTAAGTATCCATCCATTTCATTTAGATTATAAAATTTATTGAAATAGACTTGGGCAAAAAAACTCAGAATTATTACTTTAATTTCCTCCTCATTGATGGTGAATTCACCCTTTTCATTTATGATATTAGCAATTTGGTTTTCTCCTTTCTTGTTTTCATAAAATTTATCAGAGATTTGTAAATTTATTTTTTTCATAAAACCAGCACTTGGTTTTATTTATTAGTTCAGTAGTTTTCTTGCTTTTGATTTTTATTAATTTCTCCTTAATTTTTAGAATTTCTAATTTGGTATTTAACTGGGAGATTTTTAATTTATTCGTTCTCTTATATTTGAATTTATTCATATAAGCATTTAAAGATATAATAGATCCCCTGACTATTGCCGTGAGTGTATCTGATAGGTTTTTCTATGTTATTTCATTATTGCATTATTTAAAATAAAATAATTAATTCTCTGGATAATTTGTTGGTTTATACACTCATTGTTTAAAATGAAATTATTCAGTTTCCAATTAGTTTTGTTTCTATATCTCCCTGGTCCAATACTGCACAATATTTTTAATGCACTGTGATCTGAAAAAGTAGTATTCACTATTCTTCCTTTCTCCAATTGATTATTAGGTTTTTATGCCCTAGTACATGATCAATTATTATGTAAGTGCTATGTATTGCTGAAAAGAAAGTAAATTCATTTGTAGCCCCATTCCATTTTCTCAATAAGTATATCATGTCTAGCTTGAGTACTGAAGGGGCGGCTAGGTGGCGCAGTGGATAAAGCACCGGCCCTGGAGTCAGGATTGCCTGAGTTCAAGTTCCGTCTCAGACACTTAGTGATTGCCTAGCTGTGTGGCCTTGGGCAGGCCACTTAGCCCCATCTGCCTTGCAAAAACCTAAAAAAAAGAAAGAAAGAGTACTGAAAATGGAATCTAAAGATTTGGGTTCAAGCCCCAGATTAAAAAAAAAAACTTAATAGATGAATGACTGAATTTCCCTTGGCCCTTGATGTCTTTTTAATTTTGTACAAGCTACACTCTACTTTTATAATCTTCAGGAACTCCATGATCACATTTATATTACGATCTTGATGAAGGAATGACAGATTCTTCATTCTTTGTTACAAGAGATGAGTCACAGGGTGGGAGAAACAAAGATATATGTTCATGAATATAAATGAAGCTGATATTTTTAAATTGTCAGCTAAAATTAAAATTTGAATTTAAAATTAATTTAATAAATTAAACTTAAAATAAAGAATCACAGATTATCTGAGTTGCATGGAGACTCAGTGTACATATATCCTGAATAAGCTGAGCAAGACTTTTCTCTACAACATACTCAGCAAACACAAGTGATGAACCAGTTTTGACTAGAGACCTCCATTGAAAGGAAACTCATTCCTTCCTAGGGCTACCCTTTCTGCTTTAATTTAGCTCTAATATTTAGGACTCCCCTCCCCCATTACTTTATGTCTCTATCTGCTTTTCACCCATTGACCTAAAGTCTGCTCTATGTAACTTACCAAAACAAGTCAAATTCCTCTTGTATGAAATATCTGTAAATCTTTATTTCCTTTTTCTTAAGACAGATTTTATTTATTTTGAGTTTTGCAATTTTCCCCCTATTCTTGCTTCCCTCCCCTCTCCCCACAGAAGGCCTTCTGTTAGTCTTTACATTGTTTCCATAGCATACATTGATCTCAGTTGAATGTGATGAGAGAGAAATCATATCCTTAAGGAAGAAAAATAAAGTATAAGGGATAGCAAAATTACTTAATAAGATATTTTTTTTCTAAATTGAAGGTAAAAGTCTTTGGTCTTTTTTCAGACTCCACAATTCTTTCTGTGAATACAGATTGCAGATAGCCCAAAATTGTCCCTGGTTGTTGCACTGATGGAATGAGCAAGTCCATCAAGGTTGATCATCACCCCCATGTTGCTGTTAGGGTCTACAGTGGTTTTCTGGTTCTGCTCATTCTTAAAGAAAATTATTCTTCATTTCTTCTACTGCACTTAGTCATTTTTCAGTACTGTCTGCCTCTTTATGGTCCCATTTAAGCTTTTCTTGGTAGATATATTGAAGGGGTTTTCCACTTTCTCCATTTCATTTTACAGGTGAGAGCACTGGGATAAAGATGGTTAGCTGATTTTTCTTAAAGTTACTCAACTAGTAAGTGGCTGAGCCCAAATTTGAACTCAGGTCTTCCTGATTCCAGACTCAGGCTCCATTCATTGTACCACCTAGCTGCCTATCTATCTGATCACTTAACTTATCATTGAGCACAATTAATTAATCAGTAAAGTAACATCCATCAAGTGACTGATTATATAGTAGATGCTGCTCTGGGTTCTGAGGATATACAGACAAAAGGGAAGGGTAGATTTTTAAATAGTTTACATTCTAACAGGGAATCAATATCTATAACCTTCCTTATGTGATTTGTTTAAAACAAAAAAGAACAGCAGGACTATCAACTTCCTAGTCCTGCTTCATCATGGGATTGAAAAGGAAATTAGCTCATTATTTTGTAAGTAACAGTTATTCTTATTTTATTCAATACCTCAAATAAGTCATTTTGCCATGTAGCTACTTCATGTATGAAAGCAAACTGAAACACTTCTATCGCTAGCAGATAGATGTTCTGGGAGAGTTTCTATGGCTGAACATGTTATTATCATTCAGGCTTCCTGACAATAAGGACATTAGAAATATTGCTGAGTCTTGGCTCTGCTATTTATTGACTGTACTACTTCAAACCATTCTGAGGCTGATTACTCCTCCGAAAAAAAAGGAGGGATTGGATTACAAGAACTCTAAAGCCTTTTCTAGCCCCATATCTATGATGTTATGACATATCATTTTTGAGATTAACATATAATAATAGATAATACTTGTATAGTGCTTCAAGATTTTTTTACAAGTATTATTTTGTCTTCACAATAGCCCACCCAATAGCTTTATTGTTATCTCCATTTTTGAAAATGGAGAAAATGCAATTAAGTGGTTAAGTCAGAGATACAGTGATTTAACCAGGATTCCACAACTATAAAATGTCTGAGGGCATATGTGAATTTGTCTTTCTGACTCCTCATGAAAAGCTATATATCTTATCCACTAATGTTACTGTACTGCCTAATAACTGGTTGATCCATTGTTATCTTTTGTTCTGAAAGAGGAGCAAAGAGGACTATGTTGGATGTTCAGTGGAGATGACTCTAAATTTGCACATCCTTCATTTCTTCTTAACTATTACAATTCTGCTTTAGATATGGAGCACACCATCTTCCTTGATGAGGGCACACCATGCTGGGTGGTCCTGTGTCAGTTTCTCCTTTGTCATGTAATAAATTTCAAAGATCTTAAGAGAGTTCTTGAAAGATTCCTTTTATTGTTTCTTCTGTCTTCCATGTGAGTACTTGTCTTGAATGATTTCTTTTTAACATAGTATTTTAGGGAAACTTATATTTGTCTTTTGAAAAATGTGGCCAGCCCATTAAAGTTCTGCACTCTGTAGTAGAATTTTAATGCTTGACAGTTTAGCTTGAGAAAGGACCTAAGTGTCAGGTAAGCTTCAGAATTTTCCTAAGAAAATTCAAGTGGAAAATATTCAGATTCCTGGCATGAGAACATAAACCATCAAGGTTTCACTGTCCAGGCTTACAATAATGAAGATGGCATAAATGTTAAGTTAACATTCAGTATGGTAGGCAGCCTCATAACTCTTCTCTTCCACACATTTCTTTGTAGTCTGCAAACATTGAGCTAGCTCTAGCAATGTGTGCATCCACATAATCATCTATATGGATATACTTGGGAAATGACTAATTGTTGAGTTCAAATTTAAAGACTTGCTGATTGGCTGGAAGCTTGCACTGCACCACTGCACAACCTGCTTCTGTGTTATGATGAAGCATCAACATAATGGACAGAATTACAATTAATAGTATTAACTACAATTCCTTAATTCTTTCATTAGATATTTATAGAGTGTCATGTGGACACAAGCCTCTACTAAGGAGACACAACAGAAGAAAAAAGAGCATTATTATCTTCAAATAACTGTTTAAACATTTTTGGGGAGAAAAGACATATACACATGAGATATGTAAGAGGATAATACATTATTCTACATTTGTTTTTAAAGTTATAATTTGGGGACTTTGCCACAGAGATAAAGGCACAAATTCCTGCAAGTATGATTCAGGTCACCAAGGGAAGGAAGTAGAATATGATTTAGTTTTGTAGTCTTGTCTCATTTGATTTTTTTTTAATCTCTCAAGGTCTTGTCTATGTAGATTGGACACAGTATTCTAGGTTTTGCTGTTGCTGTTTTTTTGTTTTGTTTTGTTTTGGGGATATTATGAAGAGAAGAATCAGACTCAAAAGATTAGATTTAAAATACACCTTTAAGAAAGCTATAACTTATAACCATGATGTGTCTCTGAATACAATGAACAAGCACTTGTTAATTGCTTACTTTTTGCAAGTACTGTTGTGGAAGTTGAGAGAAATTAAAGGTTTAGAAAAGATGTAGACCTATAGATATTCATAACATCTCAACCAAGACATCACTCCCTGACCAACACTGATCTACATATGTCTTCTCCCCTATTACCATGTAAGTCTATGGAGTTCAAAGGTTGTCTCATTTTGGTGTTTATGCTTAGATTAGAGCAATCCTTTAAGTATATGTTTTATGCATTGAATTATTCATTCCTTTGTATATTCAATTGTGGGCCAAGATAGGGGCAAAAGAGAGAACCAGATAAGTGCATTGAAGAAATTTTCTGAATAAGAGAAGACTTTCTTAATTTTATGAGAGTTAAAAAACAAAACACTCTGTGAAAGCCATGTTAAAATTTGCCCAAGGTCACCAAGTGTGAAGTCAAGTCTCCTGACTCTCAATCAGTTTGCATTTTCTATGACACCAGTCAACCAACTCTACTTCCTTAGAGTAAGCCCTGAAGCAACCATCAGAAAAGCTTTGCCATAAACTTTGAACAGATTTAGGGATCATGACTGATGGAATCTCCTTCATCTGCAGGGTCAGGTCTGCATTGGATCAGGTGGGAAGAAGAAAGGAAACATTGAGAACTGATTTTCTTTTCAGCTGATAATCACTCCAAAAGAAAAACAGAGTCTGTTAGGAAATATGTTAATGAAGCATATGCAAATGAAGGTTCACTGTATTAAATACTGAGATCAAGGGATAACTGCAAGTAATTTGGTAATGGGCTGTAATTATCTTTCTCTCTATGGCATTTGGCAGTGAGAGCATGAATCAAACAGTGTTACTAATAACGATCTCATCACTACAGTGCAGTTTATTTACCATTATACTAGAGCATACCTGAAAACAGCCCTTCTCCCCTAAAAACAAACAAGAGGTAATAAATTATGCGTTAAAGCCATCAGGTGTCTTTAACACAGTTAAATACTGAGTTACATTAGAAAGTATTGTAGCCTAAGATTTCTCTAATTCAGCAATTTTCCCTGGTTTTCATAGTCACTGGAAATGAATATGACATGCACTGAACTATGACAGAAAGAACATGGACTTGAAATCAGATGACCTGTGTTTGAATTTTTTCTCCATTTTTTGTTTGTGTGAGCAATAGCTAAATGATTAAAATTCTGGGTTACTCAGTTCCTTATGTAATAAGAACATTAAAAAATAGTTATACTAGTCACTTTTATAACACTATTTTGAAGAAAATTATAATAATAAAATCAAGTGATACAGAATTATGTTGTCATTGTCGTAATAATAATAATAATAATGATAATAATATTAATTCAAAACTTATTCCCTGATTATCAAACAGTTAGTCAATGTTTTTTGCATCCAAATTTTGATTCTTTGGGAAGTGGAAATATTATTCTGGGAAGGAATTAAAGGCAAAGCCGTAACTAGTAGTACTGACAATTGAAGAATAATTATTTTTGGTAGACTATATTCTGTGAGTATATTTCTGGGGAAGACAAAGCATTCCCAACTTCCCTGATAGGCAATGGAATGCAAAGAAGTATGAGAGAACTGATTTAATTGTGCAGTGACTCAGAGCCAATGAAAAATATTAAAAGAAGAAAGCACCATCCACAATGTCAGCACTCTTGGGCAAAGTATTATTATCCCCATGCTTGTTGCCTCTCTGATTCAGGACAATGAATGTCCTGCTGCCCAATCCTTTCCTTAGAAAAAGTTCTGTATACTTGTGAGCCCCAGGGTGACTGGTTCCCTCAGAAAAGTAAAAAAAAAGTTTCATTGCTACTTTAAAAAAAACAAAAGAAGTAAAACTTTTTCTTTACATTAAATTACTTCTCATCTTTTAACGTAAATGCCAAATACTCCATGGAACTTTTACTGCTGGCTCTTAGTAGGGAGTGACCTTTTTCCTTTAGCACCTTACATAGGACTTTATTTTGCATCTCTCCAATGCATCATTCATTTAAATTTCTTCAATTTATTTATCTCTAAAACTGTAATTTAAGAACAATGAAATATGGATGAAAATATTCTGTATTTCATGGAAAATGGCCTTGAGTCAAGCTTGTCTTTTTCCACCAGCTAGGTACTTGAGAGTATCGCTATACCCCTTAGATACTCATTTTCTTTAGTAAAAGGACAAGTGAAGTTGATAACATGTAAACTGCATCAACATCTACATCACAGAGTTTTAGTAAATGAAGTACTTTTTAAATTGAAGTGTTACAGAAGAATAAGTAATTGATATTTTTGATATCAATATATATATATATATATATATATATATATATATATATATATATATATATATATATAGACTGTTCTAAAATATTCTTCTGGGAAGGCATCAAAGCATAAAGATAGCTTGAAGTTTGCAAAAACTATCTATGTTAATCACATAAAATATTACCACTCTGATTACTAAGATCTTAAGAATTTATCTGCTCAGTCATGATATGATGGCCACAGGGAATATTGATTATTTCAAAGATTCTCCAGGTGGTAGTAATTGGTCCTTGTGTGTTTAGTTAGTATCCAGTCATCTACTAGGATACCAGGACTCATCTAATAGGATACCAGGACCCATCAGGAGCAGACAACTTGACATTTACCATTCGATTATATGTACTTCTCCAAATCAAGGAGAGTAATTCCCATGAAAACTAACTTCCTATCCCTATCCCTTGAAAATTTATCTACTTAGATATAAGGGAGAACTATCTGCTATATTGAAGAGTGACAGTGAAAACCAATCTAAATCTCTCTATCCAGCCATCCCTTAACCACATTTCATGTCATCTAATCAGTTAATATACCTGGACCTAACTAAGCTACTACTGCTGTTATGACATATAGATTCCTACCCTTCTTCTACCTCTAATTCTCTACTTACTCAGAGAATAATAATCAAATCAATATTTTCTTTTCTACCAGAAATGGCAGGGCAAATGGCTATCCTATGCTTCCCTTATAATCCCTTTAACTGTCAGGATCAGAGGTCCCTTCCATTGAGCAGCATTTACTAAAATATACTGCACCTCCATCCTAGAACATCACTTCTTTGAAGTAAGAACTGTTGCCTTTTTGCATTTGAATTTCCAGTACCTACCACTACAAAAAGAGGTTTGAATTATTATTATTATTTTTATAATTTTTATTATGATGACAATGACAATATAATTCTGTATCATTTGATTTTATTATTATAGATATAGTAGGTACTGGAGATTCAAATGCAAAAGGATAAAAATTCTTATAGATGGTTAGTAAAATTTTAGTGATTGAATGAGCTAAATTTTGAGTGACATTGTATGGTATAAAATAGCCCTCTCTGACTTCAGTTGATTCTTGCCCTTCAGGAGTTATTTTAAATAGATCACCTATTGAGGTTCAAGTTTCCTATTCTTTGAAAAGGTAAGAACTTCTCAGTTAAAATTTCTAGAGTCCAAGCATTTAGGGTTTCTTATATAACCATCATCTTCCATAACATTCATATACCAAAAATTGTTCAATCATTCAACAACTGATGGGCAAATGTAATGAGAGAGAAATCATATCCTTAAGGAAGAAACATGTAGTATGTGATACAGAAGAATTAAAAAATAACATTTTTTTAAAAATTAAAGGTAATAGTTTTTGGTCTTTGTTCAAACTCCACATTTCTTTCTCAGGATACAGATGGCATTCTCCATCACAGATACCCCAAGATTGTGCCTGAATGTTGCTCTATTGGTATAAGCAACTCCATTAATGTTGATCATCACTCCCATGTTGCTGTTAGGGTACACAATATTCTTCTGGTTCTGCTCATCTCACGCAGCATCAGTTCATGTAAATCCTTCCAGACTTCCTAAATTGCCATTCCTCCTGGTTCCTAATAGAACAATAGTGTTCCATCACATACATATACCACAGTTTGTTAAGGCAAACTCCCTCATTTTCCATTTCCTTGCCACCACAAAGAAAGCTGTTATGAACATTTTTGTACAGGTGATGTTTTTACCCTTTTTCGTAATCTCTTCAGGATATAGACCTATTTGTTGGATTGCTGGATCAAAAGGTATGCAAGATTTTGCTGCCTTTTGGTCATAATTCCAAATTGCTCTCCAGAAAGTTTGGATGAGTTCACAGCTCCACCACCAATGCATTAGTGTCCCACATCCCTTCCAACATTGATTATTATCTTTTCTGTTCATATTGGCCAGTCTGCAAGGTGTCAGATGGTACCTTGGAGATATTTTAATTTGCATTTTCTAATAATTAGTGATTTAGAATAATTTTTTCAAATGACACTGGATTGTTTTGATTTCCTCATATGTAAATTGCCTTTGCAATTCTTTGACCATTTGTCAGTTGGGGAATGGATTGTCTTTTTAAAAAAAAATAACTCAGTTCTCTGTATATTTTAAAGATGAGTACTTTGTCAGAAATGCTAGTTGTAAAAAATTGTTTCCCAATCTATTATATTTCTTTTGATCTTGATTAAAATGGTTTTGTATGTACAAAAACTTTTTAATTTAATCAAAATTATCTAGTTTATTTTTAATGATGTTCTCCATCTCTTCCTTGGTAATAAATTACTTCCCTTTCCAAAGATCCGACAGGTAAACTACTCCTTGATCATCTAGTTTGTCTATAATATTATGTTTTACATCTAGATCCTATATCCATTTGCATCTTATCTTGGTATAGGTTGTGAGGTGTTGGTATAAATCCAAGTTTCTTCCATACTAACTTCTAATTTTCCCAACAGCCTATATCAAAGAGAGAGTTTTTATCTGAAAAACTGGACATTTTGGGTTTATCAAAAAGTAGATTACTATAATAATTTCCTGCTATTGCACCTGGTCTATTCCACTGATCCACCACTCTGTTTCTTAGCCAATACCAGACAGTTTTGATGAATGATGCTTTATAATATAAATTTATATCTTGTAAAGCTAAACCTAATTCTTCTGCACTTTTTTTTCATTAAATCTCTGGAGATTCTCAACATTTTATTTCTCCATATGAATTTACTGCCATTTTTTCTAACTCATTAATGAATTTTGGGGGGGAATTTTGATCGGCACTAAACAATGAGTTTAATTTTATTAGAATAGTTATTTTTATTATATTTGCTCAGCCTAACCATGAGCAGTTGATATTTTCCCATTTATTTAAGTCTGATTTTATTTGTGTGAGAAGTGTTTTGTAATTGTTTTTAAAAAGTTTCTGAGTCTGCCTTGATAGGTAGAATCCCAGGTATTTCATATTGGTTGAAGTTATTTTGAATGGGATTTCTCTTTCTGGCTCTTTCTGCTGCATCTTCCTAGTTATATATCAAATCTGTGAGGATTTATGAGAGTTTACGTTATCCTTTGACTTTGCTAAAGTTGTTAATTATTTCTAGTAGGTTTTTTTGATGATTTTTTGGATTCTCTAGGTATACCATTATGTCATCATCTGCAAAGACTAAAAATTTTGTCTCCTCCCTCCCCATTCTAATCCCTTCAATTTCTTTTCCTTCTCTTATTGATGAAGCTAATACTTTTAATAAAATATTGAATAGTAGTGGTGATAGTGGGCATTCTTGTTTCACCCCTGATCTTATTCAGAATACCTCTAACCTATCCCCATTGCATATAATGCCTGCTGATGGTTTCAGATAGATTGTTTGTTATTCTAAGAAACACTCCATTTATTCCTATACTCTCTAGTGTTTTTGGTAGGAATGGGTGCTGTATTTTATCAAAAGTTTTTTCAGGGGGTGGCTAGGTGGCACAGTGGATAGAGCATTGACCCTGGAATCAGGAGTACTTGAGTTCAAATCTGGCCTCAGACACTTAAAAATTACTTAGCTGTATGGCCTTGGCCAAGCCACTTAACCCCATTTGCCTTGCAAAAATGTTTTTTAAAAAAAGCTTTTTCAGCATCTATTGATATAATCATATGATTTCTGATAGGTTTCTTATTAATATAATTAATTATACTGACAGGTTTCCTAATATTGAACCAAACCTGCATTCCTGGGATAAATCCTATTTGATCATAATGTATTATCCTAGTGATAACATTTTATAGTCTTTTTGAAAAGATTTTAATATTTTTGCATCTATATTCACCAGGGAGATAGGTTTATAATTTTCTTCTTCAATTTTATCTCTTTCTGGTTTAAGTATCAGACCATATTGGTGTCATAGAAAGGGTTAGACCAGAGTTCCATCTTCACCTACTTTTCCAAATAGTTTATATTGAATTGGAACCAGTTGTTTCATAAATGTTTGATAGAATTCACTTGTGAATCCATCTTGGCCTGGAGAGTTTTTTTCAGGGCTTAATGAATTTCTTTTTTTTCCGAGATAGGGTTATTTAGGTATTTAATTTCATCTTCATTTAACTTAGGCACCTATTATTTTTTGTAAGTATCCATCCATTTCATTTAGATTATAAAATTTATTGAAATAGACTTGGGCAAAAAACTCAGAATTATTACTTTAATTTCCTCCTCATTGATGGTGAATTCACCCTTTTCATTTATGATATTAGCAATTTGGTTTTCTCCTTTCTTGTTTTCATAAAATTTATCAGAGATTTGTAAATTTATTTTTTTCATAAAACCAGCACTTGGTTTTATTTATTAGTTCAGTAGTTTTCTTGCTTTTGATTTTTATTAATTTCTCCTTTAATTTTTAGAATTTCTAATTTGGTATTTAACTGGGAGATTTTTAATTTATTCGTTCTCTTATATTTGAATTTATTCATATAAGCATTTAAAGATATAATAGATCCCCTGACTATTGCCGTGAGTGTATCTGATAGGTTTTTCTATGTTATTTCATTATTGGCATTATTTAAAATAAAATAATTAATTCTCTGGATAATTTGTTGGTTTATACACTCATTGTTTAAAATGAAATTATTCAGTTTCCAATTAGTTTTGTTTCTATATCTCCCTGGTCCAATACTGCACAATATTTTTAATGCACTGTGATCTGAAAAAGTAGTATTCACTATTTCTTCCTTTCTCCAATTGATTATTAGGTTTTTATGCCCTAGTACATGATCAATTATTATGTAAGTGCTATGTATTGCTGAAAAGAAAGTAAATTCATTTGTAGCCCCATTCCATTTTCTCAATAAGTATATCATGTCTAGCTTTTCTAATAATCTATTTACTCCTTAACTTCCTTCATTTTTATTTTGTTATTAGATTTATTTAAATATGAAGATAGGAGATTGAAGTCTCCCAGTAGTAGAGTTTTGCTGCCTATGTCTTCCTGCAACTCCTTCAACTTCTCCCCTCAGAATTTGGATGATATACCATTGGGTGCATATGTATTTAGTATTGAAATTACTTTATTGTCTATGGTACCTTCTAGGAGGATGGAGTTTCCTTCTTTATCTCTTTCTAATACAATCTCTTTTTGCAGCTGCTTTGTCTCAGATAAGGATTACTAACCCTGTTTTTTCACTTCATTGGAAGTGAAAGTTTATTTTGCTCCAACCTTTTACCTATACTCTATATGTATCTCTCTGTTTCAGATGAGTTTCTTGTAAGTGAAATCTTGTAGTATTCTGCATTTTAATTTACTCTGCTATTCACTTACATTTTATGGGAGAGTTCAGCCCATTCACATTAAATGTTATAATTACTAACTCTTTATTGCCCTCCATACTATCTTCCTTCTGTTTGCATTTTCCTCTTTTTTCCATTTATCCATATTTATCCCAATGTTTTGTTTCTGAATGCCATCACCTTCAGTTTGTTTGCCCTGCTACACCCAACCCCCCTCCACTTTTTCCCCTTTCCCTTTATGCTTTTACCTTCTCTTCTTTCTGTTGATGTTCCCTTTCACCCCACTCCCCCTTTCCCCTTTTAACATTTTAAAGGTAAGATAAATTTCTTAACTGAGTGTGTATATGCTAATTTTAAGCCAAGCTGATGATTTTATTTTTTTAAGAATTTTCCCTTTGATGAGAATAATATTCAGGTGATTCTTAGCTCCTCCCTTCTTCCCCTATATTACAATAGGTCTTTTGTACCTCTTCATGTAATTAGATTTAACCCATTCAGGCTCCTCCATCCTCCCATCTCCTTTTCAAGGAGGTATTGTTTTTAAATCATTCTATCTGAGTCATGGAAGATCATGAGTGTCTATCACTTCTGGCTATTCTCACTGTTAGAATTACAATTATTGATTTGTTAGATTCTTTCTCCCAGGTAAGGATATGACCAGTTTTATCTTATTGGATAACAGTTTCTCAGATAAGCCATGTGTGTACATCTCTTCTGGCTAATTAAATTCATTCTATTAGAGTTAAAATTTTAGAGAGTTGTTAAAGTCTTCCAGGTAGGGATACTGACAGTTTCATCTTATTTGATAACAGTTTTCTCCCCTCCCCCATTTGTAATTTTAGCTTTTCATGTGTCTCTTGAGTCTCCTGCTTGAAGTCCAAATTTTCTACTAAGCTCTGGTCTTTTTATCATGAAAAGTTGAAAGTCTCCTATTTCATTAAATGTCCATCTTTGGCCTTGTAAGAGAAGGCTCAGTTTTGCTTGATAATGGATTCTTAGCAGCATTCCAAGTTCTCTTGCTTTTCAGAATGTTGCATTCCAGGCCTTCTGATCCCTTAATCTTGAAGCTACCAGGTCCTGTGTAATCTTTACTGTGGCTCCTTCATATTTAAATGGTTTCTTTCTGGCTGCTTACATTACTTTCCCTTTTATCTGATAGTTCTGGAAATTGACTTCAATATTCCTTGCTCTTTTCATTTTGGGATCCCTTTTTGGAGGGGATCGAAGTATTTTTTCAATAACTCTATTGCCCTTCTGGTTCTATGATATCAGGGCAGTTTTCCATCACTAAGTCCCTAATATTGATGTCAAGTTTTTTTCTCTTCAATATTTTTAGGAAGACCACTAATTTCTAGGTTATCTTTCCTCTATCTATTCTCGAGGTCATTGGTTTTACTGAAGAGGTATTTAACATTTTCTCCTATCTTTTTCATTTTTTTTGTTTTTATTTAACAAATTCTTGTTGACTCATGAAGTCAGTGGTTTCTTTAGTCTCCATTCTTTTTTTAGGGAAGAATTTTCTTCATTTATCTTTTGCAAAAGCTTTTCCATTTGGTCAATTTTATTTTTGTAAGAATTTTCCCTTTGATCATTTGAGTTTTTGAGTGAATTATTTTCTTTTTTATTTCTCTGATTGTATTTTCTAAGGATTTGTTTTCTTGTTGCAAGGTGTTAATCTTCTCTTGGGCTTCTTTTCCAAATTTTTCCAATTGATTTTTAAACTCCCTCCTGATTTTCTCTACTGGAGACCAAATCATATTCTTCTCAGGGGTTCTACATCTATGAATTATGGTCTTTTTCTTCTAGGATTTTTTCAATGCCCCCCTTTCCACTGGCCTTTCTTCATTTTCCTGAGATCTTGTGTTGGGGGAGGGCCTGGAGCAGTTTCTTACTGAAGTTCCTTAAGGTTTTACTTACTGAGTATCATAACTACAGCTGGCCAGTAGGGGTCGTGGAGGCTTTGCTCACTGAATGTAATATCTCCTCCAGGCAAGTAGGGGGTGCTAGAGGCTGGAAGCTACCCTCCAGGCCTTGCTGTAAGTCCCATACTGTCAGTCCTAATGCCATGCCTCTACTCTCTGGTTGTTTCTCAGAGCAATTGGTTCCTACAGCAAAAGCCCCTAGGGTTGGTCTTAGTTGTTTCAGACTCTTGCAACCTCCTCCACTGGCCATTGTCACTCTGCACTGTATGTACCCACAATCCCCAATCCCTGAAGATAGACCTTGAGGTAAATGTTCTTTTCCTAGCTTCACTTTCTAGGGTTTGTCTATATCATTTCCATCAAGAGGTTCGTTTCATATTGTTTATGAGGGAAGATCAGGAGAACTGACATAGGGCCTGGCTTCTCTCCACCATCTTGGCCCATGAGATCCTTTGCCTATTTTTTAAATAGTTTCTGTAGAAGAGGAATTGTTCCTTTAATGTTTAGTAGAAAACACCTGTAAATCTATCTGGACCAGACTTTTTCTTA
The DNA here is from genome assembly GCF_037893015.1 of Macrotis lagotis. Classification (NCBI taxonomy): domain Eukaryota; kingdom Metazoa; phylum Chordata; class Mammalia; order Peramelemorphia; family Peramelidae; genus Macrotis; species Macrotis lagotis. The sequence goes on from NC_133658.1 coordinate 336,928,222, forward strand.
GGGAAATTATTTTTGGTTTCTTCAATTTCTTTTTCTGAAATGAGCCTTATAAGGTATCTATTTTCTCTTTTTTTTAATTCTGGGTAGTTGTTTTTTATTTTTGTAAAAAATTCATCCATTTCACTGCGGTTATCAAATGTGTTGGCATAAAATTTGGCAAAATAGCTCTGAATTAACTCTGATTTCTTACTCATTGACTGTTAGGTCCCCCTTACCATTTTTAATACTAGTGATCTGGTTATCTTCTTTCTTTTTTTAAGTTGATTAACCAAAGGATTATCTGTTTTACTGCCTTTTTCATATAACCAACTCTTGGTTTTATTTCCTATATAAATGGTTTTCTTGCCTTTAAATTTGTTAATCTTTCCCTTGATTTTCAGAATTTCTAATTTGGTATTTATTTGGGATAATTAATTTGTTCTTTTTGCTATATAATTTAGTTGCTTTCCCAATTCATTAATATTCTCTTTCTACATTTTATTCATATAAGCATTTATGTGGCTTGGCTGCATCCCATAAATTTGAGTATAGTGTCTCATTATTATCATTTTCTTGGATTAATTATTGATTATTTCTATGATTTGCTGTTTGATCCATTCATTATTTAAAATTACATTATTTAGTTTCCAATTAATTTTTGGTTTATCTTTCCAATACCTTTTATTATATGTTATTTTTATTTCATCATGATGTGAGAAGTATGCATTTATTATTTGCCTTTCTGCATTTCATTGTAAGGATTTTATGCCCTAATACATCGCATAGGTGCCATTCTAAAGAGAAAAAAATTTTATTCTTTTCTGTCTCGATAAAAGTTTCTCCAGGGGTCTATCATATCTAAGTTTTTTTTTTTAAGATTTCAAATCACCTTCTTAACTTCTTTCTTGTTAATAATGTGGTTAGATTTTCTAGTTCTGAGAAAGGGAGTTTGAGTTACCCCATTATTAAAGTTTTGTTGTCTATGACACCTTGTAATTCACTTAGCTTTTTATCTCGGAATTTGAATGTTATATCACTAGGTTCATACATGTTTAATAAAGATAAATTTTCATTACCTATGGTTTCATTTAATAAGATGTTGTTTCCTTCCATATGCCTTTTAATGAAACTGAATTTTGCTTTTGCTTTATCTGAGATCAGGATCATTACCCCTTATTCTTTGACTACAGCTAAAGCATCATATATTTTACTCCATCCTTTTACTTTTAAAGTGTGTATCTTCTGCTTCAAGTGTGTTTTTTGTAAATAATATATTGAAAGATTCTGGTTTTTAATCAATTCTGCTATCAACTTCCATTTTATGAGACAGTTCATTCTATTCACATTTACAGTTAAGATTACTAATTCTATATTTCCCTCTATGCTATCTTTCCCCATTTATATTTCTCTCTTTTCCTCTTATGCCTCCTCACCAAAGTTTTACTCCCTTTCCCCTTTAACTTTTATTTTAAAATTAGCTTTTAGTTTATTTCCACTTGTACCTTCCCTTTTATCAGTCCCTTCTTCCCTTATCTTTCCCTTCCCCCACCCTTTTCCCTGTAGACGAGGATAGATTTACTAATTATATTATTTTATTTGTTTTCCAATTATATAAAGTTGTAGTTTCTACCTATCACTTTGGGTAAAGTTTTAAATTTTTCAATTTTCCTCATCCCCCCTTCCCTCCCTCTTCACCCTACAGAAGGCAATCTTTAATCTTTGCACTTTTTCCATGCTATGTATTGATCAAAGCTGAATTTGTTAAGAGGGATAAAAAACATATCCTTGAGGAAGACAAAAATATGAGAGATAGCAAAATTATGTTTTACATAAGACAATTTTTTCTTAAAAAATTGAAGGTAATAATCATTGGTCTTTGTTCAAACTCCACAGTTCTTTCTTTGCCACAGATACCCTCAAATTGTCTCTGATGGAACGAGCAATTCCATTAAGGTTGATAATCACCCCCATCTTGCTGTTAGGATGTATGATGTTCTTTTGCTTCTGCTCAATCATGCATCATCGATTCATGGCAGTTTTCCCAAACTTCTCTGAAATACCATCCACCCTAATTTCTAATATAAAAAGTGTTCCATAATATACACATTCAACAATTTCTTTAGCCATTCCCCAATTGATGGAAATCACCTTGATTTCCAATTCTTTACTGCCACAGAGCTGTTATGAATATTTTATACAGGTGGTGGTTTCACCCTTTTCCATGAACTCTTTAGGGTACAGACCCAATAGTGGTGTTGCTGGATCAAAGGGTATGCACATTTCTTTTGATATTTTTTTGTGCAGAAGCTTATTGATTTAATGTAATCAAAATTATCCAGTTTGTTCTTTATGATGTTCTCTATCTCTTCTTTGGTCATAGACTGATTTCCAAAGTTCTGACAGGTAAGCCATGTCTTGTTCTCCTAGGTTGCTTATAATATTTTATTTTATGTATAATTCCTGTACCCATTTGGATCTTATCTTAGCATAGGGTGTGAGATGTTTGTCTAATCCAAGTTTCTGTCATACTTCCTTATAATTTTCCCAACAGGTTTTATCAGAGAGTTCTTATCCCAGAAGGTGTACTCTTTGGCTTTGCTAAACAGTAGATTACTATAATCATTTCCTGTAATCTCTTGCAATTTCTTAACCAATAACAAACAGTTTTAATGATTGATACTTTATAATATAATTTTAGATGTGGTAAGGCTAAATTTCCTTCTTTCACACTTTTTTTCATTAAATCCCTTGATAGTCTTGGTTTTATGCTTCTCCATATGAATTTAATTACATTTTTTTCTAGTTCTTTAAAGTAATTTTTTGGAAGTTTGATTGATATGGCATTATATAAGCATGTTATTTTAGGTAGAATTGTCATTTTTGTTATATTAACTCAGCCTATCCATGAGTGGTTGATAATTGCCCAGTTATTTAAATTACTTTTATTTGTTTGAAAAGTGTTTTATAGTTGTTTTTATAGATTTTCTGAGTCTGTGTTGGCAGGTAGACTCCCAAATATTTCATGTTGTCTGAAGTTATTTTAATTGTGATTTCTCTTTCTAGGTCTTACTGCTGTATCTTGCTAGAAATCTATAGAAATGCTGAGGATTTGTGTGGTTTATATTATATCCTGCAACTTTTCTAAAGTTGCTAATTGTTTCCATTAGTTTTTAGATAATGTTTTAGGGTTCCCTAGCTATACTATCTTATCATCTGAAAAGAGTGATAGTTTTGTTTCTTTCTTCCTAATTCTAAATCTTTCTATTTCTTTTTTCTTTGTTTTTGCTGAAACTCATATTTCTAATACAATATTGAATAGTAGTGGTTATAACCTGCATCCTTGTTTCATCCCTGATGTTATTGAGAATGCCTCTAGCTTATCCCCATAACATATAATGCTTGCTGATGGTATCAGATAGATAGAGCATAGAGTTTTAAACCCAAGTGGGAGTAAATCTTATTCCCTCCCTAGGCCAAATATTTTGAATGGAATTTATGGTTTTCACACCCTCCTTTCTTTCCCTCTAAAATTATAGATCTTTGTACCTCTTCACCTGGTGTTAATTATCTCTCAGGTACATTCAATCACATCTTGATTAATTGATTACTTGAAAAGTTCAATATACTAACAAAGTACAATCCCGGATTGATTGATTGTTTGATAAGCAGCATTGCTTCAAAGTCATTCAGTGCCCTCCCTTCTTCTGTGTCATTAAAGTGTACTTCTCAAGAGTCTTTAATTACATCAAATTAATAATGATTTTTTACCAACTCCCATTTCAAGTAACCCCAAGGACAACAATACTCATGAGCTAAAGTATCATCCAAGATCAAATCATTTCATAAATTATTTGTATGTTTCCCCCCAAGCATAGTTTCTCCTATATTCCCCGATTTAGCTCCTTACCCAGGGTACTTAACACCTTGTTAAGCAAAGTATGAATTAAGTCCAACCCTGATTTAATTAACTATAGAGTCTCAAAGTTCTTTAAGTCCTGGGACACTGAAAGTCTCTCTAAAGAACTTTACATTTGGGGTGGCTAGGTGGCGTAGTGGACAAAGCACCGGCCTTGGAGTCAGGAGTACCTGGGTTCAAATCCAGTCTCAGACACTTAATAATTACCTAGCTGTGTGGCCTTGGGCAAGCCACTTAACCCCACTTCCTTGACAAAAACCTAAAAAAAAAGAACTTTACATTTGATTGTAATGTATGGGATACACTGACTCAGGATCACCCAGGTCATGATGCCCTTCAGAGAAATAGCTAAGTTTTGTGAGCAAAGCTTATTAAAATAGGTCAAAGGAAACTTAGAAACTTAAGTTTAGAATAAACACTGCTGTTTTTCATAATGCCTTTTGTATCAATCATAGCAATGTCATCTTGGCCCTTTTCAGTGGTGAGACAAGATCCAACCATACCCTATCTCCATGTTCAGTCTCTTCAATTATATTTAACCCTGTGATATCTTCCCTTATAGGACTATATACAATTTGATGGTCTTGACTAACATTTGTTTTGTTTTGTTCTTTCCTTCTCCTTTTCAAATACCCTTTTATGCATCTCTTGAGTTGTGTATTTGGTGATTCAATTGCCTGTTCAGTTTTGGTATTTTTGTCAGGAAATTTTGGAATTCCTTTATTTCATTTAAAATCCAGTTTTACCCCAACAGTACATGTTAAATTTTGCTGGGTAGTAAATACTTGGTTATAATCACAAGTCCTTTGTCTTTGCTATATGGTATTCCAGGTCCTCCAGTCCTTCAGTATTAAGGCTGGTAAGTCCTGAATAATATACTTGTGTTTCCTTTATATTTAAATTATTTCCTTTTTGATGTCTGCAATATTTTCTCCTTTATTTGACAATTCTGGAATTTAGCTCTCCTAACCCCTGGAGATTTTACCCTGGGGTCCATTTCTGGAGAGGTTCTGAGTATTCTTCTTCAAGCAGATTTGGACAGTTTTCCCCTGATAATTTCCTGCAAGACGTTTTTCAGGTTCTTTTTTGTTCAGGTTAACATATATGATTATTGAAATTTATCTAAACTTGCTAATTATGCAGGTCTGTATTGGTGATCCTGGTAGAAAAGTGGAACTAATAATGGGATTTTGGAGAGGGACTCATACAATTTCACTATCAGAAGGAAGATATGAAAAAAAGCTGTTTTTGACTTGTCTATCAATGGCCCAGCACTGAACTCTGGGATAGGGGAAGCTCAATATTGGACATTCCATTAATAGAAGTACCTTATCCGTTATACTAAAAAAAAAATTCACAGATCATTGGAATCTTCCCTCTCCAGCATGTCAGTGCCAAATAGTGATCATTGATACAATAGGGAGATTCATAATTATTAGGAAAAGAGCAGAAAATATTACATTTTTGGGTGATATCAGCAAATCCAATGTATGTGAAAAATATCTGTTGTTACCACTAGGTCTAACATGAAATGATCTTTCTGTTGGTAGTCAATATGCATTTATTCAGCATCTATTCAGTTCCAGACACCCAATGGTAAGTGTCTGTGATCGAAATACAAATGAAAGAAAAACAATTTTTGCCCTCAAGGACACTACAGCCTAATGGGGGCTAGGGTAGATAGTTGATGGGAAGATAATCCACAAAAGAAAGCTGAAAAGCTGGGGTGGGGGGGGGAAGTTACCTGTGGTAGCATTATGGAGAGTTCCAGAGAAGTTCAAAATCAGAATGTCTACTGTGTAATGGGGGAAATGACTTTGATATCCTATTTTATTTTGAATTTTTTACAATTGTTCCCCTAATCTTGCTTCCCTACCCCCACCCCCCACAGAAGGCAGTCTGTTGGTCTTTACATTGTTTTCATGGTAGAGATTGATCTAAGTTGAATGTGATGAAAGAGAAATCATACCCTTAAGGAAGAAAAATAAAGTGTTTTTCCTGGTCATTGCACTAATGGAATGAGCAAGTCCATCAAGGTTGGTAATCAACTCCATGTTGCTGCTAGGATGCACATTGTTCCTCTGGTTCTTCTCATCTCCTTCAGTATCAGTCCATGCAAATCTTTCCAGGATTCCCTGAATCCCCATCCCTCCTGGCTTCTAATAAAACAAGAGTGTTCCATCACACATATACCATATTTTGTTAAGCCATTCCCCAATTGGAGGACATTTACTTAATTTCCAATTCTTTGCCACCACGAACAGAGCTGGTATGAATATTTTTATACAAGTGATTTTTTTATACATTACTAAAATACTCTTGTTTAAGAGCAAATATAAAACCCCCTCTGCCAAAAAATATAGACCCTCATGAGAAATAAAGTAAAGTAAAATGAAAAAATGTGTTTCAGTCTGTGTTATGATACTATCAGCTCTGTCTTGGGTGGATCATATTCTATGATAAGTCCATCATAAAAGTTAGTTACATATTTTTCCACTGTTGCTGTTGCTGATTGTATTTCCCTTCATCCATTCCTCCCCACTACCATATATTATATTTTTCCTCTACTTTCACTCTGTTCTCTTCTAAAATGTGCTCTAGGGTAGCTGAGTGGCACAGTGGACTGATCAACGGCCTTGGGGCCAAGAGGCACAAAACCCAAATACCACCCCTGAGATATAGCAACCACCTGGCCTCATGGTCCCAGAGAGACCACCCTACAAGCCCCCTTGCAAAAAGTAAAAAAAGAAAATGTATTATACCTGACTATTATCTCCTATGATCTACCCTCTCCTCTATCACCGATATACCCTCCTTCCCCCTTCTCTCCTTTTTACTCTAGATATACATACTTTATGAGTGTGCATGCTATTTCCTCTCTGAGTCATTTCTGATGAGAGTGAAAGTTCCCTCATTCCCCCTTGCCTTCTACCCTTCCATATCATTACAAAAACTCATTGAAAAAATATAAAAATATGCATATATATATATATATATATGTTTTTTATATGAAATATCTTAGGCTATTACACCTCTCCTTTCTCTTACTCCCAGTGCATTTCCCTTTTAGGCATTGACTCCATTTTTACAGTATATTATATCTTCAAATTCAGTTATCTCCTGTGCTTCATCTATAATAGCTCCTTCTACCTGCTCTATTTAGTGAGAAGTTTCATATGAGTATTATCAGTGTCATTTTTCTATGCAGGAATACATCATTAAGTCCCTCATATTTTACTCTTCTCCTCAGCTCTCTATGCTTCATCTGAGTCCTGCATTTGAAGGTCAAACTTTCTGTTAAGCTCTGGTCCTTTCAATAGGAACATTTGAAATTCCCCTGGTTCATTGAAAGTCCATTCTTTCCCCTGGAAGAGGATGTTCAGTTTTGCTGGTTAGTTGATTCTTGGTTGCATTCCAAACTCTTTTGTCTTCCAGAATGTTATATTCCAAGCTCTACAAACCCTTAATATAGTTGCTGCTAAGTCCTGTGTGATTTTGACTATGTGATCCAGCTCCACAATATTTGAATTGTGTCCTTCTGCCTGCTCGTAATATTTTCTCTTTGACCTGGGAGTTCTGGGAATGTGGCTATAATATTCCTAGGTGTTGTTTTTTTTTGAGGGGGATGGAGAGATCGATGGATTCTCTCAACTTCTATTTTTCCCTATACTTCTAGGATAGGCCAATTTTTCCTTTAGGATTTCTTTAAAAATGAGGTCAATGCTATTTTCCTGATCATGGCTTTCAGGTTTTACAATAATATTTGTTTTCCAGATCAGTTTTTTTTCAATCAATGAGATGTTTCATGTTTTATGCAAACTTTTCATTCTTTTGGTGTTGAAGTATTGTATCTTGACTTCTTGTAAAGTCATCAGCTTCTTTTAGCTCCATTCTATATCTGAAGAATTTGTTTTCTTCAGAGTTTCTTATTTCCTTTTCCATCTGGCCAATTTTGCATTTTTAAAGCATTCTTCTCCTCAATAACTTTTAAAACTGTTTTATCCATTTGACCTGTGCTGGTTTTTAATGTGTTATTTTCTTCAGCATTTTATTGGATCTCCTTGACTAAGCTTCTGAGTTCTTTTTAATATTTTTTCCTGCATCTCTCTCATTTCTTTTCCCAATCTTTCTTCTATCTTGCTTACTTGATTTTCAAAATCTTTTTTGAGTTCTGTCATAGCCTAAGCCCAACTTCAATTTCTCTTGGCATCTTTAGATACAGGTGCTTATACTTCCTCATCTTCAGATGGAGTATTTTGAAACTTCTTGGAATCATAGACAAAGAATTTCTCAATGGCGTTCCTCTTTTTTCCTTGTTTACTCATTTCTCCAACCTGTACCTGTTTTTTGGGGTGCTTTCTGAGTTTTGGGGTATTATTGGGACACCCATTTTAGGAGCTTTTGGGTGGGGATAACCCACTAGGACCTTTCTTCCTCCAAGGTCTTATGTTCTTTTGTCTGTGCTTTGATATGTAGATAACCACAGGCACTCTCCTCTGTCCTGGAGTTGTGAGGAGGAATCCTGCTATCTTAGTATGGAAGGCCAAACTGCAAGCTGGATCTGAATGTGGGCAAATGGCACAGTCTTTCCCCAGGGAGAGAAAAGAGATTTCTGCACTCTCCCTGACATCATTACCTTTTGTGGGCTGTGCTCTGGAGGTACAGGATGGTTTACCCAGATTCCTGCTGTAGGTTCTCACCACAGGGCTTCCCTGAGGTCAGTGCTTCTCATTCCACATTCAGTCTGGTGCAGCAGAATTCTCTCACCACCCCTTCTCTCATGGCTGTCCCTGGCTATCCCCAGACTGGACTGGGCTGGGCTTTGCTGAGCTGTGGCTGGGGCTTTTTTCTAAGCCCCAGTCCTTGTGAAATACACCTTTTCCATGGGACTTCCAAGTTATCTTGGTTTGGTAAAATGTATCACTCAGACTTTCTGTGGTTTCTGCCCCTCTAAATTTTGAATAGAATCATCATTTGACAGCCTTTGGAGTTTATTGAGGAATTAGTTTTTGAGAAATGCTGCCTTCATGCTGTCATCTTGGCTCCACTTTTGATGTTCTTTACATAGAGTCCCCCCATTTTTTCATCTGAATCCTAAGGTCATAAGAAAATGAAGGAGTTGCATGTGATGACATCAGAGGAATGAAGCACAAGTGTTCCCCTTTGCTTTCTTTTTCAAGCTATCCACAAGCTCTTTTTTGAGCTAACCTTTCTAGTAGTCCAATTATTTGTAAATTATCTCTGTTGGACCTGTTTTCCACGTTGTTTGTTTTTCCTAAAAGGCACTTTACATTTTCTTCAATTTTATCAACCTTTTTCATTGTGTTTGGTGGAATCTTGTAATTTTGTAGATTCATTGGTTCAATTCTAATGTTAAGGATTTATTTTCTTCATTTAACGTTTAGATTTCCTTTTCCAGTTGGTCAGTTTTATTTTTGAAAAGTTACATTCTTTTTCCAGTAGGTTATATTTACTTTTTTGTTGTATTTTGCTTATATTTACTTTTAAGTGAATTCATTTCATTTTTTAAATTTTTCATAATTTTCCTGCATGATTCTCATTTCTTATTTTCATTTTTCTTCTTCCTCTCTTCTTTGATTTTTAAATTCTCTTTTAAAGCTCTTCTGTAAGCTTTAAATTGGAGTCCATTTCACTGAGATTTCTCCTAAAAGTAATTTTTCACTTATTTTTTCTTCGAACATAGCATTGTTTTCATCTTTCTCTGTGAAGTAGCTTTCTATAATGAGCACTCCTTTAGCTTTTTTGCTCATCTATATTGTCTGAATTCTGCTCCTGGTGTATAGGGAGTAAAGATCCAAGTTTTTTTGTGCTGGACCTGGAGTTTGATCCCTGGATTGCCATTTACTAAGATATTTTCTATGCAATGCAGGGATTGTCTTTCCAGAGGTCTATTTCCTCCTTTTTGTCTCCATTTTGACTTTGCACAGGTTTGTTCCCAACTCAGTCCAGGCTTTTGACCCAGTGTTCTTAGGGTTCAGACTTTTAGGGTTGGGACTCTTCCTACTGGCAATTGAGGTACTGGGACCTTTGATCTTGTCAAACTGGCAGGACCTGGATTGTACTGTAGCTAAAAGACTCCTACTGGATTTCCTCCTCTTCCACCTTGCTTGGCTTTGCTTCCCCTTTTCCCCCAAAGGGACAGACTTTCACTGAGGAACCTAAATGATGTCTAACTTTGAAAACTTCTTTGGACCTTCTCTTTTTCTTGGTGGGATGTGTAGTTTTAATGCCTATGCAGAGACTTCATTTACCTTTGGTAGGGAATAGCTCCAGGATCATGTTAGCTTCATGCTTCCATCTTGGTTCGGTCCAAGAAGTCCAAGGTTTTTGTTGTTCTTTTTGTTGTTAATGATGATTTTTTTGTTTTTTTCTCTCAGTTTGGGCAAGGAACCTGAACTCTGTCTTTGTTTTTCTTCCAAATATATAATCCAGTCAAGATTCAAAAGGGTGTTGTCTCATTTCTCAGTTCTTATTTCATTTTCCCTTCATTCACAGTAAGTTAATTACTTGCCTCATAATCTTCTTCACCCCAACTCCCAATTCCTAACCTTGTACTAGGTATTAGGGGAATGAGTTTTTATATAACTTCTAAAGATTGACATTCAAGAAACAAATGTCCTATATCTCTGAAAGGACACAAATTCTGTTAGAGCAGAGACTTAGTGTAATCTAAACTTTCTAAACCATATTGCATTTTGTCATTGCCACTGGCATAGGCCCCAACACTTCAAACCATGAAATTTGAATAACCATTTTTTTCACTGGTCTCCCTGGCTCAAATTTCTTATCATTCCAGTCAATTTTACTTTCAGCTATTAATAATCTTCCCAAAATGTGGATCTGATCATGTCACCCTTCCTATTCAATAAATTCCTGTTGCTCTCTATTGCCACCAAGATAAAATATATAATCTTCCATTTAATATTCAGAATTTTCAAACTTTGCATAACTCCTTAGTGCCTGCATGGTTCTTACATCTTATATTTACTCCTTCCAGACTCTCCAATCCAGTGACACTGGTTTCCATGCTGTTCTTCAAATAAAACATTCCATCACACAATTCTGGGACTTTACACTGATTGTTCTTCCTGCCTAGAATGTTCTCCCTCCTCATCTCTGCCTCTTGACATCTCTGACTTCTTTCAAATCCTAACTGAAATCCATCCTCTACAGGAAGTCTTTCCTGATGAATCTTAATTCTGGTATCTCCCCTTATTTAAAAATTTCTAATTTATCTTGTATATAACTTGCTTGCACAACAAATGTTGTGATTTGTTGACATTGTTCTCCCCCTTTTGATTAAGGCTCCTTGAAAGCAAATTCTTTTGTCCACTTTTCTCTGAATTCACAGTGCTTATCACAGTGTCTGATGTAGAACAGGCATTAATATATATTGACTGACTAACTCAGAACATAGCAGTGGTTTGCTAAGACTTATTGTCATAGATATTTAACAATCATTTATATAATTGAATTAAGGAGTCAGTTCTGAAGGGAGGAACTCTAAGTCAATGCAGCTACTGAAGCTGGAAGGATTTCATGGTTCCTCTCTAACAAAATTTCTTCAGTGAAAGTTAATCAGTACTTGATACTTAGTATTCAGGCAGGGTCCCCCACAGGGGGTTTACAAGCCATTATATTTTCATTAATCAAATAAATTCAAGAGCCATATCACCTGAATTAGGGAAAAGTTTGGGGGCAGCAAGGACCTTTGACTTTATCTAGAGGAGGTCATGCCAGTCTTAAACTTTTGACTAAACTGTTAAATGAATGCAATAGTTATCTGTATTTTAGCAAGGCTTTTAAAAAATGTTTCTAATTCTACTTCTGAAAAGCTAGAGAAACATGGACTGGGTAGCAATTTATGTAAATTTAAAAATGGTTGAATAACTAGATCTTAAAAACAGTCATTGATTCTTCCATGCCAACCTGGAATGAGTTGTGCAATAAGAGTTCCTCATGGATTTGTGTCTAGACATGTGCTATTTAAATGTTCAATTATTCAAAGTCTTAGATAAATGCATAGAATGAATGCTTATACATTAGCAGATAACAAAAAGCTAGAAAATATATTCTATTTAACTCACTGAATTACAGAACCAAAATTCAAAATCATCTTGACATGCTAGTGCATTGGACCAATTGTAATAAGATGAAATTTTGTTATGGATAAATTTAATCTTTCACACTTTGGTTCAACAAAATTAACAGAGAAGATGGGACATCAATACAACTGACAAGTAACTTAAAATATCAGTGTATTGAAAGTTCAACATGAATCAACTTTGTGATCTACCAGTCTAGAAAACTATTTCAAGAAAGGCAGCATCCAGAAATAAGGAAATTATATTCTGTTCTTTATATCTGAGTGGCATAATTTAGGAAGAATGCTGATACATTCCAATGACAAAATACACCCACAAAATGCTTTATAAACCTTAAATTGCTATATTAATATAAATTATTAATAACATTGTTATTTTCATCATTATTTGTCCAAAACTATGTAGGTAAGTGGAACAAACATGGGGAAAGTGTTTGTTTCCAAAAGTATGAAGATCTTTTGAGAGAACTTTGGTTATGTGCTCCAAATAGCACAAAGTTCCCTGATTCCCATGCTTTCCTGATTTTTTGCAAATCTCACCCAGAAACTTATCTTTCAGTGAAAGCCTTTCCTAACTTCCATTAATGTTAGCACCAAGCTTATTTATGTTTTATGTAGTTTATTTGTTTATAGTTATTTTCAAGATGTTCTTGTTGGAATAAGAGCTCCTAGAGAACAGGTACTATTTTTGCTTTTATTTGTATCCTTAGTTCTCAATAAAGAATTTGTATATAATAGATAAATATTTGTTGACTGACTGATTTACTAACTCTTTTCAAATATTTGAATAATTATCATATGAAGGAGGACTTATTCTGTCCTTTATTTTAGTCCCAAAAGACAAAACAGTAAGCAATAAGTGGAAATTGACAAAAGGCAACATTAAAGTAGCTGGAAGAGTTGATAAAACATCATAACATTAGACCAGTAGAAGAATGGATTGATTGGAGAAGGCAGTAGTGATGTGTCCTTTTTTTTAATTGACAATTTATTTTTGCTGTTTTGTGTCAGGAAATATTTTTGTTTGAATGTAATTGATACTTTATTTTATTTATATTTTTACATGTTATGAAAGTTTTCAACATTCATCCTTATGAATATGTTTACTTTAAAGTAGCAAAATTTCCTTCCACTCTCACTTCCCCTCCCTCTCCCCACAGAGACAAGTAGTCAGCTTAATATTGAACATATACATTTGTGTTAAACATGTCCACAGATTAGTCATTTTTTAGTATGAGGAATTAGGATTAGCAGAAAGAAGTACATAAGAAAAAGTTTTAAAAAGTGAATGTAGTGCTCATCTGATTCTGAAGGGTGTTTTGTTTTGTTTTGTTTTGTTTTTCTTCTTCTGTTATGTGTGCATATTGAAGTTGTTTGAGCAAAATCTAGAAGATTCCATTGTAAGACATATTATAGCATTTGAAATTAGGATAAATGTTTTCACAGACTAATTCTACCCCTATGTCTATAAACATGACACTTTATGTTTCTGACTTCAGTTTCTATGTATTTCTAATGTTTCTGTATCTGAATTCAGAAGGAAGTAGACATATATTTATAGAATGCTTGAAAGGGATTCATAGATTATGTTTGTGAATTCCTGCTATAAACAACTGATTTTAAATTTTCTGTGTATTGTGAGTTAAAAAGTTGACTTCTGGACAAAGAAAAGGGATAGTCTAGGCATCCTCAATTTGGAAAGTTCTCAGAGACTCAAGTATAAGAGTTTGAAAATATGGGCATTTGGGGTTAAAACCTTTGAGAAAGAGATTTCCTGATGCAGCATCCTCTTGGGGGAAAAAATAGAAGCATACACATAATTCTGGTGCAGAATTTTACTGTTGTTACTGTTGTTGTTGTCATTTTTCAGATTCAGTTATGTCAATTACATCTAACTGTTTGTGGTCCCACTTGGAATTTTCTTGGCAAAGAGACTTGAATAATTTTCCATTTCTCTCTGTCGTTCATTTTACAGATGAAGAAACTGGGATAAAACAGGGTTAAGTGATTTTTCCAAGGGTCACATTGCTAGTAAATGCTTGAGATCAGTTTTTACTACTATATAAGAAAGAAAATCCATGGGGTTACTAGAAGTCTAGGTCCATAGGAGGGTTATTACTTTTCAGAAGCCCCTTCCCCTCTCCCCGACCAAAAATGTTTGCATTTCAGGGAAGTAGGGAGGGTCTAAGTTACGTAATGTTATTTTTAGTGTTGAGTGAACTGCATAAGGACATATGAAGACACTCTTTGTAACCAGAGAAAGAACTGACAAATAGAAATGTATATAGAATAGTTTTCCACATGTGTGTGCATGTGTGCATATGCATTCATATATACATATGTATAGATATACAAGCTGTACATAATAATTTTGTAGTTTCATGTGCCATCATAGTTTTTCTATTCCATAGTGTTATGAAAATATTTTTTATTTCTTAAATTTAGAATAAAATAAAAAAAAATTATGGAAAAGAAGGAACTACCACAATGGCATTAAATAAACCAAATTCAGTTCCACAGCACATAGCAGGGATCAAATAAATCCTTGGATTGAATCAAATGGATTTAAATTGTGCAAATCATGTATATGACATATCTCACAATTGTTGAGAAGGTTAAATGAGTAACCAAAAATATGAGAAATTATTTAGGTAACTTTTGATTTGAATTGATAAAAATTTCATTGTCATTTTTAACATTTCTTTGCCTCTACTGCAGTATTTAGTAGGTAAATACTAGAATCACTGAGAACATGTTAATAGATTATTTTGATACTTTCTTCTTTCAGATGGAAATTGTGTATAGCATTAACTAGCACTTCTCCAAATAGGGGTGATCAGTTCCTCTATAACTCCTAGGGATCACAAGACCATAAAACATACTTCAGGTATGATTTAGATAATAAAGAACATGAAAAGGACACAGAATGGTGCTCATAGAGTCAAGAGAGACATTGGTCCAGTCACCAAATACCTGCAACTCATTTTGGTGCTAGTCTGTATCTCTCTGATCTTATGAATCTCATTCCCCAAACTGAAGGGTTCTCTTCCTAGCAAATATTCCCAAGTAAATCTAGAAATGAAGATTAAATAAGGAAAAATCAGTTGTATTTCCTCTCTGTGCATACCCTTAGAAAACACCCTCATTATGGAAGTACTAACACATGTCCTAGTTCTTTTAATAAATTGCCAATAAATGTTATTTTAATCTTCTTTCTCTCCTAAAGTCTTCAGCACACTTTTTCCTCCCCTTAGCAGAGGACGTCACTTCTTTCCTTACTAAAATAAGGTCCTGCTCTCCTTTAAGGATGTATTATTTTGACTTCTTAAAGGACAGACAAGGCAGTTTTGTGAAAATAAAAGGAAATAAATCAATTTGAGAAGAATGTATAGCATATTCCTCTTTTATAGGTTAAAGGTTTGGTGGTTGACAGAATCATAAAAAATAACTTTTATTTAGGAAAAAAATGTGAAAAATCAATGTGCAAAGTAACAGTTTTCAGATAAGTTGTGAGCAGTTTGGTTGCCAAAAAAAGAAAATGAATTTTTCTGAGAAATCAAAAATTCTTACTTTTCAAGGGTGTAAGAGAGACTCCCCTTTTGTTTGCAAACTGAGTTCTTAATAGAGGCAACAAAAGACATGTTTATATACTAAAAACTTATAAAATATCAGACTGAAAAAAGAAACAGAATGTTGGGGACAGATCTGAAGGTTTAATGCCTGAGGCTACAGAATATTGTAGTCCTTTAGTTCATTTGCATGTAACTTTTTAAGGCTTAAAATATTCAGATTGACAAAGTGATAAATCAAATAAGTTTTGGAGAATATGGGTTGATTTATACAAAGGCTGTTAGTTGATAAATAACCCAAAAGGAAAGTTCATGTGTTTCTAACCTCATAAGGGAAAAGTAAATAAATGAGTACCAGGAGACTCTGATTTGAGTCATTTTAAAATAAAGGGCACTCTGGCCTGAATAATAAAGACCTGAGTAAGAGAATAACTCAAATGGGGTTAGAAAAGTCAGTTTTATCAGAGCTGTCGATGATACCAGGAACAGGTAAATTGGCTATGAAGGACTCAGCTGTTATTGTCTGGGCAAAAACTGAAGTTCCATTGCAAACAGGAATTATACTCTATCATCTTCTGCAATTTAAAAGAGGTGAAGCTGCACAGAGGTTTGCTGCTCTCTGCTCCCTTTCAAGTAGGGAAATGCTGAAAGGTGAAAGGAAATCTTGCAACATATTCTCACTGCCGTTTAAAGGATGATTGTGAAATAAAAGCTTTTTGTTGACTCATTAGTTTCAGAGTAGAGAAGAGAATTTTCCCAACAAGAAGGAAGAGAGTACTAAAAGGAAAGTGATTAGTTAACAAGGAAACAGGTTGCTATGGGACAGATATTGTTAAATAGACCAGTACCTTCAAGACCTACAGTGCAGAATTGCAAGTTTTCCTCATTCCTCTACCTCTATTCCAGGATTTTGTAAATGTGAGCCCATTCTCCTCACCAGCACTCTGTGTACTAGTTGATTAATGTGATTAGGGTTTATTTGTCTATCATGTATTTATTACTGTTGTTTTTATCTTATTGTCAAATAATGTTTATTTTTTAAATCTAATATTAGAAGTTGCTAGTTTTGTATAAATGGAAGTGCATAGATGAAGATTCAAAAGTAGTGAAAAGGGTTGTTTCACACCTGCAAGATGATTATCCCTAGGACTCTACAAGAGTTTTAAAATAGTACCATTGCTGCAGTCTTTCAGAAAATCATACTGCCAGTGCAAGGAAAAGGGTGAGTGAGCCAACTTACAGAATGAATGGGTGTCCCATACTTTAGATGAAGAATTACTATATGAAAGTATAATACAAAAGACACACACATATAACTAGACTTAGAAAAAATAGGCTATACACCATGATCTCCTTTTCCTTTCCTAATTAATATTGTCTATTCTCATCTCTTTCCTGTTCCTCAGTCTCTGATGAGGAGAAGACCCATTAACTTGTTAAAGCTAGACTTCAATGGTCTTTATTATTGTCCTGTCAACTCATTTTTCCCCAAATATTTAAATTTTCCCCTCAGTCATTCTCTCTGTCTCTCATCTTTGTCTCTCTGTCTTTCTGTCTCTCTCTCTGTCTCTCTCTCCTCCCCCATTCAGCTCTGTCTGATATTAACACTTATTCATCTCTGGGTAAATCACTTAATCCTTTTAAGTCTCATTTCTTCTTAAGTAAAAAGATTATAATAACATTTTTATATATGTGAGAACACTTTTAAATATTAAGTCTTAGGTACCAGAGGAAGAGGTTACTGATTTCCTAGGTTCACCCCACATCTTTTAGTCTTACTTTCATCTTACTCACAGTGTTATCTGCTGTATATCACCATCTTTCTGAGTTTTAATTTGTCTCTCTATAAAATAGAAATATAATTATTCTGATGAACAAAATGAAACAGTGTGTGAAAAGTCCTTTAGAAAATGTAAAGCACTTTGCAAACTTTAATGAAGTTGGATGCATATATGGTATGGTTTCAAGGGTCTAGGAAATATATGTGCTTTGACCCAAACAGCTGGAAATTTACCCCTCAGTTAAGTCAAAAATGACAATCACTGTAACAAAATCTTTTTTATTCAACAGTGAAATATTAGACTTAAAGCATGGTAAGTGACATCAGTTATGAATGACAGAAAACAAATCTGATGGGGAATTGGAAAAATGAAAAGAGGAAAAACACAGTTTCCTGAAAGAATGAAGCAGTGAGTGGTATAACCATTCATCATAATGCTTTCCTCTTCTTCTTCTTCTTATATTGACTTCCTATCTATTATTTTATTGTTGTTGATATTTTAATTAATTTATTTATTTTCCAGTTACATGCAAAGATAGTTTTCAATATTCATCTTCTTGCAAGTTTTAAGTTCTACATTTTTCCACCACCCTCTCTTTCCTTCCCCCTCCTCAAGGCAGCAATTATATATATGTTATATATGTACAATAGTTTAAAAATTTCTATGTTAGTCATGTTGTGAAAAAAAGAATTATACCTAAGGGGAAGGAATCCTGGGAAGGAAAGAAAAAATATAAAAGAGGTTTTAAAAAATTTATTCTGAATGCTCTGCATTCAGAGTCCATAGTTTCCTCTCTGGATGCCGATGGCACTCTCAGAATTATCCTTGATCATAGAAATGATGAGAAAAGTTGCTTCCAATGGAGTTGATTATAGCACAGTATTGCTGTTATTGTGTGTGTTATTCTCCCAGTTCTGCTCCCTTCTCTCACCATCAGTTCGTGCAAGTCTTTCCAGGCTTTTCTGAAATCAGGCAGCTCATGACTTCCTAGAGAATAATGGTATTGCATAACATTCATAAATCATTGCTTGTTTACTCACTCCCCAACTGACAGGCACTATAAGGAATATTTCTCAAAATTTCACAAATGCATCTATTAGCCTCAGCTTTTTCTTTTCTTATCCCTTTTAATTAGATCTACTTTTGCTTGTGCTTTGTCTGAGATCAGAATTGCTACCCCTTCTAGATTATTTTTACTTCAACTGATACTTAATATATTCTGCTCCAACCTTTTAAAGCTTTATCCTGTTTGTATCTCTTTTTTCCAAATATATTTCTTGTAAACAATATATTGTAGGATTCTGTTTTATGTACTCTCCTCTCAACTTCTGTTTTTTTTTTGTGAGAGCCCAGCTCATTTATGTTCATAGTTAAGATTATTATGTATTCACTTCTATCCCATCTTCCCCCTCTTTGTGCTTTACTCTCTCTCCTTTCCCCTTAACCCTCCTCAATAATGTTTAGTTACTAAATTTAGTTTAGTTACTAAATGTTTCATCTTCATTTTGTTCCTGTGGAATAGGGTGTATAATCCCATCAACCAGCCTCCTTCCCTTTGCTTATTCCTTTCCCTCTTTACTTTTTTTTACTTTTACTTTAATTTTACCTTTACTTTTACCTTTATTTGCCCTTCAGTTTTATCAGCCACACATTCTCCTTTCTTTCCCCTTCCCACTTTCTTCCCTCTAGGTTAAGATTAATTTCTAAACCCATTTGAGAATGTCTTATATCCCCTCTTTGAGTCAAATCCATTAAGAGTAATATTTACATAGTACTCACACTCTTTCCTTTTTTCTGTAATCTCTCCTTTGTGTCTTATCATGTGATATTGTGTATCCTCTGCCTTCTTCTCCTAGCATAATCCTTTCCTCATTTTTAATTGTTTTATACCTGTCTCATTCCAACAACCTCTGTCAAAGAATACAGAATATTCCTTTTATCTATCCAGATAGAAATAAAATTCTCAAGGTTACTTGATTGATTGATTTAAAAGCTTCTTCACATCATAATCCCAATATAAATAAAACTTCCAAGAGCTAAGAGTCTGATCACACTACAGTCCATGTATAACCCTACCCTCTGTCTGAATATGTTCCTTTCAACTGTCCTAAGAGAAAATCATTTTGTAAGAGTTACAAATATCAATTTCCAATCTAGGGATATAAACAGTTTTGCCTTATTAACTAACATCTCCCCCACCCTTGCATTTACCATTTTACATATCTTCAGTCTTGTTCTTGAAGATCAACTTTTCTGTTTAGTTCTGCTTTTTTTGTCAGATAAGCTTGAAAATTCTCACTTTCATTGAGAGCTCATCTATTTTTCAGGGCAGTTGATACTTGGTTGTAATCTAAGATTCTTTACCCTCTAGAATATCAAATTCCAAGCCATTCGATCCTTTAATGTTGAAACTGATAAGTCCTATGTCCTGACTGTGCCTTCCTGGTATTTAAAATGCAACTTTGTGACTTCTTACAGTATTTTCTCCATTAACTGACAAATTTGAAATTTTCCTGAGAACTTTTGTTTTGGGATCTCTTTCTGGGGATAATCAATGAATTTTTTCAGGGACTATTATCTTCTTGTTCTAGTATATCAAAGTAGTTTTCCAAGATAACTTCCTGCATGATACCAGTGTCATTTTCTGTTTGTGGCTTTTGGTTAGATGAATAACTTATAATCATTCTGGCTCTATTTTCCAAATCAGTCATTTTTCCCAAGAAGTATTTGACATTTTCTTCTATTTTTCAGGCTTTTGTTTGATGGAATCTTGATGTCTCACAGTCATTTCTTTTTTTCCATTTGTCCAATTCTAGTTTGTAACATTTGATTTACTTCAGTTGACTGTTGTGTTTCCTTTTCTAGTTGGTTAATTTTATTTTCCAGCTCGTCAATTTTACTTTTAAAATTAATGTTTTTTCAGTCTATTTTTCATAATTTTCCTGCATGACTCATTTCTTTGCTCCATTTTTCTTTTTCCTTTTTTCTATGTTTTTTAAAATGCTTTTGAAGCATTTCCAAGATGTCCTTTTGGATTTGAGACCAATTCATCAATCTGTTAGAGGCTTCAGATGTAGATATTTTTGTCACAGTTTTCCTTTTCTGAGATGGGGTTTTAATCTCCTCCATCAAAATAGTACTTGTCAATGGTTGGCACATTTTTTGAGTTTTTTTTTTTATCATTTTGTTCCTGTGGAATAGGGTGTATAATCCCTTTTTTTGTTTGATTGTTTTTTTTACTGGGACCTTGTTCTGGTCCCTGTGCACTTGGTTTTCTAACTGTGCTAGGGTAAC
Source organism: Macrotis lagotis (assembly GCF_037893015.1). Classification (NCBI taxonomy): domain Eukaryota; kingdom Metazoa; phylum Chordata; class Mammalia; order Peramelemorphia; family Peramelidae; genus Macrotis; species Macrotis lagotis. The sequence continues at coordinate 336,948,886 of NC_133658.1, forward strand.
TCAATACTGCACCATCTTCCAAGGGCTGCAAACCTTGTTCTCTGAACTGGGGTTGGGTCTCTCACTGAAGACATCACTGTGCAGTGACCCTAAATATTCTTTGGCTAATGCTTCTTGCTGACTTCTCAGATTTCCTGTCTACACTGGGCTATACTCCCCTTTTACTCATGTGACAGTTTCCCTGAAGTTCCTCCAAGATATCCCACATAAAAGTTGTTATATTGCATATTTTAATGTGTTCTGCTGCTTTAGGATCAGGTTAGAGACTTCATTCAAAGCTGTTTTGGGAAAAGTTCCTGAAGCTTCCTGGCTTTGAACTTGCCTCTGCTCTGGAAGTCCCTATATACTCTTTAAAGAACATCTCCTATGCTCCCTCTTCCAGGAAGCTTTGAGTGTCCCAACAATAAGAAATGTCCAGAACCCTCAGACCACACAGAACTATTATCTGATAAATTTTTCATATAGAGGGAGTAGGAAGTGTTGGAAAGGAAGCAGGATTAAAGAAACCTTCAGTTCAACCCATGCTTCTGACATATAAGCTGAATGACCATAGAAAGGTCATTAAGCTTCTCCATACCACAGGCAGCTCTCTGTTTTCCATTACTGGAAGCTCTTTAAACTGAAGAAATTATGGGCTTAGAGAAAAAATACATTTTTTTAGTTTTTCATTATAGATACATTTCTTGGTATCTTACTACCACTAACAGTTCATATGTTCTTTTGAAAGAAATTATCCTTTTCAAACTGAAGTTTGTATCTTACCCACTTATTAATACATATAGGTCATATGGTATTCTTCATTTTAGTAAACTGGGCAGAACCCAAGAATTCCTAAGACTTATCTGATTTTTCAGGACTAAATTATCACTAATTTTCTGGTGTACTCTAGTTTTCATTTCACCCAGGATTCTATGTTATAAACACTGCCCTGCCAAGGTGAACCAACAAAGAGTGAAGAGAGCAGGCTAGCAATAAAGGGCATCCCCTCCCTCTGAGGGAGTTGGCCGAAAAGGGAGGAGAGGAGAGGATTAGTGACAGGTCAGGCAAGTTATAAGTTATTTCTCCATAAAAGTCTGCAACCTGATAGACAGGAGCAGGAAACATTAATTCATAGGCTTTTAGTGCCTGACAAATACTTCACATTCATAACTTGTGGTATGTTTTCCACAGCCATTAAACTAACTACAGAAGACTTCACAGACTCTCCACAGAGGTGACTTTGGCTCCGGGTCAGAATGTGGCTGTTTGTAAGGGAAGGAGAATGTGAGAGAGGAGCGTGAGTAGGAAAGGATAGCTAAACTTGTCAGTGCTCCATGGGCACTCACAAGCGGACATACAGAGAGGGAGGCTCAGGTATGACAGCATACCTGGAAACAAACATCGAGACTGGCCCTTTCCCTGCAGAGAAGGGAATTTTTCACAAAGGGCCAAGTTCTAGGCATAATCTACAATTATACTTTTGGCTTATTGGTTTGATCTTTAGTATCAAACCAAAAGATTTATTTAATTCATTAAAGAATACTGAGGTTGCAGCCAGACAATTCCTTTAATGATTTTTAAAGAAGCTCTTACTTTTTGAGAATCTCATCACACACCCCCCCCCCCATAGACCTTCATGTTGGTTGACCAGATTTATCTAATATTATACTGTGGACTGTGAGTAGGTTCAAGGATTCTGGGGGAAAATAGAATTATGACAGAAAAGTCACTAAATAATTCAAGTCATTTGATCCAATTATTTGAATACTCAGAATATATTTTCCCAATGAAGGGAAGGGAAGGGGAGGGGAGGGAAAAAAGAAAAAGAAATAAAAGACAATAAAGAAAAAAATATGGACTAGAATTGTGATTTTATTGATAAAAGAAATCCTCAAACAGGGAAACTATGTACCAATGGAAATATCTGTCTTCTGTGAAACTCATTGTATTAGGGAGTGTACTGTACTGTGAGGGGCACATAGCTTTTATGTCCCAGAGACTATACTTTAGTACATATTTTCCTGATTCTGAGGTGAGTTTTATCTTTTTACATCATTCTGAAAAGAAGGAATGTGCCTAAGTTTGCAAAGCAACTGAGACATTCTGATGGCATATAAATGGTTTTAGTGTGTCATAAAAATGATGAATATGAAAAATTCACAGAAACATGGTAGAAGACTTATGTGATTTGATAAAGAGTCAAGATAAGCAGAATGAAGGGAATAATATACACAAAGACTTCAATGAAAGAAGTGGAAACAACACAAAAAGACAGCCAAACTCAGATTAATTGTAATGACAACCTCGGTCCCAGAAAAATGTTTATGAAACATGACTTCTTCCTCTCACATATAGCACATTTCACATTCATAATCCTTCACAATGTGAAATGTGCTATACGTGATTCCAGACAAGATTGGTTTGGATTTTTTGTTGTTACAAAGGAGATTTTGATGAGGTGGGGTGTAATATTTAAGGGAAGTAATTGTCATGAAAAGATATTAATATGATTTTTGAAAATCATAGATTTACCTAGAATCTCTAAAAAGTATGTTTCAAATTTGATAAATTGAATTCTATTTTTTAACATTCTATACCCTGATGTTCTTTCCAGTTCTAGCATCTTAAAATCTGAACATTCTCTCCAGCACTAGCATTCATACTACGTTGTTAGGTTTCTTTCAGGCCCAAGGTTCTATTTTCTAACATTCTAGGTTTGAAGAGGTTTTGTTTGTTTGTTTCTTTTTATCTTAGTTCTTACCTTTCTGTTTCTGGAACCAATATGACCCTCAGGTTGTGCTTAATTTACTTTAAGAGTCTATGATCAGGCAGCTAGGTGGCAGTGGATAAAGCACTGGCCCTGGAGTCAGGAGTACCTGGTTTCAAATCAGGTCTCAGACACTTAATGATTAAGTAACTAGCTGTATAGCCTTGGCCAAGCCACTTAACCCTGTTTGCCTTACGAAAAAACCCTAAAAAACAGTATATGATTGATCTTAAGTATATTATGCTATATTATGTTGTAATTAACTTGTTTGGCTTTTTCCTCATACCTGATATAGAGGTCAGGTAATGAACATAATAACCAAGGTCTTTGGCTCACCCTTTCTTTTGAGTCCCTGTTCAGGCACCAGGATGTAGAGTCCCTTTTCCTGGACTCCTTTGTGGAGTCCCACTTCTGGACTCCCTCAATCTCCCCAGGCAAGCATTGGAGGGGTGGAGACACAAGGATGACAAAAGAGACAAGTACTCCATCAAGATCCCCAAGTGCTCTAAGTGCTCCATTTATTCACCAAAACACCAGTGAATAAATATCTTTCCAGTCTCTAATCCACTCCCACTCCCTTGGCACTTGATAATATTCTGGTGTTCAAGGACACCAGGTGAAGATAATTCACAATACCCCCCTACACAATGGTTCCCAGCATATACCCCTTCTTGTTTTATGAAACAAAATTATTACATAATGAATTCCTCATAAGTTGTAAACAAAAGTTCAAAAATAGTATACTCAAATGTCAATTTAACAAAGCCAATATTCCCATATCCTTTGAAATACATTTTATTCCCAATTTATAAAGATTACAAATTTTTTTCTTTTTCAAACAAAAAACTTTCAAAGCAATCAAATTCAAAATTCACAGTGAAAGAAGTAACATATAACTTTAACTATTTCAGAGTTTAGACACTAACACACTCTCAACAAAAATAGCAATACTTTTGTATTTCTAACTTATCAAAGTGAGATTATTGGACACTCTATTCAGCACCAAAATCTCAAAATAGAAACATTTTCCCACCTCTGCAGACCAGTGGAGAGATGTAAAAATGCCCTGTTGATGATTAAATACACATATACACACATAACCAATTAAGACCAGTCATCAGAAACATAAGCCATAGGCACAGACTTCATTTCAAAGACAAAATCCAAATTTCCCAGTCCCAGAAAAAGAATTTTCTTCCCCTTTTTTCTTAATGAATTGAACCACAAAGCTTTCCAATCAATAACCTAAAGAAAAACATTGTCATTGCCCAAAAAATATCTTCTTCACTTTTTCTCTTAACTAATTTAGCACAAAGCTTCCCAATCAATAGCCTACTGAAAAACATAGTCATTGACCAACACCCCCCTTCCTCCCCACACCAGGAAGAAGGAATGGGGGTCTCCTTGTAGCAAACCTACATTGAGGCATAAGCTTGAGGTTTGAAGTTTGAAAAAGGAAGATTTCCCTTCTCTCTCTCTCTCCTCCCTCTGCAGAGGGTGGGAACATCAGAGAATGAGAGAGAGCATTTGAAATCACCTAAGGGGTTAACACCAGTACAACTGGGAGTTGCTGCACATTGTGAAGAGTAGCCATCACCATAACAAACTGTCCAACAGCATGTAACATTTTGATTCTCAACACAGGAAGCACAGCTGGTGTTCCATTCAGTGCTCTGCTGCTGAAGTAAGGATCTCAATCTCGAAGCCTGGGGCTGTAGGCTGAAAAGTGAAACTAGCTGTGTCAAACTTCAAGCTCTGCGTCAGGGTCTTCAGCAACTACTCAGTCTCTAAAATTGCCAGTAGGTTTAGGGGTTTGGATCTTGCTTAACTGCATAGTGCAATCAGTCTGGCAGCCCTGGTCTAAAAGAGCAACAAGTAGATCCTCTGCATCCAGTTCATTGTGCTGGTATATACTCCTGCTGAGCAAGAAACTTCATCCCCTGCTGCATGCTTCGGAGATTCTACTTCCATTGATTCCTCAATCTTCACTTCTTATCACTTTCCCTGGCTATGGGACTGACACTCAGACCCCCTGTGGTGCTGCTCGAAGATTCCACTTCCCAACTAAACAGCAGCCCCAGTCTGAGAATCTGTGCTAATTCTAACCTTAATTGATATAAATATATCCCTTCCCCATAATATTTTAGGGAGTTCTTCAGCTATGAAAGTAGTGACAGTCCCTGCTTTATCTTCTTTTTTCTCCATTTCAAGGGTTGACAAGAAATTGCTGTTTCCTGTCTACCTCCAATGCCTACTAGATTAGTATCAGCAACCTGCTTAGACCAAGCATGTGGCCAGTTTTGCGTGGGGAACACAGTACGATCTGTTCCAGTGTCAATCAAGCCTAGGAAAGCAATTCCTTCTACTTGGATAACACCAAGCAATTGAAGTTGTAATCAATTTCATTGTGGTTCTCTGTTTTTAAAACCTTTTTCAACTCACTTTCCTTCCTATTTATACCAGATATTGAAAAAATACAACTGAACTATGCATGGTTCTTACTTATGTAGTTATCATCATCTTTAGCATTCATTATTGCAATAGAGAAAATTTCCCCATTCACTTTATTAAAGTTATAATGTGAGTATACTCTGGATTAGGTGGAGCTAAAATGATTGCAAACTCTCCATTCATTAATTGTAAAGGGTGAATAGGTACTTTAGTAGAAGCATGGAAAGGCATCCTATGTTTCTCAGCACTTTTCACCATCAATAGTTTGATATGGGTCGGCTTGCTTTCGAAACTGCATACTAGTTTTTCCTCCTGCTGCTCCTGAAATGCCATACAATTAAGTGGCACAGTTAAATTTTTCAACAATGATTGCTTTTGATGGGTCCCTGGGAAAGGGCCCCTTTCTCCATTTAAATTCCCTTGTCTACATTCTAATGTCCAATGTCTTGCCTTTTCACACTTTGGGCTTAGAGTTTTAGGATGATGTGGCCTGGGCTTTCTGAGTTTAGCTCCTAAGGCACTCCAACAATCTTTCTTTAAATGTCCATGTTTTCCACAAACAGAGAAAATCCATTTCTCTTTATTTCCATTGTGCATATTAGCAAATGCCTCTGTCATTAATTCTGTATGATACAGCGGAGAACCTACTCTGTCACATCTTTGAAACATTTCCTCAATGGTGGTATCCCTTCTTAACCAATCATTGCTTTCTGACAATCAACATTTGCATTAGCCTATGCTAATTGTTTTATTAATACATCTATTCCTGCTACATCTCCTAAAGTTCTTCCTACTGCCTCCTGTAACCAGGAAAAGAAATCTACAAAAGCTTCATCATTTCTTTGTCTAATAAGTGCAAATGGTTCTTTCTTATCATTTTGTGTTGGAATATATCCCCAAGCATTCTTTACACAGGTAGAAATTCTCTCATATGTCTCTAACCCATAATGCAGTTGGTCTGCATTGTTGAGAAATTTACTTGTGCCACTTAATTGTTCCTAGATCCATTAAACTTTCTCCCTGATCTTTTGCTTTTGAGATGGCCTTTTGTACTTTTGAAATCTATTACTTAGGTGCTGTGGGGATTTTCCTGATAATATTTCTTTATTTCTTCTACCTCAGGCCATGGAACCAAATGCACTTTCACTTTCCTCCATACTTCCTTCTTCCAAAATCTTTATCATCAGCCCTATGATAAACTTGTTACCTTCTCCAGAGATCTTCCTTTTGGGATGTCACCTGGTTTTCTTGCTTGTATCTGCTATGTGCTTGTTCTGGACCTTACTCAGATAACACTGACTTTTTTGTCCCTGTTCATCCATCAATATTTTGATCCCCTTTTGGGGCACCAGTATGTAGAGTCCCTTCTCCTGGACTCCTATGTTGAGTACCACTTCTGAACTCCCTCAATCTCCCCAGATGAGCATTGGAGGGGCGGGAAAAAAGTAGGGCAAAGTAGACAAGTACTCCATCAAGATCCCCAAGTACTCTAAGTGCTACATTTAATTACCAAAAAACAAGTGAATAAATACCTTTCCAGTCTCTAATTGACTCCCACTGGAACTTAGTAAGATAAGATTCTGGTGTTCAAGGACAACAGGTGAAATAATTCACAATACTCCCATACACAATGGTTCCCAACACCTTTCCTTCCTGGAAACATATGAAGATTGTATTTAACCTAATCATCCTGATTCTTCTCTAACTATTCCCTTTAAAATTTGTGTATATTTAAAATATACTCAAAATTTAGTTTCAAAACTGTCATGCCTATCCATATCTTCTTTTTTATAGAAGTGGCTTTTTCAAGGTTTATTTTTATTATTTTTCAGGTGGTTCAGTTGTCCGATTCTTTGTGATCCCATTTTTTTTTATTTTTGACAAAGATAATGGAATAGTTTCCCATGTCCTTCTCCATCTCATTTTACAGATAAAGAATTTAGGAAAACAAGGCTAAATAACTGGTCCAGAGTCATACTGCTACTAAGTGTCTTTCTGATTCCAAGCCTGATGAGTTGTTCTCTATGCCATTTAACTGCCATATGTGGGTTTTATGGGATGTTCAAGAAGGACTAGGACCTTTCAGGTCTATGACCTTTCATGTGAGGGCTGGTTGAGGCCTTTTCAGGACTGCTCATCTATCTTTGGTGTCTATTCTCATCTGTGATTCAAAGAAGCTATAGTATGCATAGCAACCACAGCCTAGTGGAACAACAACCAGATGGAAGGTAAATGACAGCCCTACATCTCCTGTGTTTTAGAGGAATGTCTACAGAAACTTGTAAAGACAATTCTTGGTGTAGTGTGTGAATGAGAACAATTTGTTCCAGTGGCCAATAAGACATCTGAAACATGCATTATGAAGAAATAGAATTTGGTCAGACATCAGAGATGACAAGGACTTTCATTGCAGCTCATTTCATTGCCATTTATCCTGACTCTTGTCTTGCCATTGAATGTCAATGATTCTGGAAGAAAAAGTAAGAGTGATGACTTTGTGCAACTCTACTGCACTAAAATCTTCATGTATTTATTTAGTTATATATTCATTTGTTCATTTACTTATTTCTTTATTCATTTATTTACTTATTTTCAGACATATAAACATACATATTTTTTAGTTATAAAATTTCCTTCCATACTCCCTTCCCACCCCTCTCCCATCAGTGGTAAACAGCCAAGTTAGCATTGTACATACATATTTTGATAAACATGTTTACAGATTGCTATTAGTTATTTTTGGTATGAGGAATTAGGATTAAGGGGAAGAGATACATAAGAGACAATTTTTATAAGTATTAATCATATTCTGAAGGGTTTTGTGTGTGTGTGTGTGTGTGTGTGTGTGTGTGTGTGTATGTACCTTTTGTTTTGTTTTGTTTTTCTCCCTCTAGATGGGAATAACATAATCCTTAGCCAGGCTAATTCAGTTGTCCTAATTTTCTGAACTGCTGAGAGGAGCTGCTTCCATCAAGTTTTTTCATCTCACAATGTTGTTGATGTATACATTGTTCTCTTGGTTCTACTCCCTTCACTTGGTATCCTATCCCATAAATCATTGAATGCTTTTCTAGAATCTGACCACTTATGGTTTCTTATAGAACAATAGTATAACATAGTATTCATGTACCAATTCTTTAACACTACAAAAAGAGCTACTATAAATGTTTTGGAACATGTATAACTTTGCCCTTTTTATAAAATTTCTTGGGGTATTAAAAGCTTTATTCCTCTTTGGGCATGGTTCCATATTGCTCTGCAGAAAGGATGGATTCATTCACAATTCCACCACCAATGCCTCAATGTCCCAATCCTCACACAATTTCTCTAACATTGATTATTTTCCCTTTTACTCATCTTGGCCATTCTGATAGGTGTGAGATGATACCTCATTATTTTAAATCTCATTTCACCAATCAATCATTATTTGGAGCATTTTTTCATATTATATATATATATATATATATATATATATATCTTAATTTTTTCATTTGAAAACTGTCTGTTCATATCCTTTGACCATTTATCAGTTGGGGAATGACTTAAGATCTCTATAGATTTGATGTAATTCTCTATATTTTAGAAATGAGATTTTTATCAGAACTTCTAATTTTGAAGATTGTTTCCCAGTTTTCTGCTTTCCTTCTAATTTTAGCAGCATTGCTTTTATTAGTGAAAATACTTTTTAATTTAATATAGTTAAAATCATACATTTTGCAATTTATAATGTGCTCTAATTCTTGTTTGGTCATAAATTTATCTCCTTTCCATAGATCTGATAGAAAGAGTATTTTTTAGTCCATTAATTTATCTATGGTGTCTAAATCCTGTACACATTTTGAACTTATTTTGGTATAGGGTATGACATGTGGATCTATGCCTAGTTTTTTATCATATATTTTCCAGTTTTCCCAACAATTTTCATCAAAAAGTGAGTTCTTATCCCAGAGGCTAATGTCTTTTGGTTTGTCAAATAGTAGATTGCTGTAGTCATTTACTGTGACTTCTTTTGAATTTAACCTAATCCAATGATCCATTACTCTTTCTTAATCAGTACAAGGCATTTTTGATGAATGCTCCTTTTTTAGTATAATATTAAATCTGGGAGACCTAGGCCACCTCAGTCTCACAGTAGAGGACGCTTTACTGCTTTACTTTTTTTTTTTAGAATTTTTGCAAAGCAAATGGGGTTAAGTGGCTTGCCCAAGACCACACAGCTAGGTAATTATTAAGCATTTGAGGCTGGATTTGAATACAGGTACTCCTGATTCCAGGGCTGGTGCTCTATCCACTGTGTCACCTAGCTGCCCCAGGCCACCTTTCTTGATAGCTTTTCATTAATTTCCTAGCTATTCTTGCCCTTTTGTTGCTCCAGAAGAATTTTATTACCATTGTTTCTACCTCAGTAAAGTAGTTATTTGGTAGTTTAATTGGAATGGCATTGAATAAGTAATTTAAATTTGTGTTTTCATTTTTATTATATTAGCTTGACCTAACCATGAGCATTTGACATTTTTTCAGTTATTTAGACCTGACTTTATTTGGGTGAGAAGCACTTTTTAATTGTGTTCATACAGTTTCTGGGTTTGTCTTGGGAGGTAGATTCCTGAGGATTTAATGCTTTCTGTAGTTACTTTAAATGGAATTTCTCTTTCTATCTTTTACTCTTGGGCTTTGTTGCTCATATATAGAGATGTTGATGATTTATGTAGGTTTATTTTATATTCTGCTACTTTGCTGAAGTTGTTATTTGTTTCACGAAGTTTTTTAGATTATTTTCTTGGGTTCTCTCCTTGTACTTCACTCAGAGTGAAAGTTTTGCTTTTTCATTGACAATTCTGATTCCTTCAATTTCTTTTTTCTCTTATTTCTATAACTAGCATTACTAATACTATATTGAATAGTAAAGGTGGTAGTGGGTATCCTTGTTTCACACCTGATTGTATTGGAAATGTTCTGAATGTATTCCTATTGCATATAATATTTGTTGATGGTTTTAAATAGACAGTATTTATTATTTTTATGGAAAAATTCCATTTATTTTTATAATTTCTCATGTTTTAATAGGAATGGATGTTGTATTTTATGAAAGGCTTTTCAGCCTCTGTTGAGATAATCATATTATTTCTGTTATTTTGCTATTGTTATATTTAAGTATGTTGATGTTTTCCTAATTTTGAACCATCCCTGTCTACCTGGTATAAAACCTACCTTATCATGGTATATTATCCTAGTAATAACTCCCTGTAATCTCATTGCAAAAATTTCATTTCAGAATTTTTCATCAGTATTCATTAGGGAGATTGATTTATAACTTTCTTTGTCCTGGTTCTTTCTGGTTTAGGTATCAGCACCATGTTGGTGTCATAAAAGGAGTTTGCCAAAACTTTTCCACTCTTATTTTTTAAAAATATTTTATGTGGAATAGGGATTAATTGTTTCTTAAATGTTTGGTAGAATTCACTTGTAAATCCATCTGGACCTGGAGACTTTTTCTTAGGGAGTTCATTGATGGTTTCTTCAATTTATTTTACTTAAAGGGGTTATTTAAGTAATTTATTTCCTTTTCTATTATCTGGGCCTTTTGTATTTTTATTTGGTGGCATAAAATTCAGCAAAGTAGCTCTGAATTTCATCTTTAATTTCTACATAATTGGTGATTAGTTTACCCTTTTCATTTTTTGATGCTGGTAATTTGGTTATCTATTTCTCTTTCTTTTAATCAGATTAACCAAAGATTTGTCTATTTTAATGACATTTTCATAAACCATTTCTTAGCTTTACTTATGAGATGAATGGATTTCTTGCTTCAATTTTATTAATATTCCCCTTCATTTTCAGAATTTCTAATTTGGTATTTAAATGGACATCTTTAATTTGTTCTTTTACTAGTTATTTTTGTCATATATCCAATTCATTAATCTCCTCTTTCACTATTTTATTTATATAATCATTTAGAGATATAAACTTTCCACTCAAAACCAACATAACTGTGTCCCAAAAATTTTAATAGGATGGCTTATTAGTATCAGTTTCTTGGATATGGGTTATTGGTTATTCCTATTATTTGCTGTTTGATCCACCCATTATTTAAAATAAAGTTATTTAATTTACAATTAGTTTTTGATTTATTTTACCATGACCCTTTATTGTATGTAATATTTATTGCATCGTGATCTGAGAAGTGTGTATTTATTATTTCTGCCTTTATGCATTTGGTTCTAAGGTTTTTGTGCCCTAGCATTTCATCAAGTTTGTTATAGATACCATATACTGCCAAGAAAAAGGTATATTCTTCTATCCCCATTAAGCTTTCTCCAGAGGTCTATTATATCTTGTTTATTTTATTATTAGATTTATGTAGTTCTGAGAGAGGGAGATTGAAGTCTCCCATTATTAAAGTTTTTCTCTCTATGTTTTCTTGTAATTCACTCAGCATTTCCTCTAGAAATTGGATGCTATACCACTGGGTGCATACATATTAAGTTATGATATAACTTTATTACCAATGGTGCCTTTTAAGAAGATGTAATTTCCCTCCTTATCCCTTTTAATGATATTAATTTTTGCTTTTACTTTTTCTGAGATTAGGATAGCTACCCCAGGTGTTTTACATCAGCTGAGGCATAATATATTTTGCTCCAACCTTTTACCTTTTACCCTGTGTGTGTCTCTGTTTCAAATGTGTTTCTTGAAAGCATTATCTTGTAGGATTCTTGCTTTTAGTCCATTCTGCTATCCATTTCCATTTTCTGGGATAGTTCATCCCTTTCACACTTACAGTTAAGATTACTAATTTTGTATTTCCCTCTAAGCTATCTTTGTCTATTTATATTTTTCTTTTCTTTCTCTTATTCCTCCTCACCAAAATTTTAAAACCTTTCCCCTTTGACTTTTCCTTCATAAATTTAACTTTCAAGTTTATTTTCACTCATACTTTTCCTTCTTTTTTATCACTTCCTTCTTCCCTTATCTTTCCCTTTCCCAGGTCCCCCTTTCCATGTAGATTAAGTTAGATTTGTAAACCCAAGTGGGAATATATCTCTTCCCTCCCTGGGCTAAATCTATTGAATAAAATTTAATCAGCATTCACATTCTCCCTTCTTTCCTTCTAAAATTGTAAATCTTTGTGCCTCTTCCCTTGGTGTTATTCATCTCTCTTATAATATTAATCAGGTTTCATCAATCACAGTTGGTTATTTGATTACTTGATAAACTCATATTGCTATAAAGATATCACAGATTATTTACTTGATTTCTTGATAAGCAGCATGGACCCAAATTACAACAAATTATAATTATAATCATTTTTTACTTTACCCCCTCTTCAATTGAGAGATAAAACCCAATTGTACCCATATCCTTTAAGTGCATTCATTCTTTCATGTACACACATTCTTCCTCATGAGCCAAAGTATCGTGCAAAGCCATATCATTTCCTGAGCCAATTGTGCCCTCCCAGGCCTATTTTCTCTCACACTTTACCACTTCTCCTCTCCCATACCCAGGGTCAGGGTATTTAACCCCTTGCTAAGTGAAGCAAGGGTTAGGTCAAACCCTGATCTAATTAACTGCAAGAATCTTAAAGATATCTAAGTACTGGGAGGCTCTGGAGAGCTCTTCTGAGATTGTTACAAATGATTTTAAGTTAAAGATACAATGTCTCTGATCCTCACAGGTTATGATGTTTAAAGGACTCTAAGTACAGGGAGTCACTGGAGGTCTCATGTTGGAACTTTACAAATGATTGAAAATTACAGAAGCACTGAATCAGGACCACCCAGGTTATGATGCCCTCACTAGACAAGGTTGCTAAACATAGTAGAATTATAGAGGGTCAAAGGATAATGAGACACTTAAATTTAAAGTTAACACCTCTGCTTTTCTTCAGGGTTTTTTGTCTCAAACATAGTGATATCATATTGGACCTCTTCAATTGAGAACTAAAACCCCACTGTACCCATATCCTTTAGGTTCATTCTCTTCAATTATATTCTACCCTTTAATTATCCTAAGAGAAATAAAGTTCTAAATAATTAGAAGTGTTATATCATTCCTTCTCATGTTGTATAAAATTTGATGGTCTTGACCAACATTTGTTTTGCTTTGTTTTCCTCCCCCTTTTCATTTAGGTTTTTATGTAACTCTTGAGTCATGTATTTGGTGATTGAATTCTCTATTCCGTTCTGGTCTTTGTGTCAGGAAATTCTGTTCATTGAACATCCATCTTTTTCCCTGTGTTATAGGGAGTATAGATCCAAACTGTATGCTGAATCTTGCAGGGTAGTACATTCGGGGTTGTAATCCCAGTTCCTTTGCTCTCCAAAATATGATATTCCATGTGTTCTGATCCTTTAGTGTTGAGTCTAATAGATCCTGTGTGTTTGTGTTTCCTTTGTATTTGAATTGTTTTCTTTTTGCTGCTAGCAATATTGTCTTCTTTATTTGAGAGTTCTAGAATCTGGCTATTACAGCCCTTGGAGTTTTTATCCTGTGGTCTCATTCTGGAGAGTTTTTGTGTATTTTTTCAATGGTTATATTTTTATCTTGTTCTAGTAGATTTGGATAGTTTTCCCTTATAATTATCTGCATGATGTTTTGCAGGGTTTTTTCCATCTAGGATTTCTAGTTGTCTAATGATATGTAGCTTGTCTCTTCTGGATCTATTTTCCAGATCATTCATTTCCCATAAAGGATACTTTACATTTTCTTCAACTTTTTTCAGCCTTTTAATTTTGCTTGATGGAATTTTGTAGTTTTGTAGATTCATTAATTTCTATTTGTTCAGTTTTAATTTTGGGGTTTTATTTTCTTCAATTAGATTCTGTGTTTCCTTTTCCAGTTAGTTATTTTTACTTTTAACAGAGTTGATTTCTTTCATCTATTTTTCATAATTTCCTTGGTTGACTTTCATTTCTTTTTTCCATTTTTCTTCTTCCTCTCTTCATTGGTTTTTAAATTCTTTTTTAAGCTCTTCAATGAGGTTTTGAGACCAATTTTATAAACTCTTTTGATACTTCCCCTGTGAGGCATTTTTCACTCCTTTCTTCTTCAGAAAAGGCATTATTATTGTCTTTGTCTATAAAGTAGTTTTCTACAGTGAGTGTTCTTTTAACTTTTTTTACTCATCTTTGTTGTTTCAGCTCTGCTCCTGGGGTATAGGGAGTATAGATCCAAAGGTTTTTGTTTGTTTTGATTTTGCTGGGGTTGGGGTCTGATCCTTGGCTTGTCACTGGCCAAAATGTTGCCTATGATTTCCAGGCCTTGGCTTTGCAGAGGGTAAATTACTCCTTTAGTTCCAGTTTCTGACTTAACAGGGGTTTATTCCTTACCCAGTCCTGTCTTTTATCCCATTGTTCTCAAGGTTCAAATTTTGTTTGGGGTTGGAGTCCTCCCTGTTGGCTTGATATTTAGCTGCCAGGACCTTTGCTGCTCTTAAGCAACAGGACTTGGATTGCACTGTGATTAGAATGTCTCATGCTGGCTTTCCCACTCTCCCACATCCATACCTTACTTCCTCTTTCCTCCCCCAAAGACACAAACTATCAGTGAAGATCCTCCACAATGTCTACAGTTGAAAACTTCTTTGAATCTTCTCTTTTTCTTAGTGGAATAAGTAGTTTGAATGTCAAGGTAGAGGCTTTATTTATCTTTTGTAGGTAAAAGCTCTGAGAGCATATTTGTTTCACATAGTCATGTTGACTCCACCCTGGAAGTCCACTTCACTAAAATGAAAATTACACCATCATGTCACAGATCCTCTTTGAAACGAAGGATGAACAACAAAAGTTTATCTCTCTCTCTCTGTATATATATATATATATATATATATCTTATATGTATATACATGTGTATATAATTTGCATGCATATGTAAATATATCTATGTATACACATACACCAAACACGTGCTCATCCTGCATAGATTATTGAATATTAGAGTAGAAGGGAAATGAAAAACATATAATGCTATAGATAAAATGCTTATTAAAATAGTATATTATATAGTATATAGTATAGTATTAATAGTATATAGTATATTATATCAGAGGTTTTAAGTTAGCACATTAAGTATCATTTTATCCAACCTGCTCATTTTCTTGATTTGAGGTTTAAACCTCCACAGTGAGTCACTCAGTGTCACACCATGATTTATTTGCAGGTTTAGGATCAGAGGTCATCTATTGCAGCAGGAGTCCTTTCATTATAGAAAAGAAAACACTTTGAAAAAGCAAAATGTATGGATGTGGAATTTATTATTATTATTATTATTAATGTTTATTTTCAATTGCTTTTTATTTTTCCAATTATAGCTAATGAAAGTTATTCAAAATTCTTCAACTTGCATATTAGTATGTTATATAATTTTCTTTCATTCTCCTTAGCACCACTCCCCTCAGCAGTCAATCATCTAGTGAACATTGCTAATGTACATTTTTGTTTAACATATTTATATATTAGTCATTTTGTGTATGAAGAATTAGGACTAAGTTAAAAGAAAGAAAACCATGACAGAATTTTTTTTAAATTGAATATAGTTTTCATTCATATTTTGTGGGTTTGTTTGTTTTTTGGTCTGGATATGCATGGCATTCTCTATAAAGGTTCTCCCAGAATTGCCCTAGCTCTCAGAATTGCTGAGAGAAGCTGCATCCATCAAGGATGTTGAACTCACAATGTTGCTATTAATGAATGTTCTTTTATTCTGCTTCCTTCATTTAGAATCAGTTAGTATAATTCTTTGCCCACCATTCTAGAGTCTATCTCAGTGTTTCTTATATAACAAAAGAACTCCATAACATTCATATACTATAACTTTATTAGTCATTCCCTAATTGATGGGCATTCCCTCAGTTTTCAGGTATTTGCCACTGCAAAAAGAGCTGCTGAAGCATTATTTGTGATACTCTTCCAATTTTTATAATTTCTTCTATGTAATCCTAGTAATGGTATCAGTTTTATTGCTCTTTGGACATAGTTCCATATTACTCTCCTGATTGGTTGGATTAGTTTACAACTCCACCAACAGTGCATCAATGTCCCAATCCTCCCATGACTTCTCCAACATTGATCATTTTTCCTTTTTGTCATTGTAACCAATTTGATAAGCATGAAGTGGTAACTCATATTTGTATTAATTTGCATTTTTCCAATCTCTTATTATTTGGAGCATTTTTCATAGGAATTATCTGTAACTTTATTTTGTTAATTTGAAAACTGCCTTTTCATGTTCTTTGACCATTTATTGATTGGGACATGTTTTAAACCCTACAAATTTGATTCATTTCTCTATATAGTTTAGAAATAGGACTTTTATCAGATATCCAAGCTATTAAATTTTTTTTCCCAATTTTCTGTTTTCTTCCTAACCTTGGCATCATTGCTTTTATTGGTGCAAAAGCTATTTTTATTTAATACAATCAAAATCATCCATTTATTTATAATGTATCTGATTCTTATTTGGTCATGAATTTCTCCATTTCTATAGAACTGACAGAAAGAATATTTCCTGATAGTTAATTACTCTATGACATAGCCTTTTATGTCTAAATCCTATACACATAAGATGTGGGTATCAATCTAGTTTTTGCCATATAATTGTCCAGTTTTCCCAACAATATTTGTTATATGGTGATATCTTATCCCAGAAGTTAGTCTTTGGATTTGTCAAATAATAGATTACTATCTGCATTTACTATTATTTCTTTTGTACCCATCCTAATCCATTTGTGCATTATTCTATTTCTTAACTTGTCCCAGTCAGTTTTGATGCTGCTTTATAGGATAGTTTTAGATCTGGTCCAGCTGGGTCACCTTCATTTACATTTTTGCCATCATTCCCTTTGATATTTTTGACTTTTTGTTGCTCCAGATGAATTTTATTACCATTTTTTCTAGGCCTGTAAAATAGTTATTTGGTAGTTAGATTGGAATGGCACTGAATAAGTATCTAATTTGGGTAGAATTTTCATCTTTATTATATTAGCTCAGCCTAACCATGAACAATTGACATTTTTCTAATGTTAAGATATAACTATATTTGTGTGAAAAGTGTTTTGTTATTGTGTTCAAACAGTTTTCTTGGTTTGTCATGGGAGGTAGATTCCCAAGTATTTTATGTTGTCTTCAGGTACTTTAAAAGGAATTCTTCTTGATATATCTTGCCATTGAATTTTCTTGTTCATATACAGAAATGCTGATGATTTGTGTGGGTTCATTTTATATCCTGCTACTTTGCTGAAGTCACAAGAAGTTTTAAAGATGATTTTCTAGGGTTATCTAGGTATACAATCATATCATCGGCAAAGACTGAAAGTTTTGCTTCCTCATTGAGAATTCTAATTGGCTCGATTTCTTTTTCTTTACTTATTCCTAAAGCTCACTTTTAATTGCATTCTGACCAAGTGAGTTATATTATTTTTATAAATATTTTTTTGTCCAACTACATACAATGAAAGTTTTTGACAAAAATTTTTCCAAGTTTTTGAGTTTTACAGCTGTTCTCTTTCCCTTCCCTTTCCTCTCCCCCGGAAAGAAAGCAATCTGATATATTTTACAATTTTAACCATGCTAAATATAGATCAATACTGAATTTTTATGAGAGAATAATTAGATCCAAAAGGCAGAAATAAAACATCAGAAAGAACATAAATGACACAATACATAAGACAACTTTAAAAATTGAAAATAATAGGCTTTGGTCTTTATTTTAACTATTTTGGTTCCTTCTCTAGTTAGGGATGGTATTTTCCCTTGCAAGTTCCTTAAAATTGTCTTTAATTTTGTACTGCTGAAATGGACAAGTCTGGCATGGTTGACCTTCACTCCTTGCTGTTTCTAATACACACACACACACACACACACACACACACACACACACACACACACATATATATATATGTATATATATATATATATGTATAATATTACTCATTTCAGTCAGCATCAATACATGCAAGTCTTTTTGAGTTCCATCCCTCATGATTTCTTTTTCTTTAGGTTTTTGCAAGGCAAACGGGATTAAGTGGCTTGCCCAAGGCCACACAGCTAGGTTATTATTAAGTGTCTGAGAACAGATTTGAACCCAGGTAATCCTGACTCCAGGGCTGGTGCTTTATCCACTATGACACCTAGCCACCCCATCCCTCATGATTTCTTAAAGAACAATAGTGTTCCTCACATACATATACCAGAATTTATTCAGCCATTTCCCAATTGATGGGCATCCACTCAATTTCTAATTCTTTGCTATTACAAAAAGAACTGCTATGAATATTTTTGTACAGTAGGATTTTTACCCTTTTTCATTATCTCTTCAGAATACAGATTATGTAGTGGTATTGCAGAATCAAAAGGTATACGTGTTTTTTTGGCCAATTCCAAGTGCTTTCCAGAAAGGTTGGATCAGTTCACAATGCTATGAACAATGCAGTAGTGTCCCAGTTTTCTCATATCCGCTCCAAAATTGATCATTTTCCTTCTTATAGATATTGACAAATCTGAGAGGTAGGAAGTGTGTTTGATTGTAAGATATTCTTGGTCTAAGTACATGGTTAAATTTGGTAAAGGTGCCCTGTATTGCAGAGAAAGCAATAAATTCTTTTCTATGCCCATTTGTTTTTCTCCAGAGATGTATTATATCAAAGCTAAGAATTCTAATGCTACATTGAATAATGATGGTCATAGTGGACATCTTTGCTTCACCCCCGATATCCTGGTTTTACTGCATTACATATCCACATTATGATATTTGTTGATGGTTTTAGTTAGATACTGCTCATTATTTTAAGGAAAACTCCATTAATTCCTATATCCTCTTGTCTTTTTTAATAGAAATGGATCCAGTATTTTATCAAAGGCTTTTAAAGCATCTATTGATATATTCATAAGATTTTTGTTGGTTTTGATTTTGGTGTTTTTAATTATGTTGAGTGCTTTCCTAATTTTGTATCATCCCTGGCTACCTGAATAAATTCTATTTTATTATCTTGTGTTATCCTAGTGATGACTTGTAAACTCTTTGTGAAAATTTTATTTAATAATTGTCCATCAATGTTTATGATTGAAATTGGTCTATAATTTTCTTTGTTTCATCCCTCTGATTCAGGTTTCATTAAAATATTGGTGTCATAAAAGAAATTTGGCAGAGCTCCTCCAACTTTAAAATATTTCACATGTACCTGTTATTAATTGTTTCTTAAATGTTTGGTAGAATTCAACTATATAAATTCATCTGGACCTGGGGGCTATTTCTTAGAGAGTTTATTAATAGTTTCTTTGACTTCTTTTTCTGAAATGGGATTAAAGTATTTTATTTTTTCTTCTGCAGAGCTGGTATTTTTGTAAATATTCATCTATTTCACTCAGGTTATCAAATTTATTGGCACACAATTGGGCAAATCAGTGCTGAATTATCTCTTTAATTTCCTCCTCATTGGTGGTGAATTGACCCTTTTCATTTTTGATACTGGTAATTTGTATTTTTCTTTCTTTTAATCAGATTCAACAAAGGTTTATCTATTTTAACGTTTTTCATGAATCCAACCCTTAGTTTTATTTATTAGATCAATGTTTTTCTTGCTATGAATCTTATTAATCTTTCCTTTGTTTGTCAGCATTTCTAATTTGGTATTTAATTGGGGATATTTAATTTTTTCTCAGTATTTTAGTTTCATACCCAATTCAGTGATCTCCTATTTTCCTATTTTATTCATATAAACATTTAGATATATTAAATTTCCTCTAAAAACTGCTTTGGCTGGATCCCCCCTACATTTTGGTATGATGTCCCATTGTTATCATTTTCTAGGATGAAATGGTTGATTATTTATCTATAATTTGTTGTTTGATCCACTCATTTTTAAAATTAAGTTATTTAATTTCCAATTACTTTTTGTTTTACCATTCTGTGGCCCCTTATTTTTATTGTTGATTTTATTGCATCATGAACTGAAAAGCATGAATTTATTATTTCTACATGTATATATTTGATTGTAAGGTTTTCTTCATCCAAGTATGTGGTCAAATTTGATATAGGTGCCATGTATTGCAAACAAAAAGGTAAATTCTTTTCTATGTCCATTCAGTTTTCTCTAGATATCTAAGTTTTCTCATATTTTTTCAACTTCTTATCTTCCTTTTCATTTATTTTTCATAAGATTTATATTATTCTGAGAGAGGAAGTTTAAGATTACCCATTATTAAAGTTTTGTTTTCTATGTCTCTTTATAATTCTTTCAGCTTCCTCTCTAAGAATTTGCATGCTATAACACTTAGTATATATGTTTAATAATGATATAATTTCACTGCCTATTGTGCCTCTTAAGAAGTTATAGCTTCCTTCCTTATCTCTTTTAATGAGAACTATTTTTGCTTTAGTTTTGACTGAGATCAGTACCACTACAACAGATTTGTTATTTCTGCTGAAGCATAACATATTTTGCTTCAGCCCTTTACCTTTACCCTGTATATATCTCTGATTGAAATATGTTTCTTATAAGCAACTTATTGTAGAATTTTGCTTTGTCATCTATTCTGCTATCCGTTTCTATTTTATGGGAGAGTTCATTCCATTCACATTTACAAAGAAGATTCCTAATTTTGTATTTTCCTACCTTATGTCTTTCCCTGTTTATCCTTTTTTCCTTTCCTTTCCTTTGCTGTTCTTCCTCCTTATCAATGCTTTACTTCCTTTCCCCTTTAACCTTACCTTCACTTTTACCTTTGCTTTCCCTTTCCCTTCTTCCTTTTTTTCCTTTTCTTAAACTACTTCCCTGTAGGGCAGGATAGATTTTTAACCTAATTGAGAATGTTTATTATTTCCTTTCTGGGCATAATTTAATGAGCTGATTTGCTCAGTGTTCATATCTTCCGTCTTTCCCTCTCTTACAGTAGTTCTTTGTGCCTCTTCACCTGTTGTTTTTTATCATTCAAAGCCTCGCCTTCTCCTAATATAGCCCATCTTTTTATGTTTGATCATTTTTAGCACTTCATTGTATTTACAAACCCTTTGTCCTGAAAGAAGTACTATTTTCAAAGGTTGATTGATTGATTACTTGTTAAGCAGCAATGTCTCATAGTCACTATTACCATTCCCTCTTCTGTCTCATTAGAAGTACATTTTTCAATAGTCATAAATCACAAAAAAAATTATTCACATTATATCTTACCCACTTTTAAATTACCCTCCCTGGCCACAAAATATGCATAAGTCAAAGAATTATTCAAAGTCAAATCAATTCATGAACTATTAATATCCACCCCACTTCTAAGCCCACTCCCTCCAATCACAGCCAAAGCATACAGTAAAGGAAAATCTCTTCACAGTGTTTTCATGTTTAGTCCTTCTAAATCCATTTTCTCACTCCTATTCTATACTATTCAATCAGTAGTCAACAATCCTCTCCAAACAAAGAATTGAATACACACTCTTCCTTTGTCCCTTTAGCACCCCAATTGTGGTCCTAAAACTGTCATTAGTAAAAATATGGATTATGGCAAGAACACTTCCTAATCTTTTCATGTCCCATCCTATTAAATATGCTCCCACCCTCTGCACTATTGTACAACATCTCTCCTAAACTCAGGTATCCTGTAAAGTAAGGTCAATTGTGATATAAATAGATAGAGAGCCTCTAGGTACTCTAAGTAATGTGATACCCTGAAGTCTCTGTTTAGAACTTTAGAATTGATTGTAAGAAATGAGAGACACTGGCATAGAATGGCCTAGTATAGGGTGCATCATCAGAGAAAATGATCAACTCTATGAGCAAGGCAGAATTGAAGTAGTTCATAGGAAACATGAGAGATATAAATTTAGAGTAAACACGCCAAGTGGACTATTTGTACCTGAGCAGTTGTAGAGCATTTTGATATCATATTGGTCTGATCAGTCACAGTAAGACACACTGTAATTTGTCTCAAACCTAGTGATGTCATTTTGTTCGTCTTTTATACAGGATAAGAATATACTTATCCTCTTAATAGAATCTCTTCAAATATATTCGACCTTATAATTACCCTAAATGAAATAAAATTCTCAAGAGTTACAAGTATTATCTTCCCTTGTAGGGATGTATAAAAATATAATGTTCTTGAATAGTATTTTTCCCTTTCCATTTACCTTTTTATGCATTCCTTGAATCTTGTATTTGAAGATTGAATTTTCTGTTCAGTTCTGTTTTTTTTAATCAGAAAATTTTGGAGATTTGTTCTATGTTCTCTTTCTTTTTTTCTTTGGAAAGATTTTATTTATTTTGAATTTTACAATGTTTCCCCTAATCTTACTTGTTTCCCCACTTCCCCTACGGAAGGCAGTCTTGTTAATCTTTCCATGCTTTGTATAGATTTAAATTGAATGTAATGAGAGAGAAGTCATATCCTTAAAGAAGAAACACAAAGTATGAGATATAGCAAAATTACATAATAAGATAACATTTTTTTTAAATTAAAGGAAATAGTTTTTAGTCTTTGTTCAAAATCCACAATTATTTCTCAGGAAAGAGTTGGCATTCTCCAATGCAGATACTCCAAAATTGTTTCTGATTGTTGCCCTGTTGGAATGAGCAAGTCTATTAAGGATGATCATGACTCCCATGTGGATGTCAGGGTGTTCAGTGTCCTTCTGGTTCTGCTCATCTCATTCAGCATCAGTTCATGCAAATCCTTCCAGGTTTCCCTGAATTCCCATCCCTCCTGGTTTCTAATAGAATAATAGTGTGCCATAACATTCATACAACACAGCTTATTAAATCATTCCCCAGTTGATGGACATTCAGTCAATTTCCAATTCTTTGCCACCACAGAGATGCTATGAAAATTTTTGTACAGGAGATATTTTCCCCTTTTTCATAATCTCTTCCAGGTATTGACCCAGTAGTGGTATTGCTGGATCAAAGGGTATGAATATTTTTGTTGCCATTTGGGCATAATTCCAAATTATTCTCCAGAAAGGTTGGATGAGTTCACAGCTCCACCAACAATGTATTATTGTCCCAGATTTCTCACATCCCTTCCAACATTGATCATTGTCCTTTATGGTCATATTGGCTATTCTGAGAGGTATGAAGTGCTACCTCAGAGATGCCTTAATTTTCATTTCTCTAATAAGTAGTGATTTAGAGCATTTTTATATGACTATGGATTACTTTGATTTCCTCATCTGTGAATTGCCTTTGCATATCCTTTGACCATCTGCCAGTTGGGAAATGGATTGTCTATTTTTTTTAAGAATTTGACTCAGTTCTTTGTATATTTTAGAAATGATTCTTTTGACAGAACATTAGTCATAGGGGCATCTACGTGGCACAGTGGATAGAGTGATCTCTTTCGGTGTTTCAAGGACTATTTTCCCTTCATCATCTAGTATATTTGGATAATTATCCATGATAATTTCCTGAAAGATATTTTCCAAATGATTTTTATGATCTAGGTGAATAATTCGTAAATTATTTTCCTATATCTTTTTTGAAGGTCATTTGTTTTTCCTAAAAGCTACTTAACATTTTTTTTAGGTTTTTAAAATGCAAATGGGGTTAAGTGGCCTGCCCAAGGCCACACAGCTAAGTAATCATTAAGTGTCTGAGACCAGATTTGAACCCAGGTATTCCTGACTCCAGGGTCCGTGCTTTATCCACTACACCACCTAGCCACCCCTACTACTTAACATTTTTTTCCAAATTTTTTTTCAGTCATTTGATTTTGGTTGATAGAAACTTGGGGTCTCATGGATTCATAAGTCTTTATTTGTGTAATTCTAATTTTTAGATTATCATCTTTTTGTTTCCTTTTCCATTTGGTTAAATTCACTTTTTAGTGAGTTGTTTTATTTTTACCTTTAGTTAATTTATTATTTTGCTGAGTTGCATTCCTTTTCCATTTGATTTATTTTATTTTTTGATAAATTACATTCTTTTTCCAGTAGGTTATTTTTACTTTTAAAGGGGGTGATTTCTTTGATCAGTTATTCATAATTTTCCTACATGGCTCTCATTTCTTCTTTCCATTCTTTTCTTCCTCTTTTCCTTGGTTTTTAGAATATTCAGAAACTCCTTTGAGATTTCACATGTAGGTAGTTTGTCACTGCTTCCTTCTTCTGAGTTGGCATTATTATCATCTCTATCTGAATAGTAGCGTACTATGGTTATCCTTGTTTTGGTTTTTTGCTTATTTTGATTGTTCAATTCACTCCTGGGGTTTAGGGAGTATAATTTCAAGCTTTTTTGCTGAGGTTGGGCTCTGATCCCTGGCTTCTAGCTTGTCAAAATGTTGCCTATGGAGCCAAAGTATTGCCTAAGCAGAGGAGTTTCTTTCTTCTTTGTGAAGAGGCTATGCCTTTGCAGTGGTTTGGTCTCAACCCAGGCCTGTCTCTTGCCCCTGTTTCCAGAGTTCTGCCTTTGTCTGGGGAACAAATCTTCTCTGCTGACCTGCCATCTAGCTGCCTGGACCTCGGACTCAGTCTAGTTTTTGGGACATGGGCTTCATTGTGGTTAGAAGCTTCTTGATGACTTTTCCTGTCTCTTTCCTAATGAAATTGTACTTCAGCCTTTCCTCTAAAGAGAAAGACTTTCACTGAAGATTCTCCGGGATGTCTATAGTTGAAACTTATTTAGAATTTTTTTCTGGGTGGTGGTGGTGGTGGTGGGGTTGTTCTGTAGTTTTAATGGCTTTGTAGAGGCTTTTTTTTAACAATGTGTAGGAAAAATCTCTGGGGTCATGCTACCTTCACAACAACATCCTGGCTCCCCACCAGAAGTCAATGCTGTAAATTTTTTAAAGAAAA
Source organism: Macrotis lagotis (assembly GCF_037893015.1). Classification (NCBI taxonomy): domain Eukaryota; kingdom Metazoa; phylum Chordata; class Mammalia; order Peramelemorphia; family Peramelidae; genus Macrotis; species Macrotis lagotis. The sequence continues at coordinate 336,973,862 of NC_133658.1, forward strand.
TTTCACTACTTCTCTGGTGTCTCTACAACTCTTGTCACCTTTCACAGGGCCTGGCATATAATTATGTATTTTTTGATTATTTATTCTCTTTAACTTTTCCTGGGAAACAGTTCTGATTCCTCTTGTTCTTCCTCATCTGCTATATATGCCATTTTTTCCTTGTATTCCTTGTATGGCATATATTCACAAGTTTTACTTTAAGTGAGTGAAAAGAATTCTTATAAACTCATTTTTGGAATTCTCTTTATAAGGACACAAGTTAGTAAATTCACATGGCTTCTTGTTTTTATCTAATTTTTGACATTTCTTGTAAATAGAAGCCTAAATACCTTTGAAATTAGCATAGATTACTTCTGTATGTACTAAATCCAAAAATTTCAACTATTGTGAGAGAATCTAAATAGAATGGGTCCACCAATAATATAGGAGAACAAATCAGAAGCTATCTTTACTATATCAAAATATCTATTCTATTTAATATGTATTTATTATCCTCTATTGTTTTCAGGGAAAAAATGACTTCTTAGATTTAACTATATCTCACTCTAATTTCTCTTCAGTATAATTAGACTGCTCTGTTAGTTCATATTGTTCATTCATAATCTTTCGAATTCTGTCAGTGATTTCGTCCACAAGTATTCTAAAAACTTCTATGGGCCATTCACCATGCTAATTGCCAGAAAGTAAAAATTCCTGCTCTCAAGTTGCTCATGTTCAAATGAGAAAAAGAATATGAAACAGCTATTTATAAATGAGATATATTTGTCATGAATTCAAGATCAATTAGAGGGAAGGTAGTAGCTTTAAGGGGAGTGACTCCTTTCAGAAACTAGGATTTTAGGGGGGGATGTGAATGAAATTAGGAGACCAAAAGATTGAAATGAGGAAGGAGGGAGTTCCAGGTTTAAGGAGTCAAGCAACAAAAAATATGTATACTCAAGAGATGGAGTGCCTTGTTCAAGAAACACAAAAGAGCCTGTGTTACTGGATCACAGAGCATGTGTAGAGAAGCAATAAATAAGAAGACATAGCAAAATATAAGTGATTTAGGTAAACAAAGTGCTTTCAAAGTCAAACATGAGATTTTTTATTTGATTCTGAAGCTATTAAGTTGCACTGGAGTTTTCTGAATGGAGAGTGACATACCTACACTTTAGTAAGATCAATTTGACAGCTGAATAGAGGATAAACTAGAGATTTGAGAAGGAATACTTAAGAGGATGGTATGGATTAGCGAGAAATTTTCCCTTTAATGATTTATAAATATATTTGTACTATAAACTGGTGCTACTATTGGTGAACATCCTCAATTTGCAACATTTGTCATAATAATAGTATCTATTTCAATAAAATGTTTTAAGTATGGTAATCCTGCTGCCAAAGTTTGAATTGAAGGACCTAAATCCTTAGGAGACACTGGATATTGTATTTCTTTCCATAATGGGAAGAGAGCAAGATAACACAAGATAAGGATTGTACTAAGGGGCTTTTTTTCCATAGCAGCGATTTGAAAGCTATCTTGTGGAAAAAGAAAAAGGACATGAAGAGAGGAAAGAGGTGACCCAGAATCTCTTTCACATGTGTTCAAACACATTGTTTTTCTCTCATAGGGATCATAGTCATCTTATATTCTCTAGGTGGCACAGTGGATAGAGAACTAGCCTTGGAGTCAGGAGGATGGGAGTTTGAATCTAGCCTTAGAAACTTGTTGCTTTCTAGTTATGTGACCTTGGGCAAGTTATTTAATCATGACAGCCTTGCATCCAGGGTTATCTATAGGCTTCTTGATTCATACCAGGCCACTGGACCCAGATGACACTGGAGGAGAAAGTGAAACTGGTGATTTTTCACAGAACCCCCTCACTGACATTCAAGTCATGTACTTGTCATGGCATTACCATTTCTGAAGTCATGATCTCCTTCAAGAAAGAAAGACAAACATCATCTCTTTCCTATAGGGGAAAGTTAAAAAGACAAGCGGTAAAGTATAAGAATATTATTGTTATTGTTTTTATAAAATGTCTTTCTGGAGGTTGGTTCAAGAAGATAAATGGTGAATGTGGAGGTTCTCCTTCCTATCCATTTTAGAGGGGATGCAATTGATAACCATTCCTCATCATGTGCTTTTTTTTAAAAAACTGCATCTGACTATTCTAATCTCATCTACCCAAAACAACTGTGACTGACCCTGTCCATTTCATTTTCTTTTGTTCTTTTGTTAGCATGAGGACTTGGTACACCTTTGAGAGCCACATGAGAGCAAGACTATTTCTAATTCAGTTGGAATATCCAAAATCTAGCCCCTATTTATTTAATTATTTGTTTGTTTATTTTTTATTTATTAGGTTTTTGCAGGGCAATGGGATTAAATGGCTTAGCCAATACCACATAGCTAGATAATTATTACATGTCTGAGGCTGGATTTGAACTTAGGTACTCCTGATCCCAGGGCAGGTGCTCTATCCACTGTGCCACCTGGCTGCCCCTCTAGCCCCTATTTAAAGAATTTCCATTCTCTAACAAGAAGCATCATTACAAGTCATTCCTAAGTTTCATAACTATATTTCCCTAGGGAAGAGTTACTAAGATTTTAGAGTCTTTAAAAATTTGACTCATCAGATTATAAGGCAAATAATGACCCCCTAAAGATAAATAAGGATCACTAACCTCATTAAATGAAATGATATATGCTAAATACTTTGCAAACCTTGAAGCACTATACAAATGCCAACTATCGTTTCATTGTCTAGTGTGTTCTGACATTCTCCTTAAAGAAAATATTAATGATGTCCAAGCATGAGACTTCTAAATAGTCTATAAGATTTTATCTCATTTCATTCTTAATAATAATAGCTAAAATTTATATAGCACTTGAAGACTTGCAAAATTCTTTACAAATCTCATCTCATTTTATCCTCAAAACAGTCCTTGGAGGAAGACTATTTTCATCCTCATGTTTAGATGAGAAAACTGAGGTACACGAAGGTCAACTTGCCCAGGATCATACAACTAATAAGTGTCTAAGGTAATATTTGAATGAAGGATTGCTTGACTCTAGGTTTGGTGAGCTATCTATTGGGCCACCAAGATGTCTTTCATTCTTGATCCTAATCTATATATTTTAAATGAATTTGTAACTACTCTTACTATAAATTGAAGATACAGAGAATAAAGGACATGTTGACTTAGTTTGAAGGAACTGATCACATTTCAAAAATGAAATATTTCTATCTTCTAAACATTGATTCTCAGTATTTCCTGGACCATTAGGCAGTCTGATGAAGCCTTGGGACTCCTCAGAATGATGGTTTTAAATTTCATAAAATGAACTATAAAGAATTTGAAGGAAAAGCAGTTATAATGAAATGTAGTTTTTCTATCTATCATCTATCTATCTATCTGTCTGTCTGTCTGTCTGTCTCTATCTATCTATCTATTTATCTATCTGTCTGTTTTATCTAATCTAATCTAATCCAATCTAATCTAATATTTTTTGGCCCAGGTTAAGATACTCTGAATAGGGGGCAGCTAGGTGCCTCAGTGGGTAGAGCACTGGCCCTGGAGTCAAGAGACCCTGAGTTCATATCTGACCTCAGACACTTAATAATTACTTAATAATTACTTACCTAACTGTGTGACCTAGGCAAGTCACTTAACCCTTGCAAACAAAACAAAAAAAGATACTCTGAATAACTACAATTTCCTTAAGTAAAGTTAAATTGCCTAAATGATCTTTAAAATTCCCTTTAAGCTCAATATGTATCATCCATGAACTATAACCATTATTTTGGTTTATTTACTTATATTCAACATATGCCTATAAAATAATTTTAAGAGGTATCACTTGAAATTATGCATTTGTTGACTTTGTACTTATAATGAAATCAACTTCATTCACCAATATCTCTTTTTTACCTCTTGGAGGAGAACCTATTAAATATCCTTACTTTTTCTGCAAATTCAATATGCCTACTGTATTTGTTTGGAGTGGAAATATCAATGTAAATATGATTTAGATTTATTGATGGTTTAAAAGATGTGTGATCCTGAGTATTCTTTCCCTCATTTCTTATCATTTTACTACAACTGCCACTGTGGAAGCAAATATGAGCAACATAGCCCTGAAAGACATTTTGTCTTTTTAATTGGATTCAAGAATTTACTGCTTAAAAAAAGTCAATGACAAAAGACTAGTCTTCTGGCAATTGATCTCCATATTGAATTATGATGGTAAAAGAAAATCTGGACACAGCTCATACTCTAAAATATTTTATGTTGATATAATATATATTTATACTCCTCTTATATAACTTTCAGGAAACTAGGGCAATGTCTTCTCCATTATGAGACATCAAAAGAAAAATGGGGCAATATATAACCCCTTACTACCCACAAGATAAAGGGGGGGTAACAGAATTCCATATCTCTGTAATTTGCATGTTTCCTGAATCTATGATCCAAATCTCTCAGATTATCAGGGAATTATAAGCACTGTAGTGACATACTCACATATGTGTTTATATATGTATTTATGATACATATATTGCAGATGCATATGTATATACATATATATATGTATGTATGTATATATATATATATATATATATATATATATATATATATATATATATATATATATATATATATATACACTTAAGTGGCTGCATATATTCCTGACTCCAATATCATGGCAAAATCATATGAAAATTCTATAAAGTATCTTCTGTGCCCAAATCACCTTTGTCAGCACAAAATATTGTGACATATGAAAAGTTCAAAAAAATATAAATTCTGGGTAATTAACAATTTCAATTATTTTAGTGATTTAGTAATTAAAAAGTGGATATTCATTTGATCATCTCCTTTAAACCAAACATTGATCATGATAGCCTTGTTGATGCTTACCTGCACTTGAAAGAGTGAGGGTCCTAACAGGTAGCTATTAATTCTAATTGTTTAACCATTAATGAGTGAATATAATAATAAGAGAGGAACTTTTTCTTCGTTATTTATTTTCATCCATATGCACATGTATATTTTTAAAGTACAAAATTTCCTTCTACCCTCCCATGCCAAATAATTGGGTTAGCATTGTACGTACATATTTTGATAAACATCTTTACAGAGTAGCTATTTTTTGGTATGAGGAATTGGGATTAAGGGAAAGAGATAAATAAGAGATAATTTTTATAAAGTTTTCATCAAATTCTGAAGTGTTGGGGTTTTTTTGTGGGTGTTTTCTTTTGTTTTTCTTCTTCTGGATGGGGATAACCTAGTCCATAGCTGATTGAATACAGTTGTCCTAGCTCTATGAACTGCTGAGAGGAGCTGCTTCCATCAAGGTTGTTCATCTCATAATGTTGTTGATGTGTACATTGTTCTCTTCATACTACTCCCTTCACTCAACATCAGATTCCGTAAGTCATTCCATGCTTGTCTAGGGTGTGACCATTTAGGATTTCTTATCGATCAATAGTATTTCATAGTATGCATGTATCATAACTAGTTTAACCATTCCCCAATTGTTGGTCATCCCCTCAATTCCCAATTCTTTGCCATTACAAAAAGAGCTGCTATGAATATTTTGGAATATGTAGGACTGTCCTCTTTTTTATAATTTCTTCTACATATAGACCTAGAATTGTAATTGCTAGGTCAAAAAGTATGAACAGTTTTATTGCTCTTTGAGCATAGTTCCATGTTGCTTGCCAAAAAGGTTGGATCTATTCACAGGAATGCATTAATATCCCATTCCTCCCACAGTCTTAAAAACATTGATCATTTTCCCTTTTTTCTCATCTTGGCCACTCTGATATGTGTGAGATGATACATCATGTTGCTTTAATTTGCATTTCTCCAATCAATACTGATTTGAAGCATTTTTATATGATTATATGTAAATTTCATTTCTAAATTTGAAAACTGTCTGTTCATATCTTTTGACAATTTATCAATTGGGGAATGATGTGTGACCTTATAAATTTGATACAATTCTTCCTATATTTTGGAAACCAAAACTTTTTCAGAACTCCTAGTTTTAAAGATTGCTTCCCAGCTATCTTTTTTTTCCTTTTAATTTTGGCAGTATTGACTTTATTAATGCAAAGACTTTTTAATTTAATATAGTTAAAATCATTCATTTTGTAGTTTATAATGTACTCTAATTCTTGTTTGGTAATAAATTTATCCCTTTTCTATAGTCTGATATAAAGAATATTTCTTAGTCTATGAATTTAATTATCAGGGCAGCTAGGTGGCACAGTAGATAGAGCACTGGCCCTGGAGTCAGGAGTACCTGAGTTCAAATCCTGCCTCAGACATTTAATAAATACCTAGCTGTCTGACCTTAACCCCATTGACTTGCAAAAAATACTAAAAATAATCATCTATGGTGTCACTCTAAATCCTGTACCCATTTTGACTTTATTTTAGTATAGGGTATGAGATGTGGATCTATGTCTAGTTTTTTCTGTACTATTTTCCAGTTTAATTGGTTAGTAATATGAAAGAAATAATCATTTCTCTCAACGTTACACTCATTTACATGAGGGTTTTGCTTTGATAGTTCATAAAACATTAGAATCCCTTTCACTTGGAGAAATTATCACAAGTTTTCCTTTATTTAGAGGAAGCATATGAGTTGATTCTGAAAGGAAAAGTGGAATTTCAATAGAGGAATTTCAATGGTTGAATATAATGGAAAAAAACAGATACTAGGTTGTCAGTTTCTCACTTTGACATTGAGTAAGTTTGGGAAAAACCAGTGCAATCTTCCTTTGCCAAACTTAGACACGAAAAAAGTAGTTAATGGTTTACTCCTCTCCAGAATCAAACAGAATTGTAAACACAACATTGCAATAATCTTATTAAGGCCTTCTCTTGATTTTATATGTACAACATACCAAAGTCTCATTTGGAAATCACAGCAAAATATTTTAATAAGAACTAGGTGAGCACGGCTATTTAAACTGGTGATATTTCTCAGTTACAGGATTTTTTTTTAGATTTTTTTGCAAGGCAATAGGGTTAAGTGGCTTGCCCAAGGCCACACAGCTAGGTAATTATTAAGTGTCTGAGGCCAGATTTGAACTCAGGTACTCCTGATTCCAGGGCCAGTGCTCTGTCCACTGCATCACCTAGCCACCCCTACAGTATATTTTAAAAGAAATTCAGTTAGTTATCTTGCATATGTATACCATACTTGAAGTTAACAAAGGTCACTTTTAAAAATCTCTTGGGACCTTATATGACAAATAGATGTGAATATTTGGCAAATATCACTATAGTTTTTAACAAGGAAAATTTTTATGAAGATAAAATCTGTGCCTTAAGATATAATTGAATGGCACCTAAGACTTTTTCTGCATCTTAAGATATAAATTTCAAAACTATGATGAGAGATAGTGGTTAGTGGACAAGAGCTCATGTGAGAAATATCATGACTAGGGAAAGAGTAGAGTACAATACAAATGGACTTCAATGGAATACCATCATGAATTGAGGATAAAGGGTAAAAATTAGAGATTTTAAATAAAGAATCATACCTGCTGAAAAGTATTTTTTTCAGATGAACATTAGAAAATCATTTTAGGGATATGTTTTCTCAAGAAGATTAATTCAGAACAAGGTAAACTTCTGGAATATTAAAGCACTTAGATATAATATTTGGAAATTGTATGAAGATTCTTTTACATGGAAATTTCCTCTCACCTTCATGCCTCCAGAAGTCTCTTCCAGTATGAGGACCTGTCATTCTATGAAATTCAGTTTAAAATTACATTGCATTTCTTGGTAGATAGGTTACATAGTTAACTCATATTAAATTTGCAGTACACTAAATCCTCCAGATCTATTTCAAAAGAGCTCCCTGGGTAAGGTCCTCCTTTTGACAGCTATGGAACTCAAAATTGATTGAGTGAATTCCAAAGCTTTCAGTAAATGACTTGCTCAACCACAAGTTCCATTTCTCATACAATAAACTCTTGAATATCAGGAGGGGATTATCAAGTTTTCAATTATTTAGGCCCTTAGATTCTCTTCAACTTCTCACTGGTGTGCTGACTTCTGAACATTTTCTTGGTTTCCTCATTAAATAGTGTACAGAATTAAATGATTATAGGAAATAAAATGGAAAGGAAGGTGTCCTTACTACACATTATCTTATAAAGCAATAATCATTAAAATCATTTAGTACTGGTTAAAAATAGGAAGTCTTTTCAATAAATATACAATCCAATATCTAAAAGCAAAACCACATCCTTATACTTGATACAATTGAAAATATAAAGTACTAGTGTAAAATCCTCCAATTTGACAATAACTATGGAAGTCTGAAAAAATCAGGCAGTTAGGTGATTCAATGATAGAGAGCTAGACATGAATTCAGGAAAACCTGAATGCAAATCCCTAGACAAGTCATTTAATCTCGGTTACCTCAATTTCTTCATATGTCAAAGGAGGATAAAAATAATAAGTACCTAACATTCAGAGTCAATGTGAGAATCATAAGCTAATATTTGTTTTGCTTAGAACAATGCCTTGCAGTTAGCAGATACTAAATAAACGTTTATTTCCTTCCTTTTATCTTAGGGGGAGAAAAGTACCCATATATATATATATATATATATATATATATATATATATATATATATATATACACATATATATATGTATATATATATGTATATGTCCTTTTTACATGGATTTTATATATATATCAAAAAGGAACTCTTGTGGTACAACCTCACACCTTTCAGATTGGCTAAAATGATAGAAAAGTGAAAGGAGCAGTGTTGAGGGGATGTGGGAAAACTGGGACAATAATGCACTATTGCTAGAGTTAAAAATGGATCCAATCATTCTTTTAAGAAATTTGGAATTATGCTCAAAGGCCCATAAAACTATGCATGCAGTTTTTATACAGTAATACCACTATTAGGTCTATATACCAAAGAGATTATAAAAAGGGGGGAACCCACACATTAAAAATATTAATAGCAGCTGTTTTTGGTGGGAAAGAATTGGAAATTAAGAGGATTCCCATAAATTGTGGAATAGCCAAACAAATTGTCATATATGAGAGGATATTATTAGTATATAAGAAATAATGAAATTGCAGATTTCATAGAAATCTAGAAATACTTACACAAACTGATGCTGACTGAAGTGAGCAGAATCAGAACATTGTACACTTTAGCAAAAATATTTTGTCATGATCAACCATGATAAAGTCAACTCTTCTCAACAATGATCAAAGACAATTTGAAAAGGTCTTGTGGGAAAAAATGTCATCCACATCAAGTGAGAAAACTAGGGACACTGATCTCCAATCAAAGCATACTATTTCCACATTTTTTTCATTTGTTTTCTTGTTTTTCTATTTTTGTGATTTTTTTGGTCTGATTCTTCTTTCACAACCTATCTAATATGAAAATATGTGCAGCATTATTGTAGATGTCTAATCTTTAATGAAATACCTGCTTTCTTAGAGCAGAGGACAGAAAGTGTGGGAAGGATAGAATTTTTTTAAAAAGAATGTTACCAACTATCTTTATAAATAATTGAAAAATTAAATTATAAAACGTAAAGGAAAATATAAACACATATATAGAATAGATCAGAATAAATAAAATATAATACAAAAAATGCCTCATATGAAAGAAGACACTTAACTGGCTATTGTAGGAAGTAATGGATTTTAAGAATTGCAGGGAATTGAATTATTAAATTCTCAAAGCAATGGAGAGAAGTGATGGAAATTTGCATGTGAGAAGAAATTTACAAGTTTTATTAGACTATGCAGTAAGTTTGCAAAAGTAGTTTGGAAGTGGGTTGTAAAAGACGTTAAATGTCAAACAGAAGATGTTGCCTTTTATCCTAAAGACAATTGGAAGCCTGTGGAGTTTGTTGAAAAAGAGTGCCTTGTTATACTGTGCTTTAGGCTTTACTTTGCCAACTATTTGGAGAATGGCTGAAGAGAAGAGAGATGTCAGACAAGAATGCTAATTAATTGACTATTGCAATATTCTAGAAGAGAAAAGTAATGTGATCCTGAAGTAGGTTTGCAGCTCTTTAAGTGGAAAGGGAACAGATGTGACTGATGCAATATGGAGGTAAATCGGTAAGACAGTAGATGACTGGATACATAGAGTGACTAAGAATGAAAATTCAAAGATGATTCTGAGATTATCAACATCATGATCCCAATATAAAGAAAGTTGGAAAGGGGATCTATTTTGGAGGGGAAAAAAATTGCAGTCATTTTTATCTGTGGGGATTTTAGTGGGAACAGGACTAAAAATGTCTAATAGGGAGTTAGTGATGGGGGTATGAAATTCAAGAGGAATACAGGGCTGGATATTTAGGTTTGTGTGGGTATATATGTAAATTTTATAAATATATATGTACATATTAACATATATATATATATATATATATACAGATTAATATATATATAGAGAGAGAGAGATAATGATTGGACTCTGGAAGCTTAGGAATTCCAAATATGATACCAAAATTTAACTTATCACTCTGTGTTTGTATTTGTTTGTGTCTGTTTGTGTGTGTGCCTTTGTGTGTGTGTGTGTGTGTGTGAAGCAGAGAAGCAAAGAGACAGAAACAGAGATAGAGAATTAATTGACTAATTGTGGCTAAAGGAATAATTCTTAAAGAATAAAGACTGAACAAGTTGAAACAGTTATTTTTGAATAAAAATAATTTAAAAGCTTTTGAATTAAAATATTCAAATATAATCAAAAAAGAAGTAAAATGGGAAGGGATCTAAATAGAAAATATCTCTATCTTACATATATATTTATATGTGTAATAGCCAGAACATATACTCACATATCTATGTATATACATTAAATATATATGTATATACATAAAAATACATACATTCCCCATATGCATATATATATATATATATGAAGAAATCATTCCATGCCAAAAAAGATATTGTAGCAACAGTTTTCAAAAGAAAAAAGGAAAAATATTAAAAAACTTTTTTGTAAGGATCTTCCAAATCTTTAGCAGTGAGATGTTAAAATGAAAAGAACTTTGAAGTTCTCCTAATTAATATTAAAGGTATATGAATCCAGTGTCATGATATAAATTACCTCAATTATTCTGGGAAATTATTTGAAATTTTATTAAATTTAAGGAGCGACATTGCAAAAACCCTTTGATATAGCAATACCGCTATAGGTTTGTTTTTAGTCATTTCAATCATGTCCAACTCACCCTTACTCCATTAAGAATATTTTTGGCAAAGATACTGGAAGTTTCCCATTTCTTTCTCCATTCATGTTATAGATAAGGAAACTGAAGTAAACAAGGTTAAGTGGCATGTCTAAGGTCATGCAATTTGCAATTTTCTGATGCTAGATTTGAATTAAGATTCCCAACTGTTTTTTGTGCACCACAAGATTATTATAGACATAGCAAAATTATATGTAGAATAAATATATTTTTAGGGGTACATTTTGTGAAGACAAAAACTTGGAAATACAGTAGTTATAGATTATTGTCATAGTAATTTATAATGAGGTGTAGCTATACTTATGTGTATATATGTATAATACACATGTAAGTATACATATATACATATTTAAATGTATGTAAATATTTACATAAAATAGTTTATAGCAATGCTATTCATCATATAAAATATCTAATATGAAGATATCAGAGCAACTTGGGTAAAATTCATATGTACCAATTCAAACTGAAGTTAGCATATCAAAATGATAATTTTCACAATGACCCCCAAAATATAAAATAAATCAGGATTGAAAAATATCAAAATTCTAATTACTTCAGTGTGCTAATTTGATTCTACAATGGGCTATGAAATTATTCTTTCATTAACTCCTTCATCCAGGTTGGTCATATTGAATTCTAGGTGCAAAATAGAAGCACAAAATGTATTCTGATATGAGCAATGTGATGCCTTATTTTTTTTTGCCCTGTTTTGTTATGAGGAAAGGTTTTATCATGGGGATGGTGAAGTGCAGAGTCTTTAGGAAGAGCCTACTATATGAAAAGAAAATAATAAAATTTACTTTAAAATAACAGTAAAATAGGAATAATTTTAAATGAATAAGAAAATCAAATTATTTTTGCCAGTTCTTTAAATGCATCGCCATAAATGGCATTGACGACAAAGTGGGTGTAATCAATTGTTCAGAAGATATAATGACATTATTTGAGTGTTTCAGTTACATAGACCACTTAAACATTTTGTTTGCATAGAAACATAAATTGACACTATTTAACCCAACTATTTTTTATTATTTTATTTTATTTTTCCCTCCCTGTTACATGCAGAAACAAGTTTCAACATTCATTTCCAAAACCTTGAATTCTAAATTCTCTCCCCACTCCCAACCCCACTTCCCCACATTGAGAAAGCAAGTTACTTGATAGAGGTTAAAAATGTGAACCCATGTAAAGCATTACCACAATACTCATGTTGTAAAAGTAAAAGTAAAAGAGAAACCTCAAGAAAAATATAGTGAAAAAAATAGTATGCTTTGATTTGAATACAGACACCATCAGCACTGTCTTTGAGATGGGTGGTATTCTTCATCATAAGCCTTTCAGAATTCTCTTTGGTCACAGGATTGCTGAGAAAAGGTAGATCATTCATAGCTGATCATCCTGCAATAGGACTGTTGCTTTGTGTAAGTACCTTTCCCATTGCATCTGTTCGTGTAAAATTTTTACTGAGATAACCCAGTTCATCATTTCCCCTAACAGAACAGTATTTCATCCCAACCACCTACTACAATTTGTTCAGTCATTACCCAACTAAAGGGCAAACCCTTAATATCCAGTCTACTACCACCAGAAAAGAGTTGTAAATATCCCTCTATGCATGCATCTTCTTCTTCCCAAATTTCATCTCTTATGAAATATAGACCTAGAAGAGGCACCACTAGGTTAAATACTATGCATGGTTTTATAAACCTTTGAGCATACTTCAAAATTGCTTGAGAAAATTGTTGAATCATTTCATAACTCCTCCAATAGAACATCAAATGTCTCAGTTTCTCTACATCTCTTCAAAAATTTGTTACTTTCTCCTTTGTACTTTTAGTCAATCAAAAAAGTATAAGATATTACCACAGAATCTTTCCAACCAACATTTCTCCTATCAATTGTCAAGATATTTAAAACAATTATTTTAAATAGATTGTTTTAATAAACTCATCTGAAAACCATCCAGATTTCTTGATCATTTACCAATTGAAGAATGGCCCTTATTTTTCATAAATAGCACTCTGTTCTCATTGTTTGAGAAATGAGGTCCTTATCAGAGAAACTTGCTTCAATATTTTCCGCCACAATTATTATTACTAAACTGTATTTTTCTCCATCCTTTTCTCCCCAACACTATTATTCTGTTATCCCTATCCTTTCACCCCACTCCTCTTCAAAACTGTTTTGTATCTAACTACTCCCCATGAACAAACTTCTATCTCATCTATCAATGAACCCTTCCTTTGTCCCATTCCCTTCTTTTCTTACTTTCTTCTAGGGAAAGATAGATTTCTATACCCAAATGAGTTTCTATACTATTCCCTCTCTGACTCAATTCTGATGAGAATAAGGATCATTCATTTCTCCTCACCTTCCCTGTCTTCCACTACACTGAAAATGTTTTTCCTTACCTCTTTTATGTGAAGTAAATTTTCCCATTCTACTTCTCCTGTTCCTTTCTCCTACATTCTTCTCACTCATTAATTGTCTTTGCCATACCTTCAGATTCAACTCCCACCTGTATCTTTTCAACATATGATACTCCTAAATCCCTGATAAAAGACTAAGTTATCAGTATCATCTTCCCATGCAGGGATATAAGCAGTTTGCCATCATTAAGTCTCTTTTATTTACCTTTCCTGTTTATTTTCTTATGGTTCACTTGATTCTCATATCAAATTTTCTGTTCAACTCTGATCATTTCCTCAAGAAAGTTTGAAAGTCCCCTATTTCATTGAATAGTCATCTTTTCTCCTGAAACAATATGCTAAGCTTTTCTGGGTAGTTGATTCTTGATTGTATTCCAAGTTCTTTTGTCTTCTGGAAAATCATATTCCAAGCTATGAATGTAGAAAATTCTATATCTTGTTTTATCCTGACTTACTTCACCATAATTGTTTCTTTTTGGTCAGTTTCAATATTTTCTCCTTGACTTAAGAGTACTGAAATTTGGCTATAATATTCTTAAAAGTTTCTATTTGGGGATGACTTTCAGGAAGTGATTGATAATTCTGTCAATTTCTAGTTTACACACTGCTTCTAGAATATCAAAGTAGTTTCCGTTAATAATTTTTTGAAAAGTGACATCTAAGTCCTTCTTTTGGTCATGGATTTAAGTTAATCCAATAATTTTTTTTCTCTTTACTGGTCTATTTATTAGTGAATGAAAATCTTAGTAATCACAAGAAAAACAACAACTTAAAAACAGAAAAGATTTACAGATCAAGGCTAAGAGCCTAACAGACTTTAAGTTTTCCAGAGTCTTGTTGCATTTGACCTGTAAAAGTCCCTGCCCTGTTGGGGGCGGGGGGAAGAGGCTTGGCGGTCGCTTAGAGGGGGAAACATAATCACCTTATAAGGGAATGTTACAGAACTCGGCCCCTCATTGAGTAAGAGTTCATGGGAGGGAGGACAGAGGGGATAAAAGGGTCTGCTGAGAGGTTGGGGGGAAGAAGCGGGAATGTGATCACAGAAGAATAAAGACTCATTACCCACCTCAGGCGCTCTGTCTGGTTCTTCCCCCATCAAAGAGTGGGGGCCGGAGGTACCCCGAAGACTCACCACGCGTTGGACTGGTGAGTAAGAGGACGGACTAGCATTAAGAAGCCGGCGTTGTAAATAAAAACCCGGCAAGTGGTGCCGAAACCCGGGACCTGATTTTGCTAGGGAACGTCTGAATCCGCTGGTCGGATTCTCCAGACAGCCTCGGTCGTTTCTGACCGGGAGGAAGGAGAGGGCGTTTACTCTCAGATATTGCCTGAGGGACATATCCCTATTGTGTTGACTATGCTTTCTTTCTCTCCCCTTTCTCCTTCTACTCTAATCACGCTCCTTGCCGTGCTGGCCTGTCTGATTGTGCCCTGCTTCCTCCTTCTCTTTTGCCGAACGGGAACTTTCCAGTTCTGCCACCTGTTAGGATTGCAGCCTCGGCTAGTAGACAGCATGGGGGGCCGGAATAGTATTCCCGCCTTTGAGCCGGAGGAAAAAGAGGCCGTTGCAGGGCAGCTTTATAAACTCTGCGCTAAGCATGGTCGTAAATTACCTATCAAGACGTGCCGTGCTTTTGTTGAGAATATCTGGAACATCTGCCCTTGGGTGCAACATAGTGGGATCCAACCAGATAAATGGAAGGTGGTAGGGCAGCAGATGGCCTCCTATAATGACACCTGCCCGGGAAAACTGACCCCCAAGGATTTTACAGTGTATAAGATAGTGGATGCAGCCCTGCATCCCCAGAAGGTGACTTTGGCAGGAACAATCAGCACTCAGGTGGGTAGCTCGTTGGCGGGATCGGATTCAGAGGGCTCAGAGGAAGAGGGAAGGCCACTCCCTCCCCTGTATCCGTGGGAGGAACTTAGAAGAAACAATGGGGGAACAAGGGGCCCCCAGGGAGAAGATTCAGGGCCGGAAGTTTCCGAGCGCGGGAAGGGAGGGGTGCAAACAGCCCTCAGGGGTGGCAGGAAGAGGAGCGTGAGTAGGTGGGACTGGGAGGCTGCTGACGAGGAGGGAGAAGTCCGCGCTGATTGGACAGCTGCCGCGCCCCAGGCTTGGCGGCCCAGCCAGGAAACAGAGGCAAAAAATCCCCCGTGTTCCTTGTCCGCCCTTCAGAGATCCCCTCAAGGGCTCCGCCCATCCGGCCTACTTGCCACCAGTGCCTCCATAGCAATAGAGAAAGGGGAGGAGGTGGACTGGGATGACTGGGGCCTCTACCCGGTATTTACGGACCCCCTTACCGGAGCCCGAGACTACCGCCCTGTCCCTTTTAAGATGCTTAAGGAACTTAAGGAGGCCGTGACTAAATACGGCCCAAGCTCCCCTTATGTAAAAAGACTGATGCAAAACCTCTTTGCTACGCACCCTTGGACCCCTGCTGACTTTGACGAAATTGCAGCCGCGTGCCTAGATGCCTCCTTATATTTAGCTTTTAAGGCTCAGGCCCGCAGAGAGGCCTCTAAGCTGGCAAAATCCCGGGGTTATACTCCCCTGGATTTAGCCATTGACCTCCTGTGTGGAACTGGAGCCTATACTGACCCTGCTGTTCAGGCCCAGTATGGCCAGTTTGAGCTAGAGACTGTTAAAGAAACACATGTTGCAGCTTGGGATAAGATTGGAGCCATGAAAGGGGGGAGAGCCACACAGAAGTTGGTTGGGCTGAAGCAGAGAGCAGATCAGACACCCCTCTCATTTGTGAACGAGGTTAAAGAGACAGTGACTCGTATAATGGGAGACACCCCGGGATCTGATCTACTTATGAGACAATTGATTAAAGAGGGTCTTCGCCCCAAAGGGATCGCAGCCATTAGCAGCCTTCCCCCCGACGCTTCATTAGAAGAAATTGTTGACAAATTGCTGGACATGCCCAGCGAGGATTCAATTCAAGCCTTAGTGACTTCCATGGAGAACCGGGAGGATAGCCTCCTGACCGCCCTTCATGGTATGCAGGTGAGACCCACCTGTTTTGGGTGCGGAAAGCCAGGGCACCTCAAAGCACAGTGCAGGCAGCAGCCCCCCTCCACTTCAGTTCCGACCTGTTATTCCTGTGGAAAACCAGGTCACATAGCCAGGTTCTGCCGATCCAAAGGGAAGTCGGGAAAAGGGAAAGGGAGGGGCCCGGCCGCGGGGCCCCCCCCGTGCTCAAAGACAGCGGCCCCATTACTGTGACTATCCCCGTGAGGGTTGACTATAGAGAAGGGACACAGCAGAGAGAGATCGGGCCTTGGGAAACCTCGATGATTCCCATTGAGCTAAATATTTTCCCAGCGCTCATCACAGGGGCTGAGAGATGTGTGGACTTAGTCACCCATACCCAGGTCATTTTTGGTCCCGGAAGTCCCACATCCGTAAGGGTCACAAACCCCCACCCCTTTCCCACCTTGGTAAAACAGGGCCAAGAGGTAGGAAAGGCACTGCCCTTGCGGACCCCTCCCGCTCATGTGAACTGGGTCCACCCGGTCAGCTCTGGGCGACCACTGTTAACCGTCACGGTGGAAAATCAGAAGCTCGAAGGGATAATTGACACTGGAGCCGATTGCTCTGTCATAAATAGGGGACAGTGGAGGCGCGAGTGGCCACTCCTACAGAGCCCTCAAGCAGTGACGGGGGTGGGGGGCAATAGATCTGCCATGAAAGCAGCACACACCCTACGGTGGTCAGCTTTGGAAGAATCTGGACTCTTCACCCCACTGTGCCTACCCGACCTCCCTTATGCATTATGGGGTAGAGATATCTTGAGCCAGCTTAACCTGACACTTGCCACCCCTGATAGCCTGCGGGGAAATTAATTGGGGCCACTCTAGAGATGAGCTTTTCCCCCAGAATAACATGGATTAATAAGAAACCTATTTGGGTTGAGCAGTGGCCCCTGACAAAAGAAAAGCTCATCGCCCTCACAGACATAGTAATGACCCTCCTGCACGAGAACAAAGTGGAACCGTCCCTTAGCCCGTATAACTCCCCCGTCTTTGTCATAAAAAAGAAAGGGGGGAGTTGGAGAATGTTGATTGATCTTCGGGCAGTAAATGCCAACATGGTACCCATGGGGACCCTCCAACCTGGTCTCCCTATGCCCACTGCAGTCCCGCAAGGGTGGACTATTATAGTGATTGATGTTAAAGACTGCTTCTATAGCATTCCCCTCCACCCGGAGGACAAAGAAAAATTTGCCTTTTCCCTCCCCGCGATCAATTTCCAAGCCCCCAGTAAACGTTATCAGTTCACCATCCTACATGGATACTCTGCTACATCCTATCTTTTTAAACAGAAAGGGGGAGTTGGCAGGTCACTGACCCATTCAGACCTGTCCCAGGTACTATTTACCATGAATTTCCTACAAGTCAGGGATGACGGCACTACAGCCGCCCAGAGATTTTTCTCCCCAAAAGGACATGCTAAGAAAGAACCAACGCTCCTGCCCTCTCCCACCAAGGCCCTACCAGGCTCTAAAGTCATGTGGAGAGATGAAGAGGGAGGTTGGCATGGCCCTGTAACGGTAAAGAACAGAAGACAGGGCCACCTGTCATTTCATCCCGAGGATAAGATAGAAGAGCCAGAAAGATGGCTCCCTGTTTACAAGATAAGAGACCTTGATTAATGCCCAACCCTACGGGGTGAGAGGAATTTCTTTCTTTTTCAGGCTTTCTGATCATCGTAGGGATCCTTGGAGGTGCTCCATCTGAAGGAAATCTGACATGGGGAATACTCCGAGTTATTCCCTCTCCCCTTCCGGTAGCACGGAACTCCCCGATCTACCCTCGCCTGCTAGTGACCAATACATCGATGGGGCTCCCTTCTGCCTCGGTGGGGCCCCTCATGTGTGGCCACAGGGGAAGACATCGAGGATCCCATACCATGGAGGGATTGCCAGATGGCGGGAGGATACCCCCTTGAGGGTGAACAAGGACGCTGATTCTGGGAATCACCCTACTTGTTGTCTGTTTCTGCCGCCTAGCTAGGCGACAGAGGGGCTATATGCTTCTTACTCAGAAAGCCTTCATGGCCATGGAGACGGGGGAGGATCCCCAAGTCTGGCTAGCCGCCATGCATGACATGTGACACCTAGGGGTAAGACGAGGTAAACCCCAAGACGGGCAACTTCTCCTGACCCAGCCACCTAAGACGGGCAAGGTCCTGGGTTGAAGGAGATGACCTAAGACAGGGTTCCTCGCCCCCGGCGGATCCCCAAGTCTGGCTAGCCGCCATGCATGACATGTGACACCTAGGGGTAAGACGAGGTAAACCCCAAGACGGGCAACTTCTCCTGACCCAGCCACCTAAGACGGGCAAGGTCCTGGGTTGAAGGAGATGACCTAAGACAGGGTTCCTCGCCCCCGGCGGATCCCCAAGTCTGGCTAGCCGCCATGCATGACATGTGACACCTAGGGGTAAGACGAGGTAAACCCCAAGACGGGCAACTTCTCCTGACCCAGCCACCTAAGACAGGCCCTGAGGGTGTCGGGCGCCTAGGACGGGCAAGGTCCTGGGTTGAAGGAGATGACCTAAGACAGGGTTCCTCGCCCCCGGCTATCAGAGGCCAGTAGAAATGACACCGCTTAAGGCTAACCTCAGCACCGCTTAAGGTCACACCAAGTGATAACCTTGTAAAACAGAAAGGGGGAGATGTTGGGGGCGGGGGGAAGAGGCTTGGCGGTCGCTTAGAGGGGGAAACATAATCACCTTATAAGGGAATGTTACAGAACTCGGCCCCTCATTGAGTAAGAGTTCATGGGAGGGAGGACAGAGGGGATAAAAGGGTCTGCTGAGAGGTTGGGGGGAAGAAGCGGGAATGTGATCACAGAAGAATAAAGACTCATTACCCACCTCAGGCGCTCTGTCTGGTTCTTCCCCCATCAAAGAGTGGGGGCCGGAGGTACCCCGAAGACTCACCACGCGTTGGACTGGTGAGTAAGAGGACGGACTAGCATTAAGAAGCCGGCGTTGTAAATAAAAACCCGGCACTGCCCTAGGCTTTATTTCCGAACTAAAGAATCCCAGTTTTCTCCTTAACCAGTTCTCTGGTTGATTTACTGAGATTCTTTGCCTTAGTAGCCTTTCTTTATTTTTTTATATTTAATATTTATATATTCTCATTTTGTACAAATAATGTTTTTATACATTAATAAAATATTCTTGTTTAAGTATAAACAAAATACCCCTCCCCCTAAAAATATAGACTCCTGAGCAATAAAGGGGAGAGAAAAAAATTAAATTAAAAAAATAATACTAATGATTGTAGGTATGGCCAAGTGGCACAATGGACGGAGCACCAGCCCTGGAGCCAGGAGTACCTGAGCCCATATCTGGCCCCATACACGCAACAATCACCCAGCTATGTGACATGCAATCCACCCCAACCCCACTGCTCTGCAAAAACTGAAAAAAAAAAAAAAAAAGAAAAAACACCCAAAATAAAATGAAATAGTAATAATAGTAGGAGTGGCTGGATGGTGGACAGAGCACTGGCCCTTGAACCAGGAGCACCCAGATACAAATCCGGCCTCAGACACCCAACAATCAACCTGCTTTGTGGCCCCAGGCAGGCCACAGAGCCCCATTTGCTCTGCACCCCCCAGAAAATAATAACAATTAAAAAATGTGCTTGAGTCTTTGTTCCAACACCAACAACTCTGTCACGATGGATCACATTCTTTATGATAAGTCCATTGCAAAAGTTACTTCCATATTTTTCCAGCCTTGCCATTTCAGATTGCAACTCACTCCTTTTCTATTTCTCCACTACCATGTACTATATTTTCTCTCTCCTTTCACTCTGACTCTGCTGTAGGGTAGGTGAGTGGCTCAGCAGACAGATCCCTGTCCCTGGGGCCAAGAGGCCCTGAGCTCCCTGACCAGCCATTAGGCCCAGCATCCACCTGGCCCTATGGTCCCAGGCAAAAAGTAAAAAAGAAAATGTATTACATCTGACGACTCTTCCCCCATGGTCCATCCTCTCCTCCATCACTCACATCCCCCCCTTCCCCCTGTCCCCCCTTCTTACTCCAGATGCCTATACCCCATTGAGTATATTATGCTGTTTCCTCTCCTAGCCACCTCTGATGAGAGCAAAGATTCCCTTCTTCCCCCTTGTCTTTCACCTTCCATATCATTGCAATAGCTCATTGTAATAAAGAAAAATCCTATTATATGAAATATCTTGGCCTAGTCCCCCTCTCCTTTTTCTTTCTCCGATTTCATTTCCCTTTTTTCTACTGACTCCATTTTTACACCATATTTTATCTTAAAATTCAGCTTTCTCCTTTGCTTCAACTATAAAAGCTCCTTCTACCTACTCTATTAACTGAGAAGGTTGATATGAGTATTATCAGTTTCATTTTTCTTTGCAGGAATACATGCACTTCATCATCATTAAGTCCCTCATATTTTCCCCTTCTCCTCCAATCTCTAGGCTTCACCTGAGTCCTTTATTTGAAGATCAAACCTTCTGTTCAGCTCTGGCCATTCCAAAAGGAACATTTGAAATTCCCCTGGTTCATTGAAAATCCATCTTTTTCCCTGGAAGAGGACATTCAGCCTTGCATTCTTGGCTGCATTCTAAGCTCTTTTGCCTTCCGGTATATTATATTCCAAGCCCTACGAGCTTCCAATGTAGTTGCTGCTTAGTCCTGTGTGATCCTGACTGCAGCTCCATGATATTTGAACTGTGTCCTTCTGGCTGCTTGTAATATTTTCTCTTTGACTTGGGAGTTCTGGAACTTGGCTATAATATTCCTAGGATTTGGTTTTTTGTGATCTCTTTATCAGAGGGATCAGTGGATTCCCTCCATTTCTATTTTGCCCTCTGCTTCTAGGATATCAGGGTAATTTTCCTGTAGTAATTCTTTGAAAATGATGTCAAGGCTCTTTTCCTGATCATGACATTGAGGTATCCCAACAATTTTTAAATTATCCTTTCTGAAAGAAAGGATTTTATAGTTGAAGCAAAGGAGAAAGCTGAATTTTAAGATAAAATATGGTGTAAAAATGGAGTCAGTAGAAAAAAGGGAAATGTAATGGGAGAAAGAAAAAGGAGAGGGGGACTAGGCCAAGATATTTCATATAATAGGATTTTTCTTTATTACAATGAGCTATTGCAATGATATGGAAGGGGAAAGACAAGGGGGAAGAAGGGAATCTTTGCTCTCATCAGAGGTGGCTAGGAGAGGAAACAGCATAATATACTCAATGGGGTATAGGCATCTGGAGTAAGAAGGGGGGACAGGGGAAAGGGGGGATGTGAGTGATGGAGGAGAGGATGGACCATGGGGGAAGAGTCATCAGATGTAATACATTTTCTTGTATTTTCAATGAAATGTTTCATGTTTTCTTCTAATTTTTCATTTTGTTTTGTTTTGAAATAATGAGTCCTGATTCTCGTTAATTCATCAAACTCCCTGAGTTCTATTCTTTGTCTTAAGGATTTGTTTTCCTCAGAGTTTTTTTTTTTTTAATCTCGTTTTCCATTTGGACAATTTTGCTTTCTAAAGCATTCTTCTCCTCAATAACTTTTTGAACCGTTTTATCCATTTGACTTAAGCTGGTTTTTAGCATGCTATTTTCTTCAGCATTTTTTTGGATTTCCTTGACTAGGCTGCTGACATCATTTTCGTGTTTTTCCTGCACCTTCTCATTTATTTTCCCAGTTTTTCTTCTAACTCCCTCATTTGATTTTCAAAGACTTTTTTGAGCTCTGGCATAGCCTGATCCCAATTTCTTTTTTCTAGGAGTCTTTAGATGAATGAGCTTGTGTTTCCTCATCTTCAGACTGAGTATATTGATCCTTCTTGGGATCATAGATAATGTATTTCTCAATGATGTTCCTCTTGTTCCTCTGCTTGCTCATTTTCCCAGCCTAAGCCTGTTTTGGAGGTGCTTCCTGAGCTTTTGGGACACTCCCACAAGGGTCTCAGTGTGTGAGGGTCTGTCCTCCATCCTGTTCTGTGAATGACCATATGTGCCCCCCTCTACTACTGAGCTGAGGTGGAGGGGGCGCCTGCTGTTCTGTCGGGGGGCCTAGACTGTGATCAGGACCTGAATGTGCTCACAGCCCCAGAGTCCTTTTCCAGGGGAAGAGGACAGAGCTCAGCAGTCTCTCTTCACTCCACTCTCTCAGCTCAATGGGCTCATGCCCTTGGGGCTCCTCCTTGCTGGCTCCACCTGCTTATATTTCCTGTATCTGGAATGCAGTGCCCATGATGCTTTCTGTGTGCACTGAGGGCCGGACTTCACATGCTCCCTCTGGCAGAGGTCCCCCGCTGTTTCCCCCAATTTGTGCCTGTTGCTCTCCAAGGCGTTAGTCAGGAAACTCCCAGGCTGCTGAGGTCCATGGCTCCCAACATCTTGGGGCTGCTTCTGCGAGGCTGAAGTTCTTTTACTCTGGTGGGCCACCCCTTTGGCAAGCTGCCCCTCCAACCTCGGGAAGCAGAGCCTTTCTGCTCTTTTCCAGGTTACCTTGAGTAGGAGAACTGCCTCACTGAGTCCCTTTGTGGGTTCTGTTTCTTGAAAATTTAGTTCAAGTTCTTAGTTTCAGAGATTTATGAGAGAGCGCCTAAGACACAATCTTCTCTTGTCGCCATCTTGGCTCTGCCCCCAACAGGTTTTGTTTAAAGAAAGATTTTATTGTTTTAAGTCTTACATTTTCCCCTAATCTTGCTTTCCTCCATCCACCCCCCACAGAATGCAGTCTGTTAGTCTTTGTATTGTTTCCATGGTATACAGTGATCTAAGTTGAATGTGAAGAGAGAGAAATCAGATCCTGAAAGAGGAAAAATAAAGTATAAGAGATAGCAAAATTACATAGTAAGATAAGCGTGTTTTTTTTCCCCTAAATCGGAGGTAATAGTCTTTGGTCTTCATTCACTCTACAATTCTCTCTCTGGATACAGATGGCATTTTCCATTACAGATAGACTAAAATTGTCCCTGATTGCTGCACTGATGGAATGAGCAAGTCCATCAAGTTTGATCATCATCCCAATGTTGCTGTTAGGGTATAAAATATTTCTCTGGTTCAGCTCATCTCACTTAGCATCAGCTCATCTTGCTCAGCATCATTTCATGCAAATCCTTTGAGGCTTCCCTGAATTCCCATCCCTCCTGGTTTCTAATAGAACAATAGTGTTCCATGATATACATATACCACATTTTGTTAAGCCATTCCCCAATTGAAGGACTTTCAATTAATTTTCAATTCTTTGCCAGCACAAACAGGGCTGCATGAATATTTTTGTTCAAATGATGTTTTTAACCTCTTTTATAATCTCTTCAGGGTACAGACCCAGTAGTAGTATTGCTGGATCAAAGAATATGAACATTTTTGTTGTCCTTTGGGCATAATTCCAAATTCCTCTCCAGAAAGGTTGGATGAGTTCACAGCTCCACCAACAATATATTAGTATCCCAGATTTCCTACAACCCCTTCCAACATTGATCATTGTACTTTCCAGTCATATTGGCCAATCTAAAAGGCGTGAGGTGCTTTAATTTGCAATTCTCTAACAAGTAGTGATTTAGAGCAATTTTTCATATGAGTATGGATCACTTGCATTCCCTCAGCTGTAAATTGCCTTTGCATATCCTTTGACCATTTGTCAATTGGGGAATGGCTTGTTTTTTTGAAAATTTGACTCATTTCTCTGTATATTTTAGAAATGAGTCCTTTGTCAGAAACACTAATTGTAAATTTTTTCCCCAATTTACTACATTCCTTTTAATCTTATTTACAGTGTTTTCATCTGTGAAATTTTTTTTAATTTAATGCAATCATAATTATCTAGTTTGTTTTTAATGATGTTCTCCATCTGTTCCTTGGTCAAAAACTGCTTAATCCAATAACTTTTAAACTATCAATCCTAAATCTATTTTCAGGCCAGTAGTTTCTCCAGTGAGACATTTCACATTTTCTTCCAGTTTTTCATTTTTTTGGTTTGATTTCATTGTTTCTTGACTTCTCATAGTTATCAGTTTCCCTTCACTCTATTCTGTATTTTAAGGATTTTGATCAGTGAGTTTTGTATCTATCTCCTTTTCCATTTGACTAATTTTGCTTTTTTAATGCTTTCTTTTCCACATTGGCCTTTTGGACTACTTTTCCATTTTTCCAGTTTTTAAAAAGTTATTTCCTTCGATTTTATTTTTTAGTATCTCATTCACCAAGCTTCCAACTCAGTTTTCATGATTTTCTCACATTGCTCTTATTTTTATTCCCAATTTCTCCATCTCCCCTACTTGAATTTCAAATTTTTTTCTGAGCTCCTCCATGCTGTGAGACAAATTCACATTTTTATTCTTGGAGGATTTAGATGTAGAATCTTTGACTTTGTTATCTTCTTCTGGATATGTATTTTGATCTTTCTTATGGCCAAGATAATTTTCTGTGGTCATGTTTTTCTTCTGCAGTTTGTTCATTTTCCCCCATCCTATGACTTGATTTTAACTATTTGTTAAGATGGGGCTCTGCTTCCAGGGTGGAGGACAAAAGGTACAAATTTTTGATGATTTTGCAAATGTTTCCAAAGATCCTACAAGGGATCTGCAAGTTTTCAGTTCCTCCAATGTCTTCTGAGAATAAATGATTACTCTCATTGGCCTGTGCTCTGGACTGTAGGTGACCAGAAGCATACCCCTTTACTCTGGAACTGTAAGGAGATTCCCTGCTCAGCTAAAGCAGCAAGCTCTGTTGTGCTTCTGCTCCTCTTCTTTGCACTGGAGCCCCATACTGCAATTCAGCTCTGAGTATGGACTAAGCAACAGATCCTGACCCAGTGATGGCAAGGAAGTTCATTCAATCACCCTTGACTTCACCTACCAGTTGTGGACTGAGAGCTCCAAAAGGGTCTCCCAAGGCCTGCTCCTGGGCTGCTGGGACCAGGACTGCATTGCTGAGACCTGCACTAGACTGTGTTTCACTGGCACCCCAGTGCAGTAGAGTTTTATTGCTGTAGTAACATTTTTACAAGTTGTCTTGGATAATCCCTATGCTGAGAGAGTGCATTGCAGTGTTTCTTGATGGTTGGGACGGGACTGGTTAATTCCAACCTGGCCTGGTCTACATTTGTGGGTCCTTTATAACCCCATGTCAACAGACCCTTCCTATGAATCTTCCATTCTCTTGGGCTGAAAGTTTGTTTCATTCAGTTGTGTTGTGGGTTCTGCCACTCTAGAATTTGTTTAAAGTCATTACTTAAAGCTATTTTTTTGGGGTTTGGGGGAGAACTCAAGTGAGTCTCTGCCTTTACTTTGTCATCTTGATTCTGCATCTGTAATCCAACTATTAATGATGGAAGCAATAATACTTTACATTATTAATGATTTTTTAAGATTAGAAAATACATTTGTTTTAACAGCTTTAACTTCTGCCAATCCAAGTAACAACATTCTCTATGTTATATATAAGGAAACTTAAGCTTAGTGAAATTAGGTAACTTTCTATAGTTAGAAATATAGTTAGAAAATACTATAGCCAACATTCTCCTATGTCCACTTGGTATTCTTTATCTCTAGAGGATACTACCCTCTTACTCCATTTAAAATAAAAACAAAAACAAAACAAACCTGACATTTATATTATACAATAAAGTTAGTAAGACCTTTTAGATATATTATTTGATTTCATTTGTGCAATAATATTGTAGGCATTTAGGTGGTTCAGTGCTTGGAACACTAGCCCTGCAGTCAGTAGGGCCTAAGGTCAAAACTGGTTTCAGATACTTGACACTTACTAACTGTATGACCTTGGGCAAGTCACATAATCCTGATTGCCTTCCATCCAGGGATATCTTCAGTCATACTGATTCATATCTGACCACTAGACACTGATAGCTTCAGAGGAGAAAATGAGGCTGCTGACTTATTGCAGTACCCCCTCACTGAAATCCAATTCACATGCTTGTCATGGTCTTGGTGTCATGTTCTTCTTTGATATTGAAGGACAAACATCTTTATCCTCATCAAAATATTACTGTAGAATGGTATTTCATGTATACTGCCCCATTTTTATAGAAAAAACATCAATGAATATCTATTAAGCAATTACCATATCTCAGGAATGTCAACCAGTTTAAGGTACTCATCCATTGGGGAAAATTAATGAGTGTTAGACATTAGACAATACTGCAAAATGTATTTGAAAACATCTCAGAAGGAAATGGAGTGAACTATGTCAATCTTCTTAAATGGCTGCTGATGTTTCCATGCTATTGGTTCTCTTTGATTTTCATTTTCTATATTTCCCTGAATGGTTCTGGGGCCCACAAGTAATATTTGATGAATTCCTGTTAATTTGCTGATTGAAGAATGTAAGATGAACTTTTGTTTCTAGGTAGCTCTTCTTTCATGAAAGAAGAATAATGAAGGTATATTCTCTTGAAATCTCTTCTAATTTTTTATGTGTAATGTATATTTTATGTTTAATGTAATGTACCAAGGAAAGGATGATTTTAGTTTTCCTACTCAAATAACCTCAATATCAAACCTTCTTTGAAGGTCTATCATCCTATGAGTTTCTTTTTCTTTATTCCAACATGAATGTACTTAGACCTTATATGAAACAAATATGACACTCATGAAACCACATTCCTCTTCTCATTTGAAGTTCCAGGGTGATATTCATTAACACATTTATTTTTTTCAATCATGCAATGATTATTCATCGTATTTCATATATATATAATATATATATATACATATACATATATATATATATATATATATATATATATATATATATATATATATGTATATATCCCTGTGCTTGAGTGGGAAAGAAGGAGAAAAGAGACCAAAGTTGAGAAAAGGCCTGTCCACAGCCCAGAGTGTGTTTTCATCACCTGACCCACTCAACATTTCACCATACCTTCCCCCATACCCACTTATCCATACTCAAAGAGGAAAATAATTAAATTTTTCTGTACAGAAGTATGTGATTTTGCTTTTTTTTTGGTCATTCCTGAACTCATAAGACATTATTGACCTCTCAGGTTTGAATATAAAAATATCTGGCAGCCTGCAAGATTTCATGACTGCTGGTTAATTTATAAGATCCTCAGACATCTAGAGAGTTTGTTTAATTGAAGGATATAATTACCAGGTGTTGAAGGTGAAAGGGCTCATTAATTTCAAAGACATTCTGTTGACTGAACTGTATTTGTTCTAATTTTTCATTACATATTGCAGAGAAAGATACCAGAGCTTTAAAGGGAGTAATCTATGAATGAATAAACAAATGAATGAATGAATGAAATCTTCAATTCAATATCAATTCAATAGATACAATTCAACATATTTTTAAGTATCAAACTATCAAAGAAAATACTGCAATTGAAGTTGGGGGCACAAGTATTGGTAGGATGCAGGACCTATTTTCATGAAACTTTTATTAATGGTGATTAAGTTCCATACCAGAAGTTGGCAAACTTTTAGAAATGCCACATCAATTTTCTGAACTGCACATTTATTCACTTGAGTTCTGATAATGGTGATTACATGAATTGGAATAACCTACCTATAACTTTCCCATCAGATGTCACCAGTGTGTTTGGGATTCCCCAGCAGGAAAAATTCAGGAAAGTTATTTTTCTTCTTTTACATATAGTCATAAGCTCTAATATGGGCATGTCCTCAAAAAGTTAATGGGGATCAATAGTCAACAAGCAAAGAAAATACACAGGGAAAACATGTGCTATTTATATACTAGGGCTATTAATAAATAAATCATAGAAAGCTCTGGACAGTTTTTTAAAAAACTTCTTAACTTGGTGCTTGATCATAATGCCCCAATTGCTTCGACTTGTCCATGATATAAATGTTATACAAAATGAGATAATTGTATTTTAAGTTGGGAATTGCTTAGAAATCATTTCTTCTATCTTATTTATTATCTTGAGTTTAGTTATTCAAAAATAGTAAGATTTCATTTACCTGGAAAGCTTGGGTAATTATTTAATTGGATTTTCTTTTTTTATGTATAGTAATTAAAATTATTTTGAAACTTGTTAATTTTTCTTGAAAATATCCCAATTCATTTTCTTGTTTAGTGTCCAGTGAAAATTTTGAATATTTGCCTTAAAATATAGAAATTGGATGAACTATTAAAATTATAGAATTATATATATATATATATATATATATATATATATATATTTATATATATATATATGTTTTTTGCAAGGCAATGGGGTTAAGTGACTTGCCCAAGGCAGATTTGAACTCAGGTACTCATGACTCCAGGGTCAGTGCTCTGTCCACTGCACCACCTAGCTGCCTCTACATATGTGAAGTTAAATACATGAGAATAACAGAAATTAGAAGAATTAATAGAATCTAAATAACATATGCATATAAGTGCGTGTACATATGTGTGTTCAACTCACTCCTAACAGACTTTAAAGTCTTCAAATCACAGATTATAAATTTTCCTACTTATCTTTGCATCCTCTTCTAGATTTCCCTGAATGAGTAAATAAATGGAATAAAAAGAATTTTTATTCAAACTGAGAGGAATACATAACCCTAGGAAACATTCAGTCCAGTAGCCAGTTCTCTTTCCAAGGGAGAGAAACCAATTCAACAAATCAATAATTTTGCACTTTTCACCAAGAAAAATCTCCATACCAAGTACAATTTAGGAGTTTGCCAACTGACTGGCCTTGTGGCTTTTTGAGCAGTGACCTCTTACTTGTGCCACTGAAGTCTGGAAGCTCTTACTATAGCTGATGGAGAAGGAAAAAAACTCCTTCCCCACAGGCAGGCTATGTTCTTCCTTTCAATTCCCCTCCCCATATTTTCTTCCAAAATTGATCCTGGCCTGCCATCCCTCGGTGTGCCACCACCCAGCCCAAATTGGTATTCTCCTGGCCTTGCCAGTCTGCACATAGATTTATGATTTATTTAGAATTGGATTACATCGAGGCTCAAGGCCAAGACTCCATAATCCGTCACCGTCTCTGGTACGGCCATACACAAACATTTGTTTTAGCTGCATCAGCATCCCTGGCTTTAGTTAGAAGAATACCCATCGTTAATCGCTATAGCAACTATACCTCATTGTGTATTATGTGTGTTGTTTTCCCACTCCTATAACTAACTACCACAAGCCTATCCACCTCATCCATTCACACCCCTAACCAAACCGCTGCCCCAATTCCCTTTTCTAATGAAAAGAAATGATTCATTTTTGTGATAAATATTTATAATTTAATAGAACAGTAGCTAGTCTGAATTATGTCACTAAAATGCATCACAGGTGAAGTTGTTTTGTTTTGTTTTTCTGCTGAACAGCAGCAAGTATTCTAAATTACAAGCCTTAAGAAAAAAATTAAGAAGAGGTATATAATTGTTGTTGCTATTTATGGTGGCTTATTGTCAGTTATATATCAGCTTATTTGGCATTATTGGGTGTTTCTGCTGGAGCCAGATTTGATGTCTCTCATTCTTTGCTAGTTAATTTCTAATGCAGAGCTCTTATATTGACTAATTTCCATTGATACAGTTTAAATTAAAAGGTTCTTTATGGAGTCAGAACATATTATAGTCATAAGCATCCTTAAAACATAGAATGTTTGAGTTTAAAGAGACATTGGGGAATATTTTGTTCAACTATTTCATGTTATAGATAAAAAAAAATTACCTAGACCTGTTGAAGAAAGAAAACTTGCTTAAGGACACAGAATTTAAATAACATTTTAGGAAGAGTTTCAAGGTTTTGATGAACTATCCAGTTCATTAGATTTCTAAATACCACTTCAAATGAAAATATGGTAGGAGGGGGGGAAAGTAAGGGGAAAAAAAAGAAAAGAGACATAGGATAAGAAGTATAGCATGTAAAGATAATATAAATAGAAAGTATATTGGGATCAACTCATCAAATCTTTAGTTATCTAGTCTGGAATGGAGCCAGTCACCTGAAGAATTGATTTTTCTTTCCCCTTGAATACATTTTCTGTTGATACTTCAAATTCCATATGATTTTTAGTGATGTTTGAAGAGATTAACCAGTTAGAGACTCTGAGAAATCTGTCTAGTTTTTAAGATGTTCAAACTAACAGACATAAGCAAAATGAATTGAAATGAAAAGTTATCATCAGAATAACTCAAAAAAATTTCAGTCCACTGGGGCTGAAATACATGCTCAAAACTATAGAAGAACTAAAATATCTGATGATAACACCATGTCTGATAGAATTCATATCAACATCCAAAACTGGGTAACCCTTCTCTGAATAATAACAGGAGAGCTCAGTATTCCCAGCACTGATTATCAACAAAGACCATCTAGTGTTTCTAGCCCTGAGAGCCCAGCCTAATGACTGGGTTGAATGAAGAAAGCCCAGATCCAGCCCCAGGCCTAAGGTGTGGACTGCTGACACCAACAATACAGACAATTCAGAGAAAACTTCAACAGGTCCTTGCTAGTTGGTCCACTGAGTAACCCCCTGGACTTCCTAATCCCAATAAAGCAAGGTGTATAGGGTTCTCAACATCAAAAGTCTGTGAGGAGCATCTAGGTGGTGCAGTGGATAAAGCACCAGGCCTGGAGTCTGGAGTACCTGGGTTCAAATCTGGTCTCAGACACTTAATAATTACCTAGCTGTGTGGCCTTGGGCAAGCCACTTAACCCCATTTGCTTTGCAAAAACAAAACCTAAAAATAAAAGGTCTGTGAATCAGCCCCTCCCCTAAGGAAAGCTAACATTCTTAAATGGAAAAAAAGTCAGCAGGATTTACTGAATGTTACCTTTGAGATAAGGATATTAGCTCAGAAAAGGAGTGCTATATGTGAAACTTCAGAAGAAGATATGGCTTGATCTCCAAACCAAAAAGACTTGTTAGAAGAGATTAAAAAGGATTTTAAAATTCAAGTGGAAAAATTGGGAAAAGAAATAATTTCAGTACTAAAGATGGATGCACCAAGTGGTATAGCATCCAAATTCTTAGAGGAGAAGCTAAATTGAATAATAAAATAAACTAGATGCAAGTTAAGGTGGTGAATAGAATATTAGAAAACATAGATATGATAGGCCTTTGGAGAAAATTCAATGTGGATAGAAAGGAATATACTTTTTTTTTTTTCCTGTGGTATATGGCATCTACACAAAAGCTGACCATGGGTATAAAATCCTCACTCAAATGCAGAAAGGCAGAAGCATTTAATGCATACTTTTCAGACAATGATGCCATAAAAGTCATATTCAGTAAAGGGTCATGAAGAGTTAGATATAAAATTAATTCAAAACTGGTGCAGCTAGGTGGCGAAGTGGATTAGAGCTCTGGCCCTGGAGTCAGGAGTACCTGAGTTGAAATTTGAGCTCAGACAGTTAATAATTACCCAGATGTGTGGCCTTGGGCAAGCCACTTAACCCCATTGACTTGCAAAACAAAAAGAAAATTAATTCAAAACTAAATAACTTAATTTTAAAGAATGACTGGATTAAACAATAAATCATAGAATGAATTAATGTTTTCAACCAAGACAATTACAATAATGAGACAATATACCAAAATTTAGGAAATACAGCCAAAGTAGTTATTAGGGGAAATATTGTCTCTAAATATTTATATGAATAAAACAGAGAAAGAAGAGATTAATGAACTGAGCAGGCAGCTAAAAAAAGTAGAGAAAGAACATATTAAAAATCCACAATTAAATAAAAAAATTAGAAATTAAGAAAAATCAAAGGAGAAATTAATATAATAAAAACAAATAAAAGTATTGAATTAATTAATTAAACCAAAACTTGATTTTGGTTTGAAAAAAACAAAATAAACTTTGGTTATTTTGAATAAAATAAAGAAAGAAGACAATCATTTCCTAGCATCAAAAAGGCAAAAGGTGTATTTACCACCAACGAAGAGAAAATTAAAGTAATAATTCAGTACTATATTGTTTGATTGTAGACAAATAATTTTGATAATCTAAGTGAAATGGATGAATATTTACAAAAATATAGATTTCCCAGGTTAAAAGAAGATGAAACTAAACACTAAAATAACCCTATCTCAGAAAAATAAATTCAAGAAATCATCAATGAATTCCCTAAGAAAAAATATCCAGCATCAGATTAATTCATAAGTGAATTCTATCAAACATTCAAACAACAATTGTTTCTAATTTTATACAAAATATATGAAGAAATAGGTGACAATGACCTATCAAATTCCTTCTATAATACCCATGGTAAATATACCAGGAAGAATCAAAACAGAGAAAGAAAATTATAGAACAATTTCCCTAATGAATATGGATATGGAAATTTTAATTAAAATATTAGCAAAGCGATTACAGCAAGTTATGACTAAGAAAATACACTGTGATCAAACTGAATTTATTACAGGAATGTGGGTTTGGTTCAATATTAGGAAAACTGTCAGCATAAATGACCATAACAATAGCAAATTAACAGAAATCATATGATTATCTCAACTGATGCTAAAAAATCTTTTGATAAAATGCAGCAATCATTCCTTCTAAAAATAATAGAGATCAGAGGAACAAATGGAATGGTCTTTGGAATGAAAAGCAGTAGATGACATTGACATATATGTAATAGGGATAAACTAGAAGCATTCCCAATAAGGTCGGGGTGAAACAAGAATGTCCATTATCACCACTATTATTCACTATTATATTAGAAATGTTAACTTAAGCAAAAGAGAAGCAAAAGAAATCAAAGGAATCAGAATCAGTTATGACAAAACAAAACTCAATCTATGCAGATGATATGATGGTATACCTAGAGAACCCTAAAAACTCATCTGAAAATACTGGAAATAATTAGTAAATTTAGCAAAGTTATAAGGATATAAAATAAACCCCCTAAAACCTCAGCATTTCTTTATAATAATAATAAAATACAGAAAGAAATGTTAGAAAGAGAAATCCCAATAAAAATAACTTCAGACAGGGGCAGCTAGTTGGCAGAATGGATGAAACACTGGCCTTGGAGTCAGGAGAACCTGAATTCAAATGTGACCTCAGGCATTTAATAATCACCTATCTGTGTGACCTTTTGCAAGTCACTTAATCCCATTGTCTTATCAAAAAAAAATAAAAAAGAAAGAAAGAAAAGAAAAAAAAACAGCAAACAAAAAGCTTCAGGCAACATAAACTATTTGGGAGACTACCTGCCAAGGCAGATTCAGAAACATTTTGAAAATAACTATAAAACATTTTTTTCACAAAAATGAAATCAGATCTAAATAACAGGGCAAAAGATAATTAATCTTGAGTAGGCCAAGCTAATATAATAATAATTACAACTTTTTTTTTTTTGCAAGGGGTTAAGTGGCTTGCCCAAGGCCACATAGCTAGGTAATTAATAAGTGTCTGAGGCTGGATTTAACTCAGGTACTCCTAAGCCCAGGGTCAGTGCTCTATACACTGTGCCACCTAGATACCTCAATAATTACAATTTTACCTAAATTAAATTTCTTCTTTAGTTCCATACCAAACAACTACCAGAAAAATTACTTTATTGAGCTAGAAAAAAATAGTAACTAAATTCATAAGGAGCAGCAAAAGGTCGAGAATATCAAAGCATTAATGAAAAAAATGAAAGGAAGGTGGCCTAGTCATCTCAAATATAAACTTATCTTATAAACCATGAGTCATCAAAATTGTTTGGTACTGGTTAAGACATAGAGTGGTGAATCAGTAGAATAAATTAGGTGCAAAAGAAACAGTAAAAGACTATAATAATCTACTATTTGATAAATTCAAATATTCCAACTTCTGAAATAAAAACACAATCTTCAATAAAAACTGCTGGGAAAACTGGAAGATAGTGTGGCAGATACTAGGCATATTACAATAGCTCACACCCTATAACAAAATAAGATCAAAATGGGTTTGGGATTTAGACATAAAAGGTAATAGTATAAGCCAATTAGGAGAACAAAGAATAGTTATCTGTCAGATATGCAGAAAGGAGCAGTTCAGGACTGAAGAAGAGATAGGGAACATTTTATAAAAGAAACTGGATAATTTTGATTATATTAAATTGAAAAGTTTTACACAAAAAAACCAATGCAACCAAGATTAAAAGAAATGTGCTAAGTTGGGAAACTTTTTTTTTTGCAATTAGTGTTTCTGACAAAAACCTTATTTCTAAAATAGAAAACTGAATCTAATGTATAAAAACAAACAAACAAATAAAAACCATTCCCCATTTAACAAATGGTCAAAGTATATGCAGAAGCAATTTACAGATCAAGAAATCAAAGCAATCCATAGACATATGAAAAACTTCTCTAAATCATTATTGATTAAGAAATGAAAATTAAAAGAACTCTGAGGTACCACCTCATACCTCTTAGACTGGTCAATATTACCAGAATGGAAAATGATCAATTTTGGATGGGATGTGGGAAAACTGGAACACTAATACATTATTGAAGGAGTTGTGAACTGATCCAAACTTTTTTGAAGAACAATTTGGAATTATGCCCAAAGGCAATAAAAATGTGCATACTCTTCAATCCAGCAATAACACTAAAGGATATATATATCCTGAAGGGATCATGAAAAGGGTAAAAATGTCATATGTACATGAATATTTGCATCACCTCTCTATGTAGTAACAAAGAATTGGAAAATGGGGGAATGCCCACCAATCAGGGAAGTCTGAACAAATTGTGGTATATGTATATCATGGAACACTATTGTTCTATAAGAAATCATGAGGGCTGGGATTTCAGAAAAACCTGCCAAAATTGCATGAATTGATACACACACACACACACACACACACACACACACACACACACACACACACATATATACACACATATGCATATATATATATATGCATGTATATGTTAATAACAACATTGTTCATTTTAGCAGTAAAATAAAGACAATTTTAAAAGACAATTTTTTTTCTCTAATGTTTTCTTTCTTCCATTTGGATCTGATTCCTATCTCACAAGTTTCAATATCAATTTATCTTTAGCATGTTTATAAATGTGGAACCTATAATAGATTGCTTTCTGTCAAGAGGAAGAGAGAAAGACAAGAGTGAGGGAGACAAATTGTAAAATTCAAAACCTTGCAAAAAACAGGATTGGTAAAAGGTACCATTGTATGTAATTGGAAAAACAAATAAATTAAATACTAAAAATAAATAAATCAATAAAATTGAGGAAGTTTACATGATCTGTATTTATAGTCTCTCAAACTCTTACCAGCTAAATATGTACATTAGTCAAAGTGATTTTAATAGTAAAGATTCTAAATTTCAGGAATCATTAAATTTGTTAGGAAGTGGGAAAAGGAACAACTTTGAATATACTATAATTTAATGGAAGTCATCTATGATAAAAAAATAGAATGTGGGAAATATATTAAAGCTCAGAAAGGATTTATAAATTGTGAAATTTTACAATATAATATGTCGGAGCTAAAATATGAACCTCAGATTATAAATCCATGTATTTTAATGAATTTAAGTTATTTTCAAGGCCTGATTTGGTGCTTTATAAATTGCATGAATGCAAGTTCTTTCCTGGAGGAACTGACAATCTAGGAAATTTAGAAGATAAATTGCAGATGACCTGTAGTTGTAGACTTCTGAGGCAGATCATATGAAAGTATTATGGAATCTCTTCCCTCCTTGTACAGTTGACACTATAAATTCAGAGATGTAAATTTCATGCAGAAAATATCATTTGGTTAAAAACAAGATATGTATAAAACATTTCTGATTAAAAAAGTAAGAGTAGGTGTTAAAACTATAAAGACAAAGAAGCATTCCTGAAAAATTTATTGAAAAACTATGAATATTTTCAAAAGAAGAAATTCAAAGTATCATCTGTCATATGAAGTAAATTCTCAAAATTTCTCATAAGAAAAAATGAAATGAAAATAACACTATGGTTTGCATCATATTGGTTAAAAAACATTTATTTTGGGTTTATTTTGGAAGGCAGTGTGGTTAAGTGACTTGTCCAAGGTCACACAGCTAGGTAAATATTAAATGTTTGAGACCAAATTTGAACTCAGGGCCTCCTCATTCCATAGTCAGTACTCTATCCACTGCACTATATATCTGCCCCTATTGGTAAAGAATATGAAAGATGCAATCAGTCCATTCTGGAGAAAGTATAGCTTGCTAGAAACACTAAGAGTTATAAATCTTATCCACACATTCTGGAAAACAATCTTTTGAACCTAGTTTCCACTACTAGGAATAAACTTCAAAAATGTTCAAGAAAGAAGGAAGATATGATCCTTTTTTTCTTTTTCTTTTTTTTTAAATTTCAGGCAATGGGGTTAAGTGACTTGTCCAAGGTGACACAGCTAGGCAAATATAAAATTTTTGAGATCAAATTTGAACTCAGGTCTTCCTGACTCCAGGGCCAGTGTTCTAATCACTACACCACCTGGCTGCCCCAATATTTTTTTTAAAAGAACAAACAAATCTGAAAACAAAATAAGTTTAGAAAGACTAGGGAAATCCTGAACATATTGCAATATGTGAAAGTAATGGAATAATATTATTAATGAGAAATATGAGAACAAATGAAATTTCTCATTAGAGATATGAAGGACAATAGATAGAGAATATTACATAAACTGCTAGATTAATGTATTTTGTTGGTACATCTTGCTTAAGTATTTATCTGTGTTATAAAGGAGGATTCAGTGACAGTATATATGTATGGAAAGAAATAATTTTCATATGTAAAACATTTATATGATATGTAAAATTTTGATTTGTAAAACAATATATTCAAAAGCTAACATTTGATGTGTATATTTCAGGTGTTTGTTGTTGCTGAAAGAAATATATAATATTTGATAGTTGAATTATTAGAAGAAGAGATTTTTGATGTTAACATCTTAGCTCTTTTCTTTCTCACTTTCATGTTAATACTAATGAGGAGGAGTTTGAAAGAGAAATCAAAATTTATGGGCACCACACAAAAACACTTTTCCCCCATTTTTTTTATGCAGCATTTGAAATTAGATGTCATCACAAATTCCCCAACAGGGGTTAAATGGAAGTTATAAGGGAACATATGCTATTAAGTGTCAGATACCTAACACCATAGAATTCAAATAAACACCAGACAAAAATTAAAGCTTATCTTGCAACCCTTGCTAATTTGGGGGTGTATATCTTTAGCTGGGTATGCTGGTACATAAGCCTGGACTACGGATTGAAAATATTGTCATCCTGACTTTGTCATAGTTTAATGTAGATGACACTAAAGAGCTGTAGCCCTGAATAAAAGAGTAGATTTAAATTTGAAAACAATGTCAACATGGAAAATATGTAATAGGGGTTCAGAGGTTATAGGTTCAGAGGAGAGCAATAGAGACCATTCCACACTGGAGAATTTTATTAGCTTTGCTCCACAGGAAAAATGAATTATCTTATATGCATTTGTAACTGGGATACACTTTCTTTTCATATGCAAGTCACACTTTTTTCTTCATTTGTGCCTCTCCCTCACTTTTCCAATAGTGGGAGAGAGTTTTCTTTGGTGCATGGAGGATTTTTCTCTTATTTTAATGAAGGGAAAATTGGACTTCAAGGCAGAAAGACATTGACTTGAATTCTGCCCAGATACACACAATGTATACAAATGTGTGAAAGACACATAATTTCTTCATTTCAATTTCCTTATGAATAAACTAAGAATGATAATAGCTCACATATGATATTTTAAATTG
The DNA here is from genome assembly GCF_037893015.1 of Macrotis lagotis. Lineage (NCBI taxonomy): Eukaryota > Metazoa > Chordata > Mammalia > Peramelemorphia > Peramelidae > Macrotis > Macrotis lagotis. Next base: position 337,012,285 of record NC_133658.1, read on the forward strand.
TTTTTATTTAGAGTCAAATAAGATAATATAAGGAAGATACTTTGTAAAAGTTAGTGTTAAATAAATATCATCCCCATCCTCCTCCTCATCATAAAAAATTATCATCATCTTTATCACATCTTCACTATTATTTGATTAAATGTGTGTTGCTCAGAAGTAACATATTCTGTCCATTTCATATAAAGTACACAATTGTAGGAATGTATGAACTAGGGTTTGATTCAATGCTAACCCCCACAATTCCTCAAATTTACAGGAACTTTTCTGGCAACCCATATGTGATGGAGTGACCTAGTAAAACTTATAATTTAATCTTGTGTAAATTGATACATCTCTAGAATTTTTACATCTGTATCAGAAGATTGCCTCAGCAGCATGACATACCTTGAGAAATAGTGCAGGCAGGGAAATATGAGTAGATTGACACAACTAAAGAGAAATCCCTGACTGGCAGACCCGGATACAGTGTTATTTGATTGTTGTTATGTTTGTTTGCTCTTTAAATATTAGGGAAAGTCTGAGATATATAGGAGAATATTCTCTGCAGAAGGCATCTGGAAGAACAGTGGTCTCCCTTTACTGTGAATGACAGAGAAAGCATCCTGGAAAGATAGGATCACAAAACTGAAAGTGTAGATTTTACAGTAGATTTGATGTTCTATCTAGACTATGTAGAGTTTTGGCTACTGTGAAGTAATTTCCCTTTAGATATGATTGTTTTGAAGCTTTAAAACGATATTTAATGAAAGGTATGATAGCTTAGAATGAAAGCTTCTTGAAGGATTTTTTTTATTTCTATCCTTTCCTTCCATATCTCCCAGGTCAAGCACATTACCTCTCATACAGAATGCTCTTAGTATATTCTGATTTTTAATTGTTTAATTGATGGCTTTCATTTTTGAAGATGCCCAAGTGAGATTTCTAAGTCCCAGATACTTGAAAAGAAGTAATATTTGTCTGTTTTTTATATTTTGAAAATGCTTCATTCATAACCACCCAGTGAAATAAACAGTGTAACAGTTGTTATACCCATTTTTTAAAGGATAAAATTGACACATGGAAAAGAAAATTGATATAACCACATACATCATCATGCTACAGCCTGAACCCAAACCCAGGTCTTTTGATAGCAAATTCAGTAGTCTTACAATGCTGCTTGCTATTCTCACTCAACTCGTTCTCTCTTGTGGTAATGTGCAAGGGGAACCATGAAGGACACCTAGGACATTCTTCACTGATAGGAGACCTCAGCATAAGGAGGGGGATGAGCTAGTGTTCCCACTTCTGGTCAGTTTCAAGCTAAGTTCCTGGGCTACCTATTGAGGGATGACAGTGACTTGGACCTCTGATGAGCCTTAGAGTGTCGACCCCCAACCTTTCCCAGTGGGACATCTACCCTTTGTCAGCTTTACTCAAACGGCAGAGATGCTAGCAGGCAGTTATTTGTCTGTGCTTAGAATAGGAACACTGTGGGACCAGAGATGAATTTGTAATGATTGCCTGAAAGGTATTTTGAAGGGTAAAGTTACCTCAACCTGTGCCTGACTTGAGTGCTGGGAATATCCTGGAGCTTTCCTTTCCAACTTGGAAAAATTAATAAAGAAACCCAGCAATGAAATCTCTTGTCTTCCTCAAAAGGACGGAGACTTTTCTCTTCCTCTTATTTCCTCCAGCCCTCCACTCCCAGGATCTTTACCTTAGCCCAACCATTACTTGAAACCTCTGGATCTCTAGAGGAGCTAGAAAAAGGATATGGCAAGAATTTTTAATCAATTAGTCCTTTCCATACAAACTGTCTCTAAAATTTCACTCTCTGTGTCTCTCCCTCATCCATGAGCACTGACCATAAAATGCTATCTCCTTTCCTCATCTCTCTTACACACACATTTGCTACTCATAAGGTATAATTCATTTATCATATCCCAATCTTTCATTCAGAACTCACACATTCAGAATCTCCCAGATTGCTTCTCTTCTCTTCTGGAGAAAAATGATCTGATGGATTAATTCATATTGCAATTTTAGGGACTGAAACCCATCTTAGAGGAATTTATTACTTTTATTCTGTTCTAAAAGTAGAAGCATATCCAATCTAAAGGAAGTAAGAAGCATAAAGTAATGGAGCATAGGACATCAATCTATTAATCACAGATTCTAGGCTTTGTTATGTCAATAATTTGCAATGTGAACTTCATTGCTGTAGTAAATACAACCACTTGATTTTGAATCAAAAGATATACTGCTACTTGTAACTTGTATTGTCATTGTGATATGGTTGAAAAAAAGATGATCACTGATTCAGGGATCAGAGGACTTGTATTACCTTGAGCAAACTACAACTATGGCTGACTTAGTTTTCTCATTTGTGAAATGAGGTTGTTGGAATAGATTGCTATTGAGGATCCTTCCAGTTCAATATTTATTCTTCTTTTATTTCTAGATCAAGCAGTCACCATATTTATAAAATAAAAGGGGATGGGCTAGGTTCCCTTTATAGTTTTTCAAGGAATCAGGGAATATTGGAACTGAATATGCAAAATATACAAGCATGGTACTCGGAATGTTAAAGCTAAGTGGGAACTTAGAGTATTGAACGAAGATTGTTGGAGTTTAGAAGGGCTATTGGCCATTCCCCAATTGACAAATGCTCAAGGGATATGCAAAGGCAATTTACAGATGAGGAGATCTATGCAATCCATAGTCATATAAAAAATTGATCTAAATTATTACTTATTAGAGAAATGCAAATTAAAGCTTCTCTGAGGTACTGCCTCACACCTCTCAAACTGGCCAATATGACAAGAGAGGATAATGATCATTGATGGATGGATTGTGAGAAATCTGGGACATTCTTGATGGAGCTGTGAACTCATCCAACATTTCTGGAGAGGAATTTGGAACTATGCCCAAAGGGCAACAAAAATGTGCATACCTTTTGATCCAGCAAAGCACTACTGGGTCTATACCCTGAAGGGATTATGAAAAAGGGTAAAAACATCACATGTACAAAAATATTCATTGAAGCCCTGTTTGTAGTGGCAAAGAATTGTTTATTAAGTAAATGTCCTTCAATTGGGGAATGGCTTAACATACTGCAGCACATGTATGTCATGGAACACTATTGTTCTATTACAAACCAGGAGGGATGCGAATTTAGGGAAGCCTGGAGGGATTTGCATGAACTGATGCTGATTGAGATGAGCAGAACCAGAAAAACACTGTACACCCTAACAGCAACATGGGGACAATGATCAACTTTGATGGACTCACTCATTTCATCAGTGCAACAATACGGGACAATTTTGGGCTTTCTGCAATGGAGAATACCATCTGTATCCTGATAAAGAACCATGGGATTTGAACAAACTTCAAGGACTATTTCCTTTAATTTAGGAAAAAACCTGATATCTTATTGTCTGATCTTGGTATCTCTTATACTTTTTGTTTCTTCCTTAAGGATATGATTTCTCTCTCACCACACTCAATTTAGATGAATGTATACCATAGAAACAATGTAAAGACAGACAAATTGCCTTCTGTGTGGGTTGGGAGGACGGGAGTAAGATTACAGGAAAAATTGTGAAACTGAAAATAAGTAAAATCTTTAATGGAAAATAGAAGGGGTATTGGAATGTAAAACATGGGATTCCAGAGAAGAAAGTATACCTAATGGTCTATGCCTACCCTCTATTCTTTTTATTTTTTCCAAACATAGAAAGAAAATAAGTCAAACTCTTAACTTCTACAAATGAATTACTAATAATGAAACATCAGTCAAGAGAGAATATAAAGTTTAGAAATATATCCAACCTTATTTCACATAATCTCTTCCTTATTTCAAAAAGTCAGAGTATATATTGTGATTGATCTTCCCTTACTGCCATCACACTTGCTCAGTTTTATCTGATACCCCTAATCTATAGACCCTTTGGTCTATAGCATGCCAATACTGTCTGAGAGAAACTACAATTGTACTATTATATCAATAACTGTTTATCAACTTGGGATCCATTTTTTCCCTATTTTTTGTTTGAGACTCCTCTCTAGGAAAAAAGATCATAAAGGAGTGATATGATTACTCCTGCATTCCAAGGTATCTGTTCATTCCCAGCACTGAGAAATCTGATTTCTTTTTAAAAGAACAACAGAATCTAGATAGATTGAGTTATTTCTTTCTGGGGAGGGAAATAACTGTCCTTGGTCCCTTTCATTAGAATTTGGGGTATTTCAACTTATGAAGGAGAAAACAAACCAGAATTCTCAGACTGTTAGAAAGAACTAAAACTCATGACCAAGTCATGTTCTCAGCTAACCTTATCCTCAGCTCCCAACCCCACCCACACCTCCATGATATGATATTTGGAAACCGCTGGAAATTTTTAATCTATCTCCATAAACATCCATTAATCAGGGTTAAGTCTCACTTATCAGGAGACTTCCATTGCAGAAGTGACCTACTTGATTTAAGGTGTTTCAGACTCTCTTTTGGCATCTTTAATTACTATTAAGAAAGCACCAATTATCAATTGATTAATTACTGGATAGTTTAGTTAGATTTTCTTGGCAAAGTTATTGAAATGGTTTGCAATCTCCTTCTCCAGTGCATAAAAGTAGCCAGATTAAATAACTTATCCAACGTAAACAAGTAGTAAGTTTCTGGTATTCCTGAGTCCAAATCTAAAGTTTCCAAATTAATACTCACTAAATAATATCTTCCTGTCACTCCTTAATGACTTAAGCAGTAGCTTAAGGAGATGGCAGGAACCTTTAATGACTCCACATGCAAACCAAAATCCATTGTCTTGTTTTCAAATGTCTGTGCAATCTAGTTCCTGTTTTATTTCTAAATGTTTGCCCTTCATTTTTGAAGAAGACCGCAGCATCAGAGAGATGATGACATGTCAAGAGCATGAATTATAGTTGAGTGAGAGGGTGGTGTGTTAAATGACCAGTCTCACTTTCTCCTCTAGTGTCATCTGGGTCCAAGTATGAAACAGGACAACTGGAGTTTTCCCTGGATGTGACACAATCAGGGTTAAGTAACTTGCCCAAGGTCACACAGCAAGTAAGAGTCAAGGGCTAGATTTGAACTCCTCTCCTCCTGAATCTAAAGTCAGTTTTCTATCCACTGCACCACCTAACACTCCCAAAACTGTACCCTAACAAACACCCAGCTAAATTGTTTTCCTACTGCTTTCTTCACCTACCCAATGAAATATTACCTCTGTAACTTTGCTTTCTCCCGCTATCAGAGTTCTCTATCCAGTCAATTGCATTTTAAAACTTCTTCATCTCTCAAGGTAAACCTCCTTCAGGAAGACCTCCGGGAGCATTCCAGCTCAGAGTTATCCTGAACTGTAAAACTCCTTATCTGCATTATACCAGTGGCTCATTTGAAATTTATCATGATAACTGTTACTTATTAAGAATTGTTATATAAAATAATTTTTAAATTATTTGTCTTTTCATGTAGCAAATCATTTTCTCCTGCCATCAAAGACAGGAACCAGCTTATTTCTTTCTCCTATCTATCCCAGAACTTAACAAGTGGCCTACAGACACTATAGCCATAATATTGGTATTGAGTAATTAATATAACAAATATTCATTTGATTCTCACGACTCTGAAGGGTAGATGCCATTATGACACTTATTTTACTATTGAGGAAACTGAAGCAAACATAGGTTAAGTTACTTTTTCTGCTTCACACAATCAGTAGGGATCTGAGGCTAGATTTGAGTTTAGGTTTTTCTGACTCCAGATCCATCTGGTCAATTAAGTAGTCAATGCTTCCAGTCTTGGACCTGACAAAGCCTTGGGCTTTGAATCTAGAAGAACTGCTCTTAATGACAATGATTAGATGAGCATCTTGAAGTAATTTAAGCAATAATTCTCTGAACTCAGATTTAAACAAAGCACTCTGAACCTAAGTTCCCCCCCCAACACCCACATACAGACCAATGAACCATATTGCCTCCTCTCTACCACAAGACCAATCTCAAAGGCATTCTATATCCTGGATTCCTATCCAACCTCTCTTCTTCCTCAAATACCCAAACAGAAGAGGAGCTCAGCCTGCTAGCTGACAATAAGAAAGAGAAGAGAGGAGAGAAAGGTTTTTTAATGGCTTCCCATATCTCCCTGGTGCTTTCATTTGATTTCTGAGAACACTTTAGCTCTACAAACAATTGCAAACTACCCAGGCACAAGGTAAAATGAAAAACCCACAGGCATTAATTATATATATATATATATATATATATATATATATATATATATATCTGTGTGGAGAGAGAGAGAGATAAAAAAAAGAAGCTACTGCTTAATTATTGTTTGCAAATCTCAGTATTTAAATTGACTTATTTGCAAATGTCTGTTTAGAAATTGACTTTGTAATTATAAAGTCAGTGCAGGCATATCTTAGGCCCTGGAGGGTCTCTAACTAGGAATGATAATGTACCAGCTAGAGTGAGCCATCCTGAGCTGCATTTTAATAAGTGAGCTTTATTTGGGAGGTGTGCAGAAAAGAGCTGTCCGAAAATACCCCATCCAGTGATTGAAGTGATCCAGGTCTGGCTGCTGAGTAGGGAGAAGGTTGGCTGCCAAGCCTAAGGGGCCTTGAGAGAAAAGGTGGGATGATGGGTGGATGCCATTGAGCTTCTTGTTCCAGGAATGGTTACTACTGGTTGAGCTCTGCATGACAATGAGTTTTCTCCTGGCAACAGACTCTTAGGCGGCTGTAGCTGCAAACCTGCCATAGTTTTGGTTTTCTATCCCCTGCATTTCCTGCCAATCAGATGCCTCATGGAAATCACCTTCCCATCCCTGGCAACAACAGAACCACTAACCACTTCCAAAGTCCACCTTCTTCAGTGCCTCATTGTAATGTACTGATGATTCTGGATTCTTAAAGGTTATGCCACCAGACAGAAGCTCTGACAGTTTCTACAACAATGGAGATTTCCCTAGGGTGTCAGGCTATGACTGATGATTTGAGGGAAATCAGACTTGTTAAGCATAGGCAAAATTTAGCCATAGAAACTCATGGAACTATCTACTGAGCTATGGCAAGGGGATGAAGTAAGTTGGTGAATGGAATTAAAATCACATTGATAAAATCACAGACCTTGAAATTGCTTAAGGAATAGTAATTAAATCAATATTGTCATTGTTTCTGGAAAGGGCATGCCAAATGGCTCCCCTCAAATCTCTTCATTCACCAAAACAAAACTTCTTTTTATGAGCACAATATTTATTGTTAACCCTGTCAGAATATAAGCTCCTTGAAGACCCTTTCATTTTAATATTTGTATTGTAAAACTTATGACACATAGAAGGTGCTTAGTAAATTATTTGTTCATTCATTGATTCATAGAAGTTTAAAGCATGTTCTTCATATGTAGTAAACCTATCTGTATATGAGCATAGTGACTTAAAATTTTTAAAGCTCATTTTCTCACCCTTTGAGACAAATATTCTTTTTTATTTTTTATCATCTTTTTTTTAATTTTACTAGGGTAGGGTTTTCTGTTAATTACTCTCCTAAAGATTTGTCTGAAGCATTCAGCTTTTAAAAGACTCATGAGGGATAGAGTCAAGATGGAGGAGAACAGACAGGGATACTCCTGAACTCCCCAAACCATTCCAAATTCTTTTAAATGATGACTCTAAACAAATTGTAGAATGACGAAACCACACAAAAACTGGATGAAATCATTTTCTAGCCCACTACAACTAGGAGAATCAATTCGAAGGGTCTTTTATACCAATATGAGAGTGGAGTACAGTGTAGTGCAGCCCTAAATTCACTGAACCATCCCCGGTAATCCAGGAACAGGCAGCCAGGCAATTGGGTCAGTGGTAGCATGGAAATTTCCAGATCATTCAGTCCAGAGATTGACAAGTACAACTTGGAAGGTCAGCAAGGAAGTCTGCCATACTGGGGTGAGAGTAGTGCCCAATTCGGTGGAAGATTCCACAGTCTGACTTCCATGAATCAGGAGCAGTCCTTTGTAGACACCGAATCAGCATAGACAGGTAGTCCTGGAGCTCTAAGATCACAAAAGTTAAGGGGACCAGAAGGAACTTATAGAGTTCCTTTTGATATCATTGAAGAAGGACTCTATTGCTTTGCCCATACTCATCAGATTTTCAGTCCCAAATCACAATCTTAGAAAGAGGACAAGAAACAACACAACAGACCATGCTATCCAAAGGAGCAGGGACTTTTCTTACAGTTTAAGGTAAAAAAGAGTCTTTGTGGTCACCCATAGACTAGAGCACAGACCAGGAAAGTAGCAAAATCTCTCTTTAGATCATAATAGCTTGGAAGAAATGAAAACTTTAAGGTATCTAGAAGTATCCCTGAAATAAGCTGCAAAAAAGCAAGCAACAACAATAAAACCCAAAAGCTTGGGACAGTACACCTTTAACCCTAAAGGCAGAACCCTATATGAACAAAGAATTAAAATCAAGTCATAGCCTGGGGAAATGAGCAAACAGAAGATGAAAAAGCCTGACCATAGAAAGTTACTATGGTGATAGGGAAGATTAAAACACATAGAAGAAAGATAGCAAAAGCAAAGCTGTTACATCCAAAGCTTCCAAGAAAAATATGAATTTGAATTTGTTTCATGTCATTGAAGAGTTCTGAAAATCAAGTAAAGGAGGTAGAATAAAAATTGGGAAGAAATATCAGTGTGATGCAGGAACATCATGAAAACCAAGTCAGAGCTTAGTGAAGAAGACACAAAAATATCGAGGAAACTACTTCAAAAACCCTAGACTGTGCCAAATGGCAAAATAGGTCCAAAAAAGGCAGTGAGAAGAAGAAAGCCTTTAAAAGTAGAACTGATCAAAATGGGGGGGGCAAGAGATGCAAATATTCACTGAAGAAAATAATTCCTTAAAATGCAGATTGGAGGGGCAGCTAAGTGGTGTAGTGGATATAGCACTGGCCCTGGAATCAGGAGGACCTGAGTTCATATATAACCTCAGGCACTTAATAATTACCTGACTGTGTGGCTTTGGGCAAGTCACTTACCACCATTGCCTTGCAAAAACAAAAAATAAAAATGAAATAAAGAATATAGAACTGATCAAAGGGAAGCTGATGACTACAAGAAATCAAGAAACAAACAAAAAATGAAAAACTAGAAGAAACTGAAATAAATCATTTGAAAAACAACTTACCTTGAAAATAGATTCAAGAGAGATAATTTTAAAATTATTGGACTACCTGAAAATCATGATTCAAAAAGAGGCTCAAAATCATCATTTGAGATATTATCACGGAAAACTGCCCTCATATTCAAGAAGCAGAGCATAAAATAGAAATTGAAAGAATTCACTAATTACTTACTGAAAGAGATCCCAAAATGAAAATTTCTAGGAATATTATAATCCAATTTCAGAATTCCCAGGTGAAGAATAAAATAGTGCAAACAGTCATAAAGAATCAATTCAATTATGGTGAAGCTCTAGAGAGGATATCAGAAGATTTAACAGCTTCTACATTTAAGATTCATAAAGCTTGGAATATAATATTCTGCAAAGCAAAAAATAACTTGTATTATTACCAGGAATCAACTACCCAACAAAACTGAACATACACTCAGGAAAAAATTAGGACATTCAATAATATAGGGGACTCTCAAACTTTCCTGATGAAAAGACCAGAGCTGAACAGAAAATTTGAACTTCAAATGTGAAACTCAAGTGAAGCATAACAAGGTAATCAGGAAAGGAAAATCGTAAGGGAAGTAATGATGATGTTGAACTTTTTATATTTCTACATGTGAGGATGATAATGATAACTCATGAGCTTTCTTGCTTATTAGGCAGCTAGAAGGAGCATATATAGACAAGGCACAGAAAATTGAACATGAAGAGATAATAAATTTTAAGAACAGAGTTAAGTGATGAGATAAGATTGTACTGGGAGAAATGATAAGGTGAAGGTAAATTGACAAAATTTATTTCACATAAAAGAGGCAAGATAAAACTTTTTTCGGTGGACTGGTAAGAGTGGATTTAAAGAGTATTGAGGGAGCCCAACTGTCATCCAAATTGACAAAGAGAGTAATAACACACACTCAATTGAATTTAGAAAACTAGAGGAGAAGAAGGGAGTGGGAGAAAGTGGGGGTGGGGAGGGTGATTGCAGCCGGTAGTCAGAGGCACTTTCAAAGAGGAACAAAGTGAAAGGGGAGAAAATATAAAATAAATAGGGGTAAGGGAAATAGGGTGGAATGAAATACAGTTAATAATAATAACTGAGAAAATATCAACAAAAGTTCCTCTGATTAAGATCTCATTTATAGATCTTGGCGATAGAGAACTGAGTCAAATTTGTAAAAAGTAGGAGCCATTCCCCAGTTGATAAATGATCAAAATATATGATCAGTTTTCAGATGAGGTTATCGATGCTATGGAGTCATTTTTTAATTGTACTAATTCACTATTAATTGAAAAAATACAAATTAGAATAATTCTATTATACCTATTGATTAGGCTAACAGAAGAGAAGAAAATGACAAATGTTGGAGGGGGGTATAACAAAAAGGAAACTTTAATTCACTGTTAAAGGAGTTGTAAAATGAGTCAATATTTGGAATTATGCCCAATGGCTATAAAACCATGCTTAATCTTTGACCTAGTAATGCCATTACCAAGTCTATATTCAAGAAGAGATGAAAAACAGGAAAGGAAAAGTACCTCCCTCTATATATATAAGGATATTTATAGTAATTATTTTCTGGTGGCAAGGGATTGGAAATTGAGGGTATCCCCATAAATTGAGGAATGGCTGAAAAAATCGTGGTATGTGAATATAATGGAATGTTATTCTGCTTTAAGAAAGGATGAGCAAGATGCCCTCATTAAAACCTGGAAAAATTTACATGAGAAAATGCAATGCAAAATATGCTGTAGGCAAAGTAACAACAACACTGTAGGATGATCAACTATGAATGATTTAGCTTATTTAGTAATGCTGTGACCTAAGACAACTCTGTAGGACTTATAATAAAGAATATTTTGCAACTCCAAAGACAGAATTGATGGTATGTGAATATAGATGTAAGCATTTAACTTTAATTTTCTTGAGGTTTCTCTTTTTATGGGGGAGAGGGGTTATGTTTACTTTCACAACATGATTATTAGAGTAATGTTTTGCATGAATACACATTTTAATCTATATCAAATAACTTGTTTTCTCAATAAAGGGAAATAGGGTGGGAAGAAGGGAAAGAATTCAGAACTCAAAATTTTGAAAATTAATGTTAAAATTTAATTTTACATGAAACTGTGGGAATATAAATTAAAATATATTTTAAAAAAGACTTACCAGTGTTACACTTATGTGTATTGGGGAAAAAACTTGAACCTAGGTCCTACTTGTGCTGAAAGATTCTCTTCCACTGTCCCTGGCTAAGTGATATTCCTCAAATCAAGAGTTGGCATGTGAATAAGCTAGGCCTCCTCTTGAACTTATCCTGAGCATTAACATGTATGCTTTTTTTATTCAAATATTTTTGTTTCTAAAGCCTCTTTAATGTATCAATTTGCTTCCCTGTGATAATGATGATGATGTTTGTCCTTCATTCTTGAAGAAGACAATGACATTAGGGGAAGTGATGCCATGACAAGAACATGATTTGGATTTGATTGAGGAGGTGCTGTGTTAGTCATCAACTTCACTTTCTTCTCCAGAATCATATGGGTCCAGTGACCAGATATGGGTCAGGATGACTGGACATGGCCTTTTGAGGCAAACTGGGTAAGTGACTTGCCCAAGATCACATGGATACTAGGTATCAAGAGTCTGAAGCTACATTACAACTCCCATTCTCCTGACTCCAGGACCAGTGCCCTATCCACTGCACCACCTAGCTGCCCATAGTAAGAGTAAGTTGAATCATGTCAAGGTATATTTATTTAGTACCTACAATGTTCCAGATTTGGTACCTATTATGTTTTAGGAAGAGTGTTAAATACTGAGAACTAAAAAAAATTTTAAAAGGCACAGGGAAGATCATGATCCCTGTTCTTACAGAACTCATATATGCATATGTACAAATATACATATATACAGAAGCATATATGCAATGTATATATGTATATATGTTTATGTATATGTGACAATCTGAGAGGGCACATATACTTGTGTATAAACATCTATATACCCATATTTATGTGTAGGATATATACCATATATACATGCACATAAAGCAATCTCAGAGAGTAGGCACCAAATTTAGAGAAATCAAAGAATTCTTGCAGAAGGAATCCAGGGAACCCAGGAGGAAAATATGAGGAGGTAGAAAGTTCCAGAGAAGGGAGATCGCAGTGAAAATGCTCAAATTGCTCTTCTTCCAAGGCAGATAGTATAGTAACGAAAGTCTCTTGAATGTATTTTGTGAATTACCTCTTTTGGCTTCTATTTCCTCTAGTGTAATTTGGGTGATCTCTAGTTTTCTTTCTAATGCTAATGTTATATGATATCATAGACATTCATGAAGACTATAAATTCTCTTTCTCTTCTCAAGATCCTTTTGTATGGAGAGTATACCATAATTTTTAGCAATTGGTTACATGCTGTTCTGTATCATTTTCCAATTTTTTATCTCCTCAAATGGACTGTGAATTCCTCAGGGGACAATTCCACTTTTTTATTGCTAAATATTCCCATGAGTTTAGAACATCAAAGGGATACACAGAAGGTACCTAAAGGATACTTGATGATTCAGCAAGGATTAGGGGACTTAGACTATGTTAATCTCTTGAAATTAGAAATCCAATCACCTAGAGTGATTTGCTAGATTTCTACCAAATATACAAGGCTTAAAGAATTCTTTAATTTCTTAATTTTTTTGAAAGAATTCTAATAAAAATTTTGTTCCCATCAGCCATGACACAGTAGGGAGGGGCTACACATTCATTGGTATTGACTGCTGTTGTTTGGGCAGAGATACTGGAGTGGTTTGTCATTTCCTTCTCCAGCTCATTTTATAGATGGTGACACAGAGGCAAATAGGATTACATGATTTGTCCAGGGTTACACAGCTGGCAAACTTCTGAAGCCAGATTTGAACTCAAGAATATGATTTACTAAAATTCATAGAATATTCAAATTGGAAGACATTTTGAACACAAAGTGTCAGAACTAAGACCAGAGCTTACTGATGTAGAAATGTTAAAACTTGGAAAAATCCTTGCATCGTGTTCAGGTCTCTTATTTTCCAGATGAAGATACTGATGCTCTGAAAAAGAAAGAGGCTTTTTTTCACACTAAATTCAGGAAAAAGAAGAATCAAGTGACTGGATAGGGTTACAATGGATACTTTTCGAAATAATTAGTTAACTTTCAATTTCCCTTCCTGACATTAGGATGGATAGATAGATCAATCAACAAGTAGATAGGTAGATGGTGATATAGCTAGAAATAAATTTTAAGCGTGGATCAAATTCATACCAAATAAATATTTCATTGGAATGCCTTTGCTACCACTGGACAATTGCCTTCTTTGTCAGTTGATAGTTCTATACTTTTGATTGACATTTTCTATAACCCTTAAGGTTGCAAGTGTTACATTCAGTCTGTGGTTTGGATGTTGCCTTTCACTTAATATACATATAACTGGTTCTTACCACTCAAAACACTTCATCTTGACCCCACCTCTGCCAATAAAACAAGTGGAAACAGCTGGAAAGATTCAACACTTCATAATTAATATGCCATATCATTAACATTTAAGTTAAATGTAATTAAATTTGCTGAACCTTCGAAAGTGCCGTTCTTCCTGAAAGTTTCTATAAACATTTAATAGTCTCAGGTTAATTTCCCAAGCAGGAGACAGTATTTAAGATTCATCCTTTAATGTGCTCTGACCATTGGAAATCATGTCCCTACATGATGTGATTAATCAACTTCTCTCTGACTCCAAGTTGGGAATCTCTTGCATTGGAATCACCTTCTATTGAAGAAAGTGGCTGCTGCATGGGACTGTCATATATCAGAAGTGTGAGAATCATTACTTTCTTTCACCTAGACCCACCATGATCTAGTCACTCATAGCAAATATTCCTATAAAGTTTTAAGGTAATATTCCTTCAAAACCAGCTCAGAATTCACCTTTTCCAAATTTTCTTCCTGGATGAAAACAGATAAAATTATAAATGCCTCCCTGGAAATTATTGTATGGACCATTCATTTGACATGTCCTTAATTCAACCTTCCATGTGCATTAGTGTGATACATGTATTCTCTTTCAGACCAGTGAACATATATGAGTTTGTAGATGTAGTTCCAATGGCATCTCTGACAGGACCCTACATGTGGTCAGTGTTCAAATAAATGTTTTTGCTATTCTTGTGGTTGCACCAAAGTGAGTTACTGATTATGTCTCATCCTTCCTTAACAATAATACAATACCCTACCAGGCAGTAAATACATTGTAGTGTAATGAAAAAACCCCTTGTTTAGAAGGCAAGAGATATAGCCTTGAGTCCTAACGCTTCAATTCAAAATAATGAATATTTATACCGATAACATATCAAGCCTTGAAAAGTGTATTATAGAAAAAATACTGAATCTGAAGCAGGAATACTTGAGTTAAAAATATACTACCTCATTTGCTTATCAGCTGTGTGACTCTGGGAATGTTATTTAATTCTTTGCCTCAGTTTTCTCTTCCCCTAAAAAAGGTAATTTATACTTCATGGTCTTTAAGATGCCTTCCAGCTCTAAAACTTTGATTCCACATAATTTCATTTCATCCTGTGAGATGTGCTGTTATTATTGTCATTTCATTGATAAGGCAATTGAGACTTAAAGAGGTTAATTTATTTTCCCCAGAACTACACAGTTACTAAATGTTTATGATAGTATTTGAACTCAAGTTTTGCTGACCACTTTTCAGTACTCTATCCACTATACCAAATGGTTCCTGTAGTTAAATGTAGGATCTTGTTTAAATTAGTCTGTCTCTATGTATCTCAGTTTCTTCATCTTTTATAATAGGTTATTGGGCTAGATGATCTCTGATCAATTCCAGATCTTAGTCCCATGTCTTTTACAATCTCTTTTCAAATAGCATATCTTACAACCACAAGATACATATGGTTGTCTTTACCTGTATCTTTTCCAACTATGTGATATTCCCCAGAGATGAGAGTAAGACTTATTACCCATTGATTTACTTCTTGCCAATCTACCTTCACTCTTGACCACATAGAATAAGCTGACTTTTTTCCTTCTTGCTGAAAGGATGTCAAATACATACTGAGGGAATGAAAGGAACAGTGCCCAGAAAAAGACTGCATTTAAAAAAAAAATTTTTGGCTTTTTCTAGCTGTATCTGCAAGCAGATAACAAAAGATCCCTGGGTCAGCCCCTCCCTGGGGTATTTTTGGTACAATCATGTGCACTTTCCAATTAAGTTTCAGTGAACTTAACCCTGACATATAACAAAGACTTTGCCAACATGAAGGAGAAACAACTGGATAAAAAAATAGAAAATCCAGTCAAAGTTTGTTTTGACTAAGCAGAGATAAACACTTTCTCTGACTGAACTTTTTTTCTTGAAGTCAAGTTCTAATACCTCAATTTAGTTTACTCTAATTATATTTCTGATATACATAGAATTTTATGATTTACAGAGCATTTTCTATACACCTGCCAGGGATTAGCCTTATTTTATACTGGAGGAAAGCAATGCTTTGATTAAAAGAAAGCCTGTCTATGTGTGACAGCACATGCCTATGATCCCTGCTACCTCGATGGCTAAGGTTGGTGGACCATTTGAGCTCAGGATTGCTACTTTTTGTAACCAATCATTTGGGTGTCTGTACTTGCACACCAGGTTGCTTAAATATGGGTGAATCAACCTTAGTTAGAAATAAATTAGTTCTAACTTCCAATAATTAATAGTGAGATTGAGTCATAGCTAACCACCACATTTATAACTTGTGTAAGACAGAAAGACCCAGTTTCCTAAAGAAAAACAAAAGGTAATATTGCATACTGGAAAAAGCTTTGACTTTGGACTTTGACCAATTGGCTTTGAATCCCATCTTTATTACATGTTATCTCTATGACCTTTGGCAAGAACCATTTGTCAAGAAATAATGCAGAGTTTCAACTTCCTAATTTTAAAAATGAGCACATAAGGAATAGAAAGTATGGAGGAAAACAAAACCACTGTAACCAAGATCAAAAGAAATGTAGTAAATTGGGAAACAATTTTACAACTACTATTTCTGACACAGGAATCATTTCTAAATATGTAGAGAACTAAGTCAAATTTATATTAAAAAAATAAGCCATTCCCCACTTGACAAATGGCCAAAGGTTATGCAGAGGCAATTTACATATGAATAAATCAAAGTAATCCATAGTCATATTAAATATTTCTCTAAATCACTACTTTTTAGAGAAATACAAATTAAAGCATCTCTGAGGTACCACCTCACACCTCTCAGAGTTGTCAATATTACCAGAAAGGACAATTATCAAAATTGGAAGGGATGTAGGAAATCTAAGACACTAATGCATTGTAGGTGCAGCTATCAATTCATCCAACCTTTCTGGAGAACAATTTAAATTACTCCTAAAGTGCAATAAAAATGTGCATACCCTTTGATCTAGCAATACTACTACTGGGTCTCTAACCTGAAGAGATCATGAAAAAGGGTAAAAAAACATCACTTGTACAAAAATATTCATAGCAGCTCTGTTTGTGCTGGCAAGGAATTCAAAATTGAGTAAATGTCCATCAATTGAGGAATGGCTGAACAAATTGTGGTATTTGTATGTTATGGAGTACTATTGTTCTATTAGAAACCAGGAGGCATGGAAATGCAGAGGATCTTGGAGGGATTTGCACAAAATAATGCTGAGCAAGATGAGCAGAACAGCAACATGGGGATGATGAGCAATCTTAATGGACTTGCTCATTCCATTAGTGCAACCATCAGTATCTATGATAGAGATAACCCTCTGTATCCAAAGTTTAAACAAAGACCAAAGACTGTTACCTTTTTTAGAGTTAAGGCAATGGGATTAAGTGACTTGCCCAAGGTCATACAGCTAGGCAATTAAGTGTCTGAGGCTAGATTTGAATTTAGCTACTCCTGACTTCAGGGATGGTGCCACCTAGCTGCCCCTATTACCTTTAATTTTTTTAAAGTTATGTTAATATGTAATTTTGCTATCTCTTATATTTTACTTTTTCCTTAAGGAAACAATTTATCTCTTGACACATTCAATTTTGATCTATGTATAGCATGGAAGTAATGTAAAGACTATCAGATTGCCTTCTGGGGAGGGAGCGAGATTAGGGAAAAATTATAAAATTCAAAAAATAAATTAAAAAATGAATTAAAATTTAAATTTAAAAAAGAAAATATGATGGAAAAGCACTGGAACTGGGGTACAAGGAACTGGTTTTAAATCTTTTGTTATGGTTTTTAAATCCCTCCCCCAGCTACATACAAAATCAAGTTTCAGTATTCACTTCCAAAACCTTTTGTTCCAAATTTTATCCCTTCTTCCCACCCTAATCCCTCCATTGAGAAAACAAGCTACTTGGTGTAAGTTAAAAAAAGTGTATCCATGAAAAATATTTCTACAATAGTCATGTTGTAAAAGTAAACATAACCCCCTCCAAAGAAAGAGAATCCTAAGAAAAATAAAGCAATGGGGAAAGTATACTTCAGTCTGTATTCAGATACCATCAGCTGTCTTTGGAATGTCTTTAACGTAAGTCCATAAGAAATTGCTTCAACATTTTCCCCGACAGTTGCTATTGATAGCTGTATTTCTATCAGTCCTATTCATTCAACCCCCATTTATTCTATTCTCTCTCTCTCTCTCTCTCTCTCTCTCTCTCTCTCTCTCTCTCTCTCTCTCTCTCCTTTTACCCTGACCCTCCTTTAAAGCGTGATGTGTCCTCTACCATGATCTTCTCTCTCTTCAATCACTTACACCCCCTCCTGCACCCCTGTCCCCTTTCTCCTTCCCTCTCCTACTTTCCTAAGGGGAAAGATGGATTTCTATACCCAAATGAATCTGTATGTTATTCCCTCTCTGAGCCACTTTTGAGGAGAGTAAGACACTCCTTCTCACCTTTTCCCTCTTCCATTCCACAGCAAAAACTTTTTCTTACCTTTTTTATATGAAATAACTTTTCCCATTCTACCTCTCCTTTCTCTTTTCCCCATATGTTCCTTTCTCCCCCATTAACTCTGTTTACTATCTTACACATTCAAATTCAACTCCTTTCTATACCTTGTCTGTACATGATTCTTCTAAATTTGCCAAGAAATTAGGTTAATATGAGTTTTCAGCATCATCTTTCCATGCAGGAATACAAGCAATTCAACATCATTAAGCCTTTCATAAGTTTCCCTTCCTTTCCATCCTCACTATGCTTCCCCTGATTCCTTTACTTGAAGATCAAACTTTTTGTTTAGCTCTGGTCATTTTATCAGGAAAGTTTGAAAGTCTCCTTTTTCATTGAATTTACATCTTTTCCCATGAACAGTTATGTCCAGTTCTGCAGGGTAGTTGACTCTTGGTTGAAATCTAAGCACGTTTGACTTTCAGAATATCATATTCCAAGCCCTATGAACCATTAATGTATAAGTTGCTAAATCTTGTGTTATGCTGACTGCAGCTCCATGATATTTGAATTGTTTCTTTCTGACTGCTTGTAACACTTTTCTCCTTGACTTGGGAATTCTGAAATTTGATTATAATATTCCTGGAAGTTTTCATTTTGTGCTCTCTTTCGCGGGGGGGGGTTATCAATGGATTTTTCAATTTCAATTTTACCCTCAGGTTCTAGGATATCAGAGTTTTCCTGGCAAATTTCTTGAAAAATGAGGTCTAGACTCTTTTTTCTCATGATTTTCAGATAGTACAATAATTTTAACATTATCTCTCATGGATTTGTTTTCCATGTCAGTTGTCTATCACATGAGATATTTCATATTTTCTTCTAATTTTTCATTCTTCTTGTTTTGTTTTATTGTTTCTTGATTTCTCATAAAGTCATCAAGCTTCTTTTAGTTCCATTCTACAGTTTAAGGAATTATTTTCTTCAGAGAAATTTTTTAATCTTCTTTACCATGTGGTCAATTAATTTTTAAGGTATTGTCCTCATTTGCATTTTACACTGATCTTTCCATTTGACCCCAACTGGTTTTTAAGATGTTATTATTTTCAGTATGTTTATGTATCTCCTTCACCAAGCTGCTGACATGGTGGTCTTCATGATTTTCCCACATCTCTCTCATTTATCTTCTCAATGTTTCTTCTACCTCTCTTACTTGATTTTCAAAATCTTTTCTGAGCTCTTCCACAGCCTGAGACCAATTCAAATTTTTCTAGGAGGCTTTGGATTTTACTTTTCATCTTCTGAGTATTTTGATCCTCCATAGGACCAAAGTAATCATGTATGGTCAGAATTTTTCTTCTGTTGTTTGTTCATTTATCCAGCCTATGATTTGATTTTAACTCTTTGTAAAAATGGAGCTCTACTTCTAGAGTGGAAGACACACTGTCCCAAGCTTTTTTGCAGCTTTTTTTCAGGGACACAATCCAGGGATCTTCAGCCTCCAAAGTCTTATGAGAAGCTATGGCTACTCTTGTCTGTGAGTGACCACAAGCATTCCTTTCTTCCCTGGAAACCTGAAGAGGGTCCCTCATCTGCTGCAGGCAGTGAGCTCCATTGTGCTTCTGTTCCTATTCCTGGGACTGGGACCCTAGACTGTGACCTGGATTTGAGCATTGGTGAAACCACAGAGTCTTGCCTCAGAGATAGCAAAGAGACCAGTCTTCCCCAATCTCTTTGCCATGCATGGACGGAGAGCACTGGAAACAGCTGCCAAGTAGTTGCATGTCAGGTAGCTCCCTAGGTCTGATCCTGGGCCCCTGGGGCCCAGTCTGTACTAACACCATAGCTGGACTGTCTCTAGTGTCACAGAGTTTGTCTTCTGACCTTCCAACTTGTCCTTGGCAAAGCTTGGGCTCTGATGTCTAGAAACCAACACCATTCCCAAGATCCTGGTGCCTACATGGACCCAGGGGTACCACAGACTTTCCTGAATATTAGGAGTCAGTTTGCTCCTCTATAAAACAGGCTGCACTGTGGTCCATTTTAGCCCCAATACAACAAACTATTCCCATGGATCTTCCAAGTTGTCTTGGTCTGGAAAATTGTTTCACTTAGTCTTTTTTGGTATTCTGCTGCTCTAGAATTTGCATAGAGTCATTATTTAAAAGTATTTGGAGTTTTTGGGGAAAAATACTTGCTGAAGTCTTTTCCTTTACTCTACCATTATGGTTCTGGTTCATAAGCTCCTATCCTCTTTTCCCCCTCCTCTTTTTTCAAATCTTGACACTGACTTATTACTTGCCTGACCTTGGACCAGTTATTTAACTTCTCTTGGCCTCAATTTCTTATTGGTAAAATGTGAAAGTTGGACTTGATGATATTTAAACTCTAAAGGTTAGTAATATAATTAAGGCTTAATAATCTAATGGCATTAGCTAAAATGAAAAAGGCTGTGGTTGGTGATGTTACAAGGAAACTTAGAGGTCAACATTTAGTCCAACCTATTCTTTTTACAGTTGAGGAAACTATGATCCAGTGATAGGATGTGACTTTTTCAGGGTCATGCAGATAGTCATTGGTAGTTCTGGGATTCAAAACCAGGACTATTTGAAAAAATAAGAAAAATTTTTCTTTTGTATCAAACTACATCACCAATAAAGCAACTTATTTGTTTTGAATTTCTTGATTTCAATCACTGTGGGGATCTTCAACTGAAATGGAGAAAAGGGGTGGTACCAAAATGGGGACATGGTAGGAAAAATTACAGATAACTGGGAATATTAACTGAGGAGAATTGAAGACAAGGCAGGATTGAGCTACATCCTTAACAATAGAAGTTCTTGGCGGAATCAGACCATTAGAGGAAATGACTTGCAAGACAATAAAGCAAACTTTCAGGATAAAGCGAATTTGTAATGTAGTAGAGGTCAAATAGTTCATTAGTGGAAATGTGAAATCATTTAGTGACTGCATGGGAGATGGAGATGGGGGTAGGGTAAATTTGTGAAGTAAGAGGACTATATGGAAAAAGAAAAGGAATCTCAAGGTCAATGTGAAAGAATATAATTAGTCAACAACCAGCTGAGACTAAGACCTTGTAGGAGGATAATCTGATAAACCAAAATAATAAATCTCAAGATGTTTAATTTTCATTAAAAATATTTGTCTTCTGAAGTCCACAGAGTTTATGGAGGAGAGGTATATCACATTAGAATGGAACACAGGAACAGAACATGGGTGAAGTATTGGTGGGCAAAGGAAGTGGGTTGGGACATTTATCAGGCAGATGAGAGGATACTAAATACAAATTCCACCGGTTTCATCATTTAGATGAACAGCACATACCTCTCAAATAAAACAAAAGGCTTTAGGAACTTTTCAAGGTCTCTTTTCCTGTTAGGCTATCAAATAATATGATTTTTAACTTAAGTTGAATTTTAACCTAATACTGTTTTTTAAAATAAAAGTCTAACAACCTTACAGAGTTAAATGTGCTCGTTTAAAAAGATTACATATTTGCAGTTAAATAATAGCTGTGGGAGAGGGCAATTAGTAGGTTCGGTCAGGAGAGAAAAGATGTTTTCAGATGGGATTTGAAATGAGATAGAGAATCAATGAGGCAGAAAGATACAAGTCTTTTTTCTCCGAAATTTCCTGAAATTTGTTACTAATGATACTTTAAGATCTGGGGTTTTCTAACTTGAAAAAGTCAGATCATGATCAAGGGGAGAGATCACAGAGACCAATTAAATTCATGTCCTTGGGAAAGTCACCCCCTCATTTTTTTTCTCATTCTCAAACTGATAAGTGTGGATTAGATGATGTCTAAGAAGTAGTTGTATTTTCTGAGCCTCTTTCAGTTTGGAATTTTAGGGTACTTTCCCACTCTAGCATTTCCATTCTGGCAGTCTGTAGACTGATCCTTTCAAGTTCTAACATTCTAAATTGTGTTATCTATGTTTTTTACATTCCCCCCTCCCCAACATTGCTGCCCCCTGTCCTGCAGTGGTAACCTTCCATGGTCTAGAACAGTGAGGGGTATGTTGGGGCCATAGAAAATATTTTGTCTGATGCTGCCAAAGTGACCATAGAATGGACTCAAAATTCAATAAATCTAGGAACTTTGTAGTGGTGAAGTAATTACATATTTGATAAAATAAAGCAGGCTAATTTTTAAGTTTTGCCCTTGGCACAGAAAATGTTCCCAACCCCAGTATAGACTCTTCTAGATTCTAAGATCTCTTCTATTAAAAAGCAAAGTTTTACAAGATAAATAAATAAAATGCAAATTCCTTGAGGATAGGAACCCTTTGGATTTTTTATTAGTATTCCTAATGCTTACCACAGAACCTCAAAAAGAGGAAAAACTTCATAAATTTTTGCTGATTGATTAGTTGAAACATACCCATAAATTTTTTATGATCTCAATCACATCTGGATACTTCTCTAGATTCAGGTTGTTTGATTTTTCTGATATATTTTCTTTTTTTTTAGAAAGGTTTTTATTTATTTTGAGTTTTACAATTTTCCCCCTATTCTTGATCCCTCCCCCAACTCCCAAGAGAAGGCAATCTGTTAGTCTTTACATTGCTTCCATGGTATACATTGATCTAAGTTGAATGTGGTGAGAGAGAAATCATATTCTTAAGGAAGAAAAATAAAGTATAAGAGATAGCAAAATTGCATAATAAGATAACAGGTTTTTTTCTAAGTTAAAGGTAATAGTCATTGGTCTTTGTTTAAACTCCACAATTCTTTTTCTGGATACAGACGGTATTCTCCATCGCAGATAGTCCCAAATTGTCCCTCATGGAATGAGCAAGTCCATCAAGTTTGCTCATCACCCGCATGTTGCTGTTAGGGTATACAATGCTTTTTCTGGTTCTGCTCATCTTGTTCTGATATATTTTCATTCATTATTGCTTCCAAAGAATACCTTCTACCATATTCAAAGGAGAAATCTAGTTCCAATGTTCTCTTATTTGGATAGCTTGAATATATTCACTCCACACATTTTTCTGATTTTTACAGATTTTAATCAGAATCCCTCTGGAGAGAAATAGCTGACCTTCCATCATGACAGTATCTACAGTGCAGCTTTGCTGATCTCAAGATAGCTGTTCAAACATACCATTGTATTATCATCATCCAATTCCACTTCTGGGTAAAGCAGAAATTTTCTATATACCTAATTGCACAAAGCAATGGTTCTTAAGGAATTTATGTGGCCCCGTAGAGTGTTATTAATGGGTGCTTCTTTATAGGGGTGTAATTTTGGAGGAAATTTTCCATGAAATTGTTGAGAGCGTAACCATGTACATTTGATCCCATTTGGAATAATTTTCATTTAGCCCAATGACTGCCCTAATAACATTTTTCAATAGAGAGGCTGGTCTGGGAAGATGGGGTACATTTATCTAATGTGTTTGTCCCCTGACAAACTTATTGCTGAGTGAGACTACTGGAACAATGAACAATGTTCCATAAGAAACTGAGACAAAAGTCATTTTCTTATATTCCTACTCTGACAGGTTTACTGAAATATCTGCTAATGAATTATTTTTTTTTTATTTTTTGCCAATTGATAGACTAGGATCACAGTGTTGTACAGAGTTATAACATGTTCATAGATGAAACACTATATTACACAATTCTATTTAACTATGATTCCGCAGATTGAGCTACTTTTCCAGAGAATTCACAGAATGTATGTGACTTTACCATATTAGACAATGAGAGTGATGGACTGAGATAGGAACATTTACATCCCAATTTAGGCTCCAGAGTCATTGTGTTTCAGTGGGTAAGGTCAGTGGCACTGCAGAATATCTGCTTTCTAGTCTCAGTTCTGCCACAAACTTGCTAATTGCCCTTGGAAAAATATTTGCATTTCTAGTCCTCAGTTTTTCTGACTATAAAATTAAAGGGTTTAAGGTGCTATTTCTAAGAAGTTAGACCTGCTAGATACTAATATTTTTGGTATTCTTATATTATGAAATTTTCTGTTAATAATAGTTTATGGGAAATGCAATATCTTCAAATTGGGGGTTGTATTTTATTTTGCTTGAACTTATTTAACATGATTTTCCTCACATGTAAAATCAATTTCAGCATTTTTTTCAAATTTTGAGCTCCAAATTCTCTGCTTTTCTCCTTCCCCCATTTATGAAGACAAGCAATTTGATATAGTTTATACATATGAAATCATAGAACACATTTCCATGAAAGTGACAGAAAAGAGACAAGAAAACACAAAGAAAAATAAATATCTTTGATCTTCATAAAGATCTACCAGTTCTTTCAGTGGAGATGGATAGCATCTTTCATTATAAGTACTAAAGTATTGTCTTATATAATTGTTTTGCTGAGTATAGCTAAGTTATTCATAGTAGATCATCATACAATATTGTTGTTTAACATGTACAATGTTCTCCTGGTTCTGCTCATTTCACTTTGCATGTAAGTCTTTCCACATTTCTCTAAGAGCATCCTGCTCATCATTTTTTAAAACACAACAGTACTACAACACAATCATGTGTAACAAATTTTTCATTCATTACCCAGTTCTCTGCCACTATTAAAAGATCTGGGGTGGCTAGGTGGTGTAGTGGATAAAGCAACAGCTCTGGAGTCAGGAGTACCTGGGTTCAAATCTGACCTCAGACATTTAATAATGACCTAGCTGTGTGGCTTTGGGCAAGCCACTTAACCCCATTGCCTAGCAAAAACCTAAAAAAAAAAACAAAAACATCTGGTATAAATATTTTTGTGCACATACAGCCTTTTCCTTTTCTTTTAATCTCTTTGGGACTCAGACCTAGTAATGATATTTTGCTTGGTGCAATGGTATGCATGGTTTTATGGTGCTTTGGGTGTAATTCCTAATTGTTTTTAAAATGGTTTGCTTAGTATGTGATTTCACCAATAATATATTAATGATTTAATATTCTTATGTCCCTTCGAATGTTTATCATTCTATTTATTTTTCCAGTTGATACTTTATTTTATTTTTCAACATTGATCCTCATGGATATGAATATTTTTAAGTTATAGAATTTCCTTCCCACCCTCCCTTCCCACCCCCCTCCCCTCAGCAGTAAACAGTCAGGTGAATACTGCCGATACATACTTGTGTTTAACATGTGTAAAATTTAGTCATTTTCTGTATAAAGAATTAGGATTAAAGGAATAGAAAGAAAACCATGAGATAAGAAAGAAATACATAAGAGAAATTTATAATAAAATAACTGCAGTGTTCATTCAGATTCTGAAGATTTTTTTATTTTGTTTTGTTTTTCTTTCCCTGAAGGAGATAGCATCATCCATATCACATCTCCTAGGTTTGTCCTATCTCTCTGAACTGCTGAGAGGAACTGCATCCATCAGGGTTAATCAACTCACAGTGTTGTTAGTATGTACAATGTTCTCTTGGCTCTGCTCTCTTTGCTCAATAGCAATTCCTGTAATTCATCCCATGGTTCTCTAGAGTCTGACCATTTTTTGTTTTCTTACAGAACAATAGTACTCCATGATATTCATATACCATAACTTGTTTAGTCATTTCCCAATTATTGGGCATCCCATGATATTCAATTCTTTGCCAGTTCAAAAGAGCTGTTGTGAATATTTTGGAACATGTGGGACTTTTCCCTAGTATATAGGCCTCGCATTGGGATTTCCCTAGAAAATAGGCCTAGTATTGGAATTACTGAGTCAAAGTGTATGAGCAGTTTTATTGCTTTCGGGGACTAGTTCCATATTCTCCATAAAGGCTGGATATTTTCACAATTCCACCAACAATGCATTAATGTCCCAATCCTCCCTCATCTTCCCTAACATTAATTGTTTTCCCTTCTTGTCATCTTAGCCAATATGATAGGTGTGAGTTGATACCTCATAGCTATTTTAATTTGCATTTCTATAATCAGTAATGATTTGGAGCATTTTTCATATGGTTACATATACTTTGAATTTCTTCATTTGAAAACTGCCTATTCGTAACCTTTGACCACTTATTAATTGGGGAACATCTTGCAACATTATATATTTGATGCAGTTCTCTATGTATTTTAAAAATGAGACCTTTATCAGAACTCCTAGCTATGAAAATTTTTAGAACTTTGTTTTCCTACTAATTTTGGCAGTATGGGTTTTAATAATGCAAAACCAATACCTAGCCTTTGCCATACGATTTTCCAGTTTTCCCAACAATTTTTGTCAAATAGTGAGTTCTTTTTCCAGAAGCTGATGACTTTGGGTTTGTCAAACAGTAGATTGATGAAGTTATTTACTGTTCTTTCTTTTGGATCCAATGGATCCAATGATCTATTACTCTATTTCTTGAGCAGTGCCAAGTAGTTTTGATTATATCCATTTTTAGTATATTTTTAGATCTGGTAGAGCCTAGACTACCTTCCTTTAAATTTTGTTTCCATCAGTTCCCTTGATATTCTTTACCTTTTATTACTCCAGATGAATTTTGTTACTTTTTTTTAGCTTAGTAAAATAATTATTTGGTAGTTTGATTGATATGGCACTGAGTAAGTAATTTGGGTAGAACTGGCATTTTTATTATATTAGCTCAACCTAACCATGAAGAATGGACATTTTTTCCTATTGTTTAAATATGACTTTATTTATGTGCAAATTGTTTTGTAATTTTGTTCATACCAATTTTTCCCTGGTATATATGAATATATGAATTTTCCCTGAGAGGTAGATTCCCAAGTATTTAATGGAATTTCTCTTTCTATCTCTTGGGCATTTTTGTTCATATATATATATATATATATATATATATATATATATATATATATATATACATATATATATATGATTTGTGTGGGTTTATTTATATCCTGCTAATTTGTTGAATTTGTAAATTGTTTCAAGTAGTTTTTAGATGATTTTCTCATGTTCTCTAAGTATAGCATCACATCTGCAAAGAGTGAAAGTTTTACTTTCTCATTGTATCATTTTCTTTCTTTGTGATATTAGCTAATCTGACAGGTGGGAGGTTATAGTTCAGTGATATTTTAATTTGTATTTCATCAATAGTGATTTAGAGATTTTTTTTCTTATGACTATGATAGCATTCATATGATACCATTGATTACTTTGTCTGAAATTAATTTATATCCATATCCTTTGACCACTTATCATTTGAGCAATGGTTCTTATTTCTATTAATTTGAATTAGTTTTCCATATGGTTGAGAAATGAAGTCTTTATCAGAAACTTACTGCACTATTTTTTCACACTAATGATTACTGACTATGTATTTCCTTCCATCCTGTTTTCCTGTTGTTTATCTCTCCCATCTCTCTCTCTCTTTCTCTCTCTCTCTCTCTCTCTCTCTCTCTCTCTCTCTCTCTCTCTCTCTCTCTCCCCATGCCAATCATTCTCAAAAGTGTTTGGATCCTGACTTTTACCTCCCACAAACTGCTCTCCCTTCTATCAGCTCCTGTCTCCTTTCTCTTATCCCCTTGCTTTCCTTCTTTTTTTTATGGATAGATAGATTTCTATACCAACTGGATGTGTATATATTTTTTTTTACTCTTTGAGCCAATTCTGATGAGAATAAGATTTATGTAATCCTATCTCCACTTGCCCATTTTCTCCTCCAATGTAAAATCACTTTAGGTTCTTATATATAAGAAAGTTTATCCCATTCTGTATTTTTATTTCTCATCTATTAACTTTATTTCATTTTTAGCTGTCCCGTTCAATTCATACCTCTGCTTTCTATATATTTTTACTCATTCTAACTGCACTATTAATGTGAGTTTTATGTATTATAATACAACTTTCCTACATAAGAATATAAAGTTTCACTTAATTGACTCTTTTATGATTTATCTTTTCTGTTTACCTTTTTCATGCTTCTTTTGCATATCATATTTGAATCTCAAATTTTCTCTTTAACACTGATCATTTTCTCTGGAAATATTATCTCTTTTCCTGGAATATTCATTTTGTCCCCTGAAAGATTACACCCAGTTTTTCTGGGCAAGTAATTTTGGGGTAAAATCCTATCTCTTTTATCTTCATAATACCATATTTCAAGTCCTTATCCTTTATTTTAGAAGCTGCTAAACCTTCTGTTATCCTGAATGTGACTCATTGATATTTGAATTGTGGCTTTTTTTGACTACTTGCAGTACTTTGTACTTAATATGGAAGGTCTTGAATTTTGCAACAATATTCCTTGGAGTCTTCAATTTGGGCTCCATTTCAGGAAGTGATTAGTGGATTCCTTCAATTTAAATTTTATCCTCTGGATCTAGAATATCAGGGGAGTTTTCCTTTTTACTTTCTTGATATGTAATGTCTAAGTTCCCTTTTTATCATGATTTTCAGATTGTCCAACAATTTTTAAAGTACTTCTCCTGGAACTATTTTTTCAGATGATTTTTCACCCAATAAGATATTTCATATTTTCTTCTACTTGTTCATTATTTTGCTTTGGTTTAATTGTTACTTGATTTTTCACAATGTCCTTAGCTTCCATTTCCCCAGTTCTAACTTTTAGAAAATTATTTTCTTCAATGAGCTTTTATACTTTCTTCACCATTTGTTCAATTATATTTTAAGTCATTCTTTTTGGTGATTTTTTTTCTCTTTTTTTTATTTGTTCAATTCTGCTTTTCAAGCCATTCTTTTCTTCAAAGGAATTTTATCCCTCTTTTGTCATTTGTTCTATTCTCTTTTTTAAGATGAATTTTTTTTCAGCAATTTTTGTGCTTCCATTATCAAGCTGACTTTTTTTGTATGATTTTCTTAATTCACTCTCATTTTGATTCCATTTTTCTCTACCTTTCTTACTTTATTTTTAAAATCCTTATTAATTCTTCTATGGCTGGGAATAATTCATATTTTTATGAGATTTTGCATGCAGAAATTTTTACTTTGTTATATGTTTTGATCTTCTTTGTCACCATAGCAACTTTCTGTGGGCAGAATTTTATCTCTTGCTCACTCATTTTCCCTGTCTATTTCTTGACTATTAATTCTATGCTAAAATCCTTCAGGATGTTGTTCATTTGTTTTCAGAAGTATTTCCAAGTACCTGTATATTCTTTGGTATTTTCATAGTAGTATGATCTAGGGAAAGGTGTGTTTGCTATTCCCTTTTTTCTGTGCTCTGATTTGTGAAACACAAGTACTCTTTTCAATCCTGGAACTGTGACAAGGGTCCCTATTTTGCTGCATTTACAAGTTCACACTGGCACTTAGATTCAAGAATGTCACCCAAATCCAACTATAGGCAAAACAATAGGGTACTTCTCACTGTGCCACCAAAAGGACTCCTTCTTACCCATTGTCTATTTGTGGACTGAGAGATCTGGAAACTACTGCTCGTACCAATATTTCAGACACTGGAGGTCTGCTTCCCCTTTTGTTGGGGACAGGTCTGTACTAGTAAAGTCTGCACTGGACTGAAGTCCACTGTCATTCTAGTGCCACAGACCTTTCATGCCGTGTTTTCTAAGATTGAAAAATTATTTCAGCCTATCATTTTTTAGGGTTCTACCACTCTATGACATGTTTAGAGTCATTATTTAAAAATATTTGGACGTTTTGGGGGATAATTCTGGCAAGTCTCTGCCTTTATTCTGTCATCCTGGCTCCACATTCAAGACCCTCAATTCTAAAGCAAAGATAAAAGAAGCTCAGGATAGTTTGGGTGCTAAATGTATTTGTAAGGCATTTCAATCCTTTGAAAAGTTGCCATCGACTCAGTTAAGATACTTTTAAAATTAGTTATACACTAGTTCAGTGATTCAAAAACTGAACAAACTATAAATTTGTGTTGAATTAATGAATAAATGAATGAATCTTAATACCATACTCAATGACCATTCTAGATAAGTGAAATCATAAGGTCTCATTTAAATTAATAAATTACCAACCTTCAAAGAAGGTAAAGAGAAGCATCACTACTTATTGTTTTTCCTCAGTCTAATCTTTTTTTTTTCTCTCTAAAGAAGATTAGAATTGAACCCAAATGGAATTTCCTATACAAGATAATGGGACACAAGTTCAAGAGTGATACATCTTTCTCCAGATCTCTACCTTTTTAAATTCTTTTTAATTTTTTCTAATTAGGATTCTTCATGGTCTGTTATTGTATTCTTTATTATCTTAGAGTCCTAAATCTCTGATTTAGTTAGTATCCCAAGTAAGAATTTTCAAGAATAAGGGTAATGTGCTAGAACAGCATCAGGGAAATAAGACTTTTTTTTTTCCTCTACCATTGATAAAACTGAGACAAAATTATTTAAAATGTTGTGGAATCTAGTAAAGTATGTGCCTTTATGCCTTATCCCAAATACATACATACATACAAACTTTGCATAAAAATATGCAAAAATATGCATGTGCAACTTGGATTCATTGGATCAGTATTAATACAGTGTTAAGTTGACTTTAAAAGTTTAAAACTGCACTAAAACTTCTGGGGTAGAATATATTAAAGGAATCAATCAATCCTTTTATAGGATGCCAACTCTTTTTTTTTTTTTAGGTTTTTGCAAGGCAAATGAGGTTTAGTGACTTGTCCAAGGCCACACAGCTAGGTAATTATTATTAAGTGTCTGAGGTCAGATTTGAACTCAGGTACTCCTAACTCCAAGGCCGGTGCTCTATCCACTGCACCACCTAGCCTATACTGGGGATCACAACTTCTTGAGAATCCTGTGAATATAGAGATGAATTTGTATAAAGTACCCAATAGTCTTAAAGGAGAGATAAAAATAAAGAGAGAGAGAGACAGAGAGAGAGAGAGAGAGAGAGAGAGAGAGAGAGAGAGAGAGAGAGAAACAGAGACAACGAGACACAGAAAAAGAAACAGAGAGATAGAAAAATGGTAAAAACACAGACACAGAGACGGAAACAGACCTATAGGGAGAGAAAATAACTATTTATTCATTTCCTATTATATGCAAAGTGTTCTGGAGATAAAAATTTAGATTGATCTGCCCTCTTGGAGCTTTAAGTTAAAATGGTAGATAAGGCATAAGCAAGAATGGTTATGAAGTAAAATATCATAGTAAGTGTAATTGAAATATATAAATTAAAGTGTCCAGAGCTTGATTCTTAGTCATCATCAGTCCAAAGTAATTTACCAAAAGTAGCATAAAGCTTTGTGATATTGACAATGTGGAAGGAAAGCAACCCCAAAATCCCAAATGCTACTTCTCCATAGAATAATATATACCCACCAAATATTTTGGGGGAAATACATTCCAGTGAAGCAGATATCTCCACTAATTAACTGAAACCTGTATTTTCTCCTACCTCCAAAATTTTGATTGGAATTGAACCCAAAGCCCTATTTTCTAATCAATTCCCATCCATTTCAATTCACTATTTATCTTCTTATGTTGGTAGGCAATTAATGGAATAAAATGCCTAGAGAGATCAGTGATGAATACCAAGTAAGGGCTTGACCTAGGTTGAGAGACATGGCTGTATATTTGTTAGGGGTCTTGGGAAGAACTTGGAAATGTTTATTTATTTGATTCAAAATATTGAATCAAATGGGTGCCTCTGTTTGTCTCTGTGTACAAGTATATATTTGTTTTTATCTTTTTCATCTTAAAAAGCCAGTTTGAGGAAGAACTGAAGACAATTCAAGTTAGTGACTATTTTATAAATCCATTTGACTCAAAAATATCTGTAATGTGTTAGAAACATTGATGAGCCATGAGCAAGCTGAGGGAGAAAGGACTGTGAGTATTGTCAAGATATATTCTAATTCCCTTGGCAGCAATCCAAAACTACTGTGGACATTTATACTAAAACAAAAGAAAACAGAAAAAGTAGTCTCCCAGATGCCCAGGTATTAAGTTAGACTGTGTAAGCAGGAATGATGCAAACCCAAGGAGAATGACTGAATGTTTTCAAATCCCTCCACCTGCCTCCATCAGAATGAGGTGGGAGGGTGAATGGATGCAGAAAGAAATAATTTCATTGTGAAGTCAATGCAGTTCTCAACTTGTCATCAAGAGAACTGTCTTCAAATAAACCACAGGCACTTACTTGCTGAGCATTAAATTTTTCAGTAACCATTTCTCTCTTTGTTGCATTTGGATATCTTATAGGTTTGGGATTTTTGTTTTGTCAGGGAGAGTTATAGTTATGGTTAATAGTTATTTGTTTTTAAAATTCTTCTCTTTTTAAATTTGTGTCCAGATTCTCTCCCTCCCTTCCACCCTTCCCCCTCCAAATAAGAAGACAAGCAATATGATATCAATTATACTGGTAAAATTACAAAATGTATTTCTATGTTAGTCATAGTATAAATTTAAAAAAGGGAAAAATAAAGCAATCCCCTCCACAATTTCCCCTCCACTAGAAAAGCTCTTTCTTGTACATACCCTTTATGTGAGAAAATTTGCCCCATCCTATCTCTTCGTTTCTCTTTCTCTCTCTCTCTCTTTCATATATTATTTTTTTCTCCTCTAACATAATTAACTTCTACTCATGTCCTCTATCTATGGAAACTCTTTTAAACTGTCCAAGTAATGATAAAGTCATTTAAGAGTCATAAGTATATTTCCATATAGAAATAAAAATAATTTATATTTACTGGACATCTCTTATAATTATTCTTTGATAGTTACCTTTTATGCCTCTTGAATCATATGTTTGAATGACAAATTTTGCATTCAGCTGATCTTTTCATTAGAAAAGCTTGAAAGTCCTCTATTTCTTTGAATATCCATTTTCCTCTGAAGAAAAATACTTTGTTGAATAGGTGATTCTTCTTGTAATTCTAACTCCTTTGCCTTCTAATATATCATATTCCAAGTCCTTGACTGTTTTTTACATGGAATCTGCTAAGTCTTGTGTTATCCTGATTGCAACTCCACAGAATTTTCTTTCTTTCTTTCTGATTGTTTGCAATATTATCTCCTTGTCATGGGAGCTCTGGAATTTTTATTTTGTGATCTCCTTCAGGGGGTGATAGATTCTTTCTTATATTTTATCCTCTGGATATTGGGGAATTTTTCCTTTATAATTTCTTGAAATATATCTTGGCTCTTTTTAAAAATATTATGACTTTCAGATAATTGAATAATTTCCAAATTCTTTTTCAATTTATTTTTCAGGTCAGTTGTTTTTCTAAATAAATTTCACTTTTTTCTATTTTTTATTTTTATTGTTTCTTAATATTTCATATAGCCATTAACTC
Organism: Macrotis lagotis; assembly: GCF_037893015.1. Taxonomy (NCBI): domain Eukaryota; kingdom Metazoa; phylum Chordata; class Mammalia; order Peramelemorphia; family Peramelidae; genus Macrotis; species Macrotis lagotis. The sequence goes on from NC_133658.1 coordinate 337,045,604, forward strand.
TCAACTGGTCAATTCTAAATTTTAAGGAATTTTTTTTCCTTTGGTGATCCTTTGCACCTATTTTACTATTTGACCATTTTTGCTTTTAAGAAGTTCTTTTCAGGGGCAGTTAGATGGTGCAGTGGATAGAGCACCGGCCCTGGAGTCAGAAGTACCTGAGTTCAAATCTGCCCTCAGACACTTAATAATTATCTAGCTGTGTGGCGTTGGGTAAGACATTCAACCCCATTTGCCTTGCAAAAACCTAAAAAAAAGGTCCTTTCCCTTGGTGAATTTGTATGTCTCTTTTTCCATTAGGTCAATTCTATTTTTAGATGGTAGTTTCTTCAGAATTTTAGTCTTATAACAAGCTATTTCAGGATTTCTTGATTCTAATTAACATTTTTCTTTGAGGCTTTGCAAATAGGTATTTTCACTTTGCTATCTTCTTCTAGGTTTATCTATTGTTCTTCCCTACCACTACAGTCATTTTTATGGTCAAGTAATTTTTGTTTGCTCATTTGTAAGGTGTTTCTTCCCTTTGAATTTTATATTTATCTGAGACTCTGCTCACCAAATAGTTGAGGGGGTATTATAAAAGGATTCTGGCTTTTTTGTACAGCTGTTTTCAGAAATAGTTTCTGGGGTGAGGGGGGGTTCTGTAAATTTTCAGTGCTTCCAAGATGTTGTGATTCTTGAAGAGATATGATAATTCTTCTCTGGGTCTGCATTCTGGTCTTTACCGAGGAAGGACCTCTGCTCCCTAGCAGTCATAAATTCTAGTGTTCTTCTTGTCCATGTAATTGTGCCCAGTGCTCCTACTCCTTTTGGATGAATCATAAGTGTGTCTCTTCATCCAAGAACTTAGACTTAGATCATTATATGGGCAATAGAGCTGCCAATCAGCACCAGATGTACCCGGTGCCAGAAAGGGTGCTCTAATTATCTTTGACTGATCATCTCTAGGCTGAAAGGTTCCAAATCTTCTGCTGCTACTGCCTCCAAGTCCCAATGCTGGCTTTCCTGCCATGTAATTTTATGTCTATATGGTGTTACAGGATTCTGTGGACTTCCTAAACTGTCTAAGACTTAGAGAAATGTCTCCTTCTGATTTTTTTCCTTGACTCAGTGGTTCCAAAATTTGATTTGATCTTTTATTTTAGATGAGGAATATTAGAAGAGTTAAGCTGGGTCCCAGCCTTCATTCTACCATTTTGTGTCTGCCTTCCCACTAAATTGCTCTTGTAAACAATTTTGCTTTCATTAATATGTATTTTGTCTACAAGTGTCATTCATTGATAAAGCCTTCCTCTCAAAGAAGAACATTCATCTACAAAGGCATACTGGTAACTGCTCTATAATTCAAAATCTTGGAGATTTTCTCTAGGACATTGAGAAAATAAATGACTTGCCCAATACATTGTAAGTGGGTATGTGTGACATGAGACTGAACCTAAGTCTTGCTTACTCTAAGAGTGGCAAACCATCTACTACCACATGCTACCTTCTTTATGTACATATGCATATACATAAACATTTATCTGAAATATGAGAGGCAGTATCATGTATTGAAAAAAAGTAATACATTTGAAACTTGGGTATATACTTATATGCTGTGTGACCTTAGGTGTGTCATATTAAGGGATTATAGATTTAAAGATGGATGAGTTCCTAGTGGATATAGAATCCAAACTCATTTATTCAAATGAATAAACCAAGGCACAAACAACTGTGACTTCTCTAGAATCATTTTGAGTATTTAAAGTATGCTTATTGAATGACTGACTTTTTCTTCGATAAAAAGGGGATTTTATTCAATTTCCCTATCTTTTTCACAATTTAAGCATATGATCATATGAATAATGAACAGTATTTAAAATTTGCTATGAGTAATGACCCTTTGCTGAATTTCTTTCTGTTCTAAGACCAATGTCTAAGTATGCTGCTATATAGGCTCTCCCTATCCTATTGCTCATTTATGATTATACTTAAGTAAAGGACAGATGCTTTGTATAATCTTGATGTCTCTCTTTTCTCATTGCCTCTTTCTTGGTGATGAACTTTCAAAGTCCTCAAATATAAAGGCTGCTCAGCCAAGCAGCTCGGGGCTTTTAAGGAGCTCATATAGATACCAGTGTTTACCATCAGTTGAACCTCAGACTGAGCCCCTGAACTGTGACCTTCTTAAGACCATATTTAAAAATGGGGATATGTGAGTGTAGGTTTTTATCATTTTTCCTTTTATTTCTGATATTTTCCATTGATCAAACTCTGGAAAATATTCTAGATTAACATATATTCCTGATTCTCCAATTATCCCAGCAAACCTGATCCTTTCTGCACACATATTCAAGAAAAGTACGTGGTAAAGGGTATGACATGTTCTCATTAGAAAAAAAATATATAAAGGAAATATAGGTTTTCCTTACACTTCCAAGGTGAAGAATCAACATTCACCATTTCAATGAAGAATTTATTATTTCATTACAATTTTCACAGTATGAAGAAATTACCGAACCTAGATATAGGAATAGTTAAAGTGAAATATGAATATCAAAGTTAATGTGATAAACTTTGAATATGCAATAAAAAAATTAAAACAAAAAATCCTAGATTCTAATTTGAGTTTTCTGTTTACTAAGCCTTGTGTGAATTAAATTACTTCTCTCAATCTCTTTTTCTCCATTTTTAAAGTGAGGATTATAATATTGTTTCGAATCTATTGCACAGCTCCTAAGAGATAAAGCATGTAAAATTGTTTCATAACCATAGAGTATTATATAATTTTGAGTCAGCGCTTGTGATATACAAGTGTAGTAAATTTTCCCTATAGACTCATTATCCCAGAGCAAGGCTAGCTATGTCTCCCCCTTAGGGTTCTAGAGGTGCTCCTAAGTGGTTGAGGCATCTAATGTTATCAAATCAAGACTCCATTATAGGTATGTTTCACCCACTAGACAACAGTGACTAGCATCTATTCTATGTAACCAATTAAAATCAATTAACTTTTACAGTAGGATATTTGCTTCAAAAATAGAGTAATTATAAATATAAACATCTGTGACTTCTTTCCAGTGCTTCAGGGGCACAGTTTTATAGCAACTTGATATCTGAAAAGAAAAAGGACAGATTTTGAACCATTTCTGTATAGCTTTGGTCTGAACAAATTCATATCTAAATGTTACATAGCTGTAGGGAAGGTCCTCAAGCAACTATTCTTGGATGAGGTTTTAAATATTATTCCTAGAATCTTGGACCATAGATTCTTAACTGTGGAAATACTCTGCATGAATTTTATACCTCACTTTTAGATTCTTATATCTCAGGTGGATTGCTGTCCAAATTAACTTCCTCTACCAAAAAAAAAAATCAAAGTACCAACACGTAGACAAAGAACTAAGGTGCATTTTCACCAAGGTACATGTTGGCCTAGATTGGGCAACTCCACTTATAGCACTATCTCTCACTAGCATCTGTCCAGGAAGAAACTAGTCAAAAGGAAGAAGATAAACCAAAAGAAAGAAGCCTATGACTTACAAATACCTAAGTTGAGGCTCTTCCCAGTTCTAGTTCTATAGTCAGTCAATATGAACTTAGCAGACCAGATCCACAAATAAAACATAAATACATCCTTTGAATCTCTTCAAATCACAATTAATATACACAATTACAATGTTTCCAGAAGCAGGCTCCCCAGGATCTTCCACATGGGAAATTGCATCAATGACTCTCTGAGATACAAACTCATAGAAACTGGGTTCATTGTCTAGTTTCCTTCAGGAACACATATAAACACACACACATACATACACAAACACACACACACACACACACACACACAAAAACATCCAGTTTCTGCAATTGCTGGCTCTTCTTGCCTGCTATTTGAATTATCCAGTTTGACACTTTTATCATTGCTATACTTTTTATATCAATACTTTAGTGGAATTAGACCTAAATTTAAAATCAAATGACTTTGAATTTGAATTCTAGCTCCATTGAGCAATTCTACAAATGAGTTTCTTCATTTATAAATTGAGGGATTTCAAGGAACAGTCAAAAATCATAGTTCCTTAAAATTTACAAAAAAATACACTGAAATTATTTTGTGGGGTAGGTCTTGAGAATACAATAGACTTTAGAGCAAGGAGGGACATTAGAGATAATCTAAAACCACAACCTCCTCAATGAACAGAAGTAGAAACTGATACATAAGACCTATAGAGACTAAATGATTTATCACAGATCTCACAAGGAGATCTTATGATTCAAGCCCATGTTCTCTGATTCTAAACCTAGCTCTAATTCCAATATACTATGAACCAATTAAGTATCTATAAAACTGGAATAATAATATATACATCAGACTTGCTTCAGAGGGTTGTTGTAAAGAAAATGTGTTATGTAAACTTTTATGTTGTAGAGTCATTTCAGTTTTTTTCTGATTTTCTGTGATTCCAAATGGAGTTTTCTTTTCTTTTTCCTTTTCATTTATTTTTTTTTTGCAAATCAATAGGGTTAAATGACTTGTCCAAGGTCACACAGCTAAGTAAATATCAAGTGTCTGAGGTCAGATTTGACTGATTCAAGGGCTGGTGCTCTATACACTGCACCATTTAGCTGTCCCACATTTCCGATTTTCTTAAAAAAGATATAGCAGTGGTTTTCCATTGAATTCTCCAATTGATTTTCTAAATGAGGACCTGAAGCAAGCAGTATCAATTACATGCCCAGGATCACACATCTAAATGTCTGAGATCAAATATGAACTCAGGTCCTCCTAACTCAAGGGTGAGCTCATTTTCTACTGCACCATTTTCTAACTGCCCATTTTAACTTTAAGTAACTTCATAAATATGAGTTTTAAATGTCATTTTTATTCTTCTTTATAGTAGAATCCATACTTATTAGAATATGAATTAACCAGAATGTTTTAGAAATGCACTTTTTTGTCTTTTTTATAATTTGTTCAGTTAAACACAATATACAATTGTTTTTTCCTTTCAACCCTTGTTACTGAACACATCATTAAAATATACAGTATTACTCTGGCTATGTAAATTTAGCCTTAACTATGTGTTCATCTGTCGTTCTTGTTTACTGTCTCTTACGTGAAAAAAATCTTCTGAGAATGTTTTCAGGTTTAGGATCTGCAGATGAAAATTGCTCTAAACTGAATAGTTTCCTTGAGCATATCTGGGCTAGAGCAAGCACCAAACTGTTACAAGGTTAATCTGACCTCTAACATAAATATAAAGTTTCTAGGAAGCAGAATCTCCTAAAGCACAATGACTTCACCCAATCCAACCCAGAAAAAGAAACAACAACCTCTTATATTTTCTTTCTTTCAGAGTCTCTTCAATACTATCAAAGGTCACTTCCTTTAAGAATGTGGAATCTGCTCCTAAAATGATAACAGGTAATTAGAAATAAATTGATAAGAAAGATGATATAACTTCTTTGACCTGTCCTCCATCTCATTCATTTCCCTAAAGAAGAAGATTATTCCCTTCCTTCCAAATAATTTATTATTTCCAATAGGTATATTTTACTCAATCAACAAATATTGGCTCAGGGTATATTTCTCAAGATATTTCTTTGTGCCAGTTTAATGACAGAAAAGAACAGACATCTGTAAAAAGAGGGGAAAAACAGAATGATAAAAGCATAACAAAGAAGAGAAAGAAGAGGCAAAGGGGAGGAAGACAGAGAAAGGGAAGAGGTTTATTGATAAAATGAAATTGTGCAAGGATTTTTGTTTGTTTGTTTGTTTTAATCTTAGTGGTAATTTGCCATAGATGAAGGAGATCACACCCAACATTATGAAGACCTAGGTTCTCATTTTGTCTCCTTCATTCTGTGTGACCCCAAACAAGTCACTTAAACACAGAGTTCCTCGGATAAGTCTTTAGAATACTATTTGCAGAGATGATATAATGTGAATGAATAGGAATACACAATTCCAATGAAACCAAATGATGTCTCTTACAATTCTTTCATAATTCTCATCTGATCCTGAAAATCCTTCCATTGGTACTTGTGCACATTGGTTATAGTAACATGTACTTCAGCCACTGTTTTTTATCTTCGTTTGTGTTCTTGATTCTGTGATCTGCAAAACTGACCAACTAAATTCCAAAATAAGATGTTTAGCATTCTGGCCAGGATGAACAGTATCCACTTACTTCTTGATTCAAGATTAAAAATAGTCTCCCACCTTGTACTACAATTCAGTCTTGTAGTATCCTTCAAAGAGTAATTGTACCTCCATAAGTTTAGAATGGGTTCACTTTAACTCTTCTGAACTACTGTAGATATCCACACTAAATGAGAACACCAGTGATGACCTTGTGACCTGAAAGAGATGTTAATGCCTTATATTACTTAAGCTGTAAATTATGCCAGAGTGCTATGTTCTCTAGAAGGAATGTAGGCTTATTTTTAAAAAAGATAAAAGCCTGGAGGCACACAACTATTCTAATCTGCAAATGCTCTCAGTTAGGTTGAGAAATGGTTATGGTGAGTAAAAAGAGGAGAGAAGATAAATGTAAAGAAAAAGTAAAAGCAGGAGAAGAAGAGAAAGAAAAAAAAAAGAGTACAATTCAGTGTGTTATAGGAAGGTACGGAGACATATTGTGACTGGTAGAGTCAAGTTTTACATCTGAGGGAGAAGTAAATTTGAGGTTTCCTGACTCAGTCTGTTGCTTTTTCTAGTACATGATGTATTTGGTTCTGAGATTTTGATTTATAACAAATGATTGCCTGAATAAAAATCATTTCACTTTCCTGTACCTCAGTTTCTTCATGTAAAATAAGGCCATTAGGCTTGATCTAATGACTTACCTTTTCCTCTGTCACACACACACACACACACACACACACACACACATACACACACACACAAACACACTATATATATAATATATACATATATATATTATATATCATATATCTGTATATATGCATGTACATATATATATATGCATTAAATATTTCCATTATATACACATAATAGAGATTGCATAGATATTTAAGATTTGTAGGGGCGGCTAGGTGGTGCAGTGGATAGAGCACCGGCCCTGGAGTCAGGAGTAACTGAGTTCAAATCCAGCCTCTGACACTTAATAAATACCTAGCTGTTTGGCCTTGGGCAAGCCACTTAACCCCATTGGTCTTGCAAAAACCTAAAAAAAAAAAAAGATTTGCTAACTACAGTACAAAAATATTCTTATTTGATCCTTACTAAAATCATACCTGTGAGTTAAGTTCTATTATTATTCCTATTTTGTAGCTTGGGAAACTGAGACAGTCAGGCATTGAGTAATTTCCCAGGGACACATAGCACCCTAAATGTCTGAGACTACATTGGAACTCAAGGAGAGAAATCTTTCTGATTCCAGGCAGGCCTTAGGCTTTATCCACTTCACTACCTAGCTACTCTTTCATTATAACTCTATTGGATTGTTAATGAAAATGTTCTTATGCCCATTTTAAGATAATAGATTTATAGGTTTTAGAAGAGACCTCAGAGATCATCTACTGCAATCCTCTCATTTTATGGATGAGGAAAACAAATGATGAGAGAAGTGAAATGATTTGCCCAAAGCAACAATGTTGGCAATTGTCCGATCCAGGATTCAAACTCTGGTCTCCCGAGTCCAAGTGCAGCAGTATTTTTCATTATACCATGCTGCTTCCAAAGATGTAATGTAGACATACTTCTTCCTGCAGGGAAGAACATTTGCCCATGCCTACTGTCAAATCAGAAAAACCGTTGTTTTGTCTCTTGAAGGACAATGCATAATTTAGGCCAACATAATCACCAGGGTCTCTTACAGCTGAGATTAATTTGAAAATTTAATATCAAAAGATTGGAGGACTTGTCTGAGAAACCATAGATTCTAAATCATATTGAGGCATTGGTTAAGAGCAAGTATTCAGGAGATTCAGTATACAGGAGAATATTAAAAGATACCCACGTTCTCTCATTAATATCAGAGTGAAATGAGGCAATGATAGCTGATATGTTATTACAACAAAGGAGAAATGCTTATTCATTAAGAGGGCCTTGGGATCCAACTGAGATTAAATATTAAGGTATATTCAATGCCTCAATGGTAAGCAAACCTCTCAGATTCATCTGAATACTCGGGAAATTAACATGAGCCAGTCTGAAAACTGACAACAGCTGCTCTGAATAGGTAGTTTAATTGTCATATGCTCCAATGCACACAAGATGGACTTGGCCTTTAGTCTCTGTGATTTGGGGAAAAGTACTTATTGGAATCAATTTTAAAACTGGGCCTTCAACTTCTGAGTAACTTAAGCCAAGCACTAGCAATTGGCCCTCTTGTAAAAAGCTCAGGCTTGGGATGAACCAGAGGGATATGCTAGCTCAACTGGAAGAGCACAGCCAACTCAGAAAGACCCTGAATTGGAGTCAGAAAACATTGTCTCAAATTGAAAGTCTTAGACTGATTACCTGGGTAACTTTGGGCCCATCATTTAACCTCTCTTGACTTTATTTTTTATTGGTTTATTTATGGGCAAAATGAGGGTATTGGGGTGGATTGACACCAAAGTCCCTTCCCGCACTATATCCCAGAATCCAACAGTACTCTGGGCTCTGTCCAAAGAGAAGGCTGTTACAGCTGGTTAGATGCTCTCATGGGACTTATTAAGGAAGGTCCTCTTATCTCCCTGATATTGGAATAAAAAAAATAAGGAACTTGGCTTGTATTTCAAGCTTGTTGTGTATTTTGGATGATTCAGGTTTGATGTGGAATTAATCCAGGCATGAATTTTTTGGCAAAAATGTGGATTGGGCATGAAGTGGGGTAGATGGTGATTAACTTCCCTGTGCTCATTTTCACTTGACTTTTTCTCTTCCTCTCTCATCCCTTCACTTCCTATTCTCCTTCCAGGTCTTACTAATGCCCAGCTTAAACAAACTCCATATGAAGGTGAACAGCTATGTTAATTATACTAGGTCACCTATTCTCCCCAATGTTACATGAGTTAGATAAGGATTGGATTCAGACAATTACTTTTTAACAATTTTTTTTTTTTAGTTTTTGCAAGGCAAATGTGGCTAAGTGGCTTGCCCAAGGCAACACAGATAGGTAATTATTAAGTGTCTGTGGCTATATTCAAACTTAGGTACTCCTGACTCCAGGGCCAGTGCTCTATCCACTGAGCCGCCTAGCCACCCAGACAATTACATTTTAAAATGTATAAATTGGAGATTAAGAAAACAGAACAAAGAAAGGGACTCACCTGAAGTCTCCTAAATTCCACTCCAAAACAATTTTAAAATAATGTTTCAAATTGGATTTTTGAGTGACAAAGTCAACAAAATATTGAAACAGAACTATTTTCTAATACAAAGCAATTTAGGAGACAGAAGGGAAATGTATTTGAGAGTGGTGATCACACCCAGAGTGTAGTTCAGGCCACTTTGGGGCAATGCTAGCAGTAGGACTTGGAGGCATCTGAAAGAGTTGTGATAGCAATAGCTTTAAGGAGTTCTCAACCCACATATAGTAAGGGAATTAGAAAACTGATTAGACAGAAATTTCAGGGGACTCTTTCCCAACACTAGATTTGGGATACTGTTGCATTGCGAAATTTAGTTCTGGGGATAATCCACGGGTAAAGCTGGGTAGCTTCAAGGGTGCAGGTACCCTGGTCAAAATGACAAGGTAGGGAAGAGTACTTGAGATCACTCACAAAGTCAGAGTGGTTCTGGTCTCAGGATCAAAACAGAAAGAAGCATTTTTGCATATGGCTTTAGGAGTGTAGAACACCTGGTTATAGATGTAGGGCCAAGGGGAGTATGTTATCAACAACAGAGGAATATGGTCCCTTCCTGGGTAAAGAGCAGAGTATAGAGCAGGTTAGCAATTACCATAACCCTCCATGGATCATACCAAACTGAAAACACTGAAAATTTACAGATGCACATGGAAAGCCTAAACTGAGGGACTGTGCCCTCTCCAACTTGACAGCAGGGCCCATCTATGACATAAAGTTAAAAGTCAAGAAATAGACTACAAAAATCACTAAACAATAAAAATAGAACCTGATAATAAAATGTTTCTATGTAACAGGAAAGATCAAGATGCAAACTTAAAAGAGTGTAATGACAAGAAAATACATGTAAAACTTAAATATTGGATTGGAAAAAAGTCCAATAATAATTCCAGAATATGTTCAAAATTTGTTTTCAAAATGAAATATGAAAGGAAGAAGAAAAATTTGGAAAATTAAGAAAAATTTACAAGTGAATTATTTTTTAAATGGTCAACAGCTTGTAAAAGACACCAAAATGCTTTAGAAAATAATATTTTTTGAAAAAACTAAATGAACAAATAGTAAAAGAACACAAAAACTGAGCAAGAGGAAGAATATTTTTACAAAGAAAAATTGGCCAAATTGAAAAAGGGACAAAAAAATCTCACTGAAGAACATAATTCCTTGAAAATTTGGAAAGGAAAGCCAATGACTACATGAGATAATGAAAAACAATAAAACAATGATATTAGTGAAAAGAGGAGAAAATGTGACATATATCATTAGAAAAACCAACTGTTCTGGAAAGCAGATTAAGAAGAGGAAATGTGAGCATTATTAGACTTTGTAAAGCCATGATCAAACAAGAGCATAGACATTATATTTTAATAAATAATTAAGAAGTTCTCCCAGTCTTAGGTGCAGAGGGTAAAATAAAAAAATTGAAAGAATTTATTTATTAGCTTCTGAAAGGAAGGAACATATGGGGGGGGGAGTGTATTATAGTTAAATTCCAAAGCTTCCTAGTGAAGGAGAAAATATTATAAGTGGCCAGAAACAATTAAAGATAAATTGAAACCACAGTCAAGAACACACAAGATTTGACAGATTTCATGTTAAAGGAGATAGGTGCTTGGAGCATGATATCAAGAAAGCAAAGAAACTAAAAGTACAGCTAAAAATTATTTGCTAGGACAAGCTGAATATAATTCATCTGGGGAAAAATGAATTTAAAGAAATAGAGAAATTTTAAACCTTTCTGATTAAAATATCAGAGAACAATAATAACTTTAACTCCAAATATGAGAACTAAAGAAGCATCAAAGGGAAATATAAAAAATGAAACATTAGGAATGCATTACAGTTAAGCTAGTTTCCTAATTATATGTGAATATGATACTTGTAACTCCTAAGGACTTTGTCATTAACAGGGCAGTTAGAAGGAGTCTACATTTATAGAGGACTCAGGTGTAAATTGACTATGCTGGGATGTTTTTTTTTAAATAAAATTAAGGACTCAGAAAGAAAAATACCCTGGGAGGAGAAGGGGAGAAATTATCTCACATAAAATAATTGTAACCATGGAGAATTATTACAGTGAAAGGAGAAATATGGGTAGAGATGTTAGGTAATGCTTAAATCTTATTGACTGGCTTAAACACAGATAACATACACACTTAGTTGGATTAATAAATCTATCCTACCCTATAGGGAATTAGGGTGAAATAGAAATAAGATGAGAAAAAGCTGACAAAGGGAGGAAAACTTGGGGGGGGGTGGTCAGAAGTATTGATTTTTAATGAAGCACGAGATAAAAAGATAAAAGGAAAAAAAAAGGAAAAAAGATGGAGGTAAATGACAATAATCCTAACTGTGCATGTGAATGGGATGAATTTCCACATAAAATAGAAGTGGATAGAAGAATGAATTAAAAATTAGAATACTAGAATATGTTGCTTATTAGAAATGCACTTGAAGAAGACAAGCAGAATAAATAATAAAGCATTAGATCAAAATTTATTATACTTCAAATGAGGTTAAAATTTATTGTGAGCTATCATGATCTCAAAGTAAAAACAAAAATAGACCTAAATAAATAGATAAACAGGAAAACTACATTTTGCTAAAAGGTACCATAGACAATGAATTAATTTCAATATTAAACACATGTGATGAAATAATTCAATATTAAAATAAATGCATTAAATGACATAGTATCCAAATTCTTAAAGGAAAATTTAAATGAGTTAAAGGAGGAAATATTCAATGAAACTATACTAGTAGTGGATCTCAACTTTCTCCTTCAAGAATTAGACAACTTGGGGTGGCTAGGTGACGTAGTGGATAAAGCACCGGCCCTGGAGTCAGGAGTACCTGGGTTCAAATCCGGTCTCAGACACTTAATAATTACCTAGCTGTGTGGCCTTGGGCAAGCCACTTAACTCCATTGCCTTGCAAAAACCTAAAAAAAAAAGAATTAGACAACTCTAACCATCAACAAGTTAATGAGATGAATAATTTTTTTTTAATTTATATATGATAGACATCTGGAGAAAATAGAATGGCAATAGAAGGGTGCATTTTTTTCTCAGCTTTATATTTCACTTTCATGAATATTGACTATACATTAGAACATAAAACCTTCACAACCAAATGTTGAAAAGTAGAAATACCAAATACATTTTTTTCAGATGCAATAAAATTATCAATCAAATGCCATGAAACATTATTTAAAACTGGCTGAAACCTAACCTTAAAGGGGCTTCTAGGTGGTGCAGTGGAGTGCTCTATGGAGCACTGGCCCTGGAGTCAGGAGTGCTTGAGTACAAATCTGGCCTCAGACATTTAGTAATTATTGAGCTGCATGGCCTTGGGCAAGTCACTTAACCCCATTGCCTTGCAAAAAAGCCTAAAAAACTCCCCTAATCCTAAAGTCTAATTCTAAATAATGAGCAGGTCAATGAATAAAACATAAAAACAATTGATGTATTAAAGGAAATTACAACAAACAGATAATGTGCAATAATTTGTTAGATGCAGCCAAAGGAATATTTAAAAGTAAATATATTTCTAAAAATTTAATGATAAAATGGAAAAAATACAAATAAATGTCATACAATTAAAAAACAAAAAAAAATTAAAACCTCCAGTAAAATACAAAATTGAAAATCCTGAACATCAGGATACTAAAAAAAACAGACAATAAAATGTAAAATAATAAAATATTAAATATTAATAAAATTATGAATTAATTTTATGAAAAAATAAAATGAATAGAGCAATAAAATTATTAGTATTAAAAAGGAAAAAATCGATTCCACTCCAATGAAGAGGAACATAAAACAATTATTAGGAATTATTTTGCACAATTATATACCAATAAATCCAACAACTAAGTGAAACGTATACATATTTACAATAATTTAAATTGCCCAAATTCAGAGAAGAAATAGAATAATTATCATAACTCCACCTTAGAAAAAAGAAATCAAACAAGGCATCAAAAAATTCCTTTAAAAATATTCCTAGGACCAACTGGATTCACTATTGAATTCTACCAAACATATAAAGAACAGTTAATTTCAATAATATTTAAACTATTTGGAAAAATAAGCAAAGGAGTCCTGCCAAATTCCTCTTATGACAGAAATATGATGAAAAAATTAGAGTGGAAAGCAGAGCTAATATTTTGGAGAAAAGGTGGTATCTCACCTGAACTCTCTCTAAAACCCTTCCAAATACCTTTTAAAAATTCCACTAAATAATTTTTGATATGAAAGAAGCCAAAAATGAAAATGAGAAAAAATTTTCCATTCCAAAATAACTTAGGTTGACAGGAAAGGCTTGTTGCAACAGTAGAACACAATACAGTTCAGACCTGGCTTTAGCAAAGCAGAAGTAAACACTGGGAGTAATTTTATCACCAACAGCAGCAATTGTTGCTGCTTCTGGGGCATTCAGTCCACAACCATTGAGGGGGTTGAACAACTGATCAGAAAGTGAATAAAGAGGTCTCCTTTTTGTCATATTCATATCTGAGTCACCATGATAAGGTGGCAAACCCATGGCAAAGAGGAACTAGCCCTCCAGAGTTTGTGGAAACAGTAGAGCAGGGACCATCATCACAGTTCTAGAGAAGAAAAGGGTATTTCTGGTCACTAAGAGGTCAAAGAACAGGTCGGAAGAGTTAAAAAAAAGCACCTCTCTTTAGATTATCCTACTATGCTAGAACAGAAACTTATGAATTGTAAAACTATCTCTGAAACCTACTGCACAAAACCTCAGAAACTTGAGACAGTGCACCTTGCACCTGGAAGCAGAACCCCACATTAACAAGGCACTAACATGAACAAATATACTTAAACGTGAACAAAAAAGGAGGAAAAAGTGTAATCATAGAAAGTTATTATGGTGACAAGGAAAATCAAAACATGTACTCTGAAGGAAATAACAAAGTCATAGTTCTAACCAAAGCCCCTAAGGCAAAAAAATGAAGTTTTAGCTAATGTCATGGAAGAACTCAAAAAGTAGCTTGAAAATTGTTGGAGAAATAGAGAGAAAAATGGTAAGAGAAATTAGATTGATGCAAGAGAATCATGAGAAAAAAGTCAACAGCTGGGTAAAGGAAGAACAACAAATCTGAAGAAAACAGCAAACAGATTAAGCCAAATGGTAATATTGATACAAAAAGGCAATGAGGAAAAGAATGTTGTGAACAGCAGAACTGGTCACATGAAAACATAAAATTCAATGAAGGAAAAAAAAAACCCTTAAAAATTAAAATTGACCAACTAGAAAGGAGGCACAAAAGATCAATGAAGAAAATAATTCCTTAAAATTAGAATTCATGAAATGGAAGCTAATGACTTTATAAGAAATAAAAAAAATAAAAAAATAAAAGAATGAAAATAAATAGAAGTCAATGGAAAAACAACAGACCTGGAAAATAGATCCAGAAAAGATAATTGAACAATTATTGGACTACCTGAAAGTCATGATCAAAAAAAGAGCCTAGATATCAATATTTTAGAAATTAAGAAAAAAATAGTCCTGATAGTCTAGAACTAGAGAATTAAATAAAAATAGGAAAAATCCACTAATCCTCTCCTAAAAGACATCCCAAAATGAAAACCCCTCAGTAATATTATAGCCAAAGTTCAGAGCTCCCAAGTCAAGGAGAAAAAAAAATGCAAAGCAACAGAAAAGAAATGATTCAACTATCAAAGATCCACAGTCAGGATAACTTCTTCATGAAAGGATCAGAGGGCTTGGAATATGACAGTCTGAAGGCCAAATAAATTGGTATTACAGCTGAGAATCGCTTACTCAGCAAAACTGAGTATAGTCCTTTTGGGGGAAATAAACATTTAATGAAATAGGTTTTCAAGCATTCTTATTGAACAAACCAGAGCTGATGGGAAACTTTGTATAAAAATGCAAGACTCAAAAGATGTATAAAAAGGTAAAAAGGAAACTCATATGAGACTTTAGTAACATTAAACTATATACATGAAACAGAAACGCACAGGGAGAAAGTTAAAGGGAGGGGTAGACTTGGTTAAATTATTTCACATAAATGATGCAAGGAAAAGCTTTTAGAATGAAGGTAAATATGGGAGAATTGGCAGGAGTGAGAGAACTTTATTCTTATTAGGAATTATTTGAGTTGGGGCTAGGCAGTGAGGTTAAGTGACTTGCCCAAGGGCACAAAGCTGAGTAATATTTTTAAGTATGTGATGCTGCATTTGAACTCAGGTACTCCTGACTCTAGGACCAGTGCTCTATCCATTGCACCACCTAGCTCCCCCAAAACCTTATTCTTTTGAGAATTGTTTCAAAGATGTAATAACATGCATATTTTATTGGAGATTAGAAATCTTTCTTACTCTAGAGAAAAGTAGGAGATAAAAAATGTATGATATAAAGGAGGGCAGATTGGGTAAGGCAGTAGTCAGGAGTAAAACATTTTTGAGGAGGGAGAGCATGAAAAGAGAGAAAATAGAATAAACGGGGGGTGTATAGAGGATAGAGGGAATACAATTAGCAGTAATAACTGAAAAAAATTGAAGAAAGATTTTCTGATAAATGTCTCATGTAGTGAACTGATTCAAATTTATTAAAAATAAGTCATTCACAAATTAATAAATGATAAAAAGATATGAATAGTTTCAGAAGTAATGAAAGATATATATATATATATATATATATATATTCCACATTTTAAAAAACGCTCTAAATCACTAATGCAAATTAAAATAATTCATTCTCCAAGATTGCAGGACTATATCAATATTAGTGAAACTATGCATAATTGATCACATCAATAACAACACTAAGAGAGATCATATGATTATCTCAATAGATGCAGAAAAAGGTTTTGAGAAAATATAACACTCATTCATATTAACAAAAATCAAAAACTTGAAGGCAAAGATATAAACAGACCTTGGGGTAGGTAGGTGGCTCAGTGGATAAAGCATGAGACCTAGAATCAGGAGGTTCTGAGTTCAAATTTAATCTCAGACACTTAATAATTACTTAGCTGTATGACCTAGCCTTGCAAAAATTAAAAAAAATACTGAGAATTAATAGATCTTTCCTGAAAGTTATAAGTGGTATCTATCTAAAACAATCAGAAACATTATCTGTAATAAGATATTAGAAAACTTCTCAGTGAAATTAAGAATGCTCATTATCATACCACTTTTATTAGATATTGCTCTAGAAGTGCTAATTGGCATTATGAAAAGAAAAAAGAAATTGAAGCTATTAGAATAGGCAATGAGGTTACAAAACTATCCTAATTTTATTCCAATTACATATATAGTTTTAAGCATTCATTTTTTCTATAATTTTTCTACCTCCATTTGTTCTCTTCTCACTTCCCATGATAGCAAGTATTCTGATATAAGTTATACATATACAACCATGCTAAATATATTTCCTTATTAGTCATGTGGTAAATAATCAGAAGAAAAAGTGGAAAAAACATAAAACAAGTAATAAAATGTGAAAATCGTTTGCTTTGTTCTATATTCAAATTCCATAGTTCTTTCTCTGCATGTGGATGGATGGCATTTTCCATCACTAATCTTTTAGAATTGTCTATGATCATAGTGCTCCTGAGAAGAGCTAAGTCTTTCATAACCATTCCTCTCATAGTTTGCTATTAACATGTACAATGTTCTTTTGGTTCTGCTCACTTCACTCAGTACCAGTTCATGTAAGTCTTTCCAGGATTTTCTGAAATCTACCTGTTCATGATTCATAACAGATTAATAGTATTCCATCATATTAATATACCATAATTTGCTCATCCATTCCCCAATTAATAGGTATCCCCTCAATTTCCAATTCTTTGTTACTTCAAAAAAGGTTCTATAAATATTTGCATACACTTGGGTCTTTTTTCCCATTTTAATGATTGCTTTGCGATACACAACTAGTAGTGGTGTTGCTGGATCAAAGGGGAAGTACAGTTTTATTGCTCTTTGGGCAAATTCCAAATTGCTCTTCAGAAAATTAGGATCAGTTTATAACTTCACCAATAGGGTATTAGTATTCCCTGTTTTCTCTGATCCCGTCCAACATTGAGCATTTTTCTTTTATATCATTTTAGTCAATCTGATAGATGTGAAGTGGCAAATCAAAGTCATTTTAATTTGCATTTTTCTCATCAATAATGATTTAGAGTATCTTTTTCATTTAACTACAGATAACTTAATTTCTCCATTAAAAAACTTTTTCACATCCTTTGACCATCTATTGGTTGGGAAATTACTTGTATAATTATAAATTTGACTCAGCTCTCTATATAATTTATAAATGAGACCTTTATAAGAACACTAGCTGTAAAACTTATTTCTTACCTTTCTATTTTCCTATTAGTTTGATTTCTTTGTGCAAATTTTTATCACTTAATTTAATCAAAATTATTCATTTTACATTTTATAATTATTCAATCTTTGGTTTGGTTATAAACTCCTCCTCTCTCCATAGATATGACAGATAAACTATTCTTTGTACTCCTAATTGTCTTGTGGCATCACCCTTTTATCATGTACCAATTTTCACCTTGTCTTGGTAATAAGATGTGAAATGCTAGTCTATAGCAAGTTTCTGCCATACCATTTTCCAGATTTCCTGGAAATTTTGTCAAAGATTGAGTTCTTATTCCAGTCATTTACTACTGTTTCTTTTGTACCTAATCTATTCCACTCACCCATTACTCAGTTTCTTAAATACAAACAAACTGCTTTTATGATTGTCCTTTATAATATAAAAACTATCACTCTTTCCTATTGATATTGTGATATACTTATAGAGCCATAAAGAATAATTTTAAAAACCATTTAAAGAGTAACAACTGCAGTAAAGTTGCAAAAGACAAAATAAGTCCACAAAACTCACATGCATTTCTATATATTATAAATGAAATTCAGTAGAAGAAAATAAAAGAAATTCCATTAAAATTTTCTGCACACTATATAAAACTCCTTGGGAGTCTACCTGGCAAGACAACCTAGGAACTATATGAGTGAGCATATGAGCACAATTAAAAAATGTTTTCACAACAATATGTCAGTTTGAAACCATAGGAATAATATCAATTGTTTATGGCAGGACAGCCAAATATAACAAAAAATATAATTCTGCATAAATTAATTTGCTCATTTAATGCCATACTAATCAAATGACATAAACTTTAAATTATAGAGCTAGAAAAATAGTAATATATTTTATCTGGAAGAATAAATTACAGTGAATATTAAAGGAATCAATGACAAAAATAAAGGAAGGTGGCTTTGCAGTACCATCTCTCAAATTGTATTACAAAGTAGTAATCATGAATTCAATTTTATTTTAGTTAAGGAACAGAGTGGTAGATCAATAAAATAGATTAGGTACACAAAAAATGGTAGAGAAGGGTGATGGTAATTTAGTGTTTGATAAGCCCAAATATTCAAATTTCTGGGACACAAATTCACTATTTGACAAACGTTACTTGGGAAAAGTAGAAAGAAGGTTGGCAAATACCATATATAGACCAATATCTCACAATGCAGGCCAAGATAAAATCAAAATGGGTGCCTGATTCAATAATAAAAGATAATACCACGAGTAAATTGATGAATATGGAAATCTTTACCTTTCAGTTCTATGTATAAAGAAAAAATTATTACCAAATAAAAAATTATATTGCAATAATGTAAAATGTTTTTGTTACCAAAATCCTAATACATTCAACATTTTTTTAAAAAAAGCAGGAAACTGAGTGGGGAGAGAATTGTAAAAAATTTCTTTCATAAAGTTTTGATTCTTCAAATATACAAATACCTAAGTCAAATTTATAAGAATAAATGTGATTTGCCAGTTAAAATATGGTCAAAATATATGAACAGGTAATTTTCAGAAGAAAAAATCAAAACTATCTCTAATCATATAAAAATAATACCCTATTGATTAAAGAAAAGCAAATTAAAAAACAATTGTGAGGTCGTACCTTATAACAATCAGTTTGGTTAAAAAGTGACAGAAAATGATAAATATTTGAATGGATGAGGAAAAAATAGATATACAAATGAACTCTTGATGGAATTACTGAACTGATCCAACCAGTCTGAAAAACAATTTGGAAGTATACTCAAAAGGATATAACTGTAAATTCCTTTTAGTTTAGCAATGCCACACCAGGTCTATATCTGAAAAAAAATCAAAGAAAAAGGAAAACATCTTATATGGGCAAAAATACTTATAGCAGATCTTTCTATTTTGACAAGGCACTGATATTTAAGAGGTTGCCCATCATTTAAGGAATGGCAAAAATAAATCGAGCTATAGGACTGTTATAGAATATTGTTGTGCTATAAGAAACTATGAACAGGGTGGAGCCAAGATGGCGACAAGAAGGGATCGAGTCTTAGGAGCTCTCTGATAAAATTCATCAGCTAAGGACTCTAACTAAACTTTCGAGAGACAGAACCCACAAAGGGACCCAGTGAGGCAGTTCTCCTACTCAAGGTAACCAGGAAAAGAGCAGAAAGGCTCTGCTCTCTGGGATTGGAGAGGTGGCCCGCCAGAGGGGTGGCCCACTAGAGCCAAAGAAACTCAGTCTCCCGGAGGCAGCCCCAGGGTCCTGGGAGTCTCAGCTCACAACAGCGGGGGAGTCTCCTGAGCTGCACCCCGAGGAGCACCGAGCACAAAGTGGGGGAACAGCAGGAGACCTCTGCCAGAGCAAGCATGTGGAGCCCAGCCCTCAGGGCACACAGCAAGCAGCAACTTCTTTCCCCAGCCCTGATCCAGGAAACAGAAGCAGGCAGAGCTGGTAAGCAGGAGCCCCCAGAGCATGAGCCCATTGAGCTGAGGGAGGGGAGTGAAGAGAGACTGCCTAGCTCTGTCCTCTGCCCCTGAAACAGGACTCTGGGGCTCTGACCACATTCAGATCCTGATTGCAGTCCAGGCCTCCCCATAGAACAGCAGCCTCCCCCACGTCAGCTCCTTGGCAGAGGGCAGCACTTATGGTCATTCACAGACCAGGAGGGAGGACAGAGCCGTACACACTGAGACCCTTGTGGGAGTGTCGCAAAAGCTCAAGAAACACCCCAAACCAGGCCCAGACTGGGAAAATGAGCAAGCAGAGAAACCAAAAGAAGACTATTGAGAAATATTTTGCAAATGAGCCCAAGAAGGACAAAAATACTCAGGCTGAAGATGAGGAAGCACAAGCTTCTTCAGCTAAAGACTCC
This sequence comes from Macrotis lagotis, assembly GCF_037893015.1. Lineage (NCBI taxonomy): Eukaryota > Metazoa > Chordata > Mammalia > Peramelemorphia > Peramelidae > Macrotis > Macrotis lagotis. The sequence goes on from NC_133658.1 coordinate 337,066,120, forward strand.
AAGAAAAAACAGAAATTGGGCTCAGGCTATGATAGAGCTCAAAAAAGACTTTGAAAATCAAATGAGGGAGTTGGAAGAAAAACTGGGAAAAGAAAGGAGAGAGATGCAGGAAAAACATGAAAATGAAATCAGTAGCTTAGTCAAGGAAATCCAAAAAAATGCTGAAGAAAATAGCATGCTAAAAACCAGCTTAGGTCAAATGGATAAAACAGTTTAAAAAGTTATGGAGGAGAAGAATGCTTTAAAAAGCAAAATTGGCCAGATGGAAAAAGAGATAAGAAAATTCTCTGAGGAGAACAAATCCTTCAGACAAAGAATAGAATTCAGGGAGATTGATGAATTTAACAGAAATCAGGAATCAATACGTCAAAACCAAAACAATGAAAAATTAGAAGAAAATGTGAAATATCTCATTGAAAAAACAACTGATATGCAAAACAGACTTAGGAAAGATAATTTAAAAATTATTGGAATACCTGAAAGTCAGGATCAGGAAAAGAGCCTTGACATCATTTTCAGAGAATTACTACAGGAAAATTGCCCTGATATTCTAGAAGCAGAAGGCAAAATAGAAATGGAGAGAATCCACCGATCCCCCTGAGAAAGAGATCCCAAAAAACCAACCCCTAGGAATATTATAGCTAAGTACCAAAACACCCAATTCAAAGAGAAAATATTACAAGCAGCCAGAAGGACACAGTTCAAATATCGTGGAGCTGCAGTCAGGATCACACAGGACTTAGCAGCAGCTACATTGGAAGCTCGTAGTGCTTGGAATACAATATACCCGAAGGCAAGAGAGTTTAGAATGCAGCCAAGAATGAACTACCCAGGGAAAAAGATGGACTTTCAATGAACCAGGGGAATTTCAAAGGTTCCTTTTGGAATGGCCAGAGCTGAACAGAAGGTTTGATCTTCAGATACAGGACGCAGGTGAAGCATGGAGATTGGAGGGGGGGGGGGAATATGAGGGACTTAATGAGGATGAACTGCATGCATTCCTGCATAGAAAAATGACACTGATAATACTCATATGAACCTTCTCAGTTAATAGTGCAGGTAAAGAGAGCTTTTATAGTTGAAGCACAGGAGAAAGCTGAATTCGAAGTTAAAATATGGTGTAAAAATGGAGTTAATAGGAAAAAAAAAGGGAAATGGAATGGGAGAAAGAAAAAGGAAAGGGGGAATAGTCCAAGATATTTTACATAATATTTTTTTTTATTACAATGACCTATTGCAATGATATGGAAGGGGGAGGCAAGGGGGAATGAGGGAAACTGCTCTCATTAGAGATGGCTAGGAGAGGAAACAGCAAATATACTCAATGGGGTATAGACATCTGGAGTAAGAAGGAGGGGGGAGCAAGGGGAAGGGGTGGGGATGTGAATAAAGGAGGAGAGGATGGACCATGGTGGGAGAGTGGCCAGATATAACACATTTTCTTTCTTACTTCTTGCAAGGGGCTGGGAACAGAAGGCCTGCGCAGGACCACAGGGCCAGGTGGAATCTGGGCCTAAGCGGTGGTATGGGGGCTCAGGGCTTCTTGGCCCCAGGACCAGGGATCTGTCTGCTGTGCCACTCAGTGACCCTACAGCAGAGTCATAGGGAAAGGAGAAAGAAAATAGAGTACATGGTAGTGGAGAAATAAGAAAGGAGGGAGTTTGATCAGCAATGGCAAAGGTGGAAAAATTTGGAAATAACTTTTGTGATGGACTTATCATAAAGAATGAGATCCACCCATGACAGAGTTGTTGGTGTTGGAACAAAGACTCAAGCACATTTTTTGTTATGATTATTTGGGGTGGGTGCAGGGCAAGTAGGGCTGGATGGCCTGTCTGGGGCCACATAGCAGGGTGATCTTTGGGTGTCTAGGGCCGGATTTGGACCCAGGTGCTCCTGGCTCAAGGGCCAATGCTCTATCTGCCACCCAGCCAGCCCTACTATTATTACTATTTTATTTTATTTTGGGTCTTTTCTTTCTTTCTTTTTTTTTTTTTGTTTTTTTTCAGGGCAGTGGGGATCGGGTGGCTTGCATGTCACATGGCTGGGTGATTGTTGGGTTTACGAGGCTGGATATGGACTCGGGTGCTTGTGGCTCCAGGGCTGGTGCTTCATCCATTGTGCCACCTGGCCATACCTACAATTATTACTATTATTATTTTTTTATTTTAATTTTTTTCTCTCCCCTTTACTTTTTTCGCCCAAACAAGTCTATCTATATTCATGGGGGAGGAGGGTTATTTTGTTTACTTGTTAACCAGAATATTTTATTAATGTAAAAAAACCATTTGTACAAAATGAGAATAAAAAATAAATTTAAAAGAAAAAAAAGAAAGAAACTATGAACAGGATGCCCTCAAAAGACCTGGGAAGACTTAACATGAATTTATGCAAAGTGAAGTAAACAGATTCAGGAGAATATTGTACACAACAGCAAAAAAATTGTATTATAAATTAACTTTAAATGACTTAGGCAGTCTGAGCAATATAATGATCCGGACAATTCTGAAGGACTTATATTGAACAATACTGTCTGTTGTCAGCAAAGGAACTGATTGACTTTGAGTGACAAAGTATATTTTAAAACTATTTTTCTTGGTTTTTCTTCTTTTTATTGGTCTTTGTGTTTTAATTTTTCAACAAGATTTATGTGAAAATATTTTTCATACTATATATGAAAATATATAATCTAAATATAATCTATTTCAAATTCCTTCCCCTTTCAAGGAGGTTGGATGGGATGGAGAAAAAGAATGTTTAATTCAAATTATTTTTAAATTAATGTTAAAAATTATATGCTATTGAGAAATAATAAAACAAATATCAGAAAAAGGCAACCTGACATTAATGGATAGCATGGTTCTTAAGTCAGAAGATCTAGAATTGAATCCCAAATATGTGATCTTCAGTTCATTATTAGCCTATAGTAATTTAAAATTTCATTAAACTAGATTATCTTTAAAGTACTTTAAGGGTAAAATTCCCAAGAGAACATGCAATTATTTTCAATTCTTTCAATGATAATGATAATGATAATAATAATGATAATAATAATAACAATAATAATAATGTGATAAATAACTAACATTTACATAGTCTATTGGGATTTATAAAGTATTTTACAAATACTATCTCATTTTTATACTAATAAAAGCACTCAGAAATAGTAGATATGATTGTTTTTCTTTCACACAAGAGGATACAGAAACAGAGAATGGTTAAGTGACTTGCTCAGTCTCAAGCATATTGAGGAAGTGTTCGATGTTGATGGGAATTCAGGTCTTCCTGGCTCCAGCTAGGTGGTCAGTTGGAAGGAGTGCCAGGCCTAAAACCAAGAAAACCTGTGATTGTAGTCAGCTTTATTAGATGTGTGAACCTAGATAAGTCACTTAACTTTGTTTGATTGTTTCCTTCTCTGTAAAATGAACTGAAGAAGGAAATGGCAAACTACTCCAATATCCAATATCTTGCCAAGAAAACCACAAAAAGCAATCACGGAAAGTCTGACTTGACTGAAATTACTGAACAGCATCAACTATTCTCTGGTTCTAGGGATAGTGGTCTATAATACAACCTGTCTCCTAGAACACAGCTTCGTCCCTAAAGAAAATTGTCAAAAAAGTAAAGGAGATAAAAATAATATTCTTCTTCAGAGTCCCTACTTCAGGTAGTACTTCACTATAATAATTTGGGAACTCTCCATATGTCTGGAGCCCACTGTTTCCCATGTGAGCTGAATTCAAGATGGCACTCATTCCTTTCTGATGGTTAGTCTATACATCAGACTTTCAAACTTTTTTTTATTTTTCCCCTTCAATACCCTAAAAAAGTGACATTTTTTCTCATCTTTAATCCATGTCAAATTTTATAAGTTTTTACTGAGTAGGTGAGTAGAGAACTCCTTTGTGGGATATACATGAGATGTTATCACTTGCTTACAGTTGCATAGCTAGAATATATTAGTATATTTGACTAATTAAAGAGCTGTTTTTATTGTTCTATGCAAAGTACTTTATTAAAATTATATAAATATTTTATTTATTTTCCAAATATATATACAGTAGTAGTTTCTACCTATCATTTTTTGGTGAGGTTTTGAATTTTACACATTTTTCTCCCACCCTCCCATGCCCCCCCCCCCGAAGACAATCTGATAATCTTTACATTGCTTCCATGCTATACATTGATCAAAATTGAATGTGTTGTGAGAAAAAGAAATCCTTGAGGAAAAAAATAAATTTTAGAGATAGCAAAATTATGTAGTATATAAGACAACCTTTTTCTTAAGAAATTGAAGGTAATGGTGTTTGGTTTTGGTTTAAACTCCACAGTTCTTTCATTGGATACAAATGGAATTCTCCATCACAGATACTCTAAAATTATCCCTGATTGTTGCACAGATGGAATGAGCAAGTCAATTAAGATTGATCATCACTCCCAGGTTACTGTTAGGGTGTCTAATGTTCAGGTTCTGCTCATCTCATTCATGATCAGTTCATGCAAATCCTTCCAGGCTTCTCTGAATTCTAATTCCTCCTGGTTTCTAATAGGACAATAGTGTTCCATAACATGCATATATCACAATTTGTTCAGTCATTCTCCAATTGATGACATCCCTTTTATTTCCATTTCTTTGCTACCACAAACAGGACTGCTATGAATATTTTTATGCAAGTGATGTTTTTACCCTTTTTCATGATCTCTTCAGAGTATATACCCAGTAGTGGTATTTCTGGATTAAAGGGTATACCCATTGTTATTGTCTTTTGGACTTTATTCCAGATTACTCTGCAGAAAGGATAGATCAGTTCACAGCTCCACCAGCAATCTATTAGTATCCTAGATTTCCCACATCCCTTCCAACATTGATCATTGTTTTTTCTGGTATGCTATATACTTTCTTGACATTTGTGGGGAAGAGCTGTTTTGTACAGGAACACTCAAGGAAGGCTTCACAAAACAGGTAAATTGAACTGTCAAGAGTACAAACAAATTTAGGTTTCATAAGTATTTTCAACAGTCACAGAATTTCATATCTAGGGAAAATTATAATAATTATAATGCAAATATATTATATGTAAACAGTATGCTGTGATATAGCATGTATTATACATAATATGGTTATATGTCATATATAATAAGGTAGTTTTAAGTTAATATAATATATTACTGTGATATATTATTAATTAAACAAACATGATATATATAACATTTATAATATATTATAATAAAGTTGATAGGGATAATAATTATAACTAACATCATTACACTTTAAAGTTGGCAAAATGCTACGTGTGTGTGTGTATCTCTTACTTTGAAAAATATTCCTTCCTCTATTTTCAGTTTTTGTTGCAGCTAAGTTGTCCTAAGGCAAGAATTTGGACATAGAATGAAGACTACTACATTGGAAACCAGGAAAGATGGTCTCTAGTACTGACTGCTGCTAACTCACTGCTCCACTGAAAATTAGAAGGGTTGACAAGATAATCTCTAAGTTTCCTTCCTTCTTTCCTATTTACAGCCAATTAGATCAAATTCTCTAGGTCCTAATATTACTTTCAGTTCTAATCCTAATCTATTTTTCAAAAAATAAAATATGAAATCTGAGATTGAAGAGTTATGATTTTAAATACACATTGCTTTATAATGCGACCCACTATATTCTCTAATGTAGCCAGAATCAGATTAAAATGTAATCAAGGATTGGGGCAGCTAGGTGGTACAGTGGTTAGAGCATTGGCCCTGAGGTCAGGAGGTCCTGAGTTCAAATCCTGCCAAAGACACTTAAAATAACTAGTTGTGTGACCTTGGGAAAGTCAATTAACCCTTTTGTGTTTTGCCAAAAATTCAAACAAAAAATGTACTTGATAAATATTTAATAAAATGAAAATACAGTAAAACATAGATAATATTACATTTTAAAACTAAGTCAATATATGGTCCATAAAGATACCTCTTTTTGCTTTACTGAGACATGTTTTTATTTGAGTTGTACAACACTATTATAGAGCTTAGAATGTTAGAGATGGATGTAACCTTGGGGATTATCTGTTCCTTTTCTCTCATTTTAAACTGATCTGGATACTGAGGTATGGAATATTTAGAATTTCTATTTTTGTTTGTTGAGATGGCCCTCTTTTGCAAAGTACATTTATGAAGTTTAAAAAATGTCCTTGAATTAAATTGAATCAAATACTCTAAAATCGATTTCTTGATCATCACTTCTTATTTTCTATGGGTGTATAGGTGGGAGGTAGGGTTTGATAACTGCACTACTAATTATATCATCCAAATGTAAACTGGTCCCAGAAAATACATGGCACATTTGTGCACGTATTAAAACCCCTGCATTTAATTGGTTATTTAGTAGAACAGCAGCAGACACATCTGCCCCCAAAACCATCTGCAATTTTCTGCCTTTGCACCTGCAAATATTTTCAGTGGTAATTTTCTTTCCTTTGCCTTCTATAGACCCAGCCTCTGGCAGGGAGCAGGAATTATTATCAGGCTGCTAGAACACAGTAGTTTGTGGTCACTTAGTTTGTTAAGATGAGACAGTCCATCTGTCCCCGCACCACAGACCCTGGGTGGAAATGGCAATGAAAGGGAATGACTCTTAGAAAGGCCTTGCAGCTTAATGTCAATAAGGCTTGGTTATTATCTTATGATGTTACTATGATTTCCAGCTGGCTCCCTCTGGATATGCTGACAATGGCAAGACAAAAGTGTAGATAATGTTAACAGGGGTCCCATACTTTGTAAGGAAAGATATCATGCTATGCTTTTAAAGAGGTTGTTTTACTTTTTTCTTTATAATCTTGTATTGATTAAGGTATTGACTTCAATTGTAGGCCTCTATCTCCATTGAAATTGTCACCAGTGTGTTTAATTAATAAGTCTCAGCTTGGACTAGGGTTATATGCATTTAGCATATGCAACAGAACTGAGCAAAATCATTAAAACTTAGAACTTTATAGGACCTTAGAATGCAGAAGGTTAGAGATGGAAGGATCATTAGAATATAGAATGTTTGAACAGGAAAACCACTTGGAAATTATCTAGCCTAACATCATAACGATGAAGAAACTAAGGACCATAGAGAAGCGACTTCTCCAAGGTCATACAAACAGAGTTAGGATAAGAACCCAACTGCTTCTTTTTACACTACCTATTTCAAGGCTTCTAGTTTATACTGGATAAGGCTTGAGCTGTTTGAAAGAACCTCAAAATAGAAGCAAAGTAATTGCAATGTATATTCTAATAACAGCAGCTGTAGTAACAGACCCTCCCCTCCCTGTTCCTCCTCTTTAGGGGTGATGTGCCAAAATGAGAAACGAAATTACTATGTCTGTTCAGCAAATTCCTCCTGACAAAATCTTTAAGCGTTGACAAGAGTAATATACTGAAAATTAGTTTAGAAGTGTTTCAAGTTTCAAAAATCAATCAAAATCAAATTAGGTTCTGAAGACACTGTCTGTTGAGTTTAAGGGGAAACAAAATAGAGATCACTTGAGCAACTGAAGATCTGACCCTAAAAAAGTGAATCTTCCCTAGGAAGTCATTGTCCTTCTAAGCATTCACCCTTACAGGTCCTTGCCAAGTGCTCAAATGGATGTTTTGTTTTTCCTTATGTTCATAAATTGCCTATTTTCTGATCTACATTTGAATGTCATTTCATTCCATCCATCAGTAGATATAGAGGAAAAATAACTGGCCCTCCCTAACTAGAGGAGAGAGGGGACTATGAGGTAGACAGGGAAAGCATCCAGGAAAAAAGAACATGGGAGAGTTTCATGAAAGGAAAAAATAAACCATGTGCCAAGTACCCATTAGGAAAAAGAGAGGTCATAACTTTTTCACTTTCATTTCTTCTTCATCTCACCTTTATTTTATAAGTCAAGGTCAGGGAGCATAATCATTTAATGTTTTAGTTACCCAGTGATATACTAGGTCCCTTAAGATATAGATATGACTAGCTGAAACCTCACATGACCTTTGGAGCATTCTGTCACCCAAGTTTCAATTCTACCTTAAGTAATAATAGAGTGAGGTGACTAATAGATTTATCAAATATTAATCACAAATAGGCCTCATTGCTTTTGGTTAGACTTATCTCTGGCAGCAAAATCATTTGGACTCATGGGTAAAAAGACAGACAATTCTAGAATCACAAATTAATAACCCTACTCCTGGCATGATTCTTATTAACCTTCTCTGTATATTTGACTTTGTGGATCTCTCAGATCCTGAAATCCACCTGCCTAATTGAGCCCATAATACTTCTTTTGTATCCCATGTCTAGTTTATCTCTCAGAAATTGGATTTTTCCTTCCTAGCTCTACGATACTTACTTGCTCCTTAATTCCATTTTGAAGAGCACCAATACTTGACTAGATTAATGACTTTGACCCGCTTCTTCCAGTTATTGTCCAACTGAGGACTGAAGAATGCCAGAAGCATGCACTGAAGATGCTTTATTTTGAAAATTTCTACAATGTAGGAAAGGAGAAAAAGGCAATAGCTATAGGAAATGGCCAGAGAAAAGTAAGTTTTCTGTTTAGGGTCAAGAACACTTGAGAGCAATGAAGGAAAAGGGGAAAAAGGAGACAGAGAGAGAGACAGAGAGAGAGAGAGAGAGAGAGAGAGAGAGAGAGAGAGAGAGAGAGAGACTGATGAAGTAAGGATTTTGGAGGAAGTAAGTGAGTAAGTGAGAATATGATCAAGGATAATTATGACATTAACCTCGGGGTGGGGGAAGAATTCTACATACCTTTAGAAATGAGTACCTTTCCTTTGCAAAAGGAAGAAAAGAAGGAACGAATGAATGAGAATAAAGTGAAAAGGGAAGTGAGAGCTATTAACAAATAGGGAAGAAAAGAAAGAGGTAAGGTAGTATGAAAGGAAGGAAAGAAAAATAGAAACAATATATATGGTCTACTCCTTGCCAAAGATATTCTGAGTTTATACTGAGAGATATTTGGAATTTCAGTGAGTCCATAATTTCTGAAGGTAATGGAGTAAAATGGAGATGAACATATGAGAAGAAGGGAAAATGTTTAAAATATCCCCTAAATCAGGACACCTAGGTGATGCAGTGAAGAGAGTACTGACCCCTGGAGTCAGGAGGACCTTAGTTCAAATCCAGCCTCAGACACTTAATGATTACCTAACTGTGTGACCTTGGGCAAGTCACTTAACACCATTGCCTTGCAAAAGCCAAAAAGAAAATAAGAATTGTCACCTAAATAAATAGCATTATGAAGTCAATCCAATATTAATAAAAGTACCAATGAACTTCAATGAGGGTCCAAATAGGGTACCCTAGCAAGACATTGCAATGATATTGTCCTTTTTGTTTTTACATCCTACCCCCACCCCCAATTCAGCAATGCTCAACAGCTTTACAAGAGAAAAGAAAACAAAATGTAGAGGTTGACTTATAGGTGAGATTTGTTAAGGCAGGAACCATGAGAGATTCTAAGATACCATGGAAAAACTGCATGTAATACATTAGATAGTATCAGGTGTAATAAAATTAGAACAGACAATATCTCAAAACATATTTGATCAGTCCTTACTAAGTGTTTAGTATTGTGCTAAGCACTGGTGATAAAAGAAACAAAGAACTTTATATTTTAATGGGAGAGATCACACATGCATGTATAAACGTATATATTTATATATGCATAAATATGTCTACATGCCTATTTGGTATATATATATATATATATATATATATATATGTATATATATATATATATATATATATATATATATATATATATATATATATACATGTGTGTGTGTTCATGCAGAAGCCTACAGAGTTGACAGAAGATAATCTTAGAGAAGAACCTAGTAGTAACCGGATAATCTGGGAAAAGACTTCTCTAGAAGTTGGTAGTTTGAACTAGATGGTCAAGGAATCCAAGGATTTTAAGACAGGAAGGTGAAAGGGGAGATTTCCAGATATGGAAGATAGCTGGTACAGGCATGAAGATGAGAGATGGAGCATCATGTGTGAAACCCAGCAGTAAGTCAAATATAGTTATACTACAGAGTTTGTGGGGAAAATTTCAATATAAGAAGTCTGGTAAGATTGTGACATTCAACATTATGAAGAGATTAAAATGTCAAAGAATTCAATCCTGGAGGCAATAGGGAGTCATTGGAGTTTACTCAGTAGGAGGATGTAATGATGAATGAATCAGAAAATCAATATTTTTGTCCCAGTTTTGCTACTTTGCTCTGTGACCTTGATCAAGAAACCTTCCTTCTTTTGGTCTCTGATTTCACCTCTATAAAATGAGAGGGTTGCATTAGATGGTCTCTAAGCTCTATTTCAACACTAATAGTCTGTGAGTCTACAAGGTCCATTCCAAGGGTTATTACTGAGTCGACAGGAAACTTACAGGAAAGACGTTCTTTGATGACTGTCCTGAGAATCCAAAGACATATAACATCAAATGCATCTGAAAAGTCTAAGTCACCTCTGCCCCTTTTGTTTTGAGCTGAGTGGTTTTGCTATTTCCTGGCTTTGGAACAAAGGCGCTGCGTAAGCACAAGGAAAGATAATAGTTATTATTATTTTTCAAGAGGTTCCATATCCTTGGCTACTGCTCTGCTCATCACCCTCGAACATGTTCTATCTTGTTCCGCATCATCCTTTCGTGAGGCTCCATTTATATTATCAAAAACACTTTGGTGCTTTCAGTGTCAGCAAATGGTAGTTTGTCTGCTGTATCTTTTTGAGCAATCACTAAAGCTGAGCTCAGTAACAGACCTTTCTTTGATGCCAGATCATCTGAAAAGAGGATGAAAAGCATCTGGAATGTTTTCCCCCTCAAGATCAATATCCCTTTAACCTTTCTTTGCTTCTCCTTGGGGAAATATCTCTCTCTTTTCTTCACTGGCAGATTTGTCCTCCCACTCCCTCCCTTCTTCTCTTACATTTCCACCCTGATTGGTTTATAACGATAGAATATATTAGAGCTAGAAGAGATCTTGGCATATGGAATTTTAGAATATAAGCATGAGGAAAACCAAATCTTGAGATTTCCATATAGCTCACCTAGTCCATTTACCTTATATAATTACTTATGAAATTGAAGTTCAAAGAAGTAAAATAACTTGTTTACTGTGAATGATTTGTGACCAAAAGTTAGATTTCTTGGTTCCCACTTAGTGCACTCTGCAGAAATCTATGCTTTTCTTGCATGGGAATAATTATAAGCAATGTATGAAGTTTGATGATTTTGATACCTCTTTCCATTATGAGGACCCAAGTTCCTAAGCATTCTCAATACTCCTCCCAAAGGTATGTCTAATGCTATCAGTTGCCCAGGAAAAATTTCTAGCTCCATGCCTTGAAAAATTATGCATTTTCTAACCTCAGAAAGCTTGAATCCCATTAGGAATGAAGTTAGGAATCAAAACCCTGCTTCTGACACTTGCTAACTGTGTGACATTTAGAAAGCTAATCAATCTTGTATTTCTTAGGAAACTTTCTAATATTCTCTATTAAGTCATATTCTGTATGTGAAACTCAGTCAGTGGAGGAGTTTCTCCCCTGTGATTTAATCACAAACGTTTTTGATCCTTTAATCCTTGTACAGGGGTATACTGAAACTGGTTTATGAGAACAGATTGTTAAATTTCAAGTGTGAGCATTTGTACTTTATAAATCATTAAACTACAAATCAGAGATTGATTTAAAATTTTGTACAGTCTACATTCAAGAAAATGATGGATGGAATTTTCACAATACAAGTTAAACTTGTGATATATATATATATATATATATATATATATATATATATATATATATATATATGGATATATGGATATATGTGTAAATGTATGTATATATATAAGCATATTAACAGATATATGCTTGTATATATACATATATATAGACAATTGTTAAACATTTGTCAGTGCATCCTTGTCTTTGTAATGCCTTCACAAGCTGTGAGAAATGACAGCATATATGGATATTAAAGTGTTATAGAAATGGGAGTTATCCTTATTTTCTTCATATTGTGAATATAATAAAAAGTATGAATGACAAATCTTTGGACTTTTAGTGCAATTGGAAAGGTATTATGTTCCAATATAGCAGGTCAGGTATATTTTCTGTTTCCTCTTGTGATTCTATATAACCTTCTAGAGTATTTCTCCCTCTAATGGTAGCTCCCTACCACATCCTAACCCTACTCTCAAAATTTCAATTTATTCATATAGTTGCAATACTGTATCAGAACTAGAAATCATCATAGAAGAGAGATGATAATGCCAATGAAAGGCTAATCAATTTATAACTGGTTGTATGCCTGAAATTATCTCCATTTTGTAAGGTTAGATAAACAGCCCAAGATCACATTTCTATTCAGATATAAGTAGTATTCTAACTTACACGTTGAAGAAACAGATAGATGGTGAATCAAAAAGCTGAATGTCATCTAGTCTAACAATGTGACATCTATCTTTAACTTTTTTGAATTCTCAAAGCCTTTTCTCTGCATGCATTAGAGGATAGTGAACATCCTGAAAAGGTAGGGACCTTATAGGAGCTTGACTAAATGTCTCACAGTCCTACACAAAAAGTATTCCAATGTGCTCCATCCATGTCTAGTCAAGAGCCAGGTGCTGCTGCAGATTAGACATTTCTGCAGATAAGGCCAGGCAACACAGTCTTCCCAGAAAAGGGAAATTAAAGGAAGATCAAAGATCAGAGAACAAACTCTATTTGCAAATCAATTGCTTCCAAAAATTTTTATTCTTTTCTAAAGATGTGAATCAAAAGTCCAGTATGTTTTTGCTCTGTGCTAGAGGCCACTTATTCAATTTGAATCCCAAGATTGGAATGATTTGTCTGGGCCTCCTATATCCTGTTATTTACATATGTCCAGTCCTAAAAATTGGGAAGATCAGTTTCTTCATCCTCTCTTTGATTGCATTTCTTGGGCATCTACTTTATAATATTAATAGTTAGTAACATGACTTTTTAATCCTGATTCTGTCAAAAATTTAAACCATTAATTTACATCTGCATTCATGTATGATTGTGCACAAATTTATTCTATCTGGGCATCATTTTATATATACATATATATATATATATGTGTGTATATATATATATATATACACACACACACACACACATATATATATATATATACATATATATATATATATATATATATATATATATATATATATAATGGACATAACATCTATAACTGATTTCCCGCTTCCACAGGGGCAATGTAAAAAATGAATCATACAATCTATTGTCAAATGAAATAGTGATACATAATACAGTAAAGAGCTAACTTCAGAATAGGGAAAATTTCTCTTCAAGTCTATCTCTAATATATACTGACAGTGTCCTTAAACAAGTCACTTAACCTTTGTGTCTCAAGCAACTCTCCTAGATTCGATATTTTCAGAGTGGTCACTGATCTGAATTGGTAAAAGTAATTTTTTCATAAGGAGTGAATTATGCCAACAAAATCATAGATGTTGGGACAGCTAGGTGGTGCAGTAGATAAAGCACCAGCCCTGGAGTCAGGAGTACCTGAGTTCAAATCCAGCCTCAAACACTTAATATTTACCTAGATGTGTGGCATTGGGAGAGCCGCTTATCCCCATTGCCTTGCAAAAACCTAAAAAAATCATAGATATCATTCAGAAACCATCTCCTTGTGGGAATTAATCCTTTTACACATAGGGTCCTGGGGCCATATTGTCTTGATTTATGGTAACATTCCTTTCATCAAGGCTCCAGGGACTACAGCTCTGGGGATTGGACCTTCCATTCTTTACTCCTACATGCCCACACTTTCCACTTCTGAAACTCTGGTTAAATTACCTGTGATTACTCCTCAAGAGGTAGGATTGAGCAATGGCTCCACTTAGAAGCCTTGTAATTTTTCTGGACAAAAGTGTCTTTTCCTCAGTCAACATTCTTCTTCCTGTGCTATGTTCCTCATTAAAATATAAAAAAGTTCAAGGAATCCTTTTGTTTTTGCTTTGATATGTGTATCCCCTGCACTTAGCAACATGCTTGATACATATTAAGAGATTGGCATGTACTTTTTTCAAGCATTCATTCCAATAGCACCTCTCCCACAATGCTGCATAATTGTATGTTTAATGGATAATTGCTCCTCTTTTCCCAAAGACTTATCTGATGCCCTGTACAAAGGGGTTATCTGATATGAGACCTGACAAATCAAAAGATTTCTAAGTTTTGAGTATAGTCCTACCATTCCCCCAAAACTGAAATTCCAACTAAAACATATTTATGAATTTAATATCTTCCAGTTAACTAGTTTTTCCTAGTATATATTTCTCTCTACAATTTTCTGTATCTATGCATGTAAATCTGAACTAGAGGAAGTCACAATACCAGTCTGCTCAAAAGCAAATGGAGTGTTTCATTTAGGCCTCTTTTACCAACTTTGTATTGCTTCTTAAAAACTCTTTCATCTTTTATCTTGTAAGAGAACATAAATGGAAATATTTAGGAGAAAAGTGTTCCAAGGTAGGATGTGACTGTATTAGACCTAAACTTGACTTAAGATTTGTTGTATATTTGTGCTGCAATCTTGAATAAGTAATTTCCTTTCTTTGAGTCTAAATTTTCCCCATCTATATTTCACCTGTCATCTTGGTCTTCACTTTTAATCTCTTCCAGACCAGGTTTATGAATTGAAGGCACATGATTATTAGGGTAGGGGACCAGGGATTGTATTTAGGTTTTCTTTAAAAGGGAATGAGGAATTCCCTCCAATCATTCAAATAAACATTTTTAAACACCTTTAACTTGCCAGTCATTGTGCTAAGTGCTGGGGATACAATTAATATAAAGACAGTCCCTGCCCTCAATGTGTTTATAATGTGAAGTGTGAATCAACAGAAAAGAGGAGGGGGACACCAAAGGTTACCTGGTCCTGGGGTATCTTATCCTTTGGGCTTGAAATCAGGTAGGAAGTAGTTTCAAAGTTGAGGGAACTGAAAATCCAGTTTCTCCCTTTTATAAAATGAATCTTTTGGAGGAGTATGTCCTTCAAACAGAGGGAGGCTCAAGGGAGTGATGTTAATCAAGGTTTACATTAGTAACATGGTGGTGAGTTTAGAAATGATAAGCTCATTCTGGAAGGGGTCAGTGGACTCATGCAGATATAATGAAGAATGCAAACCTCTAGAACAGCTACTCAATTAAAAGTAATCATTATCAGGATTTTATTAGGACTTATTTATTCCTCCACTAAAACAAATTTAAAGCCCAAAGGACTTGTAACCATTCATTGAGAGATACTTAAAACATGAAAATAACTCAAATGCCATATTATATTCTCCAGAGAAATAAAGGCTTCCAGGAGACCTGTGAAACAGTTATACAGGTATCTCACTTACATCTTGGGTCCTCCTTGACTAGTGCACTCGTAATTCATATAGTTAACCCAAATGATATCAAACTCAAATAGAATGGGAATCCCTTCAGAATGAATACTCTGTTGTATTGTGCTTTTTTATTTATTTTGTTAAATATTTTCCAATTATATTTTTTAATCTGCTTAGAGTCCCCTTAGAATTTTGCAGACACATAATGCCCAGGCAACCTTGACTTTTACAACTTTCCCCATGGTTGTTGTCCTCATCCTCTCTGAAGAGAGTGTAGCTTTAGCAAACACCTCCTTTTGAGCAATTAACACCCTAACCTCTCAGTAGCTCTGTACCTTTCAAAATCTTAAAATTTTATATATGCAGTTTATATACATATCTATGAAGTTTTATATATATATATATATATATATATATATATATATATATATTGATCACAAAAAATGAAACAATTTGTTCTCACATGAGCTATCATTCTAATGAAGAAGAGAGCAAATCCTTATGAAAGTACATATATATATATATATATATATATATCATAAATAACAAGTAAATACTTTCAAAGATGTTCAAATTAGCCCTCTAAAAGACAGTTTGGGAAAACTTCATGGTTAGTTGGGGACATAAAGAAAGGCTTTCTGGGGGTGGCCAGGTTGTGCAGTGGATAGAGCACTGGCTCTGGAGTCAAAAGTACCTGAGTTCAAATCCAACCTTAGACACTTAATAATTACCTAGCTATGTGGCCTTGGGCAAGCCACTTAATCCCATTGCCTTGGAAAAACTAAATAAAAAGGTTTTATGCAAAAGATATTGCTTGAGCTCCATTTTAGAGGAAGAGAGGTACTATGAATGAAATAGGCAAATAAAAGGTGCATTCTGGACCGGAGGGATGGTCAAAGAAACTACATGGTCTTGAAAGGTGGAGAATAATGTTTAAGGAATAGAAACCCAGTTTGCCTGGCTCACAGAGCACCAGAGGGAGAGTAATATATAATGAACTAGAGAGATAGGTGATTGTCAGGTTCTGTTGGACTTTAAAACCATACCAAAGAATTTATATTTTATCCTAGAGGCAATAAGAAACCAATGAAGTTGATTGAGTAAGGGAGTCACATGGTCAGATCTGCACATCCATCTCAGGATTAATATTTGATCACCAGTATTCAAGGAAAAAATAAACACAAAACATAAGAGGCGGCTAGGGATTTAAGAACTGGTTTAAGGCAAGTACATATACACACTTTGAAATGGGGTAGTTTTCATAGCTCAGCTGAGGAATATGGAGGGAGAAAGACCCTTCTTCACTTGAGTAAAATCAGAAAAAGAATGAATGGGGGGGGCGAGTTTGATATGTGCAAAATTTTGTGCTAGGTTTTAGGGATATATCCCTAAATACATCTAGCATCCCTAGAATTTGGATATAGCAAGCTCTTTCCCCCATCATAAAGTAACTTAAAGGGAAAAAATAACTCATATTCAGCTGCAATTTTGACTGAAAGGTCAAGTGGGACTTACAGTATAATAGCAAAGGAAATAAAACCATATATGTTTTTGACGTTGAATCATTTGACAATGCTAACGATTTTGGTGCCAAGTACTCCATTTTCTGGGTTTTCAATGACTATAGCTGCTGGACTAATAGGAGCTATAGCACCCTCTTAGAGAATCGTTGTCACATCGTGACAAAGGTGTTCCCTGGACTGTGGCTATGGGGAGAGGGAAAGAAGCAAGCCTTGAGGCCTAAGGAGCTTTATTATTCCCAGGCATCTTAGATTTATCTATCAATGCAGTGGATGCTATAAGCAGCCAGATGCATGTGTCCCAAATGAAACTCAGAAAAAAGGGTAAAAATAGAAGGTGTGAGAGAGAAGGTGTTTCTCCTTTTAAGTCTACAATAGTTTTCCTGTTAAGAGAAGATTAATTTTTAAACATATACTTCACAGGTCACATGCAAGCAATACTCTTTTTCCAGAGGTCAGAGTACACATACGATAGGAAATGAATCAAGTGGGAAGGTTTAGCCCATTACCCCACATACCTATCATGGAAACCAAGGAACTGGCTGGCAGTCAGGATGACTATTTCCTTTTTCAACAGGCTAGAGCATGACTCTGGACAGAGCAAATGTTCCATGGACTCACCTCTGTTACATGTAAATTGATTTGGTTCCTGTTCTAATATCCTGGTTATTGTTATATTCTGTTTTCTTGCAAACTAGTTCCATGGGAAGTTTTGAGGTAGCAAACACTTTTTATTACCACATTCTAAGTCACTACATCTTAAATTCTGATTCTTTTTAGTTCTCATATTTATATTATAAATTTTTGCCTGGATCACTTTGGACTTCATTTTTTTCTCTCTAGTTAACAAGTTATTTCAGGTCCTTTTCAATGAAAAAGATAAAGGACCCCTTGCTTTCCAAATCTGTCCTCTGAGTTTCACTTCCTACTTCCTTCCTTTCCCTCCAAATGAAGATCCAAATCCATGTTCCTTTGTCAGAAAAAAAAATGTCCCTTGGCTTCCTTGGTTCTCTGCCTGGAAAATGCTGAAAAAAAGAAATGGCAAACAGGAACTCATCTTCTCAGACCCACCTTGGGGTGCAGGTAAGCCAAGCTACTCTACATAAATCAGGACACTGGCAAAAGTTTCATTAGCTACGGCCCAGAGAGATGGCATAAGAAATGGATATGCCAAGCAATACAGATGATGCATCAGCAACAGCAGTTCATTTCACTGCCATTAATTATATAGGGAGACAGAAAGGGCCTTGAAAGGGAAATACCAAAATTTTATTGGGGAGCAGGGGGTTGTGATGTCCTCAATTTTATTAGGCAGAAACACATACATAAGTTATATATACATATATATATATATATATATATATATATATATATATATATTCACCCCTGAGTTTGAATTCAAACTCTGCTTTTCATAGTTATTTATATCTGAATAGATTTTTGAAGGTTATTGTTCTAAATTTATCATCCTATAACAGAACTTTTATAGGGGAATAGGGTAGGTAGGACCTTAAATACACATTTTAGATAATTCCATATTCTGGAATTACATCTGTCTCTTTCTATACTATAGAACTCCCTTTATGTCTAATTTTTGTTGTTAATTTATTTCAATCATGTCCAGCTCTTCATAAGCCACTTGATGTTTTTTAGCATTTTCTTTGCCCACTCATTTTTAAGATGAGGAAATTGAGGCAAATAGATTAAATGACATGCCTAGGGACCCATACCTAGTAAGTATCTAAGTTAGCATCTGAACACAGATCTTTATTATTCCAGGCCATTGTGCCACCTGTTGCCCTCATGTCAATAATGTATTAATAATATGTAATAATATGAATATAAATGACATTTATATTTTGCCTTAAATTTTACATTATTTAATTTAATTATTAAAATAGCCTTATGTGGTAGATGCTTTAGTTATCACCATTTTTTAGATGAGGAAACCAAGACTAACAGATTAAGTGGCTCATTCCAGTTCACATATACAGTAAATATCTAAAACAGCATTTGAATAAAGGTGTTTCTGACTCTGTTTAGCACTATCAACTCACTTATCCAGCTGCTTCTAAGTTCTTTTTCAAGGCTAATAGCCTTGATCTAAAAATCACAATCAGTTTATCTAGTCTTAGTTGATCATATTTTAATCATCTCCAAACCTAGCTAGTCTGTATTTACAGGTGCCCTAGGAAAGGGAGCTTCCTATGCACAGTTTGACAGCCTAACATTTCCTTTTTGGTTTATTTTCCTTTCTTCCTCCATGGAAGGAGAAAAAAAGTTGGGGGTGGGGGATCTGCTTTACATAAGGAAGACATATGGAATAACTTTGGCACAGAACAATCTGGTTGGCGAGCATTGGACTGACTTTTCTCACCCTCCCCTGATGCCATCTGCCTCTAGGAGGCACAGGCCCCTCATCTGTCAATTGGACTGTAAACACACCATTATTGAGATTTGCCCAATATATTCACAATCATGGATTGAGATTTGGAAAAAGAGATGAGTAAGAGAAGTTGGGGTCAAAGGGTCTCAGAGAATAAGAGGAAGACTTTTGATCATCTATAAATTATAGGATAAATATATTTTAGATATGCAAGAGAACTCATACATCATCTAATCCAATCTCCTAATTTTTACATAAAGATACAGAAAGTTATAAAGAAGGAAAAGTACTTCCAGTCTTGGAATGAAAGGAACTGGATCCTAATTCAGGCATCTTTAGGGGTCTTCTTACCTCTTTGTAAGCAATATGGCTTATAAATATACATGTAAAATAGGACTGCAAGGTAAAGAACTAAAAATTAGGATACTGCTAAGCATACAATGACATGTATTAGAATAGGCACTATAGGACCCAGATTCAAATTCCAGTTCTACAATTTACTGATTATGGTGACCTCAAGCAAGTTATTTCCTGTTTTTCTATAAAATGAGGTGGGGAGGAGGAATGGTTCATACCTTTCTCCATATGAATTTATGATTCTGTTTTCTTTCCTTGATATACCCTAGGGCTGACAAGGATAAGAATTAAGTCTAACTACATTCTCAGATAATTACAGAAGTATAGAAAGGGGGGTGTCAGAAAATGAGGTAATTTTATTACAACTCTAATTTTTCCATATCTCTCATTTGGAACTAATGCCTTCCCCCTGTATCTTTTTTTAGTTTTGTTTTTCATTTTTATTGATATTTTATTTTTCAAAATACATGTTATGAAAGTTTTGCAACATTCATCTATATGCATACACACAAACACACACACATATATTTAAGTTACAAAATTTCTTTACCCTCTCTTCCCACTTCCCTCCTCTAAGTAGCAAATAGTCTGTTAAATATTTTAAATTCACATGTCTTAAGCATGTTTACAGATTAGTCATTTTCCTGACTTTGAATCCTAGTTCTTCTTCTTTTTATCAGAATGATTTTGAAATCTCTTCATGTTTCAGAAGCTCAGAAGTTGGATTTACTGTGCTCTTCCTATTCAGAATTGCTGACTCTGGTCCTTTGTGCTACTGTCCTAACTACAGGACAACATCCAATGTTCTCAGCATAGTGACCCTCAAAAGCTAAAATGTAGCCTGGCTTTCCTATCCACTCGAACATTTTGGACTCATTCTTGTAAGAAGCTTACCCTGAGCTGAAAAGCTTTTGTCAACAAATAAGCATAAAGGTTCCTATTTTTTACCAAATTAGAAAGGTAGTGAACAATGGACAAGGTATGTCTATCATCAGGAGAGCAGCTTGGTTTCCATTGTAGAAGTTTGTTGCCAGTTTGGCTAGTGTTAGGGCAATACCTTTCTTTCTTTGTCCAGATACAACAATGGACAAAAACTGTCTACTATAGGATGCAAGATCATTGTGTGACCTTGGCAAGTCGCTTAAACCTTTGCCACAGTTTCTTTATCTGCAAAATGTACTGGAGAAGAAATGGCAAATCACTTTAGTATCTTTATCAAGAAAACCCAAAAAAGAGGTCAGGAAGGTTTCATTCATATCACATAATTGGACAATTCTAAAATGACTAAAATGAAATGACAAACCACTCCAGTATCTTTAGCAAAAAATATTTCAAAAGATGTCATGAAAGTTGCAGTCATGTCACTGAGTTGCCACAAAAGTCATGTCAGACATAAGTAAAATGACAAAGCCACAACAAAAACCATTACCCAAGCAATTAATAAAAATTAGGAAAAAAAAATTACTAAGAAGTTAGCAGTATCTATTGACCCACTTTCCTAATTTCTTTCCACTTTAACACTTTCCTTAGAATATCCTCTACGTGCATCTAAGAGATCCAATGCTAAAGGAATGGAAATAGCCTTCTCTATAGCCTCATATTTCAATGAGAGGTATGTTTTTATTATTAACTTATTACTTTAAAAATGTATTTCAGATATCTTCAAAATGGTAATTTCTATGCATATATTAAGATGATGTAAAATTCCTTGACATGCGTATTCACTTGAATAACTTTGTTTAATAATTTGCATCTTATCAAAATCAAGAAAGGAATATAAACATGGAGACATGCCAATCAATAGCCCTCCTGTTTCCTAGTTACTCACAAAAAAATTAAAAATCTTTGTATGGAGTCTCCATTCTGGACAACAATATGGTTTTATGCCAAAGGATCATAAATCCAGGTGTATAAACCCTTAGAACCAGAAATACCACTATAAGATCTGTACCCCCAAAGAAATCAAAGCAAAGGAAAAAGGTTTGAAATATACCAAAAATGGTTATTACAAAAAATATGCTTTTGGTGGCAAAGGATTGAAAATCAAAGGGATAAGCATCAATTGAAGAACGACTGAGTAAATGATTAAGATGGAATATAATTAATGTGGTATAAGACATCATGAGCAGGATGGTTTTAGAAAAAATAAAGAAAAGCATATGAACTGATAAAGAGTGAAGTGAGTAAAATCAGGAGAACACTATACCCATTAATTGCATTATTGTAATGATGATCGATTGTGAAAAATTTGGCTACTCCGATCAAGATAACATTTCAAAACAATTTCAAAGAACCCAGCATGACAAAATGCTATCCACATCCAAAAAGATAACTGATATATTCTGAAGGCAGATTGAATCATACATTTTAATATTTTTTCTTTTTCTTTTTTTGTCTGTTGTCCTGTGCCATATGACTAATATTGAAATAGGTTTTACATGAGTTCATATGTATGATCAAGATAAAATTGTTTGCCTTCTAAAGAAGGGAGAGAATTTGACACTCATTTTTAAAAAATTAATGTTAAATTTTTTATATGCAGTTGAAAAATATTTAACAAATAAATAATATATCAAGACACATTTTAAAAATTCCTTCAGGCAAATCTTTAGCATATAAAATAGATCTTCTCTGGACAAAGAATCACCAATATTTTTATGGAATGCTTATAGTTCCTCTTGAACATAGCGATTCTTGTTCATATTTGCCATAGGGAATGAAGTATTCTTTTAATTCTTCACTCATACGCCTCCTCCCTCATGAGTCCTTTCCATCATTTATGGGTAGTCTACTTCCTTAATATTCCTTATGCTATATTTAGAATGATGTGATCAAAGATGCAGAATTGTAAGGGACCTCAAACTTCACCTAATTCCTTTATGTTGCAAATGAAGAAATTGAGACCCAGACAGGTTAATTGAACTGCCTAAGTGCCACAGTCAGCAAATAGTAGAACTGAAACATTTGAATTAAAATCCAACTCTCTTTATTTTTATAGAAATTTAACTCTCTCTGGCCCACCCCACCCACAACTTTCAGTAAAATGCAAGTTCCTTAGAGACAAAACTATTTCATTTTTCTTGTTGTATCTCCAGATTCTTACACATGATGCTACATATAGTAAATATTTAGTAAATTTCATCAAACTGAACTGAATAAAAAAGTACACTTGGACCTGTTGTTGATCTTTCAGTTTTTTAAAGAGGTGATGTTATAACTTGTATGTGAATTGGATTTAAATGAGGAAGAGTTTCACAAAGTTGTCAGTCCAGTGATAAGATACTTAGGATGACTGGTGATCGTCCAGGATGTAGTAGATAACTGAGGTTTCTTTGACGTCTGATTAACCTTTAAGCATTCCATAGATGATTCACAGCCTTCATGACCATTGGAACAAATTGTTCTTACCCATCCATTCTGCCAAGGGGAAGCTTCACATGCTTGAGGAAGTCATCCCATGACTCACTGACAAGTATATAAGCTATGATTATTGTGGTAGTGTTACACTTAGGATCAGGAAGCTTTGAGGTCATTCCATTTACCTATGTTCAAACCCTTGGAGGTATCTTCCACTCTTTTCTCTTGTCTCGCTCTCTCTCCAATTAGTTGTAATATCATCAATTCTACCCCTCTAAAATCTCTCAAATCTCTCCTTTTCTCTTAGTGACAACCACTTTAGTTCAAGTTCTCATTCCTTTCATTTAGATAATTATAATAGTCTTCTGTTAAACAAGTTCCTAAAATCTAGTCTCTTCAATTTCTTCTTTGGGAAACTATGTTCAAATATAGTTGTCTGAAGAAGTTCATCAGATTGTATATCAATTCTGGATAATGAATGACGCTGTCTTCCCAAGTTGCCAATGGAGTGAAGCAAATGCTGTATTCTTGCTCCCATGCTTTTTAGTATGATGCTTTCAGCAATGTTGGCATAGGCGTTTAATGAGGAAGAAAATGGCATCAAAGTCGGCCACTAGAGTAGTGGCCACTACAAGACAAGACTAAAGTGGAGAGAGAGTGGGTGTGTAAATTTTTTTGTTTTCAGATGATTTTGTATTCAATGCAGTCTCTGATCAGAAATGCAACAAGGTATAGAATGATTCCCTATTGCTTCTTCTAATTTTGGTCAATTAAAATCAAGAAAATAGAAGTTCTCCACAGCCAGCACCACACCATTTATATGTGGATCCATCAGTTAAAGTAAATGGAGACATTTTTTTAATACTGTGGATAAATTCAATTTCCTTGGCATATATTTTCCAGGGATATACATGAATGATAAGATTAATGCACATATTAACAGAGCTAACTCAGTGTTTGGAAAGATTCAAAATAAAGTGTGGGAGAAAAGAGGTATTGGACTGCCCACCAAACTGAGGGTCTACAGAGTCACTGTGCTTACTTGTGAAACCTAGACAGTTATAACAGAACTATTACAGGAAACCAAATCACTTCCTTTTGAATTGTATTAGTAAAATTCTGAAGGTTACCTAGCAAGATAAGGTACCAAGATAACTAAAATGAGGTCCTTTTTCAAGCAGCATTGACAAGGACTCAAACAACTGCAGAGAGTGCAACTCCAATTGGTTAACTACATTTAAATGCCAAAATAATACACTTGCCAAAATGACTATTTTATGGAGAACTTTCACAAAGCAAGTGTTGACAGGAAGGTCAGAAGAGTAGATGAAAGGGCATTCTCAAGGTCTCCCTGAAGAATTTAGGAATTAATTGCATGATATTAGGAACACTGGCAAAGGATTGCCCAGAATGGTGGGCCCACATCAAAGAAGGTGTTGCATTCTATGAGTGAAGCAGAATGACACTAGCTAAAAGAAATGTGAAATGTGCAAATTTGAAAACATCTCCACTCCAAATTTATGTGGATTATCTGTGCCCAATCTGTGGTAAAAGCTTCCAAGTTCATATTGGTCTGATCAGTCACAGTTGGATACACTATACTTTGATTCCAATAAAGTGATACCATTTTGGTTCTCTTGACCAATCCCCCCATATCCATATGGCTATTACATTGATATAATCAAGCCATAGGTTTGACATATCACTCTCATGCTCAAAAGGTTCCAGTATTTCCCACTTTACATGAGCAGAAAATACTAATTTCTCAACTTGGAAATTGAAATCCTTTGCAATGATTCCAATCTATCTTTGAAGGTTTATTTCATGGTATTCTCAATCTTATTAAGGCTTTGTTCTTACTCCCATGCTTTTTAGCATGATGCTTCCTTCTATGTTGGCATAGGCCTTTAATGAGGATGAAAATGACATCAGCATCACCCACTAGAATAGTGGCCACTACACGACAAGACTGAAGTGGAGGGAGAGTGGGTGTATAATTTTTTTTTGTTTGTTTGCAGATGATTTTGTATTAAATACAGGCTCTGATCAGAAATGCAACAAAGTATAGAATGATTGTCTATTGCTTCTTCTAATTTTTCCTCTAATAATTCTTATATTTTCTTCTCCAGCAATTTTGGTGTATATGCTGTCATATGTGCCTGATATTCACTTCCTTGCCTTTGATCTTTTTCAGTTACTGACACTCCCCATGCATTCTTGTAATGCACACCTTTCTTTAAAGAGTTTCTATTATAGAACTCCTAGCAACCTTAAAGACTATCTCCATCCCTAAATTACCACATCCTGTGGGACCCCATTCTATGCTTCTACTTGCTAGTATCAGTTTATTTGATTGGCTGCCTCTGAAGATTATTTTGTATATAGTTGTATTTACTTTTCTGTGATTTAAAAAATAAAATGTAAGGGTATGTTGTCTTTGCAGCCACAGAATGTAGCCCAGTTTCTGGTTTATTGTTGGTACTCATTTACTACATGGTGAATGAATGAAAACATTATAAAATATTTTCACACAGACTCTACATTCATTTTTCTCATAGTTGCCAAATTTTTCCCAGATTACAAAACATTGACCATCAAAGATCTTTGTATCTTTTAGCAGTAATAAGAAAACAGAGAATAAGTCCTATGGTCCTCCTTCTCTCTATGTCTGATGTTCTTTCCTTGTCTGCTTCTTTCCCAGCTCCTTGTCCAAATCCCTTGAGCTACAGTGAATTTAAGTCTGCAGAAGATAAAATATGGTGAAGTGTTTTTTAATTATTCATTAAGGAAAAAATTAAATTAGTTTGATCTTGGAAAATATATATATATATATATATATATATATATATATATATATATATAAAATGAATTTTAGGGTCTTTTTCAACTCTAAGATTATAGAATTCTATGATAGTGTTCAGGAGAAAAAAAATTTTTAACTAGTGATGAGAATTAGGACTTTGGTGATGGAATGTAATGCATTCAAGGGTCCTGACCACCCCTGCCCTTCACCCCAGACTTCAATTTCTCCATATGTATGTAAGGGAGAAATGTGTAGGTTGGTTAAATTACTGATCTCACCCAGCATGAAGCATCATTACCTTTCTAGATGTAAAGTTTAGCAAGATCCTCTGAGATGAGGCACCAGACAAGAAGTAAGACTTTCACACCTGCTGCACATTAGAAAAGTCACATATAGAAATTGTATGTCTCCTGAGGGCAAAGGACTGATAGGCTGAGTGGGAAGTTGAGAGATGAATCCAACCCACATTGATGCTAAGGTTTAGAGAAGGACTCAAGCTGCTAGGTTGATTCTTCAAGCTTCCTGGAGCTGCCAAACTTATTGAGTCTGAAAAGTCTCCTAGGGACAGGATTTTTTAAAGAAAAGAATTGGCCTACAGAAATAGTGGACATACCTTCTAGTGTGGTGGAAATGAATCTTTCAGCAATATGACAGCAGTTGAGAGAGAGAGAGAGAGAGAGAGAGAGAGAGAGAGAGAGAGAGAGAGAAGGAAGGGATGATGATGCTGGTGACTATATAGAACTTCCTTTGAAGATCTAGACAAAGATTTGCTTCAATTTTCAAGTCACTATTTTGTGGTCTTTTTCACCTCACATCTAAATAATAACCAGTCATGAGCATCTTTTTTTCAGAAGTTAAGACATTTAAGTCATTTTCTTGCAGACCAGTGCAATATAATAAAAATAGGACTGAGAGGGAGTCAGGAGACCGGTGTTAAAGTCTTAGCATTACTTCTTACATGGCAATACAAGACTGGACATAAACAGTTCATTTAATGTCTTTGAAGCTCAGTTTCCTCATTTGTAAAGTAGAGATAATAGCATCTACACTGTCTATTTCACAGGATTGTCATGAAATATGGGCTAAAAATAGGAATCAAAATATCTGTCTATTATTAGTATAATCTTCCTCCCCCCACCATGCATGCAAAGTCACACATATCATTCCCATGAAATAGGCACTAGTAATCCATATATTGCTTTTGTTGTTTATTTCTCCTTTCTTTTCTTCTTTCCGCTTCTCCCCTTCCCCCCTCTTTTTCTCCCTCTTTCTGTATCTCCCATATCCATACACAGACACATGTAATTAGTTACACATCCTACAGACACACACACAAAATATATATAGATATATTTATTTATTTCTGTACATTTGCATCACATTATATATCATAAATATATTTTAATGAACATATATAATATATTCTTTAATGAAAATCATATATATCTATACATTATTATGTGTGTGTCTTTGCATATTTAAACACATAAATACTAGTTCTATTCCAGTTATACATACTCAGGGACACATACATATGTACACGTGCACAGAAAATAATGGTGAGTGTATGCATTTAGAGTCAGAAAACCTGAATCTATTATATACAATTTACTATTAATATGACTTTATTCAAGTTACTTCCCATCTCTAGGTATCAATTACCTTGAGACCTCTAGAATGAAGTATTTGGATTATATAATATCTATGGTGATTTCAAACTCTAATCTTGTATTAATACTATGAAAAAGATAAACTCTTAGAGACAAACACATGCATATACACATTAATCATATGAACTTGGTCATGAACACAAATACTCTAATTTTGGAGTTGGTTAATTAAGCATCAAATTATTAAAATTCATGATATTGGACTCAAGTCATGGAACATAAAAAGAATTCACTAGTCCTTATGGGTAAATTTACCTGTCCAAGAAACTGCCTTTATAAAAATTTTATTGAAATAATACTTAATGTTATCTTCCAATTAAAAAGAGGGGTGGTGCTGTGTCTGATAAATCACAAGGGCAAAATCTTCATCAAGAAATTCTGTGCACATGCATGTTTGTGTGTTTTTGCTTGCTCAGCAGTACTCCTGCCATGTTTCTGAAAGGCCTTAATTTCATGTTAGAAAAAAAAAATTAGAAAGAGTTCTTGGACTGGACCACACTAAATGATCTTCAAATGATTACCAAACAAGACTATGATCAAAGTCTTAAAATATCCCCATGTGAATATCTACAGGGCAGGAATAGAGATGATAGCATATCTTCCCAACAAGGGAAATACTACAAAGTCCAAAAAAGAGACCTAGAAATAAGTCTTTAGGATAATGGACAATTGAACTTGTTCAACTTTCATGCTTATAGAAATGGCACCACAGATCAATGTTTATCTATCTATCCAGGTCATAGAAATGTGCCCCCTGAAAACTGAACTGGTGACTACATGCAGTCATATTACATCATTCTTTTTAAAATTTGGTTTAGATTTTTTTTTCAAAGCAATGGGGTTAAATGGCTTGCCCAAGGCCACATGGCTAGGCAATTATTAAGTTTCTGAGTTTGGATTTGAACCCAGGTACGCCTGACTCCAAGGCTGGTGCTCTATTCACTGTGCCACCTAGCCACCCCATATTACACATATTACATCATTCTTAAGCTCGTATGTGCTCCCATTAGATTGTGGAAATCATATTCTTACAAGTATCTTTTGTACAAAAGTGGAATCAAGTGTAGATAAGGGAGTTGTTATTTCCTTACTAAGTGAAGCAAAGTATTTTGCTTCTAAGCAAATTTCAAGGTCTGGAAGACTCATCATTGTGTATATGTTGACAGAGTTAGACATGGTGCTTATCCAGCACCCAAGTTCTATGAACTAAATGTTCATCATGCTCAAACACTGTCTTAATCATTATTTGAGTTATATATGTACATATATATATATATACATATATATGTAAATCAACATATATACATATACATTTATACATGCATATTTATGTACATGTGGGTCATTGGTGTGTATATATGTATTCTAGGCTCTTTTGAATGATCCATCAACTGGCACATGTAGTCTTTTATAGAAATACTTAAGGCCTGCATTTCTATACTTGTTTTCAACTTATTTAAATGGCATTTATGTTATTTGTTCTTTTTTTTGTTCTTTTCAGAAATTTTGACCTCAGAGGGATATGAGATGAAAAGAGGAGACAAAGTTGCTTTTCATTAGTATCTTTATTTATTTAATTTTTTGTTGAAATATAAGGCAAAGTTTCGTCTCAGAGGTAATTGGAGAAACTGTCATGGGAGCCTGGAAGAAAGAAAATAAGGTTTTGAACAATTGTCATCTATCATGAATGGAACTAGGAAAAAACAGTAGTGTTGCTTTCCTTTTATAGCAACCTTGTAGAGATTAAGAAACACAATTTTATAGTGGATGCAGCATGACTTCCTGAATTCATCTAGATCTACACACTAAGATATAGGTAAGAACAAAAGAGACAGATAAAAAAAAGTAATACAAGGTTGAGGTAGAGCAAGTCACATTAGGGAAAGAAGGAAATAATAGATTCGAGAGTATAGAATTCTGTAAAATTGAATTGAATAGAGAAACCTTTCCGCTTGACCTTGTTTGCGTATACACAGTTATTTACATGTTGTTTTCCCCATTAAACAGTGAGTTCCTTGAAAGCAAAGACAGCTTTTGTCTTTTTTTTATCATCAACACTTGGCATATTGATTGAACTGATTCACCAAGGTGTTAAGATTGGGAAGGGAAAAACATTGTGCTTGAGCAGAGTGTTGAGTTAGGCCAGTGCTAAGGGAAAAGAGGATTATTATTAATCACAGTGAGGATGAGGCATAAATCGATGAGAAGAATAGATAGGGATGCAAAAAATATGCAAGAAGGAAACTCTGAGTTCTTGAATACAAGAGTGTAACATATCTTGGTAATGAAAAGTTTAATGGTATGACATCTCTCTGTGCATAGTTAAGATGTGAAATAGTAGTGAATGAGTAGTTCATAGTAGCTGCATATAAGGAAGTAGAAAATTAAGGTATTTCATTGTTCAGTCATTTCAGTAATGTCCAACTCTTTGTGAACTCATTTGAAGTTTTTTCCTGGAAAATATCCTGGAGTACCATGCCTCTTCCTTCTTTAACTCATTTTACAAATGAAGACAGTGAGGTAAACAAAGGGTTAAATAACTTGCCCAGGATCACAGTTACATTTTGGGAGTTGTATTTGAGCTCAGGTCTTCCTTATTCCAGACTAAGTATTCTACCCTCTGTTTAACCAGGTTGCCCAAAGACTTATATAAAGTTAAATTTAAAATATTTGAACCATTTTCATTTTTTGCTTTTTCTGTTTTGTTTTGGAGACGAATAAGACTAAATTCATTGAAGAGAATGCCCTCTGGCAGTTAGATAATTTAATAACTGGGTTCCTATATTACTCCCCTCCATGCTCTACAATTCAGTCATATTGAACATTTTGTCCTTCACATATGCAATTCTGTCTCCCATCTTCATTCCTCTGCTTTGGCTATCCCTCTGTACCGAGAATGTTCTCCTTCCTCATCTATTAGAACTCAGATCTCCTTTCATATTTAAATCAAATACCATCTTCTGCAGGAGGCCTCTTCTAGTAGTTTCCATAACTGCTAGTTCATCCTTTAAGTCTGTCTTCCACAGATCTTATTTGTCTTCGAAATTGTTAATATGACCTTGACAAATACCAAAAAATATATATTCATATACAAAGAATAGAAATCCTTATTACTCTCTATATTATCCTGTATATAATGTTTTATCAATATGCTGTCTAAAACATTAGAATATAAACAATTTGAGGGCAGTATCTATTATTTGCTTTTAATTTATATTCTCTAAATTTAGCACAATATTTGTTATATGATTAATGCTTAATAAGTGATTGTTGCTTGGTTATTATCCACTTTTTATAGAGGCAGAAACATAGATCCAGAGTTGTTCCATGACAGTCTGAGACAACATTACCTAGTCTCTTTATTCACTTTGAAACCATTTTTCTTTCCATTAAACCAAATTTTTTTCACCTTAGATATTTTGAACCCTTTTCCTTTCCTCAACCTATATAATATGCAGACACTAAATATAAACCACAGTAGGTGATTGAATTTTTGTGATAAACAGGAAAGAGTTCTGGCCATGACTCTAACTCTGTGACCTTGAGCAAAGAATTTTCCTTCTCTGAACTTCATTTTCCTCAAACTTCAAAGTGAGAGGATTATACCCTGTGTACTAGTTCTGTATCTTGGATTATAATAGCCTCTTCATTGAAAATACACCTTATGTCATGAAGGGACTATCAGTCAATAAGTCACAGGGATGCATTAACACAGACAGAGGAAAGGGTCATCAAGCATTCTCAGAATCAGATGGATTTCCAGGCCTGCTGATTATGACAGGATTGAAAGGAAAACTGGAAAGGACAAGGAAGAAAAGGGAAATCAGAGGGAGACACGTGTTTCTAGTGGCCTCTTTGCCAAGTTCATCCCCATTCTAATAGTCTCTTCAGTTCTTCCAGCCAAATCCTCTAGTGTTAGCCATTGGCAGTCTCATATTCTTCTTAATCTGGACACACACCTCAGACATAAATCACTGTCATCTTGGATAAATGCCGGCCTGTAAGTGCTGTAAGTACTAATGACAGCATCCATCACCAGGTGAACCACTCCATATTGAGACAGCCAACACCATGCTCCCTACCATATGGACAGAATTCATTTTGCTGTGTCCCATATCCTCATCTACACTACCTTTTTTCTCTCTCCTCCCTGTTTTCCAATCTTGCAGTGGAGGAACAGCTGGTATGGTAGAAAGAGCCAAGAATCAGGGGGCCCACGTTCTAGTCTCTGAATTCTCATAAAATGGCTGTGTGACATTTAGGTAAATGGTTTCCTTCCTCTGTAAAACATAAGTGGGGAATTAAATGATTTCCAAGGTTATTTTATGTTCTTCCAGAGTCACCCTCTCTAAAAGCCAAGGAGGTACCAAATTAGAAGTAAAAGATACAGTATCTTAATGGATCTGCATAAGAATAATGTCTAGCACTGTTTTTGCCCTTTAGATTGTAAATTCTTTAAGGGCAAATATTATTGTTCTTTGTCCTTCAAATTCAAAGAGGTTCACTGTCACCATGAGTGATGCCCTAAATCCTTTGTAAATTGGATTCATTTGAGGTAGAGTTGTACAAAGTATCAGCCTCTCTCTCTTTCAGTCCTTGAAGACCAGTGACCTGAAAAAAGTCAATACAACAGAATGCAGTAGGTTGGATTACCTTGATGGTTTTAAACTCTAAACATTCCACAAGACTTGCTTCAGCTGCTTTCATGGCTGTTGTAATAAATTATTTTCATCTATCCATTCAGTCACTGGAAGTCTTCACATGCTTGGGGTAGACACCTCCATGTCTCACCAAAAGTTTGAGGTTTGTTGGTTACACTCAACCTAATTAAACTGTCTAATGAGATGGTTGACTCCAGTGGGGTCACCAGAGTCTACAATTTCTTGTAATCACATATGAGTTGATGGTAAATCAAGTAAATTCCAAAGGCAGATTAACAACCCTAGAAAGGGCTCAGCAAGCCTTTGCTCAAGTGTGGCTAGGCCTCCTTCAACATCCTTTATGTCCCTCTCTTTTGTTTTTTTTCCCCAATGCTTAGCATAATAAGGTGCATACTTGATGCTAAATAAATGTCTATTGTATTGGAATGAATCTGCTTTCATTATGAGAGGAAATGTGCTCAGGATTTAGTATATGACTATAGCCCCTTCCCTTAAGGAGTAGGGAATGGATTTCCCTAATTTGGGAAATTATAGTCACATGGGAATAGTAACCAGGAAACGCAATTTTGCTTTGGGAAACCACAGAGATGACTTTGAATTTTGATTATATTGTGTATTTACTTATTTGTGTATGTGGAATTTCCTCTGATTGAATGTAAACTCCTTGAGGCCACAGATTATTTTGTTTCTCTCTTTGTATCTATTGCTTTTTGTTCATGGCTTTTCACATTATTTTGTTCATTTCTTTTTCAGTCATGTCCAACTCTTTGTAAACCTATCTGGATTTTTCTTGGCAAAGGTACCAGAGTGGTTTGCAATTTCCTTCTCTAGTTCATTTGAGGAAACTGAGGCAAACAAGGATAACTGACTTGCCAAGGGTCATACAACTAGTAAGTGTCAGAGACGGGATTTGAATTCATGAAGATGAATGTTTATGATTTCAGACCTGGCACTTTATTCGTTGTGCCCCTTGGTTGCCCTTGCCTTCTACCTAGTAAGTTCTTAAAGATGTTACCTGAATGAATAATTTCCATTTGAGAGGCAGGAAATAAATACAAGAGAAGGCTAGTGATTTGGAATCAAAGATTTATGACAGAAGGGATCTATACATTATCTTGTCCAGTCTATTGATTTTTCATATGGGGAAACCACAAATCAAAGAGGTTAAAGGATTCACAAAGGCTTATCTAGGTGGCAAATGGAAGTACTAGTAATCAACACAAGTCCATCTTATTTCAAACCCAAAACTTTCTTCACTTTACCAAACTTTCTTCTAAAGGACTCCAGCAAGTTAGTACCTGAGATGGGATTAGATTTCAGTCTTCAAATTCTTATTCTAGGCCTCTTATGGGGAGAAGGAGTTGGTAGGAAACTAACTTGAATAGATAATGTGGACAGAGTGGAAACATCCTAGATTGTGAGTTGAATGACCTAATATCTCTTCTTATTCTGTCTCTAACTCTTTATATGACTTTTGGCAAGTGATTTTACTTCTTTAGGCCTCAGTGTTCTCATTTCTGAATTGAAGGGTTTGCACTAGATAATGCAAGTTCCCTTCCAATTGTCACATTTCTTTTTCCTGACTAACAATCTATGCTCTAAGGTTCTTTCTAAATTTAGTATTCTATATATTTTTCCATTGCATGTGCTAAGATTCCTTCTATCCTTAATATTCTATGACTCTAGAGTGCTTTAGGCAGTTGTAGGACTGAGTCAGCAGTTAACTGGATGCTGATGGGGCAGGGTAGGAAGATTTGGCTGCAGAAAAGAAGGCTGTATGGGGAGGTAAGGGTTCCCAGTAACCTGGCAAAGAGCAGAGCTGTGAGTCTTTTTTTTTCACTAGCAGCAAATTCACTTGCAAATGAAAATAAATAAAAGTTTATTGAAATATGAAATTGCAAATGGAAATGGCTGGTTTGGGCCCTTTGCAGCAATTATGCAAAAGCATTTGTTGTCTTGTTTTTATATGCAAGTAAAAAGATACTTTATTTTTGCAATTTATTTACTCAGGGAAGCTCAGCCAGGCTTCTTGCTTTACACATACCTCTTGGCAGCCTTCTCCATCCAATTTTCCATGTAACCCTGGGGCCAAAAGGGCTCCATTACTCACCTAATGTCACCCAGAAAAATGCTTAGATATCTATTGCTAAAATCACAATCCTAACTTTCCCAAGAGGACTCTAATGACAAGGCGCTACTCTCAGAACAATTTTCAGTTCAATTATTTATGATCCTATGGTGGTGAATGTAGGCAATACAACATCCATGCTCCTTTGCTTCTACAACTTGTATGAAAAACCTGGTGCCTAAAAAGAGAAACTTGTTGGATGTCAGAGCAGAAAGAGACCTCAGAATAGAAAATCATATATATATATATATATATATATATATGTGTGTGTGTGTGTGTGTGTGTGTGTGTGTGTGTGTGTGTGTGTGTATGTATATATATATATATATATATATATATATATATATATATATATATATATATTTTGAATGTATATATAAGGAAATTTAGAAATCACCTATTCTAATGTCTTCATTTTCCAAATGTAGAAACTGAGGCTTGAGGAAGAAAAGACACACTCTAAAACACCAAGATTTATGTAGCATAACAATCTTACAATTTACTCTGCTCCAGATCACTATTCAACACACACACACACACACACACACACACAGACACAGACACTTCTTTCCACTGAGAACAGCTCTTCTTCTAAGTGATTCAGCTAGTTCTCTCTTCCCAGCCCACACATATGTTTGAGCAAATAAAACCATCTTTGGCACTTTGACCTGGGGCTAAGCTGAAGCTAAGTGGATGAAAATTCACTTCAACTCAGTGTTTTTAGTTATTTCAGGATCATCCTTCAGGAATTCACCAGCATGCCAGTGCCTACCCAGTTCATTGGTTCTCCTGTCTCATGGACATCCACCTCCCCTTGCTTTCTATGTCAAAATACCTGGGACTGTGTGAATCATGGGTTCCCACTTTTCGCAATTATCTTCATAATCCTATTCTTTCTACTCTAAATCCCCTATTCAAGTAAGAAAGGAAATAAATTCTGAAATTTTCCATGAATATATACTTTAAAGAATATATTAATCCAATGAAATGACATACTTATTTACCAGCTATTGCTCATATTCATGACTAGATTTTTATGGGCTCTGGGGATACCTGTGCTATATATAAGAATCCCTGGTCTGGACTAAACTCCCTTCCATAAAGAACATATCCCTTCTTATAACATAAGCTCCTTGAGGACAGGGATTGATTGTTTCATTGTATCCATTGTATCTTTGTACTGACAGTGCCTAGGAACCCAGTAGTCATTTAATTACATGTTTGTTAATTAGTTGAAACAACTTAATGATAAAGGTTAATTAGATCACAACTCTCCTGTCTTCCAGCTCTGTGTTCTTTCCACTTTAGTGCATATACTTTGTCAACTGAATAGATAAACCTAGTCTCAGAGTGGAGGAGAACTCCTGCACAAACTTTCCATCTTCCCTCCTCCCTTCCTCCCTCCCCTCTTCCTTCCTTCCTTCCTTCCTTCCTTCCTTCCTTCCTTCCTTCCTTCCTTCCTTCCTTCCTTCCTTCCTTCCTTTCTTCCTTCCTTCCTTCCTTCCTTCCTTCCCTCCTGCCTTCCTCCTTCCCTTCTTCCTTCCTTCCTTCCTTCCTTCCTTCCTTCCTTCCTTCCTTCCTTCCTTCCTTCCTTCCTTCCGTCCTTCCCTAACCTAGATCCCTCTCTACTATTGCTAGATCACTTTGCATCCTAGTTACATGTAGAACAAACCATGTAAGTCTCATTTTCTGAATTTCTAAATACCAGTCCATTGCCTAGGGCTTTCCCTCTGCTAAATCATGAAGTAGGAGACATCTGCCTTAGGCTGCCTCTGTGTTCCCTTCCAGCACTATCCTTGCAATGTGTACCAGTCTCTCCCCCATGATCTCTCAGATAGTCAGCTCCCTCATGCATCCCAGGGCTCCCACTGTCATTGCGTATTCAGGACTCTGTTCCATTTTTTCTTTCTCCTCTCATTTGAGAAAAAGCACATCTTATTTATCTATGTCCTATTGGGGATCCAAGCATTCACATTCTAGTTGGTAGGTTCTAGTCTAATTTTTGTGTGTGAGTGTGGCAAATAGTGTCTAGGATGGGTATAGAAACACAATCCAAATCAAGATCCAAATGAATTAAGTCAAAAAGCTGATCCAAGATGGTACCTTTTTTTTTTTTGCTGTAACAAAACCCATGATTGAACCAAGAGTAGGAAAAAAATTACAGGAACAGGGAGATTCACTCATATTCATAATACTTTAAGTTTTGTGAAAATACCTTTCTTTCAATAACCCTAAGAGATAGACTGCAATTATTTTCCTTATTATCCAGGTGAGACAAAATGAGGATTGAGAGACAATATGGTATGATGGAGAAAATAATAGATTTGTAGTTAGAAGACCTGGGTTTAAAGTCCAACTCTTACTTATTACCTGTGTAAAGAGCTCAACTAGGTGGCACAGTTGATTAAGATGAAGCAGGAAGATTCATTCTTCTGAGTTCAAATCCACCCTCAAACATAACTGTGTGACCCTGGGTA
The DNA here is from genome assembly GCF_037893015.1 of Macrotis lagotis. NCBI lineage: Eukaryota > Metazoa > Chordata > Mammalia > Peramelemorphia > Peramelidae > Macrotis > Macrotis lagotis. Next base: position 337,102,890 of record NC_133658.1, read on the forward strand.
AATCATATAATCCTGTTTTTTTCAGTTTCTTCATCCATAAGAGGAGTTGAAGAAGAAAATGGCAAACCACTCCACTGTCTTTGTCAAGAAAATCCCAAATAGGGTCATGAAAAGCCTGACATGACTGAAAGATGACTGAACAAAACATTGGAGAAATTATTTAATTTCCCAATTTTTCTTCTTTAAACGAGAGAGCAAATTAAATGGATAGGATATTCCCCACTTACCCTCATTTATCTAAGTTCCCAGGGTCTTAAATATCTGAGTTTGGATCTTAATCCAGATCTTCTTTGCTCAAATCCAGAATCAGAATGCAATACATAAAGAATATTGTTGTTTTCTGATATAACTGTGGGGGGTGGTCTATAGTGTTGGCATTCACCATGTAGTGATGTGATTGCAGGTCATAGCTTCTATCACTTCTGACCCAGTAAGGATTGTGTATTTAAGGTGTGACTTTAGATAGGGAAGATAATGTATAAAAATAAAAATGACAAATGGTTCAGGGAAATGACTACTGAAGTGTAAAAACAGCAAGGATTGTGGTAGTTCAATGGATAAAAAGGTTCTCTGAAGAAGGCAATATTTGGGCTGGGTCTTCAAACACAGACAGTATGTATCATGTTTTTCAAGGCCTAAAAATGAGGCACGGAAGAATGTAATGCCAGGACCAAAACATCATCATGACTTTGTAGTTGGGTGATTAATCATCGGAAAATAAACTGTTGTTTATTCTGTGTTTATTCAATTCAGAGAGGATGGTTACCAGGTAGCATTAGAGAACAAAGGAACCAAAGGGCAGAGTAAAAATGGGTGAGATCAATGATCAAATGCCCTGGTGTGTATATGTAAAAATATCAACTAGCCCCTTTTATTAGTGATTTGTACACAACGATGCTCCTAGAAAACAGGAAGATGAGACAAAGGTAAAGAATAAGAAAGTAGGAGGAACATCAAGAAATTAGAATACCTGTCAGAAAAGCCAATATGAAATCATCAGGAGAGTATGAGGTATTCTTGATCCTGATATGAAGTAGTTACCAAGCACAGAGATTCTAAGACAGGGCCAGATTGAAAATGACCAGAAAGACGTAAAGATCAAGAGTGAAATGAGAGTAGGGAAGCACCAGGAAGATTCTAATACAGATAGTAGGAGAGCTGTGGAGGTAAAGGTACCAACAAATGCAAAGGAACTAAAGTAAAAACATTTCCCAAAAGGAGAAAAGGGTGTTCTATGTAGGGACTTGGAGGTGACTTTGGCCTGATGTCTAGATGCAGAACATTCATTCCTGGATCACATGCTTCACCTGAGTTCTTATTATCTATCTACCCTTTGCAATTATGTTGTGCAATGAACACTGAGTCCCTGGGCTGGAAGAATTCCATCTTACCACTCTCAGTATAAATTTACACCAAGCAGCATTTCTGCCTAGATCATAATTCAGGAGCCATTAATCACTAACTTAGTATCCAGGGCCCTGCAGGGGCTTGGGAGTTAATAAAGATTTCTTGGAGAAAAGGAAAAGTTTTTCAATACAGTTTGGGATATGATGACGTATATAGTACTATGGTTATACATCAATTCCAAGTGGGTCTAGGACAGAAAACAAAAAGAAATCTGTCATAAAGATTGAATCTTCCTTAATAGTAAAAGGACATTTCCTTACACATAGGTGAAAGATTCAGATGCATATTTATTGTGAGGTAGCTTAGGTTGTGGAAAGAAACTGGAAGTAAGAAATCTGGGTTTTTACTACGTGATTTTCCACTATTTCACACCATGACCTTGGGAAAGTAATATCACATTCTTAGGACTCAGTCCTTTATAGCCTGAATAGTCCAGATTAGACAATCACTAAGTGTATTCTCTATTTGAAGGTTTCCCTTGTCACAGAGCTTCTAGGATATAAGATTCCCTAACACTTTGGAACTCTGTTGATGTTTGTCCTTCATTTTCAAAGACCAAGAAATCAAAGAAGTGATGACATGACATGCACATTAAATGAATTTCAGTGAGGTGGTGTTGTGATAGATAATCAGCCTCAGTTTCTCCTCCAGAGTAATCTGAGTCAAGTGGCCAGATGTGAATCAGGATGACTAGAGATAGCCCTGGATTTGAGCCACTCAGAATTACATGTCATTCCCAAGGTCACACAGCTAGTAAGTGTCTGAATCCAGATTTAAACACAAATTCTCCTGACTTTAGGGTCATTTATAACTCTAACAGTTTCCTCCTTTCCCCCTCTTCACTGAAAATTCAACCAGCATGGATTCAAGGCTTGCCAGTTTTAAGGGTATCCTATTTCCAAAAAAGTATCCTTTTGGAGGGAAGGCAAAAATTACCTGCTCTCATTTTAACGTTTAGTAAATGATTGCTGCAGGAGAATAGATCTCTATGGCCACTTGGTAGGGCAGTGGACAAGTCTTCCCTTTGTTAGACTTTGTTGAATTCAAAGCCAGAAAGATCTGGATTCAAATCCTATCTCAAACAACATAAACTAGGCACATCAATTCATTTTTCTCAACTTCAGTTTGCTTTTCTTTATAATGGGAATAATAAGAGTACTGAGCTCACAGGTTTATCATAAGAGCCAAATGAGATAAGATATGTAAATGAATTTGTTATTTTTAAGATACTATATAAAGGCTATCGATGTTCATTTGGAATTAGAAATATCAGAAATGGTTCCTTGGAGGGAGGCAGTATGGACACCAGGAAAGAAATCAGGTTCTCTAAAAAGGGAGGAGAGAAGGTACTAAGGACATTGAGATTTTTGATGTTATTGATGACAAGCAAGGGCATCAATTTCTCAGACCTGTCTTGTGATAGCCCTTGTTATGTAGGATTAACCCTCTCTGAAATAACTAGAAGGGAAGTATATAAAAAAATCCTTTTTCTTTGCCACTTTGCCCCTTATAATTCATACTTAAAAGTACAAGAGTATATTACTGTACTAATAAGAATTGTAGTTATATTTAAAATATAAATGGATTGAAATCCCAAATCTAACTAATTCTTTGTAACCCCAAGAAATCCACTTATCCTAATTGAGACTCAGTTTACTTCTCTGTAAAATATCAATCACAATTAAATTTTCTAACTCCAAGAATCTATGTAAAAAAAACACTTTATAAAAATTAAAGTGAGATGTTGCCTTTAAGATTTTATCATCCTCAGCTAAAAAAATTTCAGTTAACCCCTATTGCTGTTCAAAGATAAAACTCATATGCACAACATTTAAGACCATCTACAATCACTCTATCTTTTAAACTTTAACTCCTATTATAGTTGTCTATGTCATAAACTCCTCCCAAACTGGACTACTGATTATCACTCAATTAATAAGCAACCATTTATTTATTAGGTATATACCAACATTGCATAAATTACTAGTTATTGGCCTTTGAATATACTTTTATTTATACCTTAAATACTCTTCTTCAGTTTCCTTGTCTAATTCCTGTTTGTCCAGCTCAAATATCATCTCCAAGAAACCTTCCTTAGGGATGGCTAGGTGGCACAGTAGATAGAGCACCGGCTGTGGAGTCAGGAAGACCTTATTTCAAATCCGGTCTCAGATACTTAATAATTGCTTAGCTGTGTGGCCTAGGGGAAGTCACTTAACCCCACTGCCTTGCAAAGAAAAAAACCGTAAAAAAAAAAAGAAACCTTCCCTATCCCTGCCTTCCTAGCATGGACTTTGTTATGTGCCCACAATACTTTATCTTTTTCCTCTCCAAATTACTTGATATAATCATGAATAATATATTCTTGTTATTTGTGTTTGTCAAGTGTCCTGTATGTAGATTCTGAGTTTCCATGAGGGCAGAAAATGCAACTTTTTTAAACCTTTTTTGAGGAAACTAGGTTGCACAATGACCCTGGGGTCAGGAAGCCCTGAGTTCAAATTCAGCTTCAAGGGCTTGCTAACTTTGTTATCCTGGACAAATCACTTACCTACTCTGCCTCAGTTTTTTCGTCTGTAAAGTGAATATAATAACAGTGCCTCATAGAGTTATTGTGAAGATAAAATGAAATAATCTGTAAAGCACTTTGCAAATCTTAAAGCACTATTTAAGTTCAAGCTGTTTTAAGATATGCAATGAGTGTTACAGTTCTTTGCCCAGAGTAGTTTCTTAATAAATATTTGTTGAATAAAAGTAACAAATTCAATGAGTACCTCTGAGGGGCAGAGAATAGGGCTTCGGCTTTATGAGAGACTCACATAAAAAGTTAAAGCAAGTTATGTGTTTTTATTGTCCAATGATATAGATAGACTTTCAAAATGCTCTTAAAGAAGAAAAAAATATATAAACTATGTCAAATTGGGTAAAACGAGTGAGGAGAATCCAGAAAGTTTTATGGAGAAAGAAGAATTCGATCTTAACCTTAAAGGATAGATAAGTTTTAGCTAAATATAGGGAGGTGGGAGTCATTCCCATGAGAGACTATAGAGAAATCAAAGGCACAAAGCATGTTCAAGGGCAGTCAGGAGACCTCTTTAGTTGAAATTGGAAGGAAATAGTAGAGGAGTAGAAGAGAAGAAAATAGAAGTACTTCCTGACAGTGAATGAATAAATGAAGAATTAGGAAGGAGACAATACAGAAAGTCAGGTAAAGAGGCAGTAACCAGATATTGCCCATTTCTGTGTACAGAGTCAGGAGAAAAGAGCTTTCAGATAACAGATGACAAAATAGGAAAGATATAGAAGGGAGAAGTTGCTGACATAAAGGTATTTAATCCATCAAATTAAAATTTAGAGGATGATTAAGAATAGAACAGACACTGTATACCAAAATAGGGTCAAAATAGGTATAGGACTCAGACATAAAGGGTGACACCATGGATAAATTAATAGACCAAAACATATTCTATCTATCAGATATGTGGAAAGAGGATAAATTTATGACCAAACAAGAATTAAACTACATTATAAACTGCAAAATGAATGATTTTGGTTATATTAAATAAAAAATGGATTTGCACTAATAAAATCAATACTGGCAAAATTAGAAGGAGAGCAGAAAGCTGAGAAACAAGCTTCACATCTAACTGTTCTAATTGACTATTTTTTTCAGTTTTTGGAAGGCAATGGGGGTTAAATGACTTGCCCAAGTTCACACAGCTAGGTAATTATTAAGATTCTGAGACCAAATTTGAACTCAGGTCCTCCTGACTCCGGTGCTGGTGCTCTATCCACTGCACCACCTAGCTGCCCCACCTAGGAGATCTGGTAAAGATCTCATTGCTAAAATATATAGAGAATTGCATCAAATTTATAAGGTTGCAAGTCATTCCCCATTGGATAAATAATTAAAATATATGAGTAGACACTTTTTAAATGAAGAAATTAAAGCTATATATAATCATATAAAAAAGTGCAAAGATTAACAACAATGAAGTGTCACCTCACATCTATCAGATGGGCCAAGATGAGAAAAAGGGAAAATTATCAATGCTGGAGACATTGTGGGAGGACAGGGACATTGATTCATTGCTGGTAGAGTTATGAAAGGCTCCAACAATTCTGGAGAGCAATATGGAACTATGTCCAAAGAACAATAATAACATTCATATCCTGTAACCTAGCAATTCCAATTCTAGGTCTATATCTGGTAAAAATTAGAAAAATGAGAAAAGTCCTAAAAATGGAAAAATATACTAAAATATTCATAAATAGCACTTTTTGTAATGGCAAAGAATTGGAAATTAAGGGGATGTCCAGCAATTGGGGAATGGCTAAACAAGTTATAGTGCATGAATATTATGGAATATTAATTTTCTAAAAGAAACCATAAATGATCAGATTCTAGAGAAGCACAGAATGACTTATGGGATCTAATGCTGAGCAAGGGGAGCAGACCCAAGAGAACAGTGAACAATTAATAAAGTTGTAAGATGATCAACTTCGATGGAAGCAGCTCCTCTCAGCAGTTCAGAGAACTAGGACAGCTGTTTTAGATGGGCTATGGACAATGTTATCCCCATCCAGAAGAAGAAGAACAAAATAAAACAAAATAAACCCCCCCAAAACCTTCAAAATCTGAAGAACATTTTATAAAAATTATCTCTCATATATCTCTTTGACTTAATCCTAATTCTTCATACTGAAAATGACCAATTTGTAAACATATTTATCAAAAATAAGTATGTACAGGGTGGCTAGGTGGCACAGTGGATAGAGTACTGGCCCTTAGGTCAGGAGAACCTGAATTCAAATCCGGCCTTAGGCATTTAATAATTACCTAGCTGTGTAGCCTTGGGCAAGCCACTTAACCCCATTGCCTTACAAAATAAACAAAGGAACAAGCAAACAAACAAACAAACTGACTGCTCAGCTCTAAGGGGAGAGTTAGTAAGAAGGGAGGGTGGAAATTTTGTAACTTAAAAATATACATGTGCAAATGGATGAAAAATTAATTATTTTTAAAAAAAGAATAAAACAGAATTGACTCTATGGAATCACTTGATCAAAGTGATGTCTAAAGATGGAAACAATATAAAACATCACACACACATACAGACACATACTCACACAGATCCCATTTTATCACCAGTTACAAGCATTTAATTATTGTTTTAGAGCTAGACCTTAGAGATTAACTAGAAAAAACCCTCATTTTAAAGATGGAAAAACAGATGAACTACTTAACATGAGCAAGGTCACACAGGAAATAAATAGTACAACTGAGATTTGAATCCAGGTCTTCTAATTCCAAATCCAATGTCCTTTCTTCTATATCATGTAGTCTCTTAATATAAAGCTGGCATTATCATATCACCATTGCTATAATCATTATATGCCAAAGGTATAACACTAACATTCTTTTGTCATCTGCTTCCTAGTTTTTCACACAAACCATCATGGTCACCACTTTGGCCAACATCACCATATCCATTCAACTTCAAAAATGGATTAAGTTGGGTAAAGAGAAAAATCCTAGCTCAGTGAAACCAAAACAGATTTGGAAAAGACATATAGGGAGTCAATACAAGAGAAACTTTATCAAAAAAATGAGGGGGAATATGGCTTTAGAGTTGGCAAAGGAAAGAAAAAGAGATGAGTGGGATCTCTGAGGTCTCTTTTAATTCTACAATTTTATAAGTACAGGACTCTATGACAGCCATAGTCTTGAGCAGTGCGGATTCTAATCTTGTTACCAAGTTTAGATCATGAGGTTGATACAACCCTGAGGACAGATTGACATTTTGATGCTCCTAGTTAGTGAAAACATGAACTGGGGTAGCTGCATTAACAAGCAAATAAATTTATGGCCGGCTGGCACTGAGATGAATCTCACTGTTTGGCGGTACTGTTTAAGCAGTGAAATATGTACTAAGCCAGCAGGATTGGGCTGCTCTTTGATTGACATACTCTTTCTCTCTTTAGGATTGCATTTGGAAAAGTTGAAAAACTTGAGAGAGAAGTAAGCCTTGAATTATGCTTGCAAAAGCATATTTTTATGAAAAAGAAAAATAAACAATTTTTTTGAGAAAAACTGTGGCAATCTGCAGAAAGAGCATTGGTCAAGGCACTAGGAGTCCTTAATTTTAGTCACAGTTCAGTCACTAACTCACAAGCAATAAGTCACATAATCTCAATGGGTCTTGGTTTTTATCATCTGGAAAATGAGCATTTTAAAGTAGGTTGTCTCTAAGGTCCCTTTCAGCTTTAACATTAGATTTTTCCAGCATTTTATATTCAGAAATCACATTCAGCAGTAAAATCCTATGTTCCAGCATCTTCTGTTCTAAAGTGCCTTTCTGCTCTAAGATAAGAAGTGTGAAGTTATTTCCAGCATTTACTTTCTATATCTAAGGGTCATTCCATGTTTAAATTATAATGATTCCATGATACTATGACACATAAATACAAGAGTATATTCACCACCACAATCAGGTAGTTGTTCAACAATAGTGTAGGGACAAGGATTGGATAAGTTGGAACAGAGGGAAACAGTATTTAGTCAAAGAATTAACTAATCCAATTTTTAGATATAGAAATAAGCAGCCTTAATCCTCTCCATGTCAGTTTTCTTGATGAAAAGTTGTTCTCTTTTTCTTTCCCAAACTGATGTTTATGCTGCATTATTCAAACTTTCTCCTCTCTTTTATCTTGGTCAATTAATTCAAATATATAGATTGAAACTCTAGGAAGTCACCAAAACAAGAGATAATCATACAATTAGAGAGATAGAATCCTATTAAGGTATACAAGATAAAAGTACCTTTCCTGTTAAAAAATTCAATCTGGGCCAGCAAGAGGGGATGGAGCCAAAATGGTGGCAAGAGTACATTCTCTCCTAAGTACTTTCTCCAAAATATTTCAAAGACCTAAAAATTTTTACTCTAACTAAATTTTTGAGAGCCCACAGAACCCACAGAAAGATCCAGTGAGACAATTCTCCAGACAAAGGTAAACTGGAAAATAGTGGGAAGAATCTGTTCCATGGGGTTGGAGGAATGGCAGTCCATCAGAGCAAAGGAACTTCAGCATCTGGGAAACAGCCCAGGTTGCCTGGGAGCTCCTGCTCCTAGCAGTAGAAGCAGTTTCCTGGTCTGTAACCCAGGGAGCATCAAGTACAACTTGGAAGATCAACAAGGAGACCTCTGCCAGAGTGAGTCCAAAGCCCAGACCAGTGTGGCCCTCCACAGCCCTTAGTACAGTCAAGATCCCAGGAGATGAAAGCTGGCCTGTGGAATCACCCAACAGAAGCCTCCTGGCAGCTGCTTCTGAGTGCTCAGTTCAAGAAGGGTAGAGTGGAGCGGGACTGCTGACATCTGTCCTCTGTCCCTGGGACAGATTCCCCAGGACTCGGGGGTTTTGACCACAGACACTGGTCACAGTCTGGGGGGCCCCCCATAAATCAGGGACCAGTCCCCCCCTCCACAGTCAGCCAGAGCCTCATATACTGAGGTCCTTGCAGGGATATCCCAATAACATCAAAAACTCAGGAAGCAACTCAAAACCAAACACAGCCTGGGGAAATGAGTAAACAGAATAAAAGGAACCTGACCATAGACAATTATTTTGGTCCCACAGAGGATCAAAATACTCACTCTAAAGATGAGAAAGTCCAAGATTCTACATCAAAAGACTCCAAGAAATATAGAAGTTGGATTCAAGCTATGACAAAGTTCAAGAAAAGATTTTCAAAATTAAGTAAGGGAGATAGAAAAAAATTGGGAAAAGAAATGAGAGAGATGCAGGAAAAGCATGAAAAAAGTTAACAGGTTAGTCAAGTAGATCCAAAAAAAAGTTCAAGAAAATAACATGTTAAAAACCAGCATAGGTCGAATGGATAAAACAATTCAAAAAGTTATTGAAGAGAAGAATGCTTTAAAAAGCAGAATTGGCCAGATCAAAAAGGAGATACGGAAGCTCTCTGAAGAAAACAAATCCTTCAGAAGTAGAATGAAGCTAAAGGAAGCTGGTGACATTGCAAGAACTCAAGACACTATAATTCAACACCAAAAGAATGAAAAACTAGAAGAAAATGTGAAATATATCATTGAAAAAACAACTGATCTGGGAAACAGATCCGAGACAGATAAGTTAAAAATTATTTGGCTACATGAAAGTCATGATCAGGAAAAGAACCTTGACCTCATTTTTAAAGAATTTCTATGGGAAAATTACCCTGATATCCTAGAAACAGAGGGCAAAATAGAAACTGAGATAATTCACTAATCTCCCCCAGAAAGATCCAAAAAAAACCCCAACCTCCAGGAATGTTATAGCCAAGTTCCAGAACTCCCAAGTGAAAGAAAAAATATTACAAGCAGGCAGAAGGACCCAATTCAAATATCATGGAGCTGCAGTCAGAATTACCCAGGAATTAGCAGCAACTACATTGGCACTCCCCAATGATCCCTGGACAAGAGGTCTGTAAATCTCCCCTCTGGAAAAAAAAAAAAAAACACCATATTTTTATTTTCTTGAAGGCCCTTCTCAAATATAGTTAATTTAATTTAATGCAAAGATCACCAACTTTGAGCTAATTTCTGCCTCTCACTCTTCCAATGTGAATATGAGTTCCCTTGCCCTATGAAATTTATTTTGATCAAATGAGGTTAGATGGACACTTTTATAAGAAAATCCTATTTAGGTGGAAGTTAGAGAATTAGAGAATTTTAATTATATGTTGTGTGTGCGTGTGTGTGTCTGTGTGTGAGAGAGAGAGAGAGAGAGAGAGAGAGAGATTGAGAAAGAGAGAGAGAGACAGAGACAGAGACAGAGACAGAGACAGAGACAGAGGCAGAAAGAGTGAGATATGGATTCTTGGAAATCTAGCAAAAATCTAACATTACTGTGTCTTATTATCTATGTTCAGAATTGAAGGTATGTTCAATTTCAGTTAAAGATTAGGTTAAAGATTAGGAAAAATGGAGGGCTGAGACCAAAATGGCAGCATGAAGGTAGAAATTTCCAGAAACACATTCCCCAAAACCTCCAAAAGTCATCAAATGATGACTCTAGCCAGAATTTAGATTGAGTGACAAACTTTCCCCATCCAAGGAAATTTAGGAAAAGTCTGTTCTATCTAGATGGAGGTTGAAAAAAGCCACAGCACATACAAAGGCACAGTACAGCACAGTTGGGCAGGGTGAGGGGAGATTTCCAGACCTCTTGGCCCAGGGATCATTGGGGAGTGCCATAAGGGGTGGTGAGAGAACTCTGCCACACCACAGTGAGTGCCAAGTGGACTTCTGGCCCCAGAGCAGCCTTGCAGTGAGACCTTGCAGTGAGAATATGTAGTCACCCAGTCACATCCAGATTTCTTAGTCCATAGATGGTAAGGGGTCAGGGGAGACAGCAGAGGTCTCTCTGCTTCTGGGGCAGGACTGTTTGCCCACACTCAGATCCACATTGCAGTGTGGGTCCCCATAAGATCACCATAGCTGAGTAGGGACCATCCTCACAGCTCCAGGCTGGGGGGGGGGGGCTGAACACAGGCAATAGAACAGTCAGAGCCTCTCATAAGATCTTGGGGGAATTAAGGTCCCTATGGGTTGTCCCCAAACTATCCCAAGGCCTTAGAACTGCTGGATTGAGGGAATGAGCAAACAATAGAAAAATAAGAATCTGATCATAGAAAATTACTTTGGAGAATTCCAGTCAAGATGGTGGAGAGAAGCCAGGTCCTATGCTAAGGTCTGCTGTTCTTCTTTCATAAACAATATGAAGTAAACCTCTTAATGAAAGTCCTATAGACAAAATCCAAAAGGAGTAGGTAGGAGAACAACACTTTCTCAAGGTCTGTCTTTTCAGATCTGAGATGTAGCAATTGCAGAGTGCCAAAAGCCAGTGGGGGAGGGGCAAGAGCTGGACTAATCTAAGATCAGCCTTGGGGGTTTTTGCTATGGGAACCACTTGGCTGTGGGAATAACTTTACTGTGGGAAACCACTTCACCATGAGAACCATTCAGATGTGGGAATCACTTCGCTCTGAGAAAAAACCAGAGAGAAGAGGTGTGGCCATGAAACTGACAGTCTGGGACTTACAAGAAGGGCTGGAGAGAAGGTTCTAGCCTATAGCACTCCCTACTGGAGATATTACATCCAGTGAGAAAAGCCTCCAGCACCACCTAATAGTTAGTCAGTGAGCAAAGCCTCCAGCATCACCTTACTAGCCAGCTGGAGATAGTATAATCCGTGAATAAATCCCCTAGGGATCTCAATATAAAACCTCTGTGAACCAGCCCCCCCCCCCCCAACATAAGATCTTATGAAAATGAAGAAAGGCCAGTGGTAGGGGGGCATAGAAAAATTCCTAGAAGGAAAAGACTCTAATTCAGAGAGACATAGAAACCCTGAGGAGAATATGATTTGGTCTCCAGCACACAAAGATTTCCTTAAAGAAATAAGGAAAGAGCTTAAAAATCATTTAGAAAATTTTGGAAAATAAACCCAAGAGAAAATTAACACCTTGAAACAAGAAAACAAATCTTTGTAAAATACAATTGGACAAATGCAAAAAGTAATTAATTCTCTCAAAACCTCAAATGAACAAAGGGAAAACTCTTATAAAAATAGAATTGACCAAATGGAAAAAGGAGTTGTGAAAGGTAAATGAAAAATTTCTTCCCTAAAAAACAATTGTGTCTATGGAAACCAATGAATTCATGAGACAACAAAAATTGGTCATACAAAACCAAAGAATTTGAAAAAATAGAAGGAAATGTTAAATACCTCATCAGTAAAACCAGTGACCTCGAGGATAGATTGAGGGAAAATAACATAAAAATTGTTGGTCTTCCTGAAAACATTGAAGAGAAAAACAGTTTGGACTTAATATTACAGGATTTAGTGATGGAAAACTGCCCTGAGATCATGGAACCAGAGGACAAAATAATTATTGAAAAAATACATCGATCCCCTAAAGAAAGGAATCCCAAAATGAAAACAGCAAGGAATATTGAAGCCAAATTCCAGAACTATCAGATAAATGAGAAAATCCTGTAAGAAGCAAAAAAAAAACCCAACAATTTAAATACCAAGGAGCCACTGTAAGGATTACACAGGTCCAGGCAGCATTAGCATTAAGGGATCGAGGGCCCTTGAATGCAACGTTCCAAAAAGCAAGGGAACTTGATATGCAGCCAAGAAATCAATATCTGTCAAAACTGAGCCTTCTTTTCCAAGGCAAAAGATGGGCATTTAATGACATAGGAGATTTCCAAATTTTCTTAATGAGAAGATCATAGCATAATAGAAAATTTGGACTTTAAACAGGAGACTCAAGACACACACGAAAAGGTACACTTAAAAAAGGGAGGAAGAAGGGGGAAAACTGTTATCAAATAAGGTGAAACTGGCAATATACCTACCTGAAAGAAAGATTTTTACAACTCTCCATAATTTTAACTCTTTTAGGGAGAATTTTATTAGTCAGAAAAGATGAATGAAAATGACTTATTTGAGAAACTTAACCAATAAGATGAACCTGGATATATCCTTACCTGGGAGAAAAGCTCTAATAACTCTCCATAATTGTAAGTTTAGTAGAGAGAACAGATAGAAGTGATGGACATTCATGATGTTTCTGTGATGTAGATAGAATGATTTAAGAATAATACCTCCTTTAAAAGGAGGACAGTAAAGAGATTAGAGGATAGGGGGTACTGAGTGGGGTAAGTCCCATTACATTAAGAGCTAAAAAGGACTTATTGCAATAGAGGAGAAGAAGGGAGGTGGTAAGAACCACCTGAATCTTACTCTCAACCAATTGGTTTAAAATTAACATACACACACTTAGTTAAGTTAAGAAATTTATCTTACATTTAAAGTGTGAAAAGGGGAAAAAGGGAGGGGGAGGAAAGGAGGGAATCAACAGCAGGAAGGGAAGAAAGAAGGGGCAAAGGGAAAGGGGGTAAAAAAGGGGGAAGAGGGGTTGGATATAGGAAGGCAAACAAACAGAAGGTGGTGGAATTCAGAAAGAAAACATTGGGGAATGTGGATAAAGGGGAAAAGGTGGGAAAATACAGAGGGAAGATAACTTGGAAGGCAATAAATATTTAGCAATCATAACTTTCTATGTGAATGGGAGGAATTCTCCCTTAAAACATAAGAGAATAGCAGATTGGATTAAAATCTCACAATATGCTGTTTACAAGAAACTCATTTGAAGCAGATATATATATATATATATATATATATATATATATATATATATATATATATATATATAGAGAGAGAGAGAGAGAGAGAGAGAGAGAGAGAGAGAGAGAGAGAGAGAGAGTAAAGGTAAAAAGTTGAAACAAAATATATTTTTCTTCAGCTGAAGTGAAAAAAGCAGGGGTAGCAATACCTAAATAACAATATCTCCACAGGGGCAGCTGCAAAAATAGATATTATTAAAAGAGATAAGGAAGGAAACCACATCATCCTAAAAGGTACCAGAAACAATAAAGCAATTTCAATACTAAATATGTATGTACCCAATGGTATAGCATCCAGATTCTTAAAGGAGAAGTTGAAGGAGTCACAGGAAAACATAGTCAGCAATACTCTAATAGTAGGAGACCTCAACCACCCACTCTTAAATTTAGATAAATCTAATCACAAAATAAACAAGAAGGAAGTTAAGGAGGTAAATAGATTTCTAGAAAACCTAGACATGATAATACTTATGGAGGAAATTTCATGGGGATAGAAAGGAATATACTTTCTTCCCTGCAGTACAAAAATTATACAAAAATTGACCACATATTAGGGAATAAAAACCTAATAATCAATTGCAGAAATTCAGAAATAGTGAATACATCTTTCTCAGATCCTAATGCAAGAAAAATCATATGCAATACTGGGCCAGAGATATAGAACCAAAACTAATTGGAAACTTAATGAACTTATTTTAAATAATGAATGAATCAAACAGCAAATTATAGATAGTATTAATTATTTTATCTGAAATAATGACAAAAAAGAAACAACATACCAAAACCTATGTGATACACTGAAGGCAGCTGTCAGGGGACATATAATATCTATAAATGCTTATATGAATAAATTAGAGAAAGAGGAAAACAATGAACTAAATATACAACCAAAAAAATTAGAGAAAGAACAAATTAAAAACCCCCAGTTAAATACCAAATTAGAAATTCTAAAATTTAAAAGAGAAAATAATAAAATGGAAAGTAAGAACCCTAATGAACTAATAAAACCAAGAGCTGGTTTTATGAAAAAAAACAATAAAATTGATAAACCTCTGGTGAATTTTATTAAAAAAAAGAAAGAAGAAAACTAAATTGCTAATATCATAAATTAAAAAGGTGAACTCACCACCAATGAGGAGGAAATTAAAGTAATAATTCAGGAATTATTTTTGCCCAACTCTATTCCAATACATTTGATAATCTAAATGAAATGGATGAATATTTACAAAAATATAATTTGCCCAGATTAAATGAAGAGGAATTTAAATACCTAAATAACAATATATCCACAAAAGAAATTCAGCAAGCTATTATTGAAATCCCTAAGGAAAAATTTCCAGGTTCATATGGACTCAAAAGTGAATTCAATTAAACATTTAAGGAACAATTGGTTCCAATGCTATATAAACTTGGAAAAATAAGTGAAGAAGGAACTCTGCCTAACTCTTTCTATGACACCAATCTGGTGCTGATACCTAAACCAGGAAGTGTTAAAAACAGAGAAAGAAAATTATAGACCTATCTCCCTGCTGGATATTGATGCAAAAATCATAAATAAAGTCTTAATAAAATGACTAGAACAAATTATCACTAGCATAATACGTTATGACCATGACAGATTTATCCCAGGAATGCAGGTTGGTTCAATATTAGGAAAACTATCAGTATAATTAATTATATCAATAACAAACCTATCAGAAATCATATGTTTATGTCAGATGCTAAAAAAGCTTTTGACAAAATGCAGCACCCATTTCTGCTCAAAACATTGGAGCATAGGAATGAATGGTTGTTCCTTACAATAATAAACAGTATCTATCTGAAAGCATCAACAAGCATTATATGCAATGGGGGTAGTTTAGAAGCATTCCCAATAAGATCAGGGGTGAAATAAGGATGCCCACTATGACCACTACTATTCAATGTATATTACAAATGTTAGCTTCCACAATGAGAAGAAAAAGAAATCAAAGGAATTAGAATAGGGAATGAAGAGACAAAATTCTCACTCTTTGCAGATGACATGACAGTATACCTGGAGAATCCCTAAAAAGTCACCTAAAAAACTACTAGAAATAATTTGCAAGTTTAGCAAAGTAATAGGATATAAAACAAATCCTCAGGAACCATCAACAATTCTATATATGACTAGCAAGATGCAGCAGAAAGAGCTAGAAAGAGAAATCCCATTCAAAGTACCTTCAGGCAATATAAAATACCTGGGAGTCTACTTGTCAAGTCAGACTCAGAAACTTTTTGAAAACAATTACAAAACACTTCTCACACACAAAAAAATCAGACCTAAATTAAATAACTGGGCAAATATCAACTGCTCATGAATAGGCCAAGCTAATATATTAAAAATGATAATTCTACCAAAATTAAATCACTTCTTTAGTGCCCTACCAATCAAAATTCCAAAAATTTATTTTAATGAGTTAGAAAAAAATTTGTAAGTAACTTCATATGGAGAAATAAAAAGTCGAGAATCTCCAGAGATTTTAATGGGAAAAAAGTACAAGAGACAGAGGCTTAGACCTACCAGATCTATAATTATATTATAAAGCATTAGTCATCAAAACTGTATGGTATTGGCTAAGAAATATAGTGCTGGATCAGTGGAACCACCTAGGTGCAATAGCAGGAAATGATTATAGTAATCCGCTGTTTGATAAACCCAGAGTCCAGCTATTTGGACAAAAACTCTCTCTTGGATAAAATTTGTTGAGTAAATTGGAAGTTAGTATAGAAGAAGATTAGACATCTCATACCTATACCAAGATAAGATCAAAATGGATACAAGATCAGATAAAAAAACAATATTATAAGCAAACTAGAAGATCAAGGAATAGTTTTCCTGTCAGATCTATGAAAAGGGAAGCAATTCATTAGCAAGGAAGAGATGGAGAACATAATCAAAAACATGTTAGATACTTTTGATTACATTAAATTAAACAGCTTTAGCACAGACAAAACCATTGTAACCAAGATCAAAACAAATGTAGTAAATTGGGAAACAATTTTTTACTACTAGTGTTTCTGACAAAGGACTCATCTCTAAAATATACAGAGAATTGAGTCAAATAAAAAAAAAACAGACAAGCCATTCCCCAATTGACAAATGGTTAAAGGATATGCAAAGGCAATTTACAGATGAGGAAATCTAAGCAATCCATAGTCATAGGGAACAAATTGCTCTAAATCACTAATTATAAGAGAAATGCAAATTAAAATTTCTCTGAGGTATCACTTCACACCTCTCAAACTGGCCAATATGACCAGAAACAACAATGATCAATGCAGGAATGGATGTGGGAAATCTGGGACACTAAGACATTGTTGGAGCTGTGAACTCATCCAAAATTTCTGGAGAGCAATTTGGAATTATGCCCAAAAGGCTACAAAAAAGTGCATACTATTTGATCCAGAAATACCAATACTGGGGCTACACTCTGAAGAGATTATGAAAAAGGGTAAAAACATTACCTGTACTAAAATGATCATAGCAGCTCTCTCTTTGTTGTGAAAGAAATGGAAACTGAGCAAATGCCCATAAATTGGGAAATGGCTTAACAAACTGTGGTATATGTATGTGATGGAACATTATTGTTCTATTAGAAAACAGGAGGGATGGAATTCAGGGAAGGCTGGAAGGATTTGAGTGAACTGATGCTGAGTGAGATGAGCAGAACTAGAAGAACATTCTATACCCTAAAAGCAACATGGGAGTGATTATCAATCTTAATGGACTTGCTCATACCAACAGTGAATCAATCAGATGCAATTTTGGGTTATCTGTGATGGAGAATTCTATCTGTATCCTGAGAAAAATTGTGGAGTTTGAACAAAAACCAAAGACTTTCTATGTACCTTTAATTAAATGTTGAAAAATTGTATTATCATGTAATTCTATATCTCTCATACTATATGTTTCTTCTTTAATGATATTATTTCTCTCTCATCACATTCAGCTTAGATGAACGCGTACTATGAGAATAATGTAAAGACTAACAAACTGCCTTCTGTGGGGAGTGTGGGGGAAACAAGACTGGTGCAAAAATTTTAAAAGTGAAAATAAATAAAACCTTTCTAAAATTAAAAAGAAAAGAAAAAGAATATTATTTTGGTCCCTCAGAGAATCAAAATACATAATCAAATGATGAGAAAATCGAAGCTTCTGTATACAAAATCTCCAAGAGAAATAAAAAAAATGAGTTCAGGCTATGGATGAGCTTAAAAAGACTTTGAAAAGCAATTAATGTAATAAAGGAAAAATTGGGAGGAGAAATGAGAGTAATTCAGATAAATCATGAAAACCAAGTAAGCAACTCAGTGAAAGAAATAAAAAAATAGCAAAGAGTATAATATATTAAAACTGAGTTTAGGTCAAATGAAAAAAACAACACAAAAGGAAAATGAGGAAAAGAATGTCTTAAAAAGCAGAATTGGCCAGCTGGAAAAGGAGATAAAAAAGCTCTCTGATGAAAATAACTCCTTCAAATCCAGAATGGAAATAAAGGAAGCTTATGATTTTCTGAGAACCCAGGAAGAAATAAAACTAATCCAAAAAAAATTAGAAGAAAATATGAAATATCTCATTGGAAAAATAAACTGACCTTGAAAACAAATCCAGGAGATAATTTAAAAATTATTGGGCTACCTGAAAGTCACTACCAGGAAAAGAGCCTAGACTTCATTTTTCAAGAAATAATACAGCAAAATTGCCCTGAGGTTCTAGAAGCAGAGTATAATATAGAAATTGAAGGAATTCACTGATCACTTCCTGAAAGAAATCCTAAAAGAAAAACTTCCAGGAATAATATAGCCGAAATCCAAAACTTCCAAGTCAAAGAGAAAATACTAAAAGCTACTAGAAATAAGCAATTCAACTACTGTGGCTCTATAGTCAGGATTACACAGTATCTGGAAGCATCTACATTGAGGGCTTGTAGGGCTTCCAGTATGACATTGTGTAAGGCAAAAGATCTTGGTTTACAACTGAAAATCAAGTATCGAGAAAAACTGAACATCCTCTTTCTGGGATAAAGAAGGACTTTCAATTAATCAGGGGACTTTCAAACTTCCCTATTGAAATAGCCAGAGCTGAAAAGTTTGATTTCCAAGTACAGGACTCAAGGGAAAGCATGGTGGTCAAGAAGGACTAATTATGAGGAACTTAATGATGTTGAATTGCTTGTATTCCTGCATGAGAAGAAGATACTGAAAACTCATTTGATTGTTCTCAGAACAGGTAGAAGGAGCATATTTAGACAAGGCGCAGGAAGGAGCTGAATATAATGGCATAATATAATAAAAAATATGGAGTCAGTTGGTGATACAAAAAACTCCTGAGATAAAGAGAAAGGCAAGGAAGAAAGGGCTAAGATATTTCACATAAGAATCAGGATAAAGCTTTCCTAATGGAGTGGAATGCGGGAAGGTGAGGGGGAATGAATGAGTCTTTATTCTCATCAGAAATGACTCAGAAAGGAAATAACATTTACACATAATAGGGTATATAAATCTATCTTACCCTAGAGAATAATGAGAGGAAAGGTATAGAATAAGGGGGAACAGGGGAAGGAAAGGAGGTAATAGGTTATAGAAGAGAGGGAAGCTCATGGGAGAGGGTACTCAGTTACAACACATTTCTGATCAGAGACAGTATGAAAGGAGAGAGAGAATGGAATAGATGAGAGTAGGGAGGAATAGAGTGGAGGGAAATAAAGCTAGTTATAGCAACTGTGGGAAAAATATTGAAGCAAATTCTCTGGGGGCTATGATGGGGAAGATAGTTCATCCCAAAGATAGAGCAATTGGAATTTGAACACAGACTGAAGTAAACTTTTTTCCTCTCTCACTATTCTTGAGCTTTCTCATATATTTGTGGGAGAAGTAGAGTTTATGATTACATTCACAACAAGATTATTGTAATAATAATATATAATTAATAAACAAAAATAGATTAGGAAAAATAAAGATGCATTTTTTCATATATAAATTCATTGGCCCTCTTGCAATCTATTCTTATAGTCCAGGTAACGAACTCCTATACTAAATTATCTCTGAGCCTAATTTTTTTCTGAAATTCTTTGATTTGTTCAAGATCAGATTACTAAATATAAAAAGGTCCAAGCTAAAACTTGATTTCAGGTCTTAAAAAATCTAGTAGTTCTAAGAATCATGCCACCTTTCTAATGACAACAATAAAAATAATAATCCTTTTTAATGATCCATTAAAATCTCCTGAACATATTGTTCAGAATATAAAAAACAAACAATTGTTGGTTACCACTGAAAACATCTTTTCTACCTAGGTTTAGGATAAGTAAAAAATTGAGGAGTAAGAAAGACTGGCAAGAAACCTTTAAATCACTATACTTTGCTAATTTCTGACTTCACAAAGCATAGCAAAGTATAGAGAATTTAAGGGAGTTTGATCTGACTTCAAAGAAGCATTATGAAAATGTTTCTAAATATATTCCTGGTTTCACATATAGGAAGGTTATCCCCAAAGAGAAGCAAATCAATCCATTCTCATCAAAGAAACACATACACGTGCATGTGCGTGCACACACACACACACACACACACATACACACACACACATCTCTGTGAAAGCAATCCTATGTTTCTTTGATCTTTTTTTCCATGTCACCTCTAATCTCAAATGCAAGCTGCCATATGATTGTGAAAGGCCCAGAACCAACACATTCAGATAGTTACCAATTTAAGTTCTTCCATCTCCTCAGTCACACTATTAAGCAGAGATACTCTTCCCTGTTCCTTGATATAAGACTGAGTAAAATCTATGAATTTCTGGCACATCCAGAATTTCACACACCCTTCCCAAAAATTACTTAATTAGTAGGTGATCCCATTTTGTTAGAGTCATCAAAATTTTCCAAGAGACCTATGTCAGTGTGATTCAACTACTCTCATCTTGTTTTGGGAACACTACTGAGCCTCATCATTTTCCTTTGCATTCACAAAAAGAACAAAAAACAATAATACAGAATATTTGAGCACCTTGCTTACCTGCCTTGACAACGCTATCATGCTCCAACAATCAGGATAAAACACTTTTTAAGCCTTCTGAGAAATCTATTTGGGAAATGGGAATTTCTTGGGGATATAGCCAAGATGGCAGAATAGAAGAAGCACTATAGCCAGTCTCTACTAGTATTCTCTTCCTAAGAAGAATCTAGAATTACAACAAAGAATTCTTTAGAATTACAACCTATCCAAAAAAAGTCATATGCTTTATTTATTATTTATTAATTAAATTGATTTTGTAATAATTCCATATTGCCATTATTGCAGTAACTCACTTTTTCTCCCCATTCTCTTGCTTTCCACTCATTTGCATGTATTGGTTTTGTTTGTGCAAAATTTTTTGAATTTCATGTAATGAAAATTAGCCACATTGCTTTGCATGATCATTTCTATATCACTTGGTCAAAAAGATTTTCTCTATCCATGAACCTGATAGGTAAACTTCCCATGTTTCACTATTTTTTTATGACATCATTCTTATTGCTTACATCACTGAACCATTTTGTACTTATTTTGGTATACAGTGTTAGTTCTATACTTAGTTTCTGTAAAAACCACTTTCCAAATTTCCCAGAAGTTTTTGTCAATTGGTTATTTCCTGTCCAAAATCTTGGAGTTGGGAGTTTCTCAAATACTAGATTACTATGATCGTTTACTATTGTATATTGTGTACCTAATCTATTCTACTGATCCAACACGCTATTTTTCAGTACCATATTATTTTGATCACTGCTATGTAATACAGTTTGAAATCTGTATCTCTTGGCCACTTTTATTCATATTTTTTATTATTTCCCTTGATATTCTTTGTTTTATCTAGTACCAGATGAAATTAATTATTTTTTCTATCCCTATAAAATATTTTTGTGAGTTTGATTGATATGGCATTAAATAAGCATATTAATTTAACCAGAATTGTCATTTTATTATATTAACTCAGTCTACCTGTGAGAAATTAATATTTCTCCAATTGTTTAGAATTGACTTTATTTGTGTGAAGTGTTTGGCAATTTTGTTCATATAGTTCTTGGTTTATCTTGAAAGGTAGGCACAAATATTTTTTATGGTCTTCAATGATTTTAAGTGTGTAATTTCTCTTTCTGTTTTTTCCTAATGGACTTTGTAAGCAATATATAAAAATGCTGATGATATATGTGGTTTTATTTTTTTGTCTTGCAACTGTACTGAAGTTATTATTTCACCTAGTTTTTTAGTTGATTCTTTAGGATTCATAAAGTATGTAATCATATTATCTGCAGAGTGATAGCTGTTTCCTCATTGCCTATTCTAATTCCTTCAAATTATTTTTCTTGTACTTCTAATGTAGCATCTTAATAGAATATTGAACAATAGTGATGATAATGGACTTCTTTGCTTCACCCCACTCTTATTTAGAAAGCTTCAGGTTTATCTCCATTGTAGATAATACTTGTTCTTGGTTTTTTATAAAAAGGATCCATTCATTACAGATCTTTCTCTTATTTTAATAGGAATAGGTGTTATACATTGTTATAAGCTTTTTCTTCCTCTATTGATAGAAAGATATAATTTGTTTTTATTTTTCATTGAAATGGTTAATTATGCTTATAGTTTTCCTCATATTTAATTAGTCCTATATTGCTAGAATTAATCACCCTATGTCATAATTTATAATATGCATAATAAAGCACTCTAATTTCCTTCTAGTATTCGATTTAAAATTTTGTAGCAATATTTATTAGGACAATTGACTCATAATTTTCTCATTTTTTCCTTTGCCTTACTTAGTGTCTGATGCCTGATTTGAACTCAGGTATTCCTGACTCTGGGGCCAGTGCTCTATCCACTGTGCCACCTAGTCTCTCCTTCCTTTATTACTTTTTAAAAATATTTTTTTATAGTATTAGAGTTAATTGACCCTTAAATGTTTTGTAGAATGCACTTCTTTTTTTATTAAAGATTTTATTTGAGTTTTTGAGTTTTACAATTTTTTACCCCAATCTTACTCCCCCCCCCCAAGGAAAGCAATCTGTCAGTCTTTACTTTGTTTCCATGTTGTACATTGATCCAAATTGAGCATGATGAGAAAGAAATCATATTCTTAAGGAAGAAAAAAAATCTTAGAGATAAGAAGATCAGACAATAAGATATCTGTTTTCCCCCCTAAATTAAAGGGAATAGTCCTTGAACTTTGTTCAAACTCCATGGCTCTTTATCTGGATACAGATGGTATTCTCCATTGCAGACAGCCCAAAATTGTTCCTGATTGTTGCACTGATGGAATGAGTGAGTCCATTAAAGTTGATTGTCATCCCCATGCTGCTGTTAAGGTGTACAGTTTTTTTCTGGTTCTGCTCATCTCACTCAGCAACAGTTCATGCAATTCTCTCCAGGCTTCCCTGAATTCCCGTCCCTCCTGGTTTCTAATAGAACAATAGTGTTCCATGACATACATAGACCACAGTTTGCTAAGCCATTCCCCAATTGAAGGACATTTACTTGATTGCCAATTCTTTTTCATCACAGCAGGGCTGCTATGAATATTTTTGCACAAGTGATGTATTTACCCTTTTTCATCATCTCTTCAGGGTATAGACCGAGTAGTGGTATTTCTGGGTCAAAGGGTTTGTTCATTTTTGTTGCCCTTTGGGTGGCAGAATGCACTTTTAACTGTATCTAAACCTGTTTTGTTTTTCTTAGGGAGTTCATTTTTAAATTGTTCAATTTCTTTTTCTGGGGTGGAGTTAGTAAACATTTTATTTTCTCATCTGTTAACTGGGCTATTTACATATTTGCAATTATTTATCTATTTCACTTACATTATACATTTTATGACATGTAATTACTTAAAATACCTCCTAATAATTTCTTTCATTTCATCTTTATTTGTTGGCACATTCACCTTTCTCATTGATAATATTGGAAAATTGGTTTTCTTATTTTTAAATTAAATTAGGTAAAGGTTTATCTATTTTACTATTTTTACATTAATTAGTTTTTATTCATTAGTTAATTTTTTAACTTTCATTTTTATTAATATTTATTTTTGTTTTTCTGGATTTTAGCATTGTTTTGGAGATTTTTCTGAATGAATCTTGCTTATTATTTCTTAATATTCCATTACAATCCTATACCATAACTTGTTCAATTGTTACCCAATTGCATGCTATTCCTTCAATTTTCAATGTTTTGCCCCAACAAAAAAGTTACCAAAAATACTTTTGTACATAAGGATTCCTTTCCTTTTCCCATAGCCTGATGGTCCTATTAGTATGGTTCCAAATTGTTCTCCAAAAATGTTGTACCACTTCAAAATTCCACCAATAGAACATTAGGGTAGCAGATTTTCTGCATCCCTTTTCTACAACCCTTCCAAAATTTATCATTTTTCTTCTCCATTATATTCACTATTCTGATAGGTGTGAGATATCAATTCAAAGTTGTTTTAATTTTCATTTCTGTAATCAGTGTTTGATATGGAAGTATGTTTTTAATGACTTCTCATGTACAATTGAATTCATACTGTTTTTCTTCACAATGGCTTAGAAGGGATTTAAAGAATAAAAAACTGTAACTAAAAAAATATTTTAATGTTATTTTTAAATGGCATAGTTACCTACCCATCATCATATTAACACACATAAAATTAAACCCAAAGAAATTCATAAGCTTGATTTAGTAAATCTTATAGTTGTGAATTTACAAACTGATTAAGCCAAATGAAAAAAAGTTAGAAATCAAATACATTACCATCTGGGATAAAAAGTCACTATTTGACAAAAATTGATGGGAAAATTAGAAAATGGTATGCCAAAAACTAGGCATAGACTGCATCTCACAGCTTATACCAAAATAAGGTCAAAATGGGTACAGGATTCAGACATAAATGACAACATCATAGATAAATTCAAGAAATACTCTCAATCAGATCTATGGAAAGGGGACAAAATTATGACCATACAAGAATTAGAGTACATTATAAGATGCAAAATGAATGATTTTGATTATTAAATTATATTAAATTAAAAAGGGTTTGCACTAATAATATCAATGCTGCCAAAATTAGAAGGAAAGGAGAAAGCTGGGAAATAATCTTCACAACTAGGGCTCTGATAAAAGTCTAATTTTAAAATATATAGAAAATGGTAACAAATTTATAAAGTTACAAGTCATTCCCCAATTTATAAATGGTCAAAGGATATGAATAGACAGTTTTTAAATAAAGAAAGTAAATCTATATATAATCATATGAAAAAGTGCTCCAAATTATTATTGATTAGAGAAATGCATATTAAAACAACTGAGATATCACCTCACAGCTATCAGATTGACCAGGCTGAGAAAGAGGGAAAATGATCATTGTTGGGGAGGTTGTGGGAGGATTGGGGCATTAATGCATGCTGGTGGAGTTGTGAAAATATCCAACCATTCTGGAAAGTAATATGGATCTATACCCAAAGATTAATAAAATTGATCATCACTTTTGAGTGTGGCTTACATTTTCAGGAACAGATAAAGTATTTATTTGTTTTGCTTGATTATACTTATTTTGTTAAATGGAAGAATTTCGAGGGAGAGGGAAAGGTAGGTCATCAAAACTTGTCATATAAGACATATATGACCTGAAACAGATGTTCATATAAGAAAAGAAATCATTAATCAAATAACTCATCCTCTATAGAATATGCCCTGTCAATATTATTTTTAGAGATACCATTTTAAAATATTTGCATAGTGAGATTAAATGCTTTTAAATGAAAGTACCCTTCATTTCCAACAATAGGGAAGTGGGTAAATAAATTGCAGGTTACTACTTTAGTGGAATAATATGAATATATTAATATTTTAAACTTATGAATTTCATACAAGGCTGGAAAGATTTTTATAAAATAGTGCAGAGATGAAAATAAATAAGATAAATAGTTATAATACAAACTATAATAAAAAGTAAATGACAATGGGAAGAGAATCATATTAATGACAATGGTATGAAATAATACATATATATATTTAATATTTTATGCCCTGAAATCAATCAATTGCAATAAAATAGTTATGAAACATAGATATTCATGTTGATACTTAATATTATTTATCATGAAATTTTATTAGCAAATAATATTTCCTCTTAATTTGGTTTCATTTCATTGAGAAGTGTATTTAAGGCACTAGTATTTACGGTGCACATATCAGGCCATTTTAAACAAAGTCCCTGAGAAAAAGAATGAGATAGTCATGTGGAAAATTGATCTAAATCATTACTTATTAGAGGAAATGCAAATTAAAGATTCCCTGAGGTACTACCTCACACCTATCAGACTGGCCAATATAACCAGAAATGACAATGATCAGTGTTGGAAAGGCTGTGGGAAAGCTGAAACACTAATACATTATTGGTGGAGCTGTGAACTTATCCAGCCTTTCTGGAGAGCAATTTGGAATTACGGCCAAAGGGTAAGAAAAATGTGCATACCCTTTGATCCAGCAATACCACTACTGGGTCTATACCCTGAAGAGATGATGCAAAAGGGTAAAAACATCACTTATACCAAAATATTTATAGCAGTCCTATTTGTGGTGGCAAATTAAGAGAATGTCCTTCAAATTGGGAATGGCTTAACAAACTATAGTATATGTACATGACAGAACATTATTGTTCTATTAGAAACCAGGAGGGATGGAAAAGCATAGAAAGATTTGCATGAACTGATGCTGAGCAGAACAAGATGAATAGAACCAGATAAACATTGTACACCCTAATACAACATGGGGGTGATGATCAACCTTGATGGACATAATTATTCTATCAGTGCAACAATCAGGGATAATTTTGGGCTATCTGTGGTGGAGAATACCATCTGTATCCAGAGAAAGAATTGTGGAGTTTGAACAAAGACCAAAGACTATTACCTTCAATTTAGGGGGGGGGAACCTTTATCTTATTATGTAATTTTGTTATCTCTTACATTTTATTTTTTCTTCCTTAAGGATATGAATTCTCTCTCATCACATTCAGTTTAGATCAATGTATGCCATGTAAATAATGTAAAGACTAACAGACTGCCTTCTGTGGGGGAAAGGAAGAAATTGTAAACCTCAAAATAAATAAATTCTTTCTCAAATAAAAAGCAGAATGAGAACTTTGACCTGACTCAGGGAAAAGTCCCCACAAGAGGAGGGTGAGAAATGATAGAAAACATGACTCTTAGTGAGAAATTTATCTTCAGGTCTTATCCGGAACATTTAGTCCCACTCTGCAGCTGAATTCTCCCAGTGAATTTGCTTCCTATAGTGAGTAATTATTGCCTTCTCCAGGCACAAGTGGCTGTCCTGATAAAATTCAGCTCTGGGGAATTAGGGAACAGACCCTCATTTACTTATTTTTCAAGGCCCTTCCTATCTCTTGTCAGCAGTGTCTATACTCCATGATTCCTTCAAAAGGGTAACTATCTAGAAAGACTTGTCCATTCCTTCCAAGTCTTATCAGCCTCTCTCAGACCAACTTATTACCTAATGGTGTCTATATAAATGTGGAGAGAACAAATCTATACCTTAAGTAAGCAACTCTTCCAGGTTTAACTCTCCTGCTTAAATAGGCCTCCTGGTAGAAGACTCACGTTACTTTCTCTTACTAGATGATTATTTTTGCCTTTTCAGACTGCTCTGTAGTCAGTTGTTAGAGTTCTGTCTCACTTTTTCCACTTTGTTTCAACAATCACTCATTAAATAAATCACTTATCAAATAAATTAATTGATTAACCTTTTATAGCATCTCATGTTTTGCAAAGCATTTTACAGATGCTCTCTCATTTTATCCTCATAGAAACACTATTCAGTAGATACATTATTATGCCCATATTTTAGATGAGGACACCAGATTCTAAGGTGTTCAGTGAGTTTCTCAGAGTCAGGCAACTGATAAATGTTTGAGGCAAGATTTGAATTGATATTTTCCTGATCCCAAACTCAGTGCTCTATTCACTTTGCCAACTAAATGTTTTTGTTATGTGTAAAAGCCCTGTGATAAGTACTGCTTCATAAAGATATATTTTTTAAAAAGTGGCACAATTTTTGTAGAATATATCCCATCTTCTTTAGAAAAAAATTTCTCTAAGAAAAATTGTGAAAAGAATCCTTTAATTTAGATGGATTAGGGGATATTATCATAGAGTTGGTTATGCCTGAGTTGGATTTTAAAGCAAAGGAAACAGCTTTACTCAGTTTTCTCCTTAATCCAATCGTCCCACTATAAATGCCAAAGTTCATTTTCTATAATGCAGGTCTGAGCAGCTCATTCTTCTGCTCAATAAACTCTAATGACCCTTTTCACCTCTAGGAGGAAATAAACACTGACTTTTAAAGCACTTTAATTATGGTCTTAGTCTAACTTGCTAGGTTGATCACACATTGCCACTCTGCTTCACACACACCATAGTTCTAGCTAAAGTAGCCTACTTACTATTTCTACAGCATTTCATCTTCCAGCAGCATGCTTCTACATTGACTCTATCCTGAACTAGAAAGCATTTCTTCTTCATCTCCATCTCTTATAACCCCTACTTTCTTTTAAGGTTTAGCTCAAATGCCACTTTCTACCTTAAGCTGTTCTTGATACTCACAATTACTATACTTAAAAAAATTTAGAAAAGACAAATTGAAGACTTGTTCATTTTCACAGCCTAAGGCTGTTTTTTGGAGTGCTTCCTGAGTTTTTGGGACACTCCCACAAGGGTCTCAGTGTGTGAAGTTCTGTCCTCCCACCTGGTCTGTGAATGAACATAAGCGCCCCCCTCTCCCACAGGGCCGAGGTGGGGGGGGGGCCCTGTTGTTCTATGGGGGGGCCTAGATTAGAATCAGGATCTGAATGTGGTCAGAGCCCCAGAGTCCTGTTCCAGGGGCAGAGGACAGAGCTTGGCAGTCTCCTCTTTTCACTCCCCTCCCTCAGCTCAATGGGCTCATGCCCTGGGGGCTCCTGCTTACTGGCTCGGCCTGCTTCTTTTTCCAGGTCTGGGCTGCTGAAAGACCAAGCTGCTTGCTGTGTGCCCTGAGGGCTGGGCTCCATGTGCTCCCTCTGCAGAGGTCTCCCCGCTGTTCCCCCACTTTGTGCCTGGTGCTCCTCAGGGTGCAGCTCAGGAGACTCCCCGCTGCTGTGAGCTGAGACTCCCATCGCCCTGGGGCTGCCTCCGGGAGGCTGAAGTTGTTTTGCTCTGGTGGGCCACCCCTCTGGCAGGCCGCCCCTCCAACCCGGGTAGCAGAGCGTTTCTGCTCTTTTCCAGGTTACCTTGAGTAGGAGAACTGCCTCACTAGGTTGCTTTGTGGGTTCTGTCTCTCAAAAGTTTAGTTAGAGTCCTTAAGCTGATGAGTTTTTATCAGAGCACTCCTAAGACTGGATCCCTTCATGTCACCATCTTGGCTCCGCCCATGAGTTCTTTTCCAGTTCTTTTTTTAAAGCGTTCTTTTATTCAGTGTATTTTTATATTTCTTTTTATCATTTGTTCAATTTTCTTTTTAAGGTGTTCATTTCTTTGGTATTTTTGTGCCTCTTTTGCTAAGTTGTTGATTCTCTTTTTGTAATTTTCTTGCATCTCAGTTCTTTCCTCTATTTTTCTATTACCTCCTTTTTTAATCTTCAAAATCCTTTTTTTGTAGAGTCCCAGTTCTGGACTCCCTTATCCTTTCCCCAGGTGAGCATTGAAGGGGATGTAGACAAGGATTACAAAGGAGACAAGTACTCCAACAAGATCTCCAAGTGCTCCATTTATTTACCAAAACACCAGTGCTTAAATACCTTCCCAATCTCTAATCCACTTCTTATTCCATCTATGCAACAATCAGGGACAGGTTGGGGCTATCTGAGTTGTAGAATACCATCTGTATCCAGAGAAAGAATTATGGAGTTTGAACAAATACCAAAAACTATTACCTTTAATTTAAAATGAAAAACATTATCTCATGTAATTTTGCTGTCTCTTATAATTTATTTTTTGTCTTCAAGGATATGATTTCTCTCTCATCACATTCAACATAGATTAATGTATACCATGGAACCAATATAAAGACTAACAGAATGCCTTCTTGGTGGGGGGGGGAGAGGGAAATGAGATTAGGGGAAAAATTGTAAAATTCAAAATAAATAAATAACTTTAAAATTTAGTAAAATATATGTATGTACAATGCTAACCTGCTTGCCACTGAGGGGAAGGGAGTAGGAAGGGAGGGTGGAAGGAAATGTTTTAACTTAAAAAATGTACATGTGTATATTGATTAAATAGATAGCTAGATGAATATAAATAAATAAATAAATGTAATAAATTGTAAAGGATAGAAGGAGGTGTAAATCTGGAAAGGTAGGAAAATGAATAAGATTTTGAAAGACTTTAAAATCCTAGTAGAAGTTATTATCTTTGATCTGGGAAGTGATAAACTGTCTTTGGAGTTTATTGTGTATATAATAAATTATGATATGATCTTTAGGAAGATCACTTTCACAGAGGAATGGAAGATAGTCTGAAATGAGGAGAAATTTGAGTCAAGAAGATCAAACATCAAAATTTTACAGTTGTCTAAGTGTGAAATGATTCAACACTTGACCCGGTAGATGATAAGTGACAAGGAAAGTAAGAAGTATATAAGGAAATATTATAGAAATAATAAACAAAGGTAACATATTGAATATATGGAGGTGGGACACCAGAGAGTGAGGATTACGGATGAAAACTGGAATGATGAGTATATATACTCCACAGTAACTGGGAAGTTAGGAAGAAATGAATTTTTTGGGAAAAATAATGAGTCCAGTTTTTGACATTTTGAGTTAAAGATTAAATTTGAGATATACGGTAGACAGGAGATGGAGAGAGATTAGGACTTAAGAAATTTCAAATAATATAATGAGAGGCATTTTAGGGAAGGCACTAAAATGCTAACTTGGGATAAAGGGTAGAAGTCTTCAGTTCAGTCTTATTTCTGGCATATAGGGGTTGTGTGACCCTGGCTAATTCACTTAGCCTCTCAGTTCCCCAGTCAACTTCCTAGATAAAAATCTTTTGGAAAAGTTTTTTTATTTACTTTTTTTTTGTTTTATTTTATTTTTTTTATTCTCATTTTGTACAAATGTTTTTTTTTTTACATTAATAAAATATTCTTGTTTAAGAGTAAACAAAATACCCCTCCCCCCATGAATATAGACTTGCATGGGTGATAAAGTAAAGGGGAGAGAAAAAAATTAAAATTAAAAAAATAATAGTAATAATTGTAAGTATGTCCAGGTGGCACAATGGATGAAGCACCAGCCTTGGAGCCACAAGCACCTGAGCCCACATCCAGCCCCGTAGACCCAACAATCACACAGCTGTGTGATGTGCAAGCCACCAGATCCCCACTGCCCCACAAAAACCAAAAAGAAGAAAAAAAAGACACGAAAAAAATAAATAGTAATCATAGCAGAGGTGGCTGGGTGGCAGACAGAGCACTGGCCCTTGGCCAGGAGCACCTGGGTCCAAATCCGGCCTCAGACACCCAAAGATCACCCTGCTATGTGGCCTCAGGCAGGCCACCCAGCCCCATTTGCCCTGCACCCACCCCCAAATAATAATAATAAAAAATGTGCTTCAGTCTTTGTTCCAACACCAATAACTATGTCATGGGTGGATCGCAGTCTTTATGATAAGTCCATCACAAAAGTTGGTTCCATATTTTTCCAACATTGACATTGCTGATTGCAACTCCCTCCTTTCTTATTTCTCCACTACCATGTACCACATTTTCTCTCTCCTTTCACTCTGACTCAGCTGTAGGGTCGCTGAGCAGCACAGCAGACAGCTGCCTGGTACTGGGGCAAAGAAGCCCGAGCCCCCATACCACCTCTCAGGCCCAGAATCCACCTGGCCCCATGGTCCCAGACAGGCCATCCAATCCCAGCCCCTTGCAAGAAGTAAAAAAGAAAATGTGTTATATCTGACCACTTTTCCCCCCATGGTCCATCCTCTCCTCCTTTATTCACAACCCCACCCCTTCCCCCTGCTCCTCCCTCCTTCTTACTCCAGAAGTCTATACCCCATTGAGCATATATGCTGTTTCCTCTCCTAGTTACCTCTGATGAGATCAAAGGTTCCCCCATTCCCCCCTGCCTACCCCCTTCCATATCATGGTAGTAGCTCATTGAAATAAAGAAAAAAACTTATTATATGAAATATCTTGGCCTATTTCCCTTCTCCTTTTTCTTTCTCCCTTTCCATTTCCCTTTTATTCCTTTTGACTCCATTTTTTACAGCATATTTTATCTTCGAATTCAGCTTTCTCCTGTGCTTCAACTATAAAAGCTTCCTCTACCTGCTCTATTAACTGAGAAGGTTCATATGAGTATCATCATCATTAATCCCTCATATTTTCCCCCTCTCCTCCAATCTCCATGCTTCACCCGAATCTTGTATCTGAAGATCAAACCTTCTGTTCAGCTCTGGCCATTCCAAAAGGAACCTTTGAAATTCCCCTGGTTCATCGAAAGTCCATCTTTTTCCCTGGAAGAGAACATTCAGCATTGCTTGGTAGTTCATTCTTGGCTGCATTCTAAGCTCTTTTGCCTTCCAGTATATTATATTCCAAGCCCTATGAGCTTCCAATGTAGTTGCTGCTAAGTATTGTGTAATCCTGACTGCAGTTCCATGATATTTGAACTGTGTCCTTCTGGCTGCTTGTAATATTATCTCTTTGACGTGGGAGTTCTGGAACTTGGCTATAATATTCCTAGGGGTTGTTTTTTTGGGATCTCTTTATTTGGGGAATTGGTGGATTCACTCCATTTCTATTTTGCCCTTTGCTTCTAGAATATCAGGGCAATTTTACTGTAGTAAATCTTTGAAAATGATGTCAAGGCTCTTCTCGTGATCATGACTTTCAGGTATGCCAATAATTTTTAAATTATCTTTCCTAAGTCTTTTTTCCATACCAATTTTTTTTCAATGAGATATTTCACATTTTCTTCTAATTTTTCATTTTTTTGGTTTTGAAGTATTGATTCCTGATTTCTGGTAAATTCATCAATCTCCCTGAATTCTATTCTTTGTCTGAAGGATTTGTTCTCCTCAGAGAATTTTCTTATCTCTTTTTCCATCTGGCCAATTTTGCTTTTTAAGGCATTCTTCTCCTCAAAAACTTTTGGAACTGTTTTATCCATTTGACCTAAGCTGGTTTTTAGCATGCTATTTTCTTCAGCATTTTTTTGGGGGGATTTCCTTGACTAAGCTGCTGACTTCATTTTCATGTTTTTCCTGCATCTCTCTCCTTTCTTTTCCCAGTATTCTTCCAGCTCCCTCATTTGATTTTCAAAGTCTTTTTTGAGCTCTGTCATAGCCTGAGCCCAATTTCTGTTTTTTCCTGGAGTCTTTAGATGCAGGAGATTGTGCTTCCTCATCTTCAGAGTGAGTATTTTGATCCTTCTTAGGCTCATATGCAAAATATTTCTCAATGGTCTTCCTCTTGTTTCGCTGCTTGCTCATTTTCCCAGCCTGAGCCTGGTGTTGGGGTGCTTCCTGAGCTTTTGTGACACTCCCACAAGGGTCTCAGTGTGTGAAGCTCTGTCCTCCGTCCTGGTCTGTGAATGACCATAAGCACCCCCCTCTGCCATGGGACTGAGGTGGGGGGGAGCCCTGCTGTTCTATTGGGGGGGCCTAGACTGCTTTCAGGATGTGAATGTGGTCAGAGCCCCAGAGTCCTGTTCCAGAGGCAGAGGACAGAGCTCTGCAGTCTCTCTTCTTTCCCCTCCCTCAGCTCAATGGGCTCATGCCCTTGAGGTTCCTGCTTACTGGCTCTGCCTGCTTCTGTTTCCAGATCTGGGCTGCTGAAAGACCAAGCTGCTGGCTGTGTGCCCTGAGGGCTGTGCTCCACGTGCTCGCTCTGTCAGAGGTCCCCCGCTGTTCCCCCACTTTGTGCCCAGTGCTCCCCAGGGTGCAAATCAGGAGACTCCCCCACTGCTGTGAGCCATGGCTCCCAGCTCCCTAGGGCTACCTCCAGGAGGCTGAAGCTCTTTCACTCTGGCAGGCAGCCCCTCTGGCGGGCCGCCCCTCCGACCCCGGGGAGCAGAGCCTTTCTGCTCTTTTCCAGGTTACCTTGAGTAAGAGAACTACCTCACTGGGTCCCTTTGTGGGTTCTGTCTCTGTTTAGTTAGAGTCCTTAGTTTCAAGTTTTATCAGAGAGCGCCTAAGACTCAATTCCTTCTTGTCGCCATCTTGGCTTCGCCCCCCTCTTTTTTTTTTATTTACAAGAGAGCTTTTTCATCAGGAATTTCCTCCATCAATAAAAGCACAGGAACGCCTGATGATGATGATGATGATGATGATGATGATGATGATGATGATTATGATGAGGAATAGGAGAAGCAGGGGGAGGAGGAAGAGAAAGAAGAGAAAGAGGAGAAGTAGGAGGAGAAAGAGGAGGAGGGGGAGAATAGTGATAATGTTGGTAATGATACCATCAACAAAAATTTTATCTCACAATAATGAATGTGCAGGAAAAGGAAAACAAAATGAATTTTTAAAGCAGCTTTGCATAAGTGCTAACTTAAAGGAAAGGATAAAACTTGACATTAAATACAAAAAGACCAAGACTGAGGAAGAAAAATGAATCAAATCTATATAGCCAAAGAGAGTTATGATGATTCCCTGCTTGATTGATTATCAAATCATAAAACTTGAAAAATGGGCAACAATGTTGAAGTTAAAGGAAATTTTTCACTGGAAAAATGAAGGCTTTTTAATTTCTTTTTCTAGTGGAGAATGAATAGTTAACCCCTAGAATATTTTTATTTAATGAACTTATGAGCTCATATCTATAAGTAATTGAATCGAAGAGATCACTGCTCCTTTTTTTCATTTTTTCAAGTTTTGTACATGTTCTTCTCAAATGCTCCACAAAATATCCACCCAATATTCTGAAGGTTCTTTCTTAAGATCAAGGTTTGTTTGACTTGGGTTCATGAAATAATTTCATATATATACATGTATATACAACAATTTCAATATAATTTATTTCCTTTGCAATTCTATATGTTTTACTCTATTTTTCATTTAAAAACATTATTCTGAGACTAGTCTATTGGTTTCAATAAACTTCCAAAGGAGTTGTTCATGAGGGAAAACAAATGGAAAACAAATGTTAAGAACTACTAGTCTCAAAATCTTAAAATGTAATTCTAACATTTGATTTATGATAGTCTGTCTCAATCATAATAAATAAATAGCTTGCCTCCTTTCATAGCAATATACTACTTATATGACCACTTTTCAATTTTTCCTTAATTGTTAATTGGTAATATGTTATAAACTATTTTTGACCATCAGGGACCTCTTCATTACCATTTGAGTAACCCACAATTTAAGTATTCAAAGACTATAGTTATCTTTGTGTTAAAGTGAACTCTTCTTTTCAACATTTTCACCCTCAACTAGAAGTCCAAGTTATATAGACTGGTAAACAATTTCTCACTGAAAAGAATATATTTATTATAGGAAAATAAGGTTTGTTTTGTTTTGTTTTGTTTTGTTTTGTTTTTAGGAGTTCATATATATATATATATATATAGAGAGAGAGAGAGAGAGAGAGAGTTTTAGTAATTTCTCATCAACTACAAAAATAGGAACAGTTCCACATTTTTCCCCTTGAGCTTATTCCTATTCAGAAACAGAACAAAATCACTGTGCTTTCATTCAATTATAATTGAGCTACATGATAAAATTATCACTCTCTATTTTTTCCATAATGATATCTCTACTTTTCTTTTAGGGTCAACTCAGGTATAAGCCCCCTCAATGAAGTGTATCCTAACTACTCTATCTCTCAAGGAAAACAATGAAAAAAGAAAGGAGAGAGACAGAGAGAGAGATAGAGAGACAGAGTGAGAGAGAGAGAGAGAGAGAGAGAAGGAAGGAAGGAAGGAAGGAAGGAAGGAAGGAAGGAAGGAAGGAAGGAAGGAAGGAAGGAAGGAAGGGAGGGAGAAAAAGATACATATGGTTGGTTGTTTGGAAGACCAAAATGACATTACCATATTTGAGACAAATTTGTGTGTCCTACTGTGATTGATCAGACATATACATATATATATATATGGAATAATAAAATATAAAATATATAATATGTAAATAAATATATTTATGTATATATTTATATAAATAAATACATATATATATATATATATATACACATATATTTTCTTTAATGTCTGGTACATTGTGGATGTTCAGTAAATATTTATTGAAATAAATCTGAAGACATGAAGAGCTAAAGGAACTGTAGGACACATTGACCTGACTCAAATTGGGAATCCTCTCCTTTTTTTTAATATTGGTAGGTCATATTGTTGTTTATCAGTCAGTCTTTGGTATCCCTCAAAATTCTCAGTTTCAAACCTAACAAAACTTTATCCCCTTGCTCAGAGAGACAAGTCCTTCTGATAACAGTTTCAGCCCTTGTCTCTTGTAGATGCATTGAATCTACCACCTGGTGATTATAATTAAAATTCCTCTCCTTTGATTTATTTCAGTTGGGGGACAGAAATCATTTAACTTCTTAGAGATGCAGATAAGAGATGAAACAAGCTCCATATATTTTGCTGATAGCAACATCTCCTGTTGTTAACACGGAAGGAGAAGTGACTTCAATTCCACCCATCTCTAAGTGACCACAGTGGAATAAAGGGCATAGGAAGTGAGGGGGTGGTGGGCAGGGTGGACAGTGAGGAATTGAAATAGTCTACGCATAAAATTTTAGTTCATGATATATTATAGCTATTAGAGGTCTGACTTCACAGGATACTAGAGAAATTTCTGAAAATATAGGATATGGGAGCTAGAAAGAACTTTAAAAGATTGGATGTTTAAGAAAAAAAATGCTAGAGATGAAAGAGACCTTAGAGAACAGCTGATCTAAACTCTTCATTTCACGGCCAGAGCCTAGGAAACTTCAAAAGGGACGTGATTTGAGCAAAGTCAGAAAATGATTTCACATTGGAATAAGAATTTTGAAACTGGTTCTACTGATTCTCTGTCCAGTAGTTTTCACAGTACACTGACATAAGTTAATATTCTTATTTGTCAGAAGTTAATGGGGAAAAGGAATAAATCATTTATTGTTTACTATGCTCTGGGCTTTATCCTAAGCACCTTATATATGATTTCATTTGCTCCTCCTAACAACCCTGCTATTATTATCCTCAGTTAAAACTGGGGAAACTGAAGCAGATAGGATTTAATTGACTTGTCCCAGGATCACAAAGCTATCATGTGTCTGATTCTGTATTTGAATCCATCTTCTTGACTTCAGAAAGCACTTTATACATTGCATAACCTAGTTACCTTGATGCCTAATAGATTATCATTTTACTAACATCTAATTTTTCCAAAGCATTCGAAAATATATTTACTGTGTGAAGACTTCTGCATTTTGAATCACAAGACAAAAGCCCTAATCCTGACTTTGCTGTTTTGCTGCATGATCTTAGAATAATTACTTCCCCTATGGATCTCTGAATCCTCAGTTGTGAAATCAGGAGGTTGATTGATTTTCAGAGTGACTTTGAGCAAGAAGAGAGCTACTATTTAGTGATAACCTCAAAAGAATCCAAGACAGGTTTAATTATTACCAATTGACTCAAACCCTTCGATGGACAGTGAATTTATTTTCTACAAGAGTATCTAAAGAAGAACCAGAAAAAAAGTATAAATAAAAAATAAAATCCATCTCTCTCTGTTTTAGAAAATATCATTAGGAGCATAATTTGGAACCACCATCTGAATGAATGGTAGTTTAATTTTTGGATATTTGAATCATTAACCCACCATCTCAGATCATAGCTATAATATGATTAATGCTAGAAAGAGCAGAACATCCTAAATTTCAAACAACTTAGTATCCCCTTTCCCATACTTTCTCCAGATGTGATCCATCCGATAGAAAGCTTAACAGATAAAGTGAATAGAATAAAAGTGATAGTTAAACTATTGTCTTTGATCTACCTAATCAACCCTGGCATATCGTATCACAATCTGGGAACCACAGATTTAAGACTGTACCCTAAATATAGGTAAGGATTCTAAAAAAGTCAGTACTCCTAGAGGAGATATATCACTAAGATGATAAAGTGATTCAAAACGTTGGTATATAAAGGTCTACTAGAGAAAGTAGGAATATGGAATTTAGAAAGGATAAAACTGTCTGAAGATAGGATCAATTATCCCATCATTCAATAAATATTTATTACAAAACCACTCTGTGTGAGGCACTTTGTTAGGCACTGGAAATGCAAAGGTAAATGTGAGGAGACTCCATCCTCCAAAACCTTACATTTGATAACAACCGTTACATGTCTGAAAGTCATTATATATAGGACAGATTAGATTTATTTTGCTTGATCCCAGTGGGAGTATTAGATAGAAGTTGCAAAAGCAGAATTTTGGCCCTCTTTACAAGTGCTATCCAAAGTAGAATAGGCTGCCTCAGGAAGTAATATCAAGAGCAATCTTGAAGGAGGAAAAGAAGTTAAATAAAACAATTCATATTCTGAGATCCCTGTGAAAATGGAAAAAGCAGTCTCAGGTCAGGGAGGACATTGGCTGATTTTAAGCATCGAAATGAGCCTCAGGTTTTCTTTCTTTTTTTTTTTCTTTGTCATTGCTAAATACCTTCTAGTATTTCTGATGCAAATGTAGATCACAAAATTTCAAAATGTCGTGAATTAGAATTTGAAGGCACCTTAGGGACCTTGCTGAATTATATCAATCAATAATTCAATCTTGGAGCATTTATTACTTTCAAATTATAAAAGGAAACTTGGTGTTACAACAGATAGACAGCTGGCCCTGGACTCAGGAAAACTTGAGTTCAAATGTGGTCTCAGATATTTCCTTTCTATGTGATACTGGACAAATCACTTACCCTTTCTCAGTCCCAGTTCCTTATTTGTAAAATGTGCATAATAATTGCACTTACCAATTGTGTTGTGAATTGTTGCTAGTATAAAAGGCACTGAAGAGAAATGGGAAGAAAATATTAGCTGATTCCCCTCTTTAAGACCTGCGGTCATAGTTCTAATTTGCTGTGGTCACTGTGCTAGGACTTAAAATACATATGACATAGTATGCTCATACATAAAAATCGAAAATGTTATCCTGATGGAATCTGTATGTAACATGAACCATGAAGGTTTGCTTTCAAGAGGCAGAGGTGAGAAAGAAAAGTCTTCCATAAAAATTCATCTTAGAGCTTGGGTTATTTCCTTCTCAGAATCTTATAATTAATTTGTCCTTCTTGCTGCTTTCCTGTGTCATTTCCCAATTACCTGGTTCTTGTAGCATTATCTCCCTCCCTCCACTCTCTCCATTCCCTCTATAAAACACCCAGGATAATTGTTCCAATTTGTTTTGGCCTAGCAATAGCAACTGAGGTTTAAACCTTAGGGACATTAGAATGGTTTAGCTGAAGGGGTTTCATTCTCAGCATTGATGGAGGTACATCCATGGTTCCGTCTAATAAGGACTGAGCTAATGAACTGGGGCCTCTGTCAGGGAAGTCTGAAAAGCTTTCCATGTGTATTTCTTCTTATATCGGGATAGCTGGAAAATTACCCTGTGTAAGAAGCTGAACTATATATGAAAGGGCAAGCTAGAAAATATGCTCTCGGTCATCTCTGTCTCCCTCCATCTATCTCTTTGCTCTTCTTTTCCTTCTTTCCCTTCTTTCCTTCTGTTCTCTTTCTCTTCCCACTCTTCTGTTTCTCTCTATCTCTTTCTTCTTACCTTTCCATTTCCCAGATCCTAAGCCATGGAGTTCTAATGCCCCCTGCTGCTAGCTGATTTCAGAGTCTAAAAATTTTTCCTACTTTTCCTAATTTTTAATCTCTTATGTCTATTTTGGCCTTTCTTTCTGCCTCTCTCCTTCCCTACATTTCTCTCTCTCTTCTTTCTCCCTTCCTATCTCCCTTTTCTCTTCTCTCTTTCCCCCCACATTCACACTTACACACACACACACACACACACACACACACACAAAAAAAAAAACATCAATCTATATTTATCTTTGCCACTGTCAATATATCTGACTTCTTTCTTGTATTAATATAATAATAGAAATTCCACAAATATATGAACACACAGAAACAGAGACATATAAATGCACATATATACAAAAGACTCCATATGAGGATTCTTAAAGGTCCTATCTTTAATTTTCTTTTATTTCTCTTTATTTACCTTCCTGGACACTATCTTTTATTTATCATTTCCCTCTTACAAAGATAACCTTTTATTTTTGACAGAGATACACACTCATACTTTTTGAGATTAAAGGAACTAGTTTGGTCACCAGATTACTCAACTCCTACAGGAAATCTCTTTTTACCTTACTCTAAGAAGTTTCTCAATAATACACCAGTCTGGATCTTATTGTGCTCTGCTTATTGTTATATGGTGATGAATGGGAAGCATCTACAATAGGAAAGCAGATATTGGATTTCTCCAGGGATGTTTCCAAGACTTGGGAATAAGAGACCTGCTGAATGGTAGATTTCTTTATCCCAAGAAATAGAAAGTCTGCTAGGTATTTTGACCTGTCACCATTTGGACCATTTTTCCAAAGTCTTTACTCTCTTGGAACTAGAGATGTTGAGACAGTCAAGAAATTTAAAAATATGCTGCTAAAGTTAAGATAGAAATTTCCTCCAGACTTTAAATATATGCATCAAGAAAATCTAGGCTTCTCACGTTTTGCATTTTTTTTTCCTTTTTTTTTCAAGAGCCTACACAAACTGTTCGAACATACCTTTCTAGACTTAATAGATATGAATGCTAAAATATAGCTATACTGAAAAATTAGCTATTTCATGAATACATTGCCCTTTGTTCCATCATTATGCTTTTGTTCATTCATTCATCCTTTGTTTAGTAATCCTTATGTGAAACCTTTTGTATTTATATGCATTTATGTCTCTCTTTCTATGTGCTCATATATTTGCGGCATTTTGTTATTAGTATGAGTAAGCATCTATAATGCTTTCCTCTTGGATCTTTTTCTTATGACATCCCACCAAGGCCTAAAAACCAGCTTCAATAACACCATTTCCATGAAGCCTTCCCTTGTCCCTTCTCTCCTTTCAAATGGTTAATCCATTCCTCCTTTGAACTGTTGTATAACTGTTTATATAATCTTGTAAAGAAAAATAGATGATAAAATAATATATTAACCATGAAACCTGAAGTCATGAAACTAGAATTCAAAGATGACTTCAGATTTTGATTAATTCTGGATGAGACACTTAATCACTGTTTTAACTCAGTTTCCTCAGATAAAATATTAGCATAATAATAGCACCTCCCTCAATGAAGTATTGGTTGTTGTGAGGATCAAATGAGATAATATTTATAGAAAAGTTCTTAGCAGTCATCAAAACTGCCTGGTAGGGGCAGGTAGGTGGCACAGTGGATAAAGCACCAGCCCTGGAGTCAGAAGTACCTGAGTTCAAATCCAACCTCAGACACTTAATAATTACCTAGCCCTGTGGCCTTTGCAAGCCACTTAACCCCATTGCCTTGCAAAAAAAACCCCAAAACTTCCTGGTAGTGACTAAGAAACAGAGTAATGCAGTGGATTAGGATAGGTTCAAAAGAAACAATAGTAAAAAGATTTGAGAAATCGAATATTTGGCAAACCCAAAGACATTAACTTCTGGAATAAGAACTCACTATTTGACAAAAAATTGTTGGGATAACTGGAAAATAGTATAGTAAAAACTAGGCATAGACCCACATCTCATACCCTATGCCAAAAAAAGGTCAAATTGGGTACAGGATTTAGACATAAAAGCAATACCATAGATAAATTAATAGACCAAGAAATACTCTATGAGATCTGTGGAAAGGGGAGAAATTTATGACCAAGCAAGAAATAGATACATTATAAATTGAAAAAATGTATTATTTTGATTATATTAAATTAAAAAGTTTTTACAATAATAAAGTCAATGTTGCCACAATTTAAAGGAAAACAGAAAGCTGGGGCACAATTTTCATTTAGGGGTTCTGAAAAAAGTATCATTTATGAAATATATAGAGAATTGCATCAAATTTATAAGGTTCCAGGTCATTCCTCAATTGATAAATGATCAAAGGAGATGAACAGACAGTTTTCAAATGAAGAAATTAGAGCTATATATAGTCATATAAAAAGTGCTCCAAATCATTATTGATTAGAAAAATGTAAATTAAAAGAACAAAGAAGTATCACCTCACATCTATCAGATTATTTTAGATGATAAAAAGGGACAACAATCAATGTTGGAATGGGTTGTGGGAAGATTGGGACATTGATGCATTTTTGTTGCAGTTGTAAACTGATCCAACCATTCCAAAGAACAATATAACTGATCATACCTTTTGATCCAGCAATTTCAATACTAGGCTTCTATCCTGAACAAAAAATCACAAAAAAATGGGAAAAGTCTCACATGTTTCAAAATATTCATAGCAGTTCTTTTGGTAGTGGCAAAGAATTGGAAATTCCCATCAATTAGGGAATGATTGAACAAGTTGTGGTATATGATTGTTGTGGAATGTTATTTTTCTATAAGAAAATGTAAATGGTCAGAATCTGGAGAAGGATGGAATAAATTACAGCTTCTGATGCTGACTGAAGGGAGCAGAACTAAAATAACATTCTACACATTGACAACAACATTGTGAGTTGATCAACCCTGATGGATGCAGCTCCTCTTAGTGGTTCAGAAAACTAGGACAACCCCATTAGATTGGCTATGGACATTGCTGTGCCCATTCAGAGAAGGAAAGAAAAAAATGAAAAGAAAAAAACCTTCAGAATCTGATGAACACAACATTCACTTATTAAAAAAAAAACTCTCATATATTTCTTTCCTATGTCATGTTACTTTTCTTTTCCATTAATCCTAATTTCTCATACCAAACATATTTAATAGGTAAACATGTTTAACACAAATGTGTATATAAAATATTTACCTGATTATTCACTGCTAAGGGATGGAGGGGGGAAGGGAGGTTGAGAGAATATTATCTAACTCTAAAATATCTATGTTCATATAAATAAATATTGAAAACTTTCATAACATGTATCTGGAAAAATAAAATATTACTTTAAAAAATAAATTAAACTAACCAAATTAAAAACTTCTCCTCATTATACCTGGCATTGCAAATTTTTTATTACCTTCCTTCCTTCTCCTAACACATTTTCAAAGCCTACTTTATATTATGCATATTTATTAATATTCCTTATCTCCCCTACTAGATTGTAAACTCATTGTATTCAAGAGCTATGTTTTGGAAATTCAGAGAACCTCAGATTTGGAAGGGAATTCAGAGCAAATTTCTAAAACAGCAAAGTGTCAGGTTAAAGAACCAGGCTTAGGATCAAGAAGACCAGAGTTCAAATCCAATTTCTGGTACTTATTATGTCATATAATCCTGTAGCTCTTTCTTTGTCTTAGTTTCTTCATCTACAAAATGAGAGCTTTGGTCTTG
This sequence comes from Macrotis lagotis, assembly GCF_037893015.1. Classification (NCBI taxonomy): domain Eukaryota; kingdom Metazoa; phylum Chordata; class Mammalia; order Peramelemorphia; family Peramelidae; genus Macrotis; species Macrotis lagotis. The sequence goes on from NC_133658.1 coordinate 337,146,124, forward strand.
GTTGTTGATAATATTCCTTCAAGTCTAAATATCTATGGTATTTCTTATAATCTTTGACTGAAATTAAATCATTCCTATAATAACCTCACAATTAGATTCAAAATTAAGTCTTCTATTGCTTAAAAATTCACTTCCTTTCCAGTCAATCTGACTTTTGGTATATTTTTAGGAAGTCATTGCCTGCACTGAGTTAAAATCTCTACCCATTCTTAGCTCTGATACCACTCATTTCCTTTGTGACTAAGAAAAACTCTCCCAATTCTACCAAATGCTACCTGTACTCAAAAAAACAAACAAAAAGATCTTCTCTTCAATGAACTCATAGGTAGCATAGTTCTGATATCCTTTATCATCTTGATTACTTTCCTTTTGACTTGTTTTGGTTTATCAAAATTTTTCCAAAAAAAAATGTGTGGTCCAGAGGTTTGCCCAATATGAGATATGACAAGAATAAAGTAGAACTCTAGAGTATAGAAAAATAATGACTTAGTTTCCTCATTCTAGATGCTACATTACTGTTAATTTATTATAAAATAACTTTTTTTCTGCCTTCCATATATGGAGCTTGCATCTTGATGAAGTCATTTTCACATGTAATGTTGTTTAGCTATTCCACCTTCACTTGTACTTTTGAAGATGATATAATTTCCATCTCAGTGTAAGACTTTACATTTACTCCTATAAAAGTCAATCTTAAATTTAATCTTTTTGTTATATATTCATATATATACATCTGATATGTGAATGTACAAATATAGATTTAACTTTCTAGACAGGTAGATAGTTATCCTATTGCAATCTTTTTGGATATTTATTCTGTTGTCCATTATATTAATTAATCATCATTTTTGAATCTATAATTTGACAAGCATGCATCTATTTCTTAATACAAGTTGTTGATAAAAAAATATTTAAATAGAACTGTGTCAAGGACATTCCAATGAGACCTCCCTCCAGACTAATATCAATATTAATTATAATTCTTTGAGATTGGTCTAAGTCATCTAAATTTTCTTTTTATCTAGGCTTCTAGTCTACATTTCTCTATATTTTGTGCCAATATTATATGAGTCTTGGTCAAATGCCTTCTTGAGGTTTTCTGTCAAGCATTCTCCCACTCAATTTTAACCATTAGTAACACTGAGAGAAAAGAAGAAATGAGATTATTTTGGCATGACCTGTTCTTAACAAATCCATTAATGATGCATTACTTGATAAATGTTCATAAAAATTTATTTGAAGCTTTTCTATACTTCTATAGAGCAAAATAAAATGAATTTTAAAACCAAAGATTTTTTTTCATGAAAATAAATTTGTTCATCTCTAATCCTATGAAACATAGGCCTTTTCCATTTTTGAAAATATAAATTGTTATGACTTGAAAAGCACATTCACAATATTTCTTTGCTGATGATTTATCACTGTTATGGTAAAGATCATGAGAACAGAAAATTAACCCTAGGACTAGAGAAGGAAAAATGTCCCAATTTTGCCCCCAAAAGAGAAAAATTAATATATTTTTTTAGATTTTTGCAAGGCAAATGGGGTTAAGTGGCTTGCCCAAGGCCACACAGCTAGGTAATTATTAAGTGTCTGAAACCAGATTCGAACCCAGGTACTCCTGACTCCAGGGCTGGTGCTTTATCCACTGTGCCACCTAGCTGCCCCCAAAATTAATATATTCTTAAAACTCCAACTTAGAGAGCTCAAATTCAATTCATATATTTATCATGGTATCACCTCCCTGATGTCACGGTCTTCTTTGAGAACAAAGAACAAATAACATAATTTTTTTCCTGTTTATCCTTTCTCCTTTATATTTCTCCCCACCACCAGTGTTTTATGTCTGTCTACTACTTCTCCTGATCTTCCCTTACTTCTATCAGTTCATACTTCATGTATTTTATTTAATCTCCTTCCTTCCTGCTTCCCTTGCTAAGTAAATTAGATTTCTATATTCTTCTGTTGTTAAGTCCCTTACTGGACTCCCTTATCCTTTCCCAAGGTGAGCATTGGAGGGGCAGGAGAAAAGGAAGATAAGTTCTCCTTTTGTACACCAAGATCTCCATTTATTTATATTTATTTTTTTATTTTTTTAATTTAATTTAATTTTTTAATTCTCATTTTGTACAAATGTTTTTTTTACATTGATAAAATATTCTTGTTTAAGAGTAAACAAAATGCCCCTCCCCTCCATGAATATAGACTTGTGATGTGGGCTTGGGTGCTCATGGCTCCAGGTCTGGTGCTTCGTCCATTGTGTCACATGGCCATACCTACAATTATTACTATTATGTTTTTTAATTTAATTTTTTTTCTCTCCCCTTTACTTTATTGCCCAAGCCCACATCCAGCCCCTTAGGCCCAACAATCACCCAGCCGTAGGACATGCAAGCCACCCGATCCCCACTGCCCTGCAAAAACCAAAAAGTAAAAAAAAAGAATTAAAAAAAGACCCAAAATAAAATAAAATATTAATAATAGTAGGAGTGGCTGAGTGGTGGACAGAGCATCGGCCCTTGAGCCAGGAGCACCCAGGTCCAAATCCGGCCTCAGAAACCCAAAGATCACTCTGCTATGTGGCCGCAGGCAGGCCACCCAGCCCCATTTGCTCGGCACCCTCCCGTAAATAATAGTAATAAAAAATGTGCTTCAGTCTTTGTTCCAACATCAACAACTCTGTTATGGGTGGATTACCTTCTTTATGGTAAGTCCATCGAAAAAGTTGCTTCCATATTTTTCCAACATTGCCATTGCTGCTTGCAACTCCCTCCTTTCTTATTTCTCCACTACCATGTACTATATTTTCTTCCTCCTTTCACTCTAACTCTGCTGTAGGGTCGTTTTGTGGCGCAGCAGACAGATCCCTGGTCCTGTGGCCAAGAAGCCCTGAACTGCCAAACCACCCCTTAGGCCCAGAATCTACCTGGCCCTACTGTCCTGGACAGGCTTTCCAATCCCAGCCCCTTGCACGTAGTAAAAAAAGAAAATGTGTTATATCTGACCACTCTCCCCCCATGGTCCATCCTCTCCTCCTTTATTCACATCCCCACCCCTTTCCCCTGCTCCCCCCTCCTTCTTACTCCAGATGTCTATATCCCATTGAGTATATATGCTGTTTCCTCTCCTAGCCAGCTCTGATGAGAGCAGTTTCCCTCATTCCCCCTTGCCTCGCCCCTTCCATATCATTGCAATAGCTCATTGTAATAAAAAAAAAATTTATTATATGAAATATGTTGGCCTATTCCCCCTCTCCATTTTCTTTCTCCCATTACATTTCCCTTTTTTTCTATTGACTCCATTTTTACACCATATTTTATCTTCTAATTCAGTTTTCTCCTGTGCTTCAACTATAAAAGCTACCTCTACCTGTTCGATTAACTGAGAAGGTTCATATGAGTATTATCAGTATCATTATTCTATGCAGGAATACATGCAGTTCATCATCATTGAGTCCCTCATATTTCCCCCCTCTCCTTCAATCTCTATGCTTCACCTGAATCCTGTATCTGAAGATCAAACCTTTTTTTCAGCTCTGGCCAATCCAAAAAGAACCTTTGAAATTCCCCTGGTTCATTGAAAGTCAATCTTTTTTCCTGGAAGAGGACATTCAACCTTGCTGGGTAGTTCATTCTTGGCTGCATTCTAAGCTCTTTTGACTTCCGGTATATTATATTCCAAGGCCTACCAGCTTCTGATGTAGTTGCTGCTAAGTCCTGTGTGATCCTGACTGCAGTTCTATGATATTTGAACTGTGTCCTTCTGGCTGCTTGTAATATTTTCTCTTTGACTTGGGAGTTCTGGAACTTGGCTATAATATTCCTAGGGGTTGGTTTTTTGGGAGCTTTTTCTCAGGGGGGGGATCAGTGAATTCTCTCCATTTCTATTTTGCCCTCTGCTTCTTGAATATCAGGGCAATTTTCCTGTAGTAATTCTTTGATTTTTATGTCAAGGCTCTTTTCCTGATCATGACTTTCAGGTATTCCAATAATTTTTAAATTATTTTAAATTAACTTTCCTAAGTCTGTTTTCCATATCAGTTGTTTTTTCAATGAGATATTTCACATTTTCTTTTAATTTTTCATTGTTTTGGTTTTGACATATTAATTCCTGATTTCTGGTAAATTCATCAATCTTGCTGAATTCTATCCTTTGTCCGAAGGATTTGTTCTCCTCGGAGAGTTTTCTTATCTCTTTTTCCATCTGGCCAATTTTGCTTTTTAAGACATTCTTCTCCTCAATAACTTTTTGAACTGTTTTATCCATTTGACCTAAACTGGTTTTTAGCATGCTATTTTCTTCAGAATTTTTTTGTATTTCCTTGACTAAGCTGCTGACTTCATTTTCATGTTTTTCTTGCATCTCTCTCCTTTCTTTACCCAGTTTTTCTTCCAACTCCCTCATTTGATTTTCAACATCTTTTTTGAGCTCTGTAATAGCCTGAGCCCAATTTCTGTTTTTCTTAGAGTCTTTAGATGTAGGAGCTTGTGCTTCCTCATCTTCAGACTGAGTATTTTGATCCTTCTTGGGCTCACGTGCAAAATATTTCTCAATGGTCTTCCTCTTATTTCTCTGCTTGCTCATTTTTCTAGCCTGAGCTTGGTTTTGGGGTGCTTCCTGAGCTTTTGGGACACTCCCACAACGGTCTCAGTGTGTGAGACACTGTCCTCCCTCCTGGCCTGTGAATGACCATAAGTGCCCCCCTCTGCCTTGGGGCTGAGGTGGGGTGGCCCTGCTGTTCTATGAGGGGGGCTAGACTGCTATCAGGATCTCAGAGCCCCAGAGTTCAGTTCCTGGGGCAGAGGACAAAGCTCTGCAGTCTCTCTTCTCTCCCCTCCCTCAGCTCAATAGGCTCATGCCCTGGGGGCGCCTGCTTACCAGCTCTGCCTGCTTCTGTTTCCAGATCTGGGCTGCTGAAAGACCAAGCTGCTAGCTGTGTGCCCTGAGGGCTGGGCTCCACGTGTTCACTCTGGCAGAGGTCCCCCACTGTTCCCCCACTTTGTGCCCGGTGCTCCTTGGGTTGCAGCTGAGGAGACTCCTGTGCTGCTGTGAGCCGAGGCTCCCAGCTCCCTGGGGCTGCCTCCAGGAAGCTGAAGTTCTTTTGCTTAGGAGGGCTACCCCTCTGACGGGCCACCCCTCTGGCGTGCCACCCCTCCAACCCCAGGGGGCAGAGCTTTTCTGCTCTTTTCCAGGTTACCTTGAGTAGGAGAACTGCCTCACTAGGTCCCTTTGTGGGTTCTGTTTCTCAAAAGGTTAGTTAGAGTCCTTAGTTCCAAGTTTTATCAGAGAGCGCCTAAGACTTGACCCCTTCTTGTCGCCATATTGGCTCCGCCTATCTCCATTTATTTATCAAAATACAATGGCTTAAATATCCTCCCCAATTTCTAATCCACTCCCACTTGCATGTCACTTAGTAAAACAAGGCTCTGCTGCTCAAAGACAGATAGTTTAACAGTGCTCCCACATGCAGCAGTCCCTAACATATACCGCTTCTTGTCTTTTTTGGAAGCAAAATTATTACATAATGAATGCCACATACATTGTAAACAAAAGTCCAAAAATAGTATAAACAAATGTAAATTAAACAATAGTAAAAATAAATATTCCCAAATTCTATGAAATTCATTTTATCCCCAATTTACAAAGATTACAAAGTTTTTTCTTTTGCCAACAAAAAACATTTCACAGCAATCAAATTCAAAATCCATACTAAAAGGAGTGACTTTTAACTCAGGTAGCATTTAACTATTTCAGATCTGAATTACACAAACCCAGGAGTTTAGACACTATCACAAACACAGAAACAACTCTCTTATATCAAATTTACGAAGTTGACATTGATACCTTGGCCAATACTAAATCTCAGAATATAGAAACATTTTCCCACCACTCCATGCCAGTAGAGAGAGATGTAAAATTTCCTATAGATGTTTAAATGCACATATATACACATAGCACACCAAAATATTAGCCATAGCCACAGGCTTCATTTGAAAAACAAAATCTAAATTTCCCAATCAAAGACAAAAACCATCTTCCCCTTTTTTCTTTACTAATTAACCATGAAGCTTCCCATTCAAAAGCCTATTGAAAAACAGTCATTGCCTAATGCCCCCTCCTCCCTAAACCAGGAAGAAGGCATGGGGGCCCCTTCATTTCTAGAATAAGTTTTTGGAGGGGTCTTGTCCTTGTAGGGGATCCTCCATCCCATCTAAGACATAAGGTTGAGTTTCTTCTCATTTTCGCTTTACATCAGACTGTTGCTGAGGAAGAAGCTCCATCCCCTGAGGCACTGCCTCCAATACTCCACTTCCCAACTCAACAGCAGCCCCAATCAGAGAATATGTGCTAATTCTAGCCCCTAATTGACATAATATATCTCTTCCCCATAATATTGTAGGGAGTCCTTCAATTATGAAAGGAGTAACAGTCTCTGTTTTATCTTCTTTTCTCCATTTCAAGGGCTGACAAGAAATTTCTGTTTCCTCTCTACCTCCAGTGCCTACTAGGTTAGTATAGGCACCCTGTTTAGACCAAGCTTGTGACTAGTTCTGTATGGGGAACACAGGCCGATCTGCCCCAGTGTCAATCAAGCCTAGGAAAGCAATTCCTTATACTTGGATAACACAAAGAGGTTTTTCTGAAGAAGTCATATTTGTAAACATAATTTCATTGTGATTTCTTTGTTTTGCCCCCCCTTTTCAACTCACTTTCCTTCCTATTTATACCAAATCTTGAAAAAACACATAACTGGGCTATGCATTGGTTCTCATTTATGTAGCTGTCATCATCATTAGCATTCATTATTACAATAGAGGAAATTTCCCCACTCATGTTCTTTACTAAATGTGTAATTTGAGTATACAATGGATTAGGTGGAGCCAAAATGATTGCAAATTCCTCATCCGTTTAATCATAAAGGGTGAATAGTAAAGGGGAGCCACCCCAAATTTACTGGCACTTTTGACCATCAATAGTTTGATATGGGTCAGTTTGCTGCCAAAACTGCATACTGTTTTTTCCTGCTGGTCCTGAACTCTCTTACCCCATGATTTTTTTTGATGTGACCCTGGGACAGGGCAACTTTCTCCTTTTAAATTTCCTTGTCTACATTCTGATGCTCAGTGTCCTGCCTTTTCACACTTAGGGCACAGAGATTTAGGATGATGTGCCCTGACCTTACTGGGTTTAGCTCCTTGAGCACTCCAACAATCTTTTTTTAAATATGCAGGTTTTCCACAATCAAAGCAAGTCCATTTCTCTTTATTTCCAATGTGCTTATTAGAAAATGCCTCTGTCATTAAATCTGCATGATACACCTGAGACCCTACTCTGTCACATCTTTGAATCATTTCCTCAATGGTAGCATCCCTTCCTAAGCCAATTATTGCTTTCTGACAATCACATTTGCATTAGCCCATGCTAATTGTTTTATTAATACATCTATTCCTGCTATATCTCCTAAAGTTCTTCCTACTGCCTCCTGTAACCAGGCAAAGAAATCTACAAAAGCCTCATCATTTCTTGTCTAATAAGTGCAAATGTTTCTTCCTTATCATTTTATATTGGAATTCATCTCCAAGCATTCTTTACACAGGTAGCAATTCTTTTGTATGTCTCTAACCCATAATACAGTTGGTCTGCATTATTGAAAAACTGACCTGTGCCACTTAATTGTTCATAATATGTGATGGCATTGGGACCTTGTGCATACCTCAAAGACATCTGTCTACATTGTGCTATAAACTGTCCTCCAAAAACCAGATTGTCTGGGTGACAAACATGCTCTATCTGCTTCCAATCATTAGGTGTTAAGATGGAGTATGCAAGAGTATCCAATTGTAGCCAGACAAAAGGTGATCTTAAGGGTTCCTGGATTAAAAGGATCTGACTCCTCAATAATAGGATATGACTGAAACTTAGCTCCTAGATCCATCAAACTGTCTCCCTGATCTTTTGCTTTTTCAATGGTCTTTTGTACTGCTGAAGTCTCTTCCCTAGGTGCTGTAGGGTTGATCCTAGACTTTTCATGATAATATTTCTTTATTTCTTCTGCTTCAGGCCATGGATGTGAATACACTTTCTCTTTACCTTCACTTTCCTCCACACCTCCTTGTACCAAGTTTGTTAACATCAGACCCAGGGTAAACTTGTTACCTTCTTTGAAGTTTTTCGAATGTCACCTGGAATTTTTCTTTGCTTGTATATGCTGGTCTTTATTCCAGACCTCACTCAGATAATTCCCCGCCTTCTTGTCCCTGTCTAGGTGCCATTTGTTGAGTCCCTTTCTGGGTCCCTTATCCTTTCTGCAGGTGAACTTTGGAGGGGCAGGAGACAAGGAAGACAAGTTCTCCCTTTGTACAGCAAGGTCTCCATTTATGTACCAGAATACAAGTGCTTAAATATCCTCTCCAGTCTCTAATCCATTCCCACTCCCAAGGTACTTAGTAAAATAAGGCTCTGGTGCTCAAGGACACCAGGCAATGATAGTTTACAGTGCTCCTACACACAAAAGTCCCGAAAACTCTATTATAAATATTATTACATTTTTGAGTCAATAACAATGAGAGTAATATTCAAGCAATACTTTTTGCATATTTTCCCATCTTTACTTGTACTGTAATAGGTTTCATTATATGAACTAATGTATCATATTCCATCACTACATTCCTTCTACATGCATTTTACTCTTATTTCTTATCCCTTAGTTTTTTTATTGTAATTTACTCATATTCACCTTATACCTTTACCCTCTGCTATGTGTTTTTCTTCTAGCTCTACCAATAGTGGTATAATTCTTAAGAATTTCAAGTATCACAGTCCCTTGTAGTGATACAATTTACCTTCACTGAATGTCTTACATATTATTTTATCCCTTTTTCTAATTATGTTTCTCTTGGTTCTTTCTTTTTAAAAATATTATTTATTTAAGACAATGGGGTTAAGTGATTTGCCCAAGGTCACGTAGCCAGGTAATTATTAAGTGTCTGAGATTAGATTTGAACTCAGGTCCTCCTGATTCCAAGGTGGTACTCTAGCTTCTCTTGGTTCTTGATAATGAAGGTCAAATTTTGGCTTGAAATATGATATTCTCTTTATGAATGCTTGAAGTCATTGTATTTCATTGGATGATAATTTTTTCACTTGATACATTATTCTTAATTTTCCTGAAACTACAAGTCCTAACCCCTTTGTCTTTTGGAATATCAAGTTTCATGATCTCTATTCTTTAATGTTGTAGTTGTCAAGTCCTGTGTTATCCTTGAATATGGCTCCCTGATATTTGATTTTTTTTCTTTCAGATCATTTGTAGTATTTTTTCTTTAATAGAAAGTTCTGAAGTTTGACCATAAAGTTCTTCGGAGTTTTTTTTTTTTTTTTTAACTTTGCCATCTCTTTCCTAAGGTAATTCTTTCATTTCCTATTTTGTAATCTGGTTCCATCAGAGCAGTTTCCCACAATATTGTATTGAGGAAGGCTGTATATGTCCCACTGATTCTGACATTATCTCCCCTAGATCTATTTTCCAGATGAGTTGTTTTCCCGATGAGGTATTTAACATTTTCATCCATTTTTTTATTCTTTGGAATTTTTGTTTTATGGGTTCCTGAGGTCTTATAGAGTCATTAGCTTCCATTTGCCCAATTTAAACTTTTCAAAGAGGTTTTTTTAAATAAGCCTATATACTTTATTTTCCATTTGGTTAATATCCCTTTGTACAATTGAGTTGGTCTTCTCAGTGGACATTGTTTCTCCTTTGCTATTTAGTCTATTTTTTTAATCAGTTTTTTTTCTTTTTATCAATTTTTCTTCTACATTTCATGTGATTTTTAATCTCCTTTATAAGATAGTCATGAGGTCTTTCTGGGCTTGAGATCACATACTGGGTTTTTTTTTTTGAAGTTTTTCTCATAGATAGTTAGACACTGTTGTCTTTTTCTGAGTTTGTACCTTTGTCTTCCTTGTCACCATAATAACTTTCTATTGTCATATTTTTTTCTGTTGTTTTTCACTCATCTTTTTTTGACTATTTCCCCTTTCTCTTAAATTTGAGCTCTACTTCCAGGTCCCACTCTGCCAGTGGCTAAAGGTCCTCATAGCTGGTGCTGTAGTATCATGAGGTTTGCCTATAATTTCTGAAGGCCACAGGGGTTTGGCAGTTTATCTGGTCCTAAACTGGAGTCCCAGTTGGTGGTGTCTGATGTGCGCTGAGGTTTGATGGGAGTTATTCTGAAGCAAGTGGTGGTATGACTTCTCAATGATGCCTATTTACTGAACTATGTGGCTGTTAGAGGATGCCTGCTTCCCCGTGGTTCTGCTAAAGAAGTGGTGGTTCTCAGAATAGGAGCCTCCTATTTCCTCTGGCTATGTTAAGGTATGTGGGGGATCCTAGTGCTGATGTTTGCCTGCTCCACCAAAATGGAACTCAGGATCTTCCACTGGTTTCCTGAAATAAGATTTGCTGGGATGCTTCCTGTCCGGAAATGAACTCCCCTGCTTTCCCACAAACTCGAATAAGAGAACTTTCTCACATTTCTTCTAGGTTTTCTGGGCTAAAGGATTATTTTACTCCATCCCCTTGCTAGTTCTACAATTCCAGGATTTGTTCAATGCCACTACTTAATGACTGGAAGTAAATATATGGCTCCAGAAGTAGAATCTTAGCAGTTAATTTTAAAAGGATAGGGTAAGGTTAGTTGACCACAATCTTAAAATTATTCAATAATCAAAAATTATTCAATAGATATTTTTGACAAAAGATCTAAAGAATTCTCAGGCCCACATTAAAAAAACAGAAATAGATTCAAGTTTAAGGCAATGTAATAGTCAGCTTTGGTCTGGTTACATATGAAGAATTGTGTCCAATTTTGAGTGTCGCATTTTATGGCAGCTATGTGTTACAGAAGCGCCAACACCTAAATTGTAAGAAGAAAAGATTGAGTTCAAATCCTGTCTCAGATATTTACTAGTTGTCTGGACCTATATAAGTCACTTAAACTCTCTCAGGTTCAGTTTCTGCATTGGTAAATATGGAAATGGCACCTATCCCATAGGATTATTGTGAGAATGTAATGTGCTAATATATTATAATGCTTTACAAAGCTTCAAGCACTATATAAATACTTAATGTTATTAAATTTGGGGGGAAAATTAATAATGTAGATAAAGTATAGAAAAAAGTAAACTAAGATCATACCATATGAAGCTCAAGAAGAAAATTGGACAGAAGGAGAAGGATTTTTTTGGAGAAGAAAAGAGTGAGAGTCATGCAGAGTAGCATTCTTTAAGTTCATGAAGTAATGACAAAAGAGATAAGGCCTTTTCTATTTAGACCAGGGGGAATTAACAGTTAAAAGTTGCAAAGACACATTTTTCAGCCTGATGTCAAGAAAATACTTCCTAAGAATTAAAGTTATCAAGAAATGGAATGGGAAGAGCAGTACCAAGATAGCAGAAAGAATCCAGGAACTTCCCTTGGCTGTCTGGGTTTTCCTTTTGAAACAACATTAATCAGACCTCTAAATGGATTCTGGCTTTAAGATATCTTGAAAGTAGGGGCAGAGCCAAGATGGAATAGTGAAGTCAGGAAATCCCAGAAACTCTCCCTAGACCACTCCAAATGCCTTTAAATTATGACACTCAACAAATTCTAGAATGGTAGAACCTATAGAAAAAATGAGTGAAACAATTTTCTGGCCCAAGACAACTTGGAATATCTGTGGGAAAGCTCTGTTACACCAAGGTTGGAAATGGCCACAGTGCACCTCAGGGCAAACTGACTCCAGCCATCTAGGAACAGGGCACCTGGGTCACTGGGGCAGCCTAGGTCTATGTCATTGAGGTGGTTTCCAGACCTCCGTGCCCTGGGATTGCCAAGGACAACTTAGAAGTTCAGCAAGAAAACTACCATACCAGAGGGAGTTTAGATTCCAGGTCAGCATAGACATCAGTGGAACTTTGGCCCCAGGAACCAGAGACGGTCTACGAAATCACCCAGCAGCTGCTTTATGAACAGTTGGTCCATAGATGGTAAGGGTGTTGGGGGAGACTGCAGGGGTCTCTCCAATATCCCTAGGACAGGACTCTATTACTTTGTACAAACGCAGATCTAGGTTGCAATCTGGGACCCCAAAATGCCATAGCAGAGCAGGGTCAAAGTTCCAGAAGAGAGTGCTTGTGGTCATCCAAAGATGAGAGCACAAACCAAGAGAGCAATCAGAGCCTCTCATAAGACTTCAAAGGATTTGAGGTCCCTGTTGGAGGGTATCCCTGAAAACAGCTGCAAAATCTATCAAAAGCTTGGGAAACTATGTTCTCTCAAAAGGAAGCAGAGCTCTACTTTAACAAAGAGTTAAAATCAAGTCATAGGCTGGGGAAATGAGCAAACAACAAAAGGAAAATAAATATGATCATAGACCTATTAAGGATCAAAATATACACTCAGAATATGACAAAGTCAATACTTCTATATCCAAGGGATCCAAGAAAAATATTGAGAGCAGTGTGGGAAAAAATGCAAACCAAATTAGTCAATTGATGAAGGAGATACCAAAAAATACTGCAGACACTATAATCTAAAAAAGCAGTTGAGATCAAATGGAAAAAGCAGTCCAAAAGATGTCTTAAAAAAAGCAAAACTGGCCAGATGGAAAAGAAGGCAAAAAAAACTCTCTGAAGACAATAGTTCCTTCAAATGTAGAATGGAGCTAAGGGAAGCTGGTGACTTTGTGAGAAATCAGGAAACAATAAAACAAAACCAAATGGAAAAAGCAGAGAAAATGTGAAATATCTCAGTGGAAAAGCAAACAACCTGGAAGATCCAGAAGAGATAATTTAAATATTATTGGGCTACCTGAAAGTCATGGCCAGGAAAAGAACCTAGGTTCATTTTTTTCAAGAAATTATCTAGAAAAATTGCCCTGAAATGCTAGAAGCAGAGAGCAAAAAAGAAATTGAGGGAAATCACTAATTACATCCTGAAAGAGACCAAAAAATAAATACTCCGAGAAATATTATAGCCCAATTCTGGAACTCTTAAGTCAAGTGGAAAATATTACAAGCAGTAAGAAAAAAGAATTCAAGTATTTTGAAGCTGTCCAGATTACAAAGAATTTATTAGTGTCTACATTAAGGGATCATGGGGTATGGAATATGATATTCCAGAAGGCAAAAGAGCTTGGATTACAACCAAGTATCAATCACCCAGTAAAACTTAATATTCTCTTTCCGGGGGGGGGGGGGGGGGGCTATTCAATTAAATAGGGGACTTTTCAACTTTCCTGTTGAAATGACCCAAGCTGATTTGAAAGTTTGATGTTAAGTATAGGACTCAGGTGAAGTGTAGAGTGGGTGGACAAGGAGGACAAATTATGAGGATTTAATGATGTTTAACTGCTTCTATTCCTGCAAGGGACAATGATAATGAT